>NC_086454.1:328116174-328716174 GCF_028390025.1 Pseudophryne corroboree | reverse complement strand
TCCAGGTCGATGCGTCTCGTTTACTCTGTGTGGACAGGCGGCGCTTGGAGATCATGTGATTTATAAGCACCGCCCCCAATGATGTCACCAACCTGGAAATATGGCGGGTTTGGGGACAGCGGCGACGAGGGGCCTGAGGCGGGTCGCACGCGGGAAGCACCCGTGTCAGGCTCCCAGGTGTGACCCGCCTCAGGCGGTCTGAAAGGGGTATCACAGGATATGTTTGAAAAATGACAGTTAGGAGCTGATTGGTTGGTACTTTATCACCATGCAATTTATCACTCTCCAAGCATGGATAAATCTGGGCCATTGTTTGTTTCCCAAGAGTTTATGGGGGAGATTCATTCCGAAATGGCACATCACGACCAACAACATCACTAGTTTTAACCCGTGCGCCATGCAGGTGCGCAGGAAAAGCAGTGAAGTTGCACCTAATTGAATCAGTTCCTACAAGTGAAAATTATTTAGCACAAGCAAGGTACCGTAACGTGATCATTTCAGGTCTGTATTTTGTTTCTCTTTAAACACATTACAGCTCTAACCAGTGTTCGGATGGCAGCAGAACTGGATAGAACACGTGATTCACCTTCAAACAGAATACAGACAGCTAAGAAACCATTATTCACACAGGTAAGCTCCCCAGGCGATAGCCCAGTGTCAATAAAGGAATTGTCTAATTAAGTTGGGATTCTTTTCTACTGAAAGAATGTGGTGTTATGTCATTTGTAATTGTGCAGAGTCAAAGGGGACGTCTACTGAAGCTTATTCACATTTCATCTTCCGAAAGCTTATGTATTTCCTGCACAATGAGGTCACTGCAACCGCTCAACCGGTTCTCTTTTAGAGGTTGCAGTCATTATTTTCAGTCCTCTGCTGCATAAATAGAGGTCATTTAACTGGCATGGGGCTTATGAAGATGAAAAGTGACCATTGCACAAAGCAGAGACAGTTTCCAGATAGTCAATGTACAATACAAAATGCATTGTGACCATACAGAACCCAGTCCCTGGTGCCTCATTGTGCAATACAGATGCAAGTCACTGATGGAACACTTTACAATACAGAGCACGGTGAGTACAGCCATGGCAGCCAGATGGAATTGTGTGGAGAACAGGACACTGAATACTATCAGTCATTGCTTCATAAGATTCACAGGGGAGATTAGTTTTGGAGGATGTGCTGCTTTCCTGCTATGGTGGCCAATCCCGGGATTGAGAAAATGGCCCAGGATTGGCCACCCTACTTGCTGCGCACCCTCTACTACGGTAGCCAAACTTTGCTTTGAAATACTAGCAACATTACCGGTCATGAAGGGCAATTTCAGAGAGTCGCCATTGCATTGAATCACTCCCATAATGCTCCGCTTCCTCTCCTGTACTGGGTTTTGCGTTCAGTGAGAGGAAACAGTTACCATCAGCCAATAGTCTATACCAGTGATGGCTAACCTTGACGCTACAGCTGTTGTTGAACTACACATCCCAGTATGCCCTGCTACAGTTTTGCTATTTGGCCTTGCTAAAACTGATGCAGGACATGCTGGGATGTGTAGTTCAACAACAGCTGGCGTGTCAAGGTTAGCCATCACTGGTCTATACTAACCCACTCTCCCGAAAGTTGCAGGAGACTGCCAATTTTTCCAGGTAGTCCTTCCCAGTGAGGTGGGTAGGATGGGGAGATAATATATGGAATCTCGAGTCCGTACGGCGGATGCATTACTAAAATGACGCAAACAACATCATTTTAGCCCCACCCCCACCCCACGGACAAGGGTAGGACCTATAAAAGTGGATAGCCAGCCCTGCCCCAAAGCTGTCAGTAGCATCTCGTCTCTGGGCTTCTCCAGGACAGGAGATAACTTACGTCGGCAAGTATGCAATAAGCTGATAAGCAATCTGACCTTAAACTAACTTCCCAGCAGCATCAATGATACACTTGTTGTACATTATATTTCAGATGTAGCAGTAAGTCTGTTATTGGCTGCAGAATATGACCGTATAATTCTGTATGAGGCGCAGGCAGCTGCTTACCTGCTGTGTGATCGGAACCTCAGGGAACTCATCCAGCTTCCTTTGCAATAAGGGGTTTGGATGTACAGATCCTTCTTTCACGTATGGAGTATAACCGGACAACAGATAAGATAGGCAGATCCCTGATGGCCCATTACCTGCAAGAGGAAACCCATTAACAAATCACTCTTGAGTTCCTATGCCAAAGAACTGTATGCTCTGCACAGGAAGAAATGAATGACCTCCAAACCCTGAAATGTCTGTCTCCAGATATAAACTGTGAACGTAAAATATATTGTTCTGTATTGACCTGACTTTTAGAATGTAAAGATTTACCATACACTCCAGAAGCACCCTACACATAGGGCCTAATTCAGACCTGATCGGTGCTGTGCCTTTTCACCGACGGCTGTCTCAGCCCTGCGATCGCCTCTGCCCGATTGACAGGCAGAGGCGTTCGTTTGGCGGGAGGGGGCGGGCTAGCGGTGTCTGGCCGCCGTTTTAGGGGTGCGGTCCAGGCAACACAGGCATGCCCGAATCGCGCGGTGGGCGGGCGGCGGCTGCGTGATGTCACACGCAGCCGCTGCGACCCTCACAGCGACGAGTAGCGCCCTGCCAGCGTGCAGGAGCTGTGCTGGCGGTGAGCTACTCTTTTAGTACAAAAGCATCACCGCTGTGCAATGCTTTTGTACTTATGCGGCGGGGTAGGGCCTGACATGCGGGGTGGACTAGTCCTGTGCTGGGCGTCCCCCCCGCATGTCAGGGAAGCTGATTGTAGATGTGCTAAATTTAGCACATCTACGATCAGGTCTGAATTAGGCCCATAGTTAGGAGACTGTCCCAGTGGGCTAAGAGCTTGGACTACAGTCTGTTGAGCTGCTGTGATATCACGGACTGTTTCTAGTATATGAATTCACCAACTAATCTAAAACTAGTGGTTCCCAAACTATGTATCAGCATTTTTTTTTACAGCACCCCTAAACCAAAAGCTTCTTCTTGAGAAATTCTGCAATCGCAATTAAATGAATAATAAATTAAATCAATTAAGTAAATTGTGCTTAAGTGGTGGTGGACACATCAGTTATGATTGGTAGCCACCGCCTCTGGTTTGGCCATAAAAAAAATATTTAGTCCTGGACTGACCATGCAGGTGCATAGCACCATTGATCGAAACACTTCTTTGCTTTTATTATTTGCGATACAAAAAGTCTTGCAACACTTCTTTTGATCCAGCGCTACAGTATACCTAGTGCCTTGACCAGGCTTGCTGCAGAGCTTGTACCTACAGTACTCCGCGGGAATATGCTGGAGCTTAATAGGTGTTTATTCTCTGCCAAGAAGATACTGTTGAATACAGCATAATAAACGGTTGCTCTGCTAGAAAGAGCCAGACGGTCTGCTTCTTGACTGGCAGTGACATAACCAGGCATGGGCACGGTCGGCTTACGTAATGCCATACAAGTTGTAGCTTGCTTGTGTGTGTTTATAAAGCAGAGATCAGGCCAAGATGTAAAGCACGGGTGAACTGGATCACGGATTAATCTCTGACAGATTTGCTGCAGCAAATCCCAATGTTCACATGTACTTATATATAGAACAGCATTGTGAAGGATTGCGTGTAGCGAGCATCTAGCCTTCTTGTTTTATGACGACTTACCTATTATAACCACAGGAATGGGCGATATCTCGCTAGTAGTATATTCCTCTAACCGCACAGACATCTCGGCCTCTTAGCAGAACGTTTCTGCAAAATGAAAAAATGTTTCCGTTATTTATGTATAATATGCAGTTATCAGCGGCAACATCACAATAGGGAAGAAGCGATAAAATCCAGAAAAGGATAAATGCTTAGTAAAGATGGTTTCTCTTGCACCACTGTATGGGGCTGATTCTGAGTTTGGCGCACTGGCGATGGAGCAATTCATTTTTTCCTACGCCTGCGTCCAAAGCACATGCATCCAGAGTCTGCATGCATACAGTTGCCACTGAGGTGCACGGGAGAGACGTAGGGCCTAATTCAGATCTGATAGCAGCAGCAAATTTGTTTGCGAATGGACAAAGGGGGTCATTTCGAGTTGATCGCTCGCTAGCAACTTTTTGCAGCGCTGCGATCAAGTTAAATCTCGGCAAAACTGCGCATGCCATATGCACCGCAATGCGCAGGCGCGTTGTACGGGTACAAAGAGGATCGGTGCTGGGCGATAGACTTAACGAAGAATCCATTCGCACAGCCGATCGCAAGGAGACTGACAGGAAGAGGGCGTTTGTGGGTGTCAACTGACCGTTTTCGTGGAGCGTTTGGAAAAACGCAGGCGTGTCCAAGCGTTTGCAGGGCGGGTATCTGACGTCAATTCCGGGACCGGACAGGCTGAAGGGATCGCAGCGGCTGAGTAAGTCCAGAGCAACTCAGAAACTGCAAAAAACTTTTTTGTGCAGTCGGCTGCAAAAGCGTTCGCACACTTGCAAAGCAAAAACACACTCCCCCATAGGCGGCGACTATCTGATCGCAGCACAGCAAAAAGTTGCTAGCGAGCGATCAACTCGGAATGACCCCCAAAACCATGTGCAGTGCAGGTGGGGCAGATATAAAATGTGCAGAGAGAGTTAGATTTGGGTGGGTTATATTGTTTCTGTGCAGGGTAAATACTGACTGCTTTATTTTTTACACTGCAATTTAGATTTCAGTTTGAACACACCCCACCCAAATCTGACTCTCTCTGCACATGTTACATCTGCCCCACCTGCAGTGCACATGCTTTTGCCCATTAGCTAACAAATTTGCTGCTGCAATCAGGTCTGAATTAGGTCCATGGTCTCAGAAAGGTTTAGAAAAGTATTGGGCTGTCCTGGTGGGGGCAGGGAGGGGGCTAGGCGGCCGCACAGGGATGGTCCGTCTTATGGACGTGTTATGGTGAGTGTCTCGGGCGCGTCGTCGATAGTGGTTGCGTAAGAGGCGCAGAATCGCTCACATATTCAGACGCACCAAGTGGTATTTGGGTGTCTATGGACCCTGGAAGTGGGCGTCTCAGTCCTTACACATTAGGACAAACACCAGTGTAGAGATTTGTAGCAGAATTAGCTTAAAGTTGCAGACGCGACTGCGGCAAAAGACACCGACAGGGACGTCAGACTCAGAATCCTGCCATAAGTGTGGGTTCTTGGACATCCATATATAAATGTATTTAGCAAAAACAAAATCCATGTGCCATTAATATGAATCCAGGAGATTTTAATTTGCTTTTTCTTTAATAATGTTGGCTTTTTATAAGGAATGAAAGAGCTCTACTTATACTTAGACGCAGACATTCATTCTGTATGTTTTACGCGCACATTAAATGCTGAGATACACATTCCTTTTGTGGAAATGTACAGCATGCTAGAAGCAAAGGTCTAAAAGTATGAGGTTTCATACAGTATGCTGTACACTAACTACTAGCATCCATTCCCGCACACTAACTACTAGCATCCATTGCAGCACACTAACTACTAGCATCCATTCCCGCACACTAACTACTAGCATCCATTGCAGCACACTAACTACTAGCATCCATTCCCGCACACTAACTACTAGCATCCATTGCAGCACACTAACTACTAGCATCCATTCCCGCACACTAACTACTAGCATCCATTCCCGTACACTAACTACTAGCATCCATTCCCGTACACTAACTACTAGCATCCATTCCCGCACACTAACTACTAGCATCCATTCCCGCACACTATAACTACTAGCATCCATTCCCGCACACTAACTACTAGCATCCATTCCCGCACACTAACTACTAGCATCCATTGCAGCACACTAACTACTAGCATCCATTCCCGCACACTAACTACTAGCATCCATTCCCGTACACTAACTACTAGCATCCATTCCCGTACACTAACTACTAGCATCCATTCCCGCACACTAACTACTAGCATCCATTCCCGCACACTATAACTACTAGCATCCATTCCCGCACACTAACTACTAGCATCCATTCCCGCACACTAACTACTAGCATCCATTGCAGCACACTAACTACTAGCATCCATTCCCGCACACTAACTACTAGCATCTATTCCCGTACACTAACTACTAGCATCCATTCCCGCACACTAACTACTAGCATCCATTCCCGCACACTAACTACTAGCATCCATTCCCGTACACTAACTACTAGCATCCATTCCCGTACACTAACTACTAGCATCCATTCCCGTACACTAACTACTAGCATCCACTCCCGCACACTAACTACTAGCATCCATTCCCGCACACTAACTACTAGCATCCACTCCCGCACACTAACTACTAGCATCCATTCCCGTACACTAACTACTAGCATCCACTCCCGCACACTAACTACTAGCATCCACTCCCGCACACTAACTACTAGCATCCATTCCCGTACGCTAACTACTAGCATCCATTCCCGTACGCTAACTACTAGCATCCATTCCCGCACGCTAACTACTAGCATCCACTCCCGCACGCTAACTACTAGCATCCACTCCCGCACACTAACTACTAGCATCCACTCCCGCACACTAACTACTAGCATCCACTCCCGCACACTAACTACTAGCATCCACTCCCGCACATTAACTACTAGCATCCATTCCCGCACACTAACTACTAGCATCCATTCCCGTACACTAACTACTAGCATCCATTCCCGTACGCTAACTACTAGCATCCATTCCCGCACACTAACTACTAGCATCCATTCCCGCACACTAACTACTAGCATCCATTCCCGTACACTAACTACTAGCATCCATTCCCGCACACTAACACACTAACATCCATTCCCGTACACTGCCTACTAGCATCCATTCCCGTACACTGCCTACTAGCATCCATTCCCGTACACTGCCTACTAGCATCCATTCCTGTACACTGCCTACTAGCATCCATTCCTGTACTCAGCCTACTAGCATCCATTCCTGTACACTAACTACTAGCATCCATTCCTGTGCACTAAAACTACTAGCATCCATTCCTGTACACAAAAACTACTAGCATCCATTTCCGACAGTCATGTGTTTATATGCCCTTATAGTGGTGTGAGGGTGGCTGCAGGGCAGCTGTTAGTGGCGCGAGGGTGGCTGCAGGGCAGCTGTTAGTGGCGCGAGGGTGGCTGCAGGGCAGCTGTTAGTGGCGCGAGGGTGGCTGCAGGGCAGCTGTTAGTGGCGCGAGGGTGGCTGCAGGGCAGCTGTTAGTGGCGCGAGGGTGGCTGCAGGGCAGCTGTTAGTGGGGCGAGGGTGGCTGCAGGGCAGCTGTTAGTGGCGCGAGGGTGGCTGCAGGGCAGCTGTTAGTGGCGCGAGGGTGGCTGCAGGGCAGCTGTTAGTGGCGCGAGGGTGGCTGCAGGGCAGCTGTTAGTGGCGCGAGGGTGGCTGCAGGGCAGCTGTTAGTGGCGCGAGGGTGGCTGCAGGGCAGCTGTTAGTGGCGCGAGGGTGGCTGCAGGGCAGCTGTTAGTGGCGCGAGGGTGGCTGCAGGGCAGCTGTTAGTGGCGCGAGGGTGACTGCAGGGCAGCTGTTGATGCAAGGCTTTTGTTGCAAAACAGAAGAAGTAAGTATACAAAGCTGGTAGAGAAACGTTGCATGTTGTCAGATGATATTTTTGGAATGGAATCTGTGACTCTGATGGGTGGGTTATAATCTGTATCTATATACACTGCAGGCAGGAATTCACAAATGACATTCTAGAAGAAGCAACCGTTCCAGCGCCTACAGATGTTCCCTGAATAGACTGTATAATGAACCAAGGGCTGGGTTTGTAGCTGGCAATGAGTGAGAGGATTTGGTGCCTGAGGTTTGGGTGCAATGTGATCTCTCATCACTGTCAGTACTCCAGTATGTTCAGTCTCTGCCAGATCACCTCAAATGTGTCTAATTGAGAAATGTATCAAAAATTAATAACGTTAAGTAAATTGTGCACATGTCATCCTTTCTGTGGTGTGGAGGGGAGAGAGGGGGGGGAGGGGGGGGGGCTAGTGCTTCTGTTTGTCACATATGTTATGATGGCCAGCCACTAGGACTAGATCTCTCTGCACATGTTACATCTGACCCACCTGCAGTGCTCATGGTTTTGTCCATTAGAGAACAATTTTGCTGCTGCGATCAGGTCTGAATTAGGCCCTATGTTCCCCCCCAAAAAAAGATGGCGGTCCTACACCAGTCATGTAGATCCATGCTGATGCTTTGTATTATTACTGTGTGCACCTGAAGTGCAGTCATGCAGCACAAGTGATTCCTGGGATGTGTGGCTGCGCTGAACGCTGGTAACCTTTATTTATTTCTGCTCATCAGCTGTACATTTAGGCAGGGCCATCTTTTCGTATGGGCTCAATGGGCTCTTGCCCAAGGGCCCCAGAGATATAAGGGTCCCAGGCTGATAGCTGAGGGTCTCCTCTTTCCAGGGGTACCAGATTTTTTAAAATCGGCCCTGGGGAACAGGAGATATCCGACTTCAAAGCAGTGGTCCCCATCCAAGCCTGTTAATTGCTCTTCCCCACCAGATATCTCGGGCCATGTCTAATTTAGAGTTGTTCTGAGGGTATACTCCAAATGCTGGTACTCTCCCCTTTCACTGGACACTGGCAGCTTGTCTCTACTATGCCCAGAACCAGAGATATCAGCCTTCCAGCAGCTGCTCCCTGCTCCAGCTCCACACACCTAGTATGCAGTTTTATATTTTCGCCGGTGGATTGCTCTGGCTCCTGACCTCTGATCCCCAAGTCCCCAGTACCTCCTGAAAGGTGGGGCTCTCTAGTTTTATATCCAATTGAAAGCTAAGAAATCTATTTCCAGGAACCTTATCTGCAGTCAAGCAAGCTGCCCTCTCACCAGAAAATTATGAATATTAAGCCCACTCCACTATCTACCCCTCCCCTGCGTATTAAACACCCCCCTACCATCCTGGAAGTCATGTACCGGGACCCCTTCATTCAGCCCAATGCCCTCTTCTACAGTTTAGTGTTCTCTCTCCCGCCCCATCTCCCACCATCTGTGCAGCAAAGGACTAATTAGCAGAAATTACTGCTCCAGGTCCTACAGTACATGCTGAGTGGAAGATAGAACACCCCCTACCGCCCGCGGGTCATCAAAACTGCCGCTGATGGCACCTCCCGCCCCTACTGCTGGAGGATGGGTAGGGGCCCCGGTGCATTGCTGTGCCCAGGGGCCTACACTGCTGTTAAGACGGCTCTGCATTTAGGGGTATAATATTAAGGCAAGTTCCAGACACGAGTGTACTGAAGATAAATATGTAGAATAATATTCCAGCATAATGCCTCAGTACGGAGAGCAATATACTGTAGTATGTTTTCTCCTATCCAATCACCAGTCCTGGGGTGTTGGAATGAATGAGGCTGCTGATAAGAAGCCCAGTGTACCCCACCCAGCTCTGTTCCTTATCTCCTACTAGACCCAACGTGTACATACTACAGCACAAGGATCCGCAGTAACAACATGCAGAGATACAGATGGAGCCCTGCTCATCTATCCCTTCCATAGGAGTAACTGAGCCAGTGCTGTCAGACTATGGGGGTCATTCCGAGTTGATCGCACGTAGCAACTTTTTGCTGCTCGTGTGATCAACTAGACGCCGCCTATGGGGGAGTGTATTTTAGCATAGCAGGGCTGCGATCACTTGTGCAGCCCTGCTATGCTAAAAAAGTTTTGTGTAAAACAAGACTAGCTCTAGACATACTTACCTGGTGCGATGATTTCAGCGATACAGGTCCCGGAATTGACGTCAGACATCCGCCCTCCAAACGCCTGGACACGCCTGCGTTCGCCGAACCACTCTCGGAAAACAGTCAGTTGACGCCCTGGAACGCCTTCCTCCTGTCAATCTTCTTGCGGTCGCCGCTGCGACCGCTTTCTTTGTACGCGGCGTCGCTGCCTGGCGACGCCCATCGCCGGGCAATGGCGTGCCTGCGCAGTTCCGACCCGATCGCACGGCTGCGAAGAAGTGCAGCGTGCGTTCGGGTCGGAATGACCCCCTTAATCCCCTGCTGTAATGACTTAATCCCCTGCTGTATTGTACTCTCTGTATTGTATTGCAGCAGAGAACAATAGGTCAAAGGCTTATGCTAATAACCTTGGTGCACCTAGGCACAGCAAAGAAGCCTAGATGAGCATGGCTCCATCTGTATTACCTCATAAGACCTAAAAGGGCATACATGAAAAAAGCTTAAGGGCCCTACACACTTGCCGATGTGTGCGGCCGATACGAACAATCTCGTTCAGTAATGAACGAGAAATCGTTCATATCTTTCAGTGTGTAGGCACCAACGATCAACGATGTGCGGCCCCGGGCTCATTCATCGTTGGTGCCGACTCGTTTATACCTGCAAGCCAATATGGACCGTATCGTCCATATTAGCATGCAGGGCTATGGGGCCGGGTGACTGTTCACTCCCCCCGTCTGCAGGTTGACAAAGCGCCCGAAGCATGGTGAGCGCAGCAAGCCTGCGAGGGAACACACTGCGCTCGCTGCTGGTATTCTGGCTGTTGGGATCCCGGTGTCGGTCTCCTGACAGCCGGGATATCATACTGAATCCTAAGGCACAGTAATACCTGTGGCTACATGCATTTTAAATAAGGTTTCTCGTGGCCACTTACAGTATATGGACAGGGCCGGATCTAGACCTTGCGGCACCCCGGGCGAAAAAATAGGGGTGTGGCTTCATGGAGAAGGGGCGCGGTCAGTTATGCCCCCTGTAGCTGTGCCTACAATAGTATTGCCCCCAGTACAGTTGTGCCCCCAGTAGTATTGCTTCCAGTACTGTGCCCCCTGTAGAGTTGTGCCCCCTAGTTGCGCCGTTTACAAAAAAAATAAAAATACTTACAATCCCCGCTTCTGCTTCCCGACCGCTGCTGCCCTCCGTCTCCGGCCACCAGCGCCGCTCCTCGGATCTATGGAAGAGACGTCATGACGTCTCTCCCATAGCACCGCATAGACACTAGAGGTCAATTATGACTTCTAGCATCTATGTGCCGCTCCCACAATGCAGTGCGGTGCGCGATGACTTAATCGCGCACCGCACAGCACCCGGGCATCTAAACAGCACTGGGCGGCACCAGTAGCGGATCTTGCCATGGCGGCGACGCCCTCCGGAAGGTGGCGCCCGGGCAAAAATCCTGCTTGCCCGTAGCAAGATCCACTACTGTATATGGAAGCTCTGGTAAAACATTAATACACAAAAAAATCCTGCAAAATATCAGTGTCTTTTCTTCAACAATTAGATCTTACTAACTTTGGGGCTCATTTACATTTGGATGTCAGTAATTTTTATGACACGCCTCTGAGATGTAGCAGTACACGTCTGCGCAGATATAAGTGTTTTACTTTCACAATCTCCCTGAAATGCTTTTTCAAAAGCCCCTGCCCCCAAAAAATAAAAATAAAAATGCAATGTTGGTAAATTGTCTCTATTGCCTGAATAGAGAGACGAGAAACCTGGTGTGCACAGAGGTACGTTTCTGATAGGAAATAAAAGCAGGTCTCGTTCGTAAATAATGGCCAATAAAACCTGACTTACTGTAGCTGCTGCCAGGCCTACAGGATCCCCATAAAAATCACTCCCAAATGAGTATTCATAAAAGCTTTACACACTAACACCGTTATTCACTGAAGTCACTAGATAATGAGCAAGACTGCGGGAAGGTCCTACTTAGTAAAATCCCTCATAAAAAAAAAGATAAGCTGACAAGAGGAACACATAAGGCCTAATTCAGACCTGATCACTAGCAGGCGATGATTGCAGCCCTGCGATCAGATAGTCGCCGCCTACAGGGGAGTGTATTTTCACTGTGCAAGTGTGCGAACGCATGTGTAGCAGAGCTGTACAAACAGATCTTGTGCAGTCTCTGCGCAGCCCAGGATTTACCCCACCGCTGCGATCGCATCAGCCTGTCCGGGACTGATATTGACGTCAGGAACCCTCCCTGAAAACGCTTGGACACGCCTGCGTTTTTCCAAACACTCCTAGGAAACGGTCAGTTGCCACCCACAAACGCCCTCTTCCTGTCAATCTCCTTGCGATCGCCTATGCGAATGGATTATTCGCACAAACCCATCGCTGAGCGGCCATCCGCTTTGTACCCGTGCGACGCTCCTGCGCACTGCGGTACATACGCATGCGTAGTTTAGACCTGATCGGAAGCTGTGAGAAAACGCAGCCTAGTAGATCAGGTCTGAATTAGACCCGTAGCCCGATTTGTGATCAGCGATGTGGTGCAGGGTTTGGGTTCAGTTCTATGATACAGGTGTATTTAAATGTTTAAAACACAAACACTCGCAGTTCAGCAGTCCGTCCCATATGCAGGGTCGGCACCAGAAATCTTGGGGCCCGGTACAGCGATATCTCTGGAGTTCCCTCAGATTATATTTTATATACATATATTAAAGTGCAACGGAATTTGCTGCGCTATAGAAGAAACTGTTAATAAATAAATATAGATATATTATCTATACACATGCATAAATATGCATAGCTCCTCTTCCTCCCACACACCCCACAGTCTGTCTCTTCCCAATGACTCCATGCGGATATTCCCGGCTCCCCCATCCCAAAGTCCTGTATCCCCTCACCAATGCAAAAGAAAAGAGAAAAAGAATGTCTCTTTGTTGGCGCACATGAGATAATTACAAATTTACTTTTATTATATCCATTAAAATTGTCCAATCAGGAAATAAAGACAATACGGTAGAACAAAAATACACCTATCATACATGGTGAGTAAAGTGCTTAATAAAGTGAGATTTAAAATCAAGGCTCGCTACCTGTGTCGTATCTTTATCACATGATTTGAATGCATTGCTACAGGTCAGAGTTCAAATGCCAGTCTCTGATTGGCTGACTCAATATCATGTGCGCCAACAGAGAGACATTCTTTTTCTCTTTTCTTTTGTACAACTCAATTTGTCTCCGGTAGCACCCCCGAATATCCAGTAGGATCATTGATGGATATTAGTCGGGGTTTTTCTCTCAGATAATAAACTATTTAGCTTGTGTAGAGCAATGGTTTTCTACCTCGGTCCTCAAGTACCCCCAACAGTTCATGTTTTCCAGGTCTCCTCACAGGATTGCAAGTAAAATAATTAGCTCCACCTGTGGGTCTTTTATAATGTGTCAGTGAGTAATGAATACACCTGTTCAACTGCTAGGTGATCTGGAAAACATGACCTGTTGGGGGTACTTCAGGACCGAGGTTAAGAACCACTGGTGTGGAGAATATCCCATTCCTTTTATGGTCCCCTCACCAATGCACTCTTACCCAGGGGAAATACTCACCTGCGCTGCACTCCCCAGTATCCAGACCCTCACACCAGGAACTATGCATCCCTCACATCCAACCAGAGGAGGCCAGCACAGAGTGCAAGAATTCTGACCAGCGGATCTGCTGCCATGTCCCGTAACTGCCTGCAACAGAGCTGGACCCAGAAGGCACACACTCACGTCGCACAGTCACTGTGTGTTAGAGGCTCCTGTCGCTCCAAGGATGTGCCCTCACATCCCTGCTGGGCACTTTGTGGCGAATCCTTCGGGCCTGGTACAGGTGTCCCCTTTGACCCCCCCTGTTGCCGGCCCTGCCCATATGGCCGTGTTTTCCTCAAGTCACCCTAAATGTGCGGGTATAAAACGATATCTATGCTTGTGCACAAATGAATAAATCAAATTGACTGGGTACTAATTAAGTCACCTGTGCTGATGCGTGGATATCCTGAAACCATGGACTGTTAGGGTGCCTTGAAGACAAAGTTTTCCAACCTCTGCTATTCAGTGGTTCCCAAACTCAGTGTTAAAGAAAACGATGGCTGAGCACAGGTGGTAAACCAAACTGACTGAGACACTAATAAAATCACCTGTGTAGGATGACCATATTATCCCTTTATCCTGGGACACATGAATTACACAGGTTCTGTGGCTGGCTGACTACAAGCCTGCATTTCACCTCGTTTTAAGCAGCCACAAAACCTGTGTAATTCATGAGTGTCCCAGGTTAAAGGTATAATATGGTCAGCCAACCTGTGGCCAAGCACGGATATACTTTAAACCTGGCCTTTTTGGGTGCCTTGAGGACAGTTTTTCAATCACTCCCATATCAGAGAACAAGTTACATTCAAAGAAGCAATTGTTTGATGAAAGTGTCTCCAAAAACAAGGCAAGTATTTTATGCTGCAATTAATTATATATTGAAAAAAAATCAGTTTATAGAGTGAACAAAATCAGTTTAATATTTTAGTTATAGTATTTCTGATAAGGTTGAGTCAATGTGCAGTAAAGATAAAGTTGCATTGTATACAGACACACCTCCCACCTTTCCCCTCCAACTATAAATCAGGAAAATTTAATGTTTGACAAAGTAACTGTGTATAGATATAATACTGTCTCAATGTTCAAAGCAGGAAATCTCTAGGATGAACTTTGGATGCCTAACTGCAATCGGTATCCGTTCAGATGGTCGACAGTCATTAGGTCGACCACTATTGGTCGACATGGACACATGGTCGACACATGCAAATGGACGACACATGAAAGGGTCAACATGAGTTTTTGTACTTTTTTTTTTTTTTTTCCTTTTGGGGAACTTTTCCATACTTTACGATCCACGTGGACTACGATTGTAACGGTAATCTGTGCCGAGCGAAGCGGTAGCGGAGCGAAGGCACCATGCCCGAAGCATGGCGAGCGAAGCGGTGCACTAATTGGGGTTCCCAGTCACTTTACGCAAAAAACAACACCAAAAAGTTTAAAAACTCATGTCGACCTTTTCATGTGTAGACCTTTCATGCGGCGACCATTTTCATGCGTCGACATGTGTCAATGTCGACCATGTCAATGTCGACCAATAGTGGTCGACCTAATAACTGTTAACCATAACATGGTCGACCATTCATACCGGAACCCTGCAATCTTACCCAATTGTGTCTGAATGTCCTGAGCATTCCGTAAAGGATTCAGGGGGACAATGATCAAAGATTGGAGAGAGATAAAGTGCTAACCAATCAGCTTCTAACTGCCATTTTACAGGCTGTGTTTGAGAAATGACAGTTCAGAGCTGATTGGTTGGTGCTTTATCTCACTCTAATAGGCCCTACACACTGGGCGATGTTACTGAAAGATATGAACGATCTTGTTCATTAATGAATGAGATACCGTTCATATCTTTCAGTGTGGAGGCACCAGCGATGAACGATGCGCGGCCCCGCGCTCGTTCATCGCCGGTGCCCCGTCGCTTGTGCATATTTGCCTGCACTGTCCATATTTGCCAACTCGTCTATATTTGCCTGCAGTGCTATGGAGCCGGGTGATGGGGGGGAGTGAAGAAACTTCACTCCCCTTGTCACTGCCCCCCCTATCTGAATTCTCAAATAGAACATAACTCTTGACCAGGGGTTCTCAACTCCAGTACCCCAACAGACAGGGACGTCTTAAGCGATTAGGGGGCCCCTTGAGCAGACTCCGGGTGGGCCCCCTCCTGTCCACGGCGCTGTAGGCTCCGACACTGTGCCAGAGCCTACTGTGCATGCGCAGGTCTCCGGAAACATGGCGTCTGCCACGTTCTGGAGACAAAATTCAAAGTGCACATGCGCTGCAGCCATTTTGGGGTGGATTTTTTGCGCAACGGAGGCGACTGCAGCGTCCGATGCTGGCCTCCGGAGAGGGGAGTACTAAAATATGGGTGCAGTGTGGGGCCCCCCTGGCCCCCTAGCCAATGCCAACAGGTCATGTTTTGTGGATCTCTGTAATCAAGCACAGGTAAGGTGATCTACAGTATTTTGCTGATTTAGACTTTATCCCACCTGCTTCCACAGACAGCCTAGTTATACACTTGCTTAGCTACATAACTGATCCTGGAGGTAGTGGTGAAACTGATAATATAATCCACAGGTTCTCAAACTCGGTCCTCAGGACCCCACACAGTGCATGTCTTGCAGGTCCCCTCACAGAATCACAAGTGAAATAATTAGCTCCTTTTAAAATGTGTCAGTGAGTAATTAATACACATGTGAACCTGCTGGGTTACCTGCAAAACATGCACTGTGTGGGGTCCTGAGGACCGAGTTTGAGAACCTCTGATATAATCAATTGGATAAAAGAAGCCATCAAACCATACCTCCCAACATGACCCCCTCCAGGAGGGACACAATGCTCTGCTCCTGGACTTCCCTCTTACTGTATGATTGCCGGCACCTGTTTAGAACAGCTTAATGGATAAGAAAGGTGTTTCACTTCAGGTGATGGCAATCATAAATGAAGAGGGAAGTCCGGGAGCAGAGCATTGTGTCCCTCCTGGAGAGGGTTATGTTGGGAGGTATGTCAAACCTATATAACTACAGTACATAGCATTACTGGGTACATACCTCCCAACGTGACCCTCTCCAGGAGGGACAGAATGCTCTGTTCCCGGACTTCCATCACCTGTGGTGAAACACTTTTCTTCTCCATTAACCTGTTCTAAACAGGTGCAGACAATCATAAATTTAGAGAAAAGTCCAGAAGCAGAACATTGTGTCCCTCCTGGAGAGGGTCATGTTGGGAGGTATGCAAGACGGCTATTGGCCCCCTAGGGCATTGTTGGGACCTGTTAGTGCGGTTTGACTGCATTCGCCGACTTGTTCTAGTATGAGCTGATCGATTTCAGTCAGATTATTGGCACTTGCCACCAGAGCCAAATTAACTAAGGGGCAGATGGAGCTCCGGGATGTAGTCACTACCCGACGGTCGGGATCCCAGCCGCCAGAATGCTGTCAGGGGGCTGAGGGCTATTCCCGCTCGTGGGTGTCCACGACACCCATAGAGTTGGAATAGAACCTGTGGCCTGCGCCGCGAGTCACCACGCTCGCAGAGTGGCGAGCGCAGCAAGCCCGCAAGGGGTTTCGTTGTGCTCACCCCCTTCCGGCACTCTGGTGGCAGGGATCCCAGCGTCTATGCTGACTCCCGGGATCCCATACCCAACCCCGGAGCTCCAGGCCTTAACATGGAAATAGGCCCATCAGCATAAGTATTATGTACATTTACAATGCCATATTGGAGCTGTTTGGCTTGTGCGTTATCACCTTGCACTTATCACTGCTTTATCACTTCTCCAGGCTTAATACATCTGCCCCTATATCGCTAGGACTATCACTCAGCGGACCTAGCAATATTTTATTGATGCCTTGTATCAGTAAAATAATTTATCGGCACAATTATCATTTGATCATATAACGGCTATCACATTATGTAGAAAACATGGGCAGAACATACAAACTCCACACACACATGATCTTTTTTCTATATTCCTGCCAGAGGCAGTTATTAAAACAAATGTAATTGCGGACACTAAGGGGGAGATATATTAAACCTTCGAGAGAGATAAAGTAGAAAAGCTGCCCGTAGCAACCAGTTTCTGTCGTTTTATACACTGTGCAAGGTGTATGATTGCTAGCAGCTCATTGGTTGCTATGGGCAACTGCTTCACTTTCTCTCTTGGAGACTTGATATATCTATGTGGTTAAACATAGGAAATGACACAAAAAAAACCCGAAACCTCGTGTAGACTTTTTTTTTTTTTTGTCGACCACTTCCCTGCTGAACTTTTGGCCACGTCGACCTGTCGACCTTTTGTGGTGTCTACCTTTTTCATGTCGACCTAACCCTGTTGACCTTTTCATACAGTCGACCTACTGCATGTCGCCTATATGGGAATGACTTATTGACTGTCCCCGTGATCCAATGATCCACACCCTTAAGCAGATACCTGGGGGTAAATTTACTAAGGTGGGAGATTTTTTAGAACTGGTGATGTTGCCCATGGCAACCAATCAGATTCTACTTACCATTTATCTAGCTGCTTCTAGCAGATAATAGATATAATCTGATTGGTTGCTATGGGCAACATCACCAGTTCTAAAAATCTCCCACCTTAGTAAATTTACCCCCAGGTACCTGTTAGAGTTGTACACACAGGCAACAGCCTGCGACACAAGTGCCATTCTGAGGAGCTGACCAGAATTTTTAAAGCGGCAATCGTTAAAAAGGCAATACCTGGCCAGGATTGCGGCTGTGCTTGCACGTCCCATACTAGTACTCAGGACGATGTTTGTGTGTGAGATTGTTTAACCTGGATGTACACACACAATGGTTAATAACACTACTGGCAGGCCACACCAGTATAAACTTATCAGGACAAACAGTATCAATAATGGCATATCATATGACTGCCCACAGCTTGGCAGCGTAACTCCTGATGTTTGGTTATTAAAAGGTGCAAAATCCACGCTGCGTTTCAGAGATACTGGGTATCAGTATTCCGTTATTATACTCCCTCAGCCACTGAAAGCTTGTCATATATGGGTTTTTTTTCCCTTCATTAATCATTAGTGGGCACACAGATAACTACAGCTGCACCCAGTCACATGACTGCCTGCACGTGTTCTACATGACAGTTTGTAAATAGTGTCTGCGGGAATGTGTGCAGAAAACGCACGTTCAGTAGTTATTTACAACCACGCCCCGTCAGGCATACAAAGTTTATAGTCGCTCCCACACTCTGGATACGAGTGCAGTTACTTATTCCTCTCTGAAGTTATGCACAATGTTATTTCCCATTTCTGGAACTTGTTATTAGAAATAATAACACATAGGGCCTATTTCAGAGTTGACTTATGCAGATGGCCGAAGGCTGTGACCCGATCGCAGATGCTGGCAGGCCGCAGGAAGTGTCTTTTTCCTACAGATGCCTCCTGCAGCATTATCATATTAGTTGTATGATATTGCTCTGCCACTTCCCTGCGGCTGTGCAATACCGTACATCTCGGAATCAGGCCCACGTTACGCATATTAGGCATTCACATCAATCCCTGATCCAGTGGGTGTTTACAGTGTCATCTATTTACCGCACAGATGGGCTGCGGTCAATTTCATCTTAAGCCAATTGCCCTAACAGCACTGTGAGGTAGCAATGCTAACCCCTGTGCGACTAAGAGTCATGGGTGTCAAAAAGAGGTGTGGAGCTTGGGCAGCAGATCTGCCAAAAAGGCCCCCCAACATGGAGCATTCACCACATTGCAGCAGCAAGATAATAGCATGCATTCCCCCTGTAAAATACAATTACCAGCAACTAGCGTATGGGGTGTGACATCACCACAGTGGCTGGCTATTACCCAGACCCCCCCCCCCCCCCCCCCATAAATAAATAAAACTATTTTGGAAGGAAATAGAAAGGAGAATTGGCCAGGTGTGGGACATCCGCCCTGATACAGCAGGGACACTGTAGACGGGCCGATCAGTATGCTGTTTTAAGTGTCAGGTTTGTATACAGTACAGGTTGAGTATCCCTTATCCAAAATGCTTGGGACCAGAGGTATTTTGGATATCGGATTTTTCCATATTTTGGAATAATTGCATACCATAATGAGATATCATGGTGATGGGACCTAAATCTAAGCACAGGATGCATTTATGTTACATATACACCTTATACACACATCCTGAAGGTAATTTTAGCCAATATTTTTTATAACTTTGTGTATTAAACAGAGTGTATCTACATTCACACAATTCATTTATGTTTCATATACACCTTATAGACACAGCCTGAAGGTCATTTAATACAATATTTTTAATAACTTTAAATATTAAACAAATTTTGTGTACATTGAGCCATCAAAAAACAAAGGTTTCACTATCTCACTCTCACTCAAAAAAAGTCCGTATTTCGGAATATTCCGTATTTCGGAATATTTGGATATGGGATACTCAACCTGTATAACCTTAGTAACAGTGACTCTGCAATATATTCATGTCGGTACAACCTGGCCCAGCTCTTACCTCATCACAGTGTGTGTAATACATACAAGTCACACCAGGGGCCAACACTATGTCATCTTAATGAACACACAGTCAGTATTTGTGTACATGCAGTAGATCTCACCAATTTCCTAACTTATGCCCCCATTTCTTTTTAGAAGCCTTATACTTGGTGCAGCTGTAGGAAAGCAGACATTTATATAAATCAAACTATCTATCTATATCTCTATCTATCTATCTATCTATCTATCTATCTATCTATCTACATATATATAGAATCTTTTCAAATCTACCCTATATACCCTATATAGGGGGTAATTCAGAGTTGATCGCAGCAGTAAATTTGTTAGCAGTTGGGCAAAACCATGTGCACTGGAGGTAGGGTTGCCACCTCATGCATCATCAATCCCTGGAGATCCATCCCCCCAGTCCCAACCCCCCTGCGGCACCGAGCAATGTTCATGCAAATAAAATGATGTACCATATTTATAAAATATTTTACGTACAAACAATCTAAATGAAACAGTGTATTTATATAAATGGGAATATAATAGTCGTCACTTTGATAAATTACAGGCATTTGGTGCCTTAACTAGATTGTGTGAAAGAGGGAAGAACCATGGAAGTGTAAAGGGGGGGGTACACACGGAGAGATCAGTGTTTAAAATCTAAGCAATCTGACTAGATTGCTTAGATTTTAAGCACGGATCTACCGTGTGCATGCAGGCTCAATCTAGCGGGTCGCTCACTTCACCGTTGTGTGAAGTGAGTGGTTCCCCCGCCATCTATTCATGTTGTGGGGACAGCTTGGGGGAAGCCCAGCACCTCCATAATTGCCTCCAGCCCCCTTTTCAGGAGTGCGCATACTGAAGACGCACGCATGGAAACTCTTCCACACCTCAACGCCCTGCCCCTGGTCTACCAGCAACACACACATATAGTATATATATATTATACATTTTATATATATTTTTGTGTGTGTTATTGAGCCTCCCTGGCACTGATACTATACCATCATTTTGTACAGCTATACAGTTTAGCACAGGTTCTCTGCAGTTGTCACTGGTGGTCATTCCAAGTTGATCGCTAGCTGCATTCGTTCGCTGTGCAGCGTTGAGGCTAAAAAATTACACTTCTGCGCATGCGGCACAATGCGCACGCGCAACGTACTTTTACAACGAACGATGTAGTTTCACACAGGGTCTAGCGAAGCTTTTTAGTTACGCTGGTGGCCGCAGAGTGATTGACATGAAGGGGGCGTTTCTGGGTGGCAACTGACCGTTTTCAGGGAGTGTTCGGAAAAACGCAGGCGTGCCGGGAAAAACGCAGGCGTGCCAGGAAAAACGCAGGCGTGGCTGGCCGAACGCAGGGCGTGTTTGTGACGTCTGAAGTGATCGCAAGCGCTGAGTAGGTTTTCAGCTACTCTGAAACTGCACAAAAGAATATTGTAGTCGCTCTGCGATCCTTTCGTTCGCACTTCTGCTAAGCTAAAATACACTCCCAGTGGGAGGCGGCATAGCGTTTGCACGGCTGCTAAAAACTGCTAGCGAGCGAACAACTCGGAATGACCACCTCATCAGAGTATTAACACTACCTGTCCGAAATACCAACATTACAGATAAGCGAGCGACCGTTATACGATGCTATATTATACGATGCTATATTAATATGGAACTTGGAAGTGCAATATATTAACTCTGCCATTATATTATTATCTGCATTCGTTAACCCTCACCCAATGCCAATGTTCTCTTTCTGCATCAGATTACTGCCATTGATTCACAAATATGTAATTGCCAAAAAATAAGAATAAATAAAAACAGCCCCTTATTATCATATTAGGCAATATTCTTTCAATGTGTCCTATTTTTCTTTTCTTTTAGCAATGCGCTATTATATCTTGCAGACCACGCTCTTATCTGAGTGCGCAATCAGCAATAGCGCTACAGAACACTGTGCAATATTCTTAGCGACTCCAGTGTGATATTGATAGAACACAGTGGTAGTTTCTAACGGCAACAGCTGAACTGTTCGTTTGAATACAACTGTTATAAAGTAAAGCATAAGTAGCCTGTAACTCATGTAAGTCACAAATGGTGCGCGCACACACGCATGTACACACACACACACACATACACACATGCACGCACTCACATAAAAAAATTAAGCAGCGCAGTGCAAAAAAAAAAAAGAAGTGACAATTTGCTGTAGCCAAAGTAACCCACCAGTAGTCAGACTAATAAGAGTATGTAGTAGTTACGTGTTATATGATTCTACAGCAATTTGGTCGCATTAGGAGATATTTTATTATTACCAGTTATTTATATAGCGCACACATATTCCGCAGCGCTGTACAGAGAATATTCGGTCATTCACATCAGTCCCTGCCCCAGTGGAGCTTACACTCTATATTCCCTATCACATGTACGCACAGACACATTCACACTAGGGTTAATTTTGTTGGGAGCCAATTAACCTACCAGTATATTTTTGGATTGTAGGAGGAAACCGGAGTACCCAGAGGAAACCCACGCAAGTACGGGGAGAATATACAAACTCAGTGCTGTGAGGCAGTAACGCTAACTATTACACCATCCGTACTGATATTAAATTGAAGTTTCACATATTGTAATAGTCTCATAATTTCCACTGGATACAATATACAGACAGAATATGTTTTATTAGGGATGGTGTCTTACCAATATTTGGCACTGGGCAGGATTCTGGTGACAGGAGTGAAGCAGCAGCAGCTCTGAGTTCCTAATGATTTGTATGCTCTTCTATCGCTAGCTCCCATGTGCTGTAAAGCTGCCTGGTCTGCTATATATAGCTGGTAACAGGTAGTCAGCGTATGGGGCGGAGCTGGCAGCTGAAAGGGGCGGCCCTGCACTTTTCATCCTATAAGCATGAGTCAGCAAGGCTCAGGTTACAGAGCTTATGAATGGGCTCAGCAGCAGCAGTGACATAAGCTACAGTACATGACAGCACTGCTGCTGCTGGGGCTGGGAGAGCAGGGGGCGGGGGAGCCCAGGCCAACCAGAAGAGAAGACTCTGGAAAAGAAGAGTCTGAAGGAGACAGATCGGGGAGGAGGAGTTGGTCCTCTCTCTGTAGGAGGGAGAGCAAAAACTTCCACAGAAAAGTGTTGTTTTTTCATTTGTAAAGATGTTATATAGACAGACGTGTACAGAGCAGAACACAGCTCTGGCCGAAGTGTATGTACTTCAGCAAAATAGGAGAGTTACCACAGTTCATGCACCAAGTAGGAAAATAACAGGGGGGTAATTCAGAGTTGATCGCAGCAGCAAATTTTTGTTAGCAGTTGGGCAAAACCATGTGCACTGCAGGTGGGCCAGATGTAACATGTGCAGAGAGAGTTAGATTTGGGTGGGTTATTTTGTTTCTGTGCACGGTAAATACTGGCTGCTTTATTATTTTTACACTGCAATTTAGATTTCAGTTTGAACACACCCCACCCAAATCTAACTCTCTCTGCACATGTTATATCTGCCCCACCTGCAGTGCATATGGGCCCTCATTCCGAGTTGTTCGCTCGCAAGCTGCTTTTAGCAGCTTTACACACGCTAAGCCGCCACCTACTGGGAGTGAATCTTAGCATAGTAAAATTGCGAACGAAAGATTCTCAAAATTGCGATTACACACCTCTTAGCAGTTTCTGAGTAACTTCAACCTTACTCGGCATCTGCGATCAGTTCAGTGCTTGTCGTTCCTGGTTTGACGTCCTAAACACACCCAGCGTTCGCCCAGACACTCCTCCGTTTCTCCAGACACTCCCGCGTTTTTCCCAGAAACGGTAGCGTTTTTTCCCACACGCCCAAAAAACGGCCTGTTTCCGCCCAGAAACACCCACTTCCTGTCAATCACACTCCGATCGCCTGAACGAAGAAAAAGCCGTGAGTAAAATACCTAACTGTATAGCAAATTTACTTGGTGCAGTCGCAGTGCGAACATTGCGCATGCGCACTAAGCGGAAAATCGCTGCGATGCGAAAAAAATTACCGAGCGAACGACTCGGAATGACCCCCATGGTTTTGCCTAACTGCTAACATATTTGCTGCTGCGATCAACTCTGAATTAGGCCCCAAGTTGTTTTAGGAAGTGATAGTAGGTCATTCGAAGGGTCATTACAGAAGTGAAAGTGCTGAATTCGGTTAAAAGTTTAGGAAGCCCAAAGGTTTACGATTAAAGGTCTGTCACGGAATAAGAAGCAGTTGGGCGTACCTGGGAGAAGAGGGCACATGAGGGTTCTTTGGCCCAGATTTATCAAGCCTTGGAGAGTGATAAATAGCATGGTGATAAAGTACCAACCAATCAGCTCCTAACTGTCATTTCTGCAGCGGGGTACACTGGTATTCCACAGGGAATAACATCGGGGTGTAGAGTTGGATCTTGATCCGAGGCACCAACAGGCTAAAAACTTTGACTGTTCCCAGGATGCACCGCACCGCCTCCTCTATATAACCCCTCCTCCGTGCACAGGAGCTCAGTTTTAAAGTTGGTGCCTGCAGTGCAGGTCACTAACAGAGGGGGCTTCCTGAGACTTCGAAGAAATGCAGAAAGCTTTTACTATGCTACTGAGCCGCAGCACTTCTATATCTGGGAGACATGCCGTGCTGCGGCTCCTTCACCTCCCCTTTGCGGCGCTGTATACTCCCGCAGCCTGGTTCCCGGGTATTTACAACGAAGATGCACCTGTATTTTGGCACACTGCTGCTGAGACCTGGCACCATTTTAGCTGAAGGGCTGCTCTCTATGGGATTGCTGTTTGCTGTCTCCTCTGTATAGCCGCCTGTCACAGCTCTGTGCTTATACAGACACTTGAGTATTCTACATTTCTTTTGACTGTGTTAGTTAAGGAATAAGTGTGTTATTGACAGAATAGGTGGTACAAATATTCTGTGATATACATCCAGTACTGCTGTGCATTGTTATATCTCTCTGCATATACATATCTGCTATTGTATGCAGGGGCGTCAGAACAGTTTTAGGTTGGGGGGGGGGGGGGGGGGGGGGGGCAAGATATAATCTCAGTTTGGCGCCCCTAGCTTCCTAGCAAACTGCGGCCCTAGGGGAAATATACACTGGTGACGGGGGGAATATGCACTGGTGACGAGCTGCGGGGGAGGGGGGGGGGGGTTGGAGCAGTGCTGTAAGTAGGCATTTAAACGCTGTGTGCAAGAAACGGCATTGGTGCCCCCCCCTTACGTCAAACGGGCAGTGCGAGCCGTAGGCGCGCATAAAAAAAAACAGGGCCGTGGCTTCATGTGGCCACAAAATAATACCAATTCATACTACGTTGATGTGGGTACTGGGTCTCCAGCCCCCCCCAGTCACCATTGTGTATGCTCCCCCCCCCCCCCCACCAGTCACCATTATGTAGGCCCCTGTCCCCAGTCTGGCCACAGTGTGTCTGCCATAATGTGTAAAAAGGGGACGCTGTCTGCTGAACTATGTAAAAAAGGGAACACTGTCTGCCATAATGTGTAAAAAGGGGACACTGTCTGCTGAACTGTGTAAAAAAGGGGACACTTGCCTGCCGCACTGTGTAAAATGGGGACTCATGCCTGCCGTAATGTGTAAAATGGGGACTCTTGCCTGCCGTAATGTATAAAATGGGGACTCTTGCCTGCCGTACTGTGTAAAATGGGGACTCTTGCCTGCCGTACTGTGTAAAATGGAGACACTTGCCTGCCGTAATGTGTAAAATGGGGACTCTTGCCTGCCGTAATGTATAAAATGGGGACTCTTGCCTGCCGTACTGTGTAAAATGGGGACTCTTGCCTGCCGTACTGTGTAAAATGGAGACACTTGCCTGCCGTAATGTGTAAAATGGGGACTCTTGCCTGCAGTACTGTGTAAAATGGGGACACTTGCCTGCCGTAATGTGTAAAATGGGGACTTTTTTTTTTTTCCCCCTGTGGTGGCCGTGATGATATCAGATTAGGCCACGCCCATTGTAATGAGACCACACCCATTTTAATAAGGCCACGTCCCCTTGCCAGGAGCGCACACGTGCTTTTTCTTTTCCGGGGGGGGGCATTTTGAAATCTCGCACTGGGAGCCAAATTGGCTAGAAACAGCCCTGTTGGGCGGACACACTATCTAACCAGATACAGGTTTTAAATAAATCCTTGGTTAAACAGAAGTGGTTAAACTCTAAGCGTATGATTTCCTCCTCTCAATCCACTCATGTTTCAGATACTGATGAAGATGGGGCCTATACTGATCCGACTGATTCTGACTCAGTGGCCTCTGATGGGGAGCATGTACCTCAGGTTGATGTCCCTGAATTAGTGGAAGCTATCAAAATGGTTCTCCAGATTGATGATGAAGCTGATCCCACTACTGCATCAAAAAAGCCTGGTAAATTCAAGCGTCAGAAAGTGGCAAAGGTAGTTTTTCCTCACTCTGACCTTTTAATTGACATACGTCAAGAGGCTTGGGTCTCCCCAGGAGAGAAGTTTGCCCTATCCAAGAAGATGTTGGCTCGTTTTCCTATCCCTGCGGAGTTAACTAACAAGTGGGAAAATCCACCGCCTGTCGACTCGCTCGTCGCATGGATCGTGGTTCCTCTTCTCTGCCTGTCACCACTGTCACCTCCCTGAAGGAACCGACAGATAAGCGTGTGGAGGGATGCCTGAAGTGTATTTATTCCCTAACTGGGGCAATTCACAGGCCCACTATTGCGGCCTCCTGGACTGCAAAAGCTATTGATGCGTGGGTCTAGGTACTGGAGAAGAGCTACCTCAGGATATTTCTGACTTTGCCAAACAGTGTCTGTCTCATATTACCACCGCCTCCCATTATATTGAAGAGGCGTCCTCTGAGGCAGGTATTCTGGCGTCCAAAGCGTCCACTACGTCTATTTTGGCTCGCATCCTTTTTGGAGAAGATCTTAATAAGATCGTGACTGACTTAGCCTCTGCTAAGACTGCGTGCCTTGCTAACACTACTCCTTCTGCTCCGAAAGCTAAAAGTACTACTTTTGTTCCTTTCGGACCTCAGGTAAATCAAAGGGTCAGGGGTACTCGAGCAAGCCTTGTACTTCCAAGACCGATAAGCTCAAATCTATACAATCCTGGGCTGCCCGTCAGCCTGCTTCCAAACAGGACAAGCCTGCAGCATGACAGGGCGGGCCTCCCCCTGGGGGACCCCATGGTGGGAGGCCGACTCCTGCAGTTCACCCAGGTCTGGTTAAAGACCACTTCAGACGCGTGGGTGCAGGAAGTTGTTTCTCACGAGTACGCGGTCTCTTTCAAGATGCGTTCCCTTCGTCAGTTCTGCGCAACGGTCATCCCATCGGACCCGTTGAAGGCGCAAGCTCTACACTTGGTTGTCAAATCACTCCTGGAGACAGGAGTGGTGGTGCCGGTGCCTATCTCCCAAACGGAGAGGGGCTACTACTCGACCCTGTTTCTAGTACCGAAACCCAATGGGTTTTACAGGCATATTCTCAACCTCAAGTCACTGAACAAGTTTGTTAGAGTTTCCAAGTTCCGTATGGAAACACTGCGCTCCATTGTACTGGCCATGGATTCTGGTGACTACATGGTATCCCTGGATATACAGGATGCTTACCTGCATATACCTATTGCCATTTCGCATCAGCAATATCTGTAGTTTGCTATTGGCAACCTCCGTTATCAATTCAGAACTCTACCGTTTGGACTGACTATGGCCCCTCGGATTTTCACCAAGGTCATGGCCATGATGACAGCTCATCTCCGTCAACAGGGAATCAGGATCCTGCCGTATCTGGACGACCTGCTGATCCTGGCAAGCTCCCAAGATGTCCTTCTCAGTCATTTCCAGCTGACGGTGCAATTCCTCACAGCCCACGGATGGCTGATCAATTGGAAAAAGTCCTCCCTGGTCCCTGCGCGGCGCATGGTACACCTGGGGGCCCTGCTGGATACGCACAGCCAGAGGCTGTTTCTGTTTCCAGAGAAGGTCCTGAGGCTTCAGGACAGGATCAGATACTTCCTCTCTTGCCCAAGAGTGTCCATTCACTCAGCGATGCAAGTACTAGGCCTGATGGTGTCGACTTTCGACATGGTGGCGTATGCTCAATTCCATTCTCGCCCTCTCCAATGGTTAATCCTCTCCAAGTGGGACGGTCTGCCTCAGCGGATCAGGTCTCAAATGATGGTCCTGACTCCGGATGTCCGCTTATCCCCGTCCTGGTGGCTCCAGGATCAACAGTTGAGCAGGGGCTATCCCTTCTGGATTCCCCACTGGGTCCTCCTGACGACGGACGCCAGTCTGAGGGGCTGAGGCGTGGTGTCCGAGCAACACACTCTCCAGGGTCGCTGGACCAAGGAGAATTCTCTCCTCCCCATCAACATTCTGGAACTGCGGGCAGTGTTCAACACTTTGACACTAGCCCTGCCTCTGTTAAGGAACAGGCCTGTTCAA
The DNA here is from genome assembly GCF_028390025.1 of Pseudophryne corroboree. Taxonomy (NCBI): domain Eukaryota; kingdom Metazoa; phylum Chordata; class Amphibia; order Anura; family Myobatrachidae; genus Pseudophryne; species Pseudophryne corroboree. The sequence goes on along the minus strand of NC_086454.1, from coordinate 328,687,936 downwards.
GTACAGTCGGACAACACCACTGTGGTGGCGTACATAAATCGTCAAGGCGGCACTCGAAGTCGAAAAAAGCAATGATGGAAGTATCCAGAATTCTTCAATGGGCGGAACGCCATCTGCCAGCATTATCGGCAGTGTTCACTCCGGGTGTCCTCAACTGGGAAGCGGATTTCCTCAGTCGTCAGGACATACACGCCGGAGAGTGGAGCCTTCATCCGGAGGTGTTTCAACTCCTGGTGGACAAGTGGGGCCTACCAGACGTAGACCTGATGGCGTCTCGACACAATCACAAAGTCCGGTCTTCAGATCACGGACAAGGGATCCTCAAGCAGCATTCGTGGACGCACTGGCAATTCTATGGAAATTTCGACTGCCATACGTGTTCCCTCCGGTGTCGCTCCTGCCCAGGGTTATGCGGAAGTTCAAGCAAGAAGGAGGAATACTACTTCTAGTCGCTCCAGCGGCATTGGTTCTCAGACCTGCAGGGTCTATCGATGGAACGTCCTCTACTACTTCCTCAACGCCCAGACCTCCTCGTTCAGGTCCCTTGTGTCTACCCAGACCTGGCCAGACTGGCTTTGACAGCGTGGCTCTTGAAGCGTCACTCCTGAGGGCCAAAGGTTTCTCTGAGGCGGTCATCCAAACTATGTTGAAGGCCCGTAAACCGGCTTCGGTTCGGATTTACTACAGGGTCTGGAACTCTTACTTCACCTGGTGTGCTGCTAAGAACTACGATATATACAAGTTCAGAACCTCATGGCTTCTGGCTTTTCTGCAACAGGGCCTGGATTTAGGCCTTCGTCTGGCCTCCCTCAAGGTTCATATTTCTGCCTTGTCGGTGTGGTTTCAAAGGAAAATTGCGTCTATTCCTGACGTTCATACCTTCACACAGGGTGTCTTGTGGATACAACCTCCCTATGTCCCTCCTGTGGCTCCATGGGATCTGTCTGTTGTCCTTAATGCCCTGCAAGGGTCTCCCTTTGAGCCTCTTGATTCTGTGGACCTGAAATGGCTTACTAATAAGGTACTGTTCCTGTTGGCAATTGCATCTGCTAGAAGAGTGTCGGACTTAGGTGCTTTGTCCTGTCGTCCGCCCTTCCTGATATTTAATCGTGACCGGGCAGTTCTCCGTACTCACCCTGGTTATCTGCCTAAGGTGGTGTCATCTTTCCACCTTAACCAAGAGATTGTGGTTCCAGCCTTTATCTCTGCTGGTTTGTCTTCCAAAGAAAGGATGTGGTACGTGCTCTCCGTATATATGTGGAGAGGACTGCCTCCATTCGGAGGTCTGATTCCCTCTTCATACTGTTTGGTTTTCACAAACGTGGCTGGCCTGCAAACAAGCAAACTTTGGCCAGATGTATTAGAATGGTGATTGCACAAGCTTATGCGCAGGCTGGTCTCCCAGCTCCTGCTGCTATCAAGGCCCATTCTACTCGGTCTGTTGGACCTTCTTGGGCGGCTTGCCGTGGCGCGTCCACAGGACAATTGTGCAAGGCGGCTACGTGGTCCTCTGTGAACACGTTCATCAGGTTCTATGCCTTTGATACTTCCGCCTCCCAGGATGCCTCCTTTGGACGCTGGGTTTTTGTGCCTGCTACAGTGCGTCCCCTCCCATGAGGAACTGCTTTAGGACATCCCGATGTTATTCCCTGTGGAATACCAGTGTACCCCGCAGCAGAAAACAAGATTTATGGTAGACTTACCATTGGTAAATCTCTTTCTGCGAGGTACACTAGATTCCACAGGGCGCCCACCCTGACGAACTGAGCTTCTTTGGGTTTGTATGGCATTAGCCGCTGGTCCGTTCTCCTGTCCTGAGAATGTGGTTCTATGTGATTAACATCTACCGTCTCTTTACTTGCTACTGCATTGGACTGGTTAACAAAACTGAGCTCCTGTGCACGGAGGAGGGGTTATATAGAGGAGGCGGTGCGGTGCGGTGCCTGGGAACCGTCAAAGTTTTTAGCCTGTCGGTGCCTCGGATCAAGATCCAACTCTACACCCCGATGTTATTCCCTGTGGAATCCAGTGTACCTCGCAGAAAGCACTTAAAAAAAAAAAAAACAGCAGTCCCTTGAAAAAAGAAGCGGCGGCGCAGACGGTGCAGTTCACTGGCGCCCGCCGCGATGAAGAGTCTAGTGGCGGCGGCAGCATTACTAATGAGTCAGACTGACTCATTACAGTACGCTGCAGCCGCGGCCAGTGTGTTAGTAGCTGGGAGCCAGTGGGAGGCGAGCAGAGCGGACTGTCCCCCCAGTTAGGCGATTCCACCAACTGAGAGGAGAGGGGCACAGGACGCATACAGCGCCAGACAGGAGATTGAGCCTCCCACAACTGCACGGTCCGGCCAAGCCTCCCTCATAAAGAAGCGCCCTGTGGGGATCTCTGCACAGGAGCGCCCCTCTCCCTCATTGCTGCGTTCCCCTGACTGGCAGAGACACGGCGTGGAAGCTCCTCAGCCATAACTCCGGCGTGGAAGCTCCTCAGCCATAACTCCGCACAAAAAAGCTAAGCAAAGAGTGCTTTTAATTGCGGAAATGGCGGTGGGGAGCTGCGGGTACGTATCAGGAGCAGTGGGAACTCGACTGGACTGTACTCCTGGGCACCTGGCTACCCAGCAGAAGTGGGTCTGATGTCAGAGGGCTTCCAGTTCAGGTGGAAATGCTTAATTCAATGTGTATGTATGTAACTGTATTAATGTGTGTGTGTGTGTGTGTGTGTGTGTGTGTGTGTGTGTGTGTGTGTGGGGGGGTATTCTACAGAGGGGAGGGAAGAATATGGCTATATATATATATATATATATATATATATATATATATACACACACACACACACACACACACACACACACACACACACACACACACACACACACACACACACATTAATACAGTTACATACATACACATTGAATTAAGCATTTCCACTATTGGCCTTTCATATGGAGGAGACCCCCTCACTGCTGCCCTACCCTCCATATCCCCCCTTCCATCCTCCTACTGCCCTTGTTGTGAGGCCACGAGCACCTTCATGGGACCGCACGCCGAAGGCGTGCACAAGGTGCCCCCCCCCCCCCCCCCCCCCCCCGTAATTTTTTCCTGGATCCGCCCCTGAGTCTACCATAAATCTCCTTTTTTAAAACACAGCCTGTGACATGGACGTTAGAAGCTGATTGGTTGGTACTTTATCACTGTGCTATTTATCACTCTCCAGGGCTTGATAAACGGGACCTTTCTTTTTTAAATCAAGTGGTTTTTATTACATTTTAAAGTTACACACAGACCTCAAAACACAATCCGTCAAAACAGCAAGGTAACATAGAGTGTAACCATAACACCAGCAACAAGGCTGCAGGTATAAAACATAACCAGAAGAAAGTACCACAGTCAGAAAAAGGTAACCATATACACATAGTTTGCAAAAAATAAGAATTTACTTACCGATAATTCTATTTCTCGGAGTCCGTAGTGGATGCTGGGGTTCCTGAAAGGACCATGGGGAATAGCGGCTCCGCAGGAGACAGGGCACAAAAGTAAAGCTTTCCGATCAGGTGGTGTGCACTGGCTCCTCCCCCTATGACCCTCCTCCAAGCCAGTTAGGTACTGTGCCCGGACGAGCGTACACAATAAGGGAGGAATTTTGAATCCCGGGTAAGACTCATACCAGCCACACCAATCACACCGTACAACTTGTGATCTAAACCCAGTTAACAGTATGATAACAGCGGAGCCTCTGAAAAGATGGCTCACAACAATAATAACCCGATTTTTGTAACTATGTACAAGTATTGCAGATAATCCGCACTTGGGATGGGCGCCCAGCATCCACTACGGACTCCGAGAAATAGAATTATCGGTAAGTAAATTCTTATTTTCTCTATCGTCCTAGTGGATGCTGGGGTTCCTGAAAGGACCATGGGGATTATACCAAAGCTCCCAAACGAGCGGGAGAGTGCGGATGACTCTGCAGCACCGAATGAGAGAACTCCAGGTCCTCCTTAGCCAGGGTATCAAATTTGTAGAATTTAGCAAACGTGTTTGCCCCTGACCAAGTAGCTGCTCGGCAAAGTTGTAAAGCCGAGACCCCTCGGGCAGCCGCCCAAGATGAGCCCACCTTCCTTGTGGAATGGGCATTTACATATTTTGGCTGTGGCAGGCCTGCCACAGAATGTGCAAGCTGAATTGTATTACACATCCAACTAGCAATAGTCTGCTTAGAAGCAAGAGCACCCAGTTTGTTGGGTGCATACAGGATAACAGCAAGTCAGTTTTCCTGACTCCAGCCGTCCTGGAACATATTTTCAGGGCCCTGACAACATCTAGCAACTTGGAGTCCTCCAAGTCCCTAGTAGGTGCAAGGCACCACAATAAGCTGGTTCAGGTGAAACACTGACACCACCTTAGGGAGAGAACTGGGGACGAGTCCGCAGCTCTGCCCTGTCCGAATGGACAAACAGATATGGGCTTTTTTGAGAAAAAAACACCAATTTGACTCTCGCCTGGTCCAGGCCAGGGCCAAGAGCATGGTCACTTTTCATGTGAGATGCTTCAAATCCACAGATTTGACTGGTTTTAAACCAATGTGATTTGAGGAATCCCAGAACTACGTTGAGATCCCACAGTGCCACTGGAGGCACAAAAGGGGGTTGTATATGCAATACTCCCTTGACAAACTTCTGGACTTCAGGAACTGAAACCAATTCTTTCTGGAAGAAAATCGACAGGGCCGAAATTTGAACCTTAATGGACCCCAATTTGAGGCCCATAGACACTCCTGTTTGCAGGAAATGCAGGAAACGACCGAGTTGAAATTTCTTTGTGGGGCCTTCCTGGCCTCACACCACGCAACATATTTTCGCCACATGTGGTGATAATGTTGTGCGGTCACCTCCTTTCTGGCTTTGACCAGGGTAGGAATGACCTCTTCCGGAATGCCTTTTTCCCTTAGGATCCGGCTTTCCACCGCCATGCCGACAAACGCAGCTGCGGTAAGTCTTGGAACAGACATGGTACTTGCTGAAGCAAGTCCCTTCTTAGCGGCAGAGGCCATAAGACCTCTGTAAGCATCTCTCGAAGTTCCGGGTACCAAGTCCTTCTTGGCCAATCCGGAGCCATGAGTATAGTTCTTACTCCTCTACGTCTTATAATTCTCAGCACCTTAGGTATGAGAAGCAGAGGAGGGAACACATACACCGACTGGTACACCCACGGTGTTACCAGAACGTCCACAGCTATTGCCTTAGGGTCTCTTGACCTGGCGCAATACCTGTCCCGTTTTTTGTTCAGACGGGACGCCATCATGTCCACCTTTGGTATTTCCCAACGGTTTACAATCATGTGGAAAAAACTTCCCGATGAAGTTTCCACTCTCCCGGGTGGAGGTCGTGCCTGCTGAGGAAGTCTGCTTCCCAGTTTCCATTCCCGGGATGAAACACTGCTGACAGTGCTATCACATGATTTTCCGCCCAGCGAAAAGTCCTTGCAGTTTTTGCCATTGCCCTCCTGCTTCTTGTGTCGCCCTGTCTGTTTACGTGGGCGACTGCCGTGATGTTTTTCCCACTGGATCAATACCGGCTGACCTTGAAGCAGAGGTCTTGCTAAGCTTAGAGCATTATAAATTTACCCTTAGCTCCAGTATATTTATGTGGAGAAAAGTCTCCAGACTTGATCACACTCCCTGGAAATTTTTTCCTTGTGTGACTGCTCCCCAGCCTCTCGGGCTGGGCTCCGTGGTCACCAGCATCCAATCCTGAATGCCGAATCTGCGGCCCTCTAGAAGATGAGCACTCTATAACCACCACAGGAGAGACACCCTTGTCCTTGGATATAGGGTTATCCGCTGATGCATCTGAAGATGCGATCCGGACCATTTGTCCAGCAGATCCCACTGAAAAGTTCTTGCGTGAAATCTGCCGAATGGAATTGCTTCGTAGGAAGCCACCATTTTTACCAGGACCCTTGTGCAATGATGCACTGTTTTTAGGAGGTTCCTGACTAGCTCGGATAACTCCCTGGCTTTCTCTTCCGGGAGAAACACCTTTTTCTGGACTGTGTCCAGAATCATCCCTAGGCACAGCAGACGTGTCGTCGGGATCAGCTGCGATTTTGGAATATTTAGAATCCACCCGTGCTGTTGTAGCAGTATCCGAGATAGTGCTACTCCGACCTCCAACTGTTCCCTGGACTATGCCCTTATCAGGAGATCGTCCAAGTAAGGGATAATTAAGACGCCTTTTCTTCGAAGAAGAATCATCATTTCGGCCATTACCTTGGTAAAGACCCGGGGTGCCGTGGACAATCCAAACGGCAGCGTCTGAAACTGATAGTGACAGTTCTGCACCACGAACCTGAGGTACCCTTAGTGAGAAGGGCAAATTTGGGACATAGAGGTAAGCATCCCTGATGTCCTGGGACACTATATAGTCCCCTTTTTCCTGGTTCGTTATCACTGTTCTGAGTGACTCCATCTTGATTTGAACCTTTGTAAGTGTTCAAAAAAAATTTTTAGAATAAGTCTCACCTAGCCTTCTGGCTTCAGTACCACAATATAGTGTGGAATAATACCCCTTTTCTTGTAGTAGGAGGGGTAATTTAATTATCACCTGCTGGGAATACAGCTTGTGAATTTTTTCCCATACTGCCTCCTTGTCGGAGGGAGACCTTGGTAAAGCAGACTTCAGGAGCCTGCGAAGGGGAAACGTCTCGACATTCCAATCTGTACCCCTGGGATACTACTTGTAGGATCCAGGGGTCCTGTACGGTCTCAGCGCCATGCTGAGAACTTGTCAGAAGCGGTGGAACGCTTCTGTTCCTGTGAATGGGCTGCCTGCTGCAGTTTTCTTCCCTTTCCTCTATCCCTGGGCAGATATTATCTTATAGGGACGAGAGGACCGATGGCTGAAAAGACGGCGTCTTTTTCTGCAGAGATGTGACTTAGGGTAAAAAACGGTGGATTTTCCAGCAGTTGCCGTGGCCACCAGGTCCGATGGACCGACCCCAAATAACTCCTCTTCCTTTATACGGCAATACACCTTTGTGCCGTTTGGAATCTGCATCACCTGACCACTGTCGTGTCCATAACATCTTCTGGCAGTTATGGACATCGCATTTACTCATGATGCCAGAGTGCAAATATCCCTCTGTGCATCTCGCATATATAGAAATGCATCCTTTAAATGCTCTATAGTCAATAAAATACTGTCCCTGTCAAGGGTATCAATATTTTTAGTCAGGGAATCCGACCAAGCCACCCCAGCTCTGCACATCCAGGCTGAGGCGATCGCTGGTCGCAGTATAACACCAGTATGTGTGTATATACTTTTTATGATATTTTCCAGCCTCCTGTCAGCTGGTCCTTGAGGACGGCCCTATCTATAGACGGTACCGCCACTTGTTTTGATAAGCGTGTGAGCGCCTTATCCACCTTAAGGGGTGTTTCCCAACGCGCCCTAACTTCTGGCGGGAAAGGGTATACCGCCCATAATTTTCTATCGGGGGGAACCCACGCATCATCACACACTTTATTTAATTTATCTGATTCAGGAAAAACTATGGTAGTTTTTTCACATCCCACATAATACCCTCTTTTGTGGTACTTGTAGTATCAGAAATATGTAACACCTCCTTCATTGCCTTTAACGTGTGGCCCTAATAAGGAATACGTTTGTTTATTCACCGTCGACACTGGATTCAGTGTCCCTGTCTGTGTCGACCGACTAAAGTAAACGGGCGTTTTAAAACCCCTGACGGTGTTTTTGAGACGTCTGGACCGGTACTAATTGTTTGTCGGCCGTCTCATGTCGTCAACCGACCTTGCAGCGTGTTGACATTATCACGTAATTTCCTAAATAAGCCATCCATTCCGGTGTCGACTCCCTAGAGAGTGACATCACCATTACAGGCAATTGCTCCGCCTCCTCACCAACATCGTCCTCCTACATGTCGACACACACGTACCGACACACAGCACACACACAGGGAATGCTCTGATAGAGGACAGGACCCACTAGCCCTTTGGAGAGACAGAGGGAGAGTTTGCCAGCACACACCAAAAACGCTATAATTATATAGGGACAACCTTATATAAGTGTTTTCCCTTATAGCATCTTAATATATAAGCATATCGCCAAATTAGTGCCCCCCCTCTCTGTTTTAACCCTGTTTCTGTAGTGCAGTGCAGGGGAGAGCCTGGGAGCCTTCCCTCCAGCCTTTCTGTGAGGGAAAATGGCGCTGTGTGCTGAGGAGATAGGCCCCGCCCCTTTTTCGGCGGCCTCGTCTCCCGCTCTTAACGGATTCTGGCAGGGGTTAAATATCTCCATATAGCCTCCGGAGGCTATATGTGAGGTATTTTTAGCCAAAATAGGTATTCATTTGCCTCCCAGGGCGCCCCCCTCCCAGCGCCCTGCACCCTCAGTGACTGCCGTGTGAAGTGTGCTGAGAGGAAAATGGCGCACAGCTGCAGTGCTGTGCGCTACCTTTAGAAGACTGAGGAGTCTTCTGCCGCCGATTCTGGACCTCTTCTTACTTCAGCATCTGCAAGGGGGCCGGCGGCAAGGCTCCGGTGACCATCCAGGCTGTACCTGTGATCGTCCCTCTGGAGCTGATGTCCAGTAGCCAAGAAGCCAATCCATCCTGCACGCAGGTGAGTTCACTTCTTCTCCCCTAAGTCCCTCGTTGCAGTGATCCTGTTGCCAGCAGGACTCACTGTAAAATAAAAAACCTAAGCTAAACTTTCCTAAGCAGCTCTTTAGGAGAGCCACCTAGATTGCACCCTTCTCGGCCGGGCACAAAAATCTAACTGGCTTGGAGGAGGGTCATAGGGGGAGGAGCCAGTGCACACCACCTGATCGGAAAGCTTTACTTTTGTGCCCTGTCTCCTGCGGAGCCGCTATTCCCCATGGTCCTTTCAGGAACCCCAGCATCCACTAGGACGATAGAGAAAAATAATTAAAAAAAATGAGGTATGTAAATGCATAAAAATACAATAATAAAACACAAAATGTAAATACTGTATGTGAATGCGGGCAAACATAAACCCAAAATCTAGACTCAGAGGTCCAAAGGAGTGTCATTGTGTTTACCGAACCTGGATTAACGCCACCTATCCCACTTTTTGTTATAATTGGCAGGAGAGTAACAACTCTGATATAGAAACCTTTCATGATTAGAAACTCCTTTGACCAAGGCCTCCACTTAAAAATATCAGGGGGATCCCATGCCAATCAAGTTCTAGCGGGTCTAACATTCGTCAGAGTAGTGAGGCATAAGGTATAAAAATAAATGACCAGAGAATGTGATTCCTTGAGATCAAGGTCAAATAACCATATCCTAAGGTCTAATGGGGGAAGGGAAGGTATAGTTACCCAAATATCATCCCAGACCTTGGTCCAACAGGGAAGAATCACTGTACATTCCCAGAAACCCGTACCTGTTATATCACATTTCAGGCAATTGGCAGGTGGCATTGGTGCGGACAGAGGAGGCCCTATTTCATAAGGGAGACAGGAGTGCGATAAAATCAATGGAGGACATCAAAATAAATCTGTTGATAACAAACACAGGGAGTAATAAACATAATGGATGCCAAAATCTGCACCCAATGGTCATCACAAATAAAACTAATATCTGCTTCCCACTTGGTTTTAAGAGGGTCTAGTAATTCCAGCAGAAAACAAGATTAAGACTAGATTATATAGAGGATATACTGTATGGCTCTAGAAGCCAGAGTCTACACCAAACTGAGCTTGTATAGCATGCCTTTAGGGCCCCATACACTTATGTGACATATCCGACCGTCATGTCGCAGGCGATCACCCCGGCAGCCTCCCGGGCACGGCAGGATCGCCCAAGATACATCGTATGCTGTCCTTTTGCATACAATGTATCTTGTGCGATCCCAGCCATGCCTGTGGGCTCGGACATGATTGAATGTGCTGCACGGTCAATTTGGAGGATCTGATCCAATGCTCACGGGAACGTGCATCGGGTCGGATCGAAAATACCTCCAAAATGCCCGATTTTATCCGATATATCGGGCCGAATGCCAGAAATGGGATGAAATCGGGCATTCTCGTCCTAGTGTATGGGGCCCTTAAGTTGTAAATACATACAGTATAAAAGGCTGTGTTGGGAAATTCCTCCTGCAATTCAGCAAGAGATTTAAAAACGATAAAGTTGCCCCAAGAAGGAGATCATAAGATCCAAATATTACCAGAAGAGAGCTTGAACCATTCTGAGCAGGAAATATTAAACCATAGGGGCAAGTCCTCATCTATGTCCAAACAATTGTAGAAATTGTGGGCAAATCGCCAGACCAAAAGGGCCACACGAAGTTTAGGAGGCAGGCTAGGTGCAGAGCAACCTGACAGTGAAAATTGTAGAGGTGAGAGTACCCCGTCTCCGCAGCCAGAAACCCCACCAAAGTCTGATCCCCACTGTTAGAGGTCCAACCCAACAGATGCAACAGTTAAGAGACCATGTAGTATGATCTGAGATAAGGGAGGCCCATGCCACCAGAAACCTTAGATTTAAATAAAGTGTAAAGAGCCACCCAGGCACGCTTATCCCACAAATAAATGGAGAAAGAACACTTTTAATCCTAGAGAAAACCTTTTTGGGAATATACACTGGAGAATGCTGGAAGAGATGCACATATTTATGCTGGAGTTTCATTTTATAGAGCTTAATTCTTCCCATACCTGTAAGGGGCAGTATGAACTCCCAACTTAAAAGTGGAGGTAACGGGGTCAATATTCTGTGAGACATAGAAGATTTTGGCATAATCCAACTCCACGTTATTTAAATCATATGAAGGGGACATGATGAAGAAACCGATAAAGAGAAGCACCCAGTGACAGGAAAAATGTTAGATTTGTCCCAAATAAATGAGCAAACCAGAAAAGTTCCAAAAGTATTAACCAACCTCTGGCTGGGGCGAAATGAGCTGTAGTAAACCATTAACCAAAACACAGGCCGGCTGGGGAAGAGTATAGCAAGTGAATCAACCAACTGTATCTAGGCCCAAAGCAAAATTTACATAAAACTTTCCATAAATAGCCCCATTCAACCGAGTTGAAGGCCTTAACGGCATCCAAGGACACCACCACTGCCTCTGACCCGACCATGTCACTCCTCTGCAAATCTTCAGAGATTCTGGGCAATAGACTTCCCAGGTATAAAACCTGTTTGTTCGGCGTGCTCTATGGTGGTATTATGTTCAAACGGACAGCCTATAACTTTACAAGAACTTTAACATCTGTGGACAAATGGATATGGATCGATATCGTAAAGTCCTTACCCGGCTTAACAAGTACTATAAAAATGGCCTCAGACATGGATGTAGGAAGAGAACCTCCTTAACCACTCGCCTGGCATGGTCGCATCAGATGCGACCACACTGGCAAGTGTCTTATCTGATCTGGTCGCACAAAATGCGACCAATCAGGCAGACAGCATATGTAGAGGCAGAAGGTCCCACTCCCTCTGCCTCCCTTCACCATTCCCCAGTGTTTGCTGTGCTGCCAATTACTGCTGATTAGTAAGCACGGCAGGAACCCCCACCCGGTGGTTGCAGACAATTGCAGCCGATGGTGAAATGCAAATTAACCCCTCAGCCCCTGAGTGTATACCTGGTGGTTGCGGGACTGTAAAAATGAAAAGCCATGATGTTTCAGATGTTCCGATGGTGCCAACAGATGTTCCAATGTTTTTTTTTTGGGGGGGTGGGGGGGATATTTTTATACAAATATAAAAAAAATATATAGTTTTATTTTTTTTACTATAATAATTTTGGATAAGTTTAAATACATGTTCTTCACCTAATTCAATCCTAAAAAAAATCAACAATTTCTGATAATTTTTTTTTTGTCAGTTAAGTGCTTAATAAAGAGAATTAAAAGTATCCAATAAATGCGGAACAAAGAAATCCGTACATTTTCTTATACACCTCCAAAGGAATCCCATTGCAGCAGGATCCTTAGAGGCAGGAAATAAGGAAATTACGGACTCCACTTCCCCTAATGTGAATGGGGCTTCCAAAAATTCAATTGCTTCCTGAGATAAGCACGGTAATGTAACCCATACTTACTGACTTCTGAATATTCCTCTCCGGGAGAAGCCTGGAGAGGAGCAGCATGTGGGCAGTGATGGGGGTGGGGCCAAACTATCACATCATTATTCCCTGCCCCTCGTGGCAAAAAAATGCCATGATTCAGAAACATTTCAATAGGAGGTGGGGCTAAAATTACATGATTACCATATAATTAAATAATTACGCCCTACCCCTCCCGACGTCCCCCAGATTCAATGGGATTTAACTCCCCTTTCTTCCCACTTCATTAGGAAGTGGGCAGGATGCCATAGGGGTGCCCACCCTTACAGGGCTGCGAGGGTCTCCCCAAATAATCGTGAGTTGCCCGCAAGATTGGGGAGAGCAGGGCAAGTGTGATGTAACTTGAGCAAAATCATCACAAAGTTGGGAATCATGGTTAGAGAACCTGGAGGCGTACAAATTAGAAAACTACTATAATAACACTTCAGCAATATCCGTACTTGAATAACGGAGCCCGCCAGGAATTAAGAATGACAGGAACAGCTACTACCAGAGTCCTCTTTAGCCAAAAATAGCTACAGTAAATAGCTGCCACACACCTCCGCCTGAGACTACTGCAAATGTTTAGAAAACAACAATCTACGTTTAGGTTTGTCAAATAGGTTATCCGACCGCTCCTTCTGAGCCGCCGACCACAAAATCCAATCAGAGACATCCTTAGTCAAAATATATCAGGCTTCTAACTGGCAACAAAGCCACACTTCCTCCCAACTCTTAAATGTCTTAATTTTGGTCACCCTTTTAATAGACGAGCCCCTAACACAGGCCTTAAAACTATCACACAACATGACAGGATCCTGGCAAGAGGAATTATGCACTCTAAAGTTTTCCCAAGCAGCAATGAACTCAGAGCCAGCTCCCATCAAATTCAACCAAAGGGATTAGGTTTCCAAAAGCGAGCTCCCTGCACAAGGCAGGTGTTAAGGGTCAAAATAACAGGCGAGTGATCAGATAGGCCTCTAGGCAGATAATCCACCTCCAAGTCAATATAAGAGACAGTGTGAAATGTGGTAGGATGCCAGGAAAACTGTGCCATAGAAAGATGACAAAGCCTCAAAAAATCCATCAAACCAATCTCTGAAATCAATTTAGAAAAGAGAGTAGGAGAAGGAGACATTGGCTAGAAGATGTCCCAACCCCGACCCACCCTATATAGCCACCTAAAACTCTGGTATACTTTTATCCCTAAGCAAACTAAGCCAAACCCCTAGGTATTAGTTCTGCAGAGCCAAGTCAGTGCCTCAGACAACAGAACAAGCTGAAAAGTCTGAAAATCAAAATCCGGGGTTGAAGAAAGAACAAACGTAGAAAAGACAAGAAAATTTAAAGAAAGCACGACTATCTCTAGCAGGAGCTCTCCCACCTGGTTATAAACCCTTTACAGCCTTCAGTAAATTTCCAGGACAAACAAACCCAAGAAATAAAGCAAGAACATAAAATGAAAATGCAAATATTTACGAGGGTATTGCAGAAGGCATAGGTTGAGGTTGTACTGAGGAGGAGAAGGGTCATCATGGAAATCAAGGCAAACCGTGTCAGTGTGGGGCACCTCTTCTTCTATCCTGCTGAGCCTCCACCTCAGATGAAAGTCTGAAGAAGTGAGTAGTTCCATAAGCCACAACTCAGAGACGTGCAGGGAAAAGCATTGAGTGTTGAATTTGTAAGTACCTGGGAACTGTTCTTTTTGACGTAGGGCATAGTCCGGATAGACCTAAACAGTGTGATTCTCATACCTGAGAGGGCCACAGAGCCTAACAGGCCGAAATTACAGCATCTTGATCACAAATATGAAGAGTTCGGGCAATACATTTTCAAGAAGGAGCACCTGGCTGAGGCTGCTGACAGGGTATACAGTGGGCAGACTCCACAGAGAAATGACGAGTGAAGGCCTCTTTACCAAACACCCGCAGAAGCCAGTCCTCCAGGAATTTCTCAAGGGCAGATCACGCAGCGTGCTTAAGAAGACCGACAAAATGAAGGTTGTTTCTGTTTAGCTTGCCGAACATGTATCTGACATCTTGGATTTGTAGGAAGACCTCTGTGAAGATAAGTCCGCTCTAAGCCTTCATAGGAGCAGTTAGGTTCTCCAGGGCTGGTATACTGTACTCAGACTCTCCGACCCGCTCCCAGTTTTTTGAAGGCCGTGACAAATTAATGAAATATCCACCTAAACCTCCCTGATATTTCCCATAACCCGCTGTTGAGAAACAGAGATTGAGTGAAGGAGTTGCTGTAGATGGGAGGTAGCATTGTCTGTTAAGCCAGACCCAGCAGCCGAGGGCGGAGATTCCTGGGAGGCCACAAGCACAGATGTGGAGGAACGGGCACATTTCTTCAATTTGGAGGCTGCAGAAGACACATGTACAGTCTTGCCCATATCCAAATATCTGAAGGCCTGGAATGCAAAAGATGATAGGTGTAGTGCGGAAGCTGCCCCCTGAGTCTAGACCAGTAGATGCTCCCTATACAGACTGCAGTAGGCTTGCTTCAGTACAAAAAGAGAGCGATCATCAGCCTGTAAGGACAGCAACAGCAATCACAGCAACACAGCAGGACAACCAGGAGCAGGGTGGAGGAAGGTAGCACGAGTATCTCAGAAGGCAGGATGACCAGCCCTTGTGCCCTCCAACAGCCATCCAAAGGTCTAGGGGCAGCAGAGGAGGAGGTACACCCATGAATTCACTAGAGAGAAGTACTGATGGTAACGGGGCTGTGGCTTGCAGGCACGCCATTTCCTGCAAGGACATGCCTCCTAATATTGTGTGTGCATGAGGGTCCTACTGTCTGCCGGGCAAAAGTTGGGAGGAATGATGCAGTCATGGCAGGCAGCTAAGGATCAAAGCAAAACTGTAAACTTGCAATATTCAGGTGTTGCTCAATGGTTGGAACACTTTCCCTCTAGTCAACAGAGGACCTCCTCAAAATGGTATCTTACTCTATGAGACTGCTCTCCAGCTGCCAAATATGCTGAAACGTTTCTTTACATCTTTCACCATTGTTATACCTCTCCTCATAGGTATGATGGGTATTTTGGATAGCTCTATTTTCCCCAAATGTCACCAATCTTCTGCTGACATGTATCATTGTCTATGGGTTTGTTCCTCAATTAGATGTTTTTGGTTATAGGTCTGAAGATTCAACCCATTTAGTTAATTATGCTCCCCTGACTCCTGAATGGACTTTCTTTGGTATCCTGCCTCCTTGTGTCAGAAACTCAAAGGATGCCAAAAATGTGTTGGCTTTTTCTTTGGCGGTCTGTAAAGGGCCCTACACACTGGCCGACATGACTGCACGATATGAATGATCTCGTTCATTAATGAACGAGATAACGTTCATATCTTTGAGTGTGGAGGCTCCAGCGATGAACGATGCGCGGCCCCGTGCTCGTTCATCGCTGGTCCCCAGTCGGCTGTACATGCAGGCCAATATGGAGATCTCGTCCATATTTGCCTGCACTTCAATGCAGCCGGGTGACGGGGGGAGTGAAGAAACTTCACTCCCCCCGTCACTGCCCCCCCGCCGCCGGGTCGCCCGTCGGCCGTATCCGCTGTCGGCCAGCTCGGCGACGGATCGGCCAGTGTGTAGGGCCTATAAGAGTATTTTGCACTTATGGATCCAAAGCTCTCCACCGTCTCCAGAGCTATTTAAGGTAAAACTTTTTTCTCAGTTTCATATGGACTGGTTGAAGGCATTTCTCCAGAAGAAAATTGTCCAAAAAACATTTATTTGCTATGTGGGAAAGTTTTATCGAAACGCTCCCTCAACCCACTAGAGAATCCATACACCAGCTGCCTCCGTACTCTCTCATATGTGATTCGTATGTACTTATAAGACCCACCAATTTCTCTCTGATTCCTTTTATATTATGTTTTGTAATATGTTATGTATCGTGTAATAATCCCACCGTACCACATTGTACATGATCTGTTTCAATGTACCTACATTTTTTTATTTTGTCATTGACTGTTTCTATGTGGGAATGATTTCTGTATTTTGATTATGATTATACTTCAATAAAGCAAAAAGTTGTTTGAATAATTTTTTTTTTGCAATATTCAGGTCTGGCAGGGTCAGGATAACATCAGACAGAGTAATTATAAACAATTTATAGCGCAAGTGAATAACAGGCAGAATAGTCATAACGAGCTGGCAGAGAACATTTACAGTGGCATGAACTTTATTTTGCCAACCTGGGAGTGCCACACATCAGTATATAACTACCAATCACAGCTCCTTAAGGCCCCCATACATCAGCAGTCGCAAAAAGCAGTTCAGCAATTCTGTGATTTTTTTCCCACCAATTTAAAGATTCCCCAATGCACCAATCTGCGCCCATACATTACAGAATATTTTTCTGAGATTTGCAGATCATTTTCGGCAAATACAGATCTGCCAGTCTTTAAAGGCTCGTCATGTTACTCGTGATCTGCAAATCTGTTAATTGTTACCGTACACTAGCAATCTACAGCCCCAATTGACCTGTGAAATCCAACATATTGGACGGGCCCGGTATGAAATCCCGACGATCAGGATCTTGGCGGTCAGCAGTCACCTATGCCAGAATCCGGACACCAGAATCACGACAGCCGGAATCCAGACATGGAGGCAGCGAGTCCCCTTGCAGGCTCGCTGCACTTGCCACTCTTTGAGTGGTAGGGTGGACCATCCACCCGAGCGGGAATCCCGGGCTGCGGTCAGGATTCCAACCGCTGGCATTGTCCCTGCTGTCGAGATTCTGGCGTTGATATTTCGACCACCAGGATACAGTCGTTCGGGAAATTAACTGCGTCCCTATTGGACAACCTGCTTTAACAATCCCAATCGATTGACGTAATCTACATCTGTGAACCCTTTATACATTGCAGATTTATTTTACTCAGTCATCTGCAATACGCCAAATTGCCCCAATTGATTGATGTATGGGTCCTTTTCTCAGGCTCCTGGTACCACAATGAGTGGCATACAGTTGGAATGGCATACAGTGGAATGAACACATGAAAATAACAAGTCTGAGGAATATCGCATATCTGGCACCGGGTCGGCTGGTATACACATCGTTCTGATGTGTACCAGGCCAAAGTATTACACTACTCCTAATGGCTTGCATGCCTGGCTTGTGGTATAGTAGTGCTTGCAGGCCAGGTGATGCCCGGAAATAACCTGAGCCCTTGTCCAACATAACTGAAAGTGTGACTGCACCTATCTGCAACTCATTAGGGAAATCCAGAGATAGCCGATGGCAGTGCTGCAACAATTGTTATCTTAGTTATTTTATTCCCTGATATTTAGTCAGTTCCGGAATTCATATTGACATTTTCTTTTTCTTAGGGGGGTGGAGGGGTGGGGTGTTGTCATATTCTTAAGGTCCATACACACGGAGCGATATAGCTGAGAGATTTTGACTATATAGTCAAAATTGCTCAGAAAGTTAGTGCATATCGCACTGTGGCCCTCATTCCGAGTTGTTCGCTCGCTAGCTGCTTTTAGCAGCATTGCACACGCTAAGCCGCCGCCCTCTGGGAGTGTATCTTAGCCTAGCAGAATTGCGAATGAAAGATTAGCAGAATTGCGAATATAAATTTCTTAGCAGTTTCTGAGTAGTTCCAGACTTACTCCTACACTGCGATCAGTTCAGTCCTTTTCGTTCCTGGTTTGACGTCACAAACGCCCAGCGTTCGCCCAGACACTCCCCCGTTTCTCCAGACACTCCCGCGTTTTTCCCTGACACGCCTGCGTTTTTTCGCACACTCCCAGGAAACGGTCAGTTTCCGCCCAGAAACACCCACTTCCTGTCAATCACACTACGATCAGCAGAACGAAGAAAAAACCTTGTTAGGCCGTGAGTAAAATACTAAACTTTTGTGCAAATTTACTTGGCGCAGGCGCACTGCGAACATTGCGCATGCGCAGTTTGCAACTAATCGCTCCGTAGCGAAAAAAATAACGAGCGAACAACTCTGAATGTCCCCCTGTGTGTACACAGTCAGCGATAGCGATGCGCGTCTCCGACAGGTCGCTATCGCTGCTAAAAATAGACTGTGGAGGCAAGTCAATTTTGGCTGTCGCTGGGGAAAAAAAAGCATCCCCTTGCTTGAATGAGTTAGCCAAAATCGCTGGTAAAGTTAGTCAAAATCTCTGGTAAAGTTAGTCAAAATCTCCTACTGCCAGTTCAAGGGAAATCGCTCAGTCAAAATCTCTCATAGTCAAAATCTCTCCGTATGTATGCACCTTTAGGTTTGCCATAACATCCCTTAAATCCAGGACACTTGTGATTATACACAAGGTCTGTGACTGGCTAAATTCAAGTCTGCATTTTTCCTGATTTTAATCATCTGAAGAAACTGTGTTAACCATAGGTGTCCTGGATTAAAGGGATATTACGGCAAGCCTACTCGAGTCATAATTGAAAATGCTCCTTACTGTACTTAGCATACCACCTAACATGACCCTCTCCAGGAGGGACACAATGCTCTGTTTCTAGACTTGTCTCTTAATTTATGATTGCCCTCACCTGTGTTGAACAGGTTAATGGATAAGAAAGGTGTTTCAGAGGGATGTCCAGGAGCAGAGCATTCTGTCTCTCCTGGAGACGGTCATGGTGGTCATTCCGAGTTGATCGCTCGCTAGCAGTTTTTAGCAGCCGTGCAAACGCTATGCCGCCTCCCACTGGGAGTGTATTTTAGCTTAGCAGGAGTGCGAACTAAAGGATCGCAGAGCGGCGGCAAAGTTTTTGTGTGCAGTTTTAGAGTAGCTCCAAACCTACTCAGCGCTTGCGCTTGACATCACAAACACGCCCTGCATTCGCCCAGCCACGCCTGCGTTCTTCCTGGCACGCCTGCGTTTTTTCGAACACTCCCTGAAAACGGTCAGTTGCCAATCAGAAACACCCACTTCATGTCAATCACTCTGCGGACACCACTGCGACTGAAATGCATCGCTAGACCCTGTGTAAAACTACATAGTTCGTTGTAATAGTACGTCGCGCGTGTGCATTGCGCCGCATGCACAAAAGTGCCGTTTTTTTGCCTCATCGCTGCACAGCAAACGAATGCAGCTAGCGATCAACTCGGAATGACTTCCCATGTTGGGAGGTATGCACTTAGTGAACTTTCGAAACCAAATTCTGGGATGAGTAAGTGTTCTTGTACAAGGCAAAATCTATTCTGGAATCTGCTTGTGTGAAACTGAGAGGCTCAATTAATCAGCAAGTCCTTCCAAATCTAAAATTAGGCTACATAGCATCATGCTGAAATCTTCTGCTATGTGTTAAGCCTGTGATTTTCCACGGTTTATCTTTCCTTAACTCCATGTAAGGGGCAGACGGAATGTGATTGTATAAGATACATGCAGTATAAACTGGGTATATTTCCGTCTGTTAACTCTGCACTATAAGGGGTATATTTACTTAACTATGGAGATGTTGTCCATAGCAACCAATGCTAGCTGCAGCGGCATATCTATAATGGGTGGTACGTGTGGTACATGCAAGCACTTGGATCCACAGGGGCCCACACCACACACCCTGCACTCATTTTTTCCAATACTTACCTCTCCGGAGTCCTCTGACAGTGACTCTGACCGCTATCTGGTGAGAAGGTCCCACCACACTATTTTCCCAGCATTTTGAGCATGTGCAGTAGGGAAAAATCACCAGTAAAATGGCCACCGCACCATTTTCCCGGAGACCACCTATTGCCAAAAGTCACGCCCACTGCCTGCTAGAGAGGAGGGGACCCGGGCGGAGACTGCACCCCTGGCTAGCTGTCAAACTTATTTAACCACTTGCCAGGCATGGTTCCATCAGATGTGACCAGTCAGAAACACCCACTGGGCGGCTGCTGGAAAATAATCTTCCAGCAGCTATCAATCTCAGAGGAACCTCCCGGCCCTTCTGCATCCTTGTTTCCTCCCACAGTGCCTGCCACAGGGTCATCTTAATGTATAGGGACACTAGGCAGCTGCCCAGGGCCCCACACTTCTTGGGGTCTTCAAGCAGGGGTGGGTGGTGGAAACACAATCTGAGCAGCCAGGCAACATTCTCTACCTGCTTCCCAGCCTGCAGCCAGACAGAGAATGACTGTCAGCATGCTGATTGGTGGATGGCTGGAGACAGAGAATGGCTATCAGAGTGCTGATAGCCATTCACTGTATAGAAAGAAACATGTCAAGAGATAGCGCAGGACCGCAGGAGGGACATATTATGGTGTTTTTTAAATTGGTTCCCGTGAATGGGTGGTTAGGGGCCCCAGTGCATTGCTTTGCCCAGGTCCTACAATGCTGTTAGGATGTCCTGACGTGCCGTGCCACTTATCACTGCTGATTGGGCAGCCCAGTGGCTTCCCCCCACCCCGCAGCTCTCACCTTCCCTGTGTATGCTCGGTGGCTGCAGAGAGGAGCAGCCACTGAGCAAAACCAAAGCCGCTTTGTCGCAATGTTCCGATGTTTGGTGATCTGATATATCCACCACCGATGTTTGAAAATCAATATTTTGCAAATATAAATAAATGAATAAATAAATAAATTGTGTTGGATAACTTTGAATTAGGTTAAGGAAATCTATTTAACTCATAAAAAACAGACAATTTCTGAGCAGATGTTGGAAATAATATTAGCCAGTTAATGTAAGATGAAAATCCCCTTCCCATGTGCAGGTTAGTTGCTTGGGGGATCATGTGACTAATATTCTCAGAAACGTTTTCACCATGCAGTGAGCAAATCATATATTTCCTCAATAAACATCGCTGTTCTAGGGACAAAGGGGGTTATTACGAGTTGATCGTAGCTGTGCTAAATTTAGCACAGCTACGATCATTCACACTGACATGCGGGGGGACGCCCAGCACAGGACTATCCCGCCCCGCATGTCAGTGCTGCCCCCCCGCAGAAGTGCAAAGGCATCGCACAGCGGCGATGCCTTTGCACTTCAAGAGTAGCTCCCGGCCAGCGCAGCTTTAGCGTGCTGGCCGGGAGCTACTCATCGCTCCCCGGCCCGCAGCGGATACGTGTGACCTCACGCAGCCACTGCAGCCCGCCCCCCATTCGGTCCGACCACGCCTGCGTTGGTCGGACCGCTCCCACGAAACGGCGGCCAAACACCGCCGTTCCGTCCCCTCCCGCCCAGCGATCACAGCCCTGCTACGGCCTTCGGCCGTCTGGCATGCGCCGGCGCCGTACGCAGTAGGGACCCGTTCGCTCGGCTGCGACAAAAAGCAGCGAGCGAACGGGTCAGAATGACCCCAAAACACACTTACAGTACGACAGTACATAGTAGCATATTGGGATCAGTTCTATTAGATGTGAGTTTTAATAAAAAAAACTTGCATCATAAAACTTGCATACATCGCTGTAATACGTGTACCCGCGGGATACGGTCATTAAGTCGATGACACTTAGGTCGATGGTCATTAAGGGACCACTATTAGTCGACATGTACTAGGTCGACATGGAAATAAGTCGACATGAGTTTTTCACATTTATTTAAATTTTTAAAACTTTTTCATACTTTACGATCCACGGGGACTACGATTGGGAATAGTAACCTGTGACGAGCGCAGTGAGGCACCTTGACCGAACGCTCGCCAAGTGGTCGACCTAGTGAGCCATACCCGAACCCGCGATTCAATTACAAATTGCTACTGGCAGGACTCACAGCTAGGTCACACCACTTTTCTACAAAATGCAAACTGGCAGAAGTGCAAGACATAGAGGGGAAATCATCCTGGACTGCTAACCCCCCTCTAGTGCCTAAACCACACACCCTCCTCCCCGGCCTTAACCGCCGCCCCGATACTTACCTTCGGGATGTCGATGGTTGCTATTCCAGCACCGGGATTCCCAAGTGGTGTCTGGATTCTGGGGTTGGTCACATGACCACCTGCATCCCAACGGCCGGGATGCTGATCACATCCCCATTTAACCCATTATTGAGCTTTTCAGATAAATTCGCCTGAAAGCTGGCATATCCTTATTGGCGAAATTACACCATTTAAAACCCTAAGTGCATAATTATTCATTGGGAGGGGTGTGCCAAAGGCTCTGCACTGTGTCCCGACGTTGTTATCTTAAAATAAAATAGTTCACTATCTTTTCCCCTGCTCCGGGGTTGCGCACATGAAAACTTGAATTTGCTGGGAAAATGCAATGCGAGTTTGGAATTGAATTGCAAATTTTATTAGGTGTGTAAATCCACTGTGAAAACACCTCACAGGAACCAACGCGCTCCTAAATTAATTGACCACATTGTTAATTATCATTCGTTCTAATTATTCAATAGCAGTGGGCCAGTCTGCCTTTCACCGGTGGCCTCGGCCCCTTTACCTCAAGTTTACCAGTTTTTAAAGGTAAAATGTTTGGGGGGTATGAACAGAATGGAAGGAGAAACTGAGTGGGGGAAGGTAACATGTTGTTCTGGGCTATTCACTGACCCATAAAATAGCCTGGTAGAAGACACCATCAGATACATTGCCTATGGAAGGTAAAGTGTGTCTCTGATGCCAGTCTACTGTCACAAGGGTACATGCAAGCTGCCAATCAGAAGGTATTTTCCTGAGGGGGATAAAGCCTAACATGCAACGCTATGTAGTTGTAGAGGCCTGACAGGGCCGTTTCTAGACAATTTGGCTCCCAGTGCGAACAGTAAAAAATGCGCCCCCTCCCATAGACATTCAAAATGTGCACCCCCCCTCCCCCCATAGACACTGAAAAAAAAATATTTGGCGCGTGCGCTTCTGGCAAGTGGGCGTGTCCTCACTAAAATGGGGTATAGCTTCACTAAAAATGGGCATGGCCTGACAGGAAATTACTACCTTACACCCCAGTTTTTGGCCCTGCAACAACAGACCTCGGCCACCACAGGAATAAAACAAAATTCCACCATAGTATTACCCACACAGTAATGCCCCTTGCACCATATTATGCCCCCTGCACCATATTATGCAACACACTGCAATGCACGTGATAAATTATGCCCTACAGTAAAGCTCCTAATTACTTTTAAATGACCTGCTGGGTGTCATGCTAGTTGCCAGGGGTTTCACACGCTGGGTGTCATGCTCGTTGCCAGGGGTTTCACACGCTGGGTGTCATGCTCGTTGCCAGGGGTTTCATGTGCTGGGTGTCATGCTTGTTGCCAGGGATTTCACGTGCTTGGTGTCATGCTTGTTGCCAGGGGTTTCATTCACTGGGTGTCATGCTCGTTGCCAGGGGTTTCATGTGCTGGGTGTCATGCTCATTGCCAGGGGTTTCATGTGCTTGGTGTCATGCTCATTGCCAGGAGTTTCATGTGCTGGGTGTCATGCTCATTGCCAGGGGTTTCATGTGCTGGGTGTCATGCTTGTTGCCAGGGGTTTCATGTGCTGGGTGTCATGCTCGTTCCTAGGGATATCACACCTGGGGGTCATGCTCATTGCCAAGGTGAATGCTCATTACCAAGGGATTTGCTGGCGGGCACTCGGGAGGTGGAGTTTCGCAGAATGGCGCATTTGCGTCATGACATCACAACGCAATGGTGTCATTCCGTGAAACTCTGCCCCCCAGGCAGAGTACTTGAGAAGAGGAGGAGCAGTAAGTGGACTATGAGCCGCGGCGGGTGCCCCGTGCGGTTGCACGGCTTGTCCGCCGCAAGAAACGGCACTGGTGTGTATGTGCAGTGCTCCAATACATTAGGAAGGGGATGTGTGTGTGTGTGTGTGTGTGTGTGTGTGTATATATATATATATATATATATATATATATATATATATATAATATTATATTGCAAAATAAGTCCGGCACTACACTTACTAGCTTGTACTTTGCCCCATTGCACTCTGCAAATGGTGTAGTACAAGAAATAAGTAGACAGCGGCACTAAGGGACTTCAGACGTGAAGAATGTAATAACAAATGTCACATTTCAAAGCTAGCGTTTCGGGGCGCGTAGCCCCTTTGTCAAGGTGTCGTTGCCAAAGGAGCTATGCGCCCCAACTTCCATGTTACAGGCTGTTTGAATAATGACAGTTAGAAGCTGGTTGGTTGGTACTTTATCACTGTGCAATTTATCACTCTCCGAGGCTTGATAAATCTGGGCCTTAGTTGCAAAAGTGGCTGATAAGAGAGGAGATGTGGTTGTTTTAAGGAGTGTCTATACGGAGGAGTGTAACAGACTCTTGAATGACACCATCACCTATAAGAGACTAGACATGGACCCCATGGAGAAAATAGCAGAGGAAATTAGTTTATTACTCCATAGGGGACTATCTGAAAATAGTATTAATCAGGATGAATTTGGTTTTATGTTTAATCCACACCCTAGAATACCTATATTTTATATATTTTACCAAAAATACACAAGCAATTGGAAAAACCGCCTGGCCACCCAATTGTATCCAGTATAGGTTCGGCTACCTCTAATATCTCTGAATTTATTGATGCACATGTTAAAATATATATGTTTACATTAAAGTCGTATATTAAAGATTCCACACAAATACTTTTAATGATTTGGAGAGTTTGAAATGGAACAGTAAATTTCTGTGGGTGACGATAGATGTGGATGCGTTGTATACGTGTATACCTCACACAGGGTATTCAGGCCATTAAAGTATTTTTGGATCATTATATAAATATTAGTAAGAACAAGAAGTTTATCATTTTGGATTGTATTGAATACATACTGTACTTAAAAACAACTATTTCACCTTTCAGGAGTCCTTCTTTAATCAGGAATGTGGAGGAGCGATGGGGACAACCTATGCACCGAGTCTAGCAAACCTGAGTTTAGGAAAATGGGAAATGGAAACTATAGAAAAATAAACCCTTTGCAAGTTCTATTTATCTTTATAAAGTTTTATATATGATATACTAATCATCTGGTCATGGGACAAAAGCCTGTTTGACGAATTCATGTTATATTTGAATAAAAACTCCTATAATCTGCATTTTACCTCAAATTTCCAACAAGAAAGCATAGCATTTTTGGATTTGGTTTTGGACAGTATTATGTATTGTAATACAAGAGATGATGTCCAGACATATACAAATGTTAAAAAAATAGATTGGAATAGTTATATCCATTATCAGAGCTGCCACTATAAAAAGTGGATAGATAAACCATACTCACAGTTTGTAGGGTTGCGACACAACTGTTCTCATGTAAAGAAGTTTGAAGAACAGGCTGATGTTTATGGACAGAGATTTAGAGAAAAAAATGTATCCAGAGAATTTAACAAAGGAATGTCAAGATAAGGAAAAAGGAGAGATAGAACTGAATTGATGTTACATAAGCAGAAAAAAAGTTGATACTAGAGTGAATAATGGGGTTCCTTTTATTACTATATATAATGTGAAAGGAGGAGAAATTAGAACCTATTACATAAGCATTGGGATATATTGTGCCTAGATACGCTTCTAAAAGATATATGGGGTTATTCACAGTTGTTACCAAACAAAAAAAACGTTAGCAGTTGGGCAAAACCGTGTTGCACTGTAGGTGGGGCAGATGTAACATGTGCAGAGAGATTTAGATTTAGGTGGGTTTTATTGTTTCTGTGCAGGGTAAATACTGGCTGCTTAATTTTTACACTGCAATTTCTATTTCAGTTTGAACACACCCCACCCAAATCTAACTCTCGCTGCACATGTTACATCTGCCCCACCGGCAGTACAGCATAGTTGTGTCCAATTGCTAACTTTATTGGTTTGCTAACAAATCTCAATAACCCCCATAATTCCAAATCGAGCTCGTATCATACTATATATAGAAAATCATGTTCCTTGAAGAACAGTCTAGCACCCAGTAAGGGAAGATAATCTGTACAATAAGGGAAGATAATCAATATAATAAATTAGAAGGTTTCTATGCCTGTAATAAATGTAAAATCTGCCAATTTCTAAATAGAGACCATAAACAATTTTGAACCTCAGCTAATGGTAAATCATGTTAGATTAAAGGTAAATGAATGCCTTAGCACACATTCTTTATCTACTAGAGTGTGGCTGTGACAATTGTTACGTGGGAAAGACTAAACACCAGTTAGAATTACAAATATTAGAACATATGAGAAATATTCTAAATAAAGTGGAAAGTCATAGTGTCCCACGTCATTTTGCAGAGTGCTGTGGATCAAATTTAAATGGCTATACAAGTGGTTCTCAAACTGTGTGCCGTGGTACCCTGGGGTGCCGCGGGACACTTGCAGGGGTGCCTCAGGTTGGTGGTCCAGGACCAATTCAAATTATTTATGGTCAATGTAATAGGCAAAACCAGTGCTGCTGGCTGCCAATTGTAAAATATGTGGATAAACAAAAGCAAATCTAGTCTCTCTCCACATAACTTAACCTAAGGATGACATTTAAACACAATTTACTTAATTTTATATTTCTTCTAAATTTCTCAATAAGAAACTTTTGGCCTAGGGGTGCAGTGAAAAAAAAAGTGATTCTCTAGGGCGCCATGATTCAAAAAAGTTTGAGAACCACTGGGCTATAGATTTAAGTCTATAGAAAAAATCAATATGGATGAAAGCAGTGGCGGTTTTTACCTATGGGCTCAGGACTGCAGCCGCCCCCCTCCCAGGCAAAATCTTCCTATTAGAAGTCCTACCTGCCAGTCACAGACACTACAGGCAGTCCCATTGGTAGGTGTTCCTCCATCCGGGACTGCCAGACCGGGCTGCAACAGGCAGAGAGCTAGCTTCCTTTAGGAAGCCAGCTCGCTGCCTCGTCAGCCCTAACCTGCTTCTATCGGCTGCAGCCGATGCAGTCCATAGAAGCCGTGGTTTTGCGCATGCGCAGTACCATCACCACTACTGCACATGTGTCAGGTCCTGGCATCTGTGAACTGTACATAGCACAAGTGGCGGTACCCAGACGGCGACCGCTGTGGGGAAAAGGAGTGGGAGACTCAGTAGCAGCGGCAACCCTCCTCCTTCAATGAGATATGAGCCGCCGCTGGATGAAAGAAAGGGAGATATATTGAAACAACTTTCAAAGCATGGATATATACGCTGAATACTTTTGTGCCTTTAGGTTTATATGAGGGCTGTGACATCGTGCCTTATTTGCATGACTTGCATGTTCCGTGAATAGATTCTTGCACCACAATGACAGTGGGTTTATCCCGGCTTGTGTGCGTGTATAACCTGTCTGTGGTTGTACAGCATGCAATATGAGATGTTTGAACTCGTTGACTCTGTTTTAAAAAGTGTTGCGCGCATCATGCACAATGTACTGTATTATTGAGTAATGTGGTGCTATAATATTGTAACAAAATGGAAACGTTGAAAATGTTTATGAAGATGATAGCATTGATTTTATATTTTGTAAAGGAGGAGATGTCAATTTCAGGTCCGCATATCGAAAATCTAGATCTGTATACTGTTTATAAAAGACTGGGAGTAGTGTGGATTGGGCTACAATTAGTTAAATGGTGTCAGTCGTTATCAGTTAAACATCATACGTTTCTAAGCGGACTAGAAAACCGAAATCTCCTCCTAAATATGTATTTCAAATAAGTGTTCAATATTTAGACTGCTTGGCAGTGAACGTTATATCTAGTGGAGCTTTATATTTGAAAGTGACATTTTAAAGGGTTATTAAAAAGTGCACTTTTGTTAATGAGGAATTGGACACAGAGGAGTATATATACAGAGACATATATGGAGGCAAACCACACCTCCTGACAAAGTCCCGATTGGACGAAATGCATTGGGCGTGGCTGAGAACGTGGCCGCTGTGACATCACCTGCCAGGTCCGAAGCTAGCTTGTATGTGAGCCGGACAGATTACTGCTCCATCTAGCAGCTAAGTTATTGCTGGAGCATACACATGTGATTTTACACCTTGATGTAAGTGGGCATTTATTTCAAGTAAAATTGTTGTCTTTTATTATACTCACGAGTGTGCTCTCCATTTGTTTTACAATATATACAGTATCTATCTATCTATCTATCTATCTATCTATATATCTATCTATCTGTACAGTGCATCCGGAAAGTATTCACAGCGCTACACTTTTTCCACATTTTGTTATGTTGCAGCCTTATTCCAAAATGGAATAAATTCATTTTTTCCCTAAAAATTCTACACACAATTCCACATAATGACAATGTGAAAATGTTTTTTTTTTTTTTTTTTTTTAGATTTTTGCAAATTTATTAAAAATAAAAAAAACTAAGAAATCACATGTCCATAAGTATTGACAGCCTTTGCCAGGAAGCTCAAAATTGAGCTCAGGTGCATCCTGTTTCCACTGATCATCCTTAAGATGTTCCTACAGCTTAATTGGAGTCCACCTGTGGTAAATTCAGTTGATTGGACAAGATTTGGAAAGGCACACACCTGTCTATATAAGGTCCCACACTTGACAGTGCATGTCTGAAGCACAAACCAAGTATGAAGTCAAAGGAATTGTCTGTAGACCCCCGAGAAATGATTGTCTCGAGGCACAAATCTGGGGAAGGGTACAGAAAAATATCTGCTGCTTTGAAGGTCCCAATGAGCACAGTGGCCCCCATCATCCATAAATGGAAGAAGTTCGGAACCACCAGGACTCTTCCTAGAGCTGGCCGGCCGTCTAAACTGGGCGATCAGGGGAGAAGGGCCCTTGTCAGGAAGGTGACCAAGAACCCGATGGTCACTCTGTCAGAGCTACAGCATTCCTCTGTGGAGAGAGGAGAACCTTCCAGAAGGACAACCATCTCTGCAGCAATCCACAAATCAGGCTTGTATGGTAGAGTGGCCAGACGGAAGCCACTCCTTAGTAAAAAGCGCATAGCAGCCCGCCTGGAGTTTGCCAAAATGCACCTGAAGGACTCTCAGACCATAAGAAACAAAAGTCTTTGGTCTGATGAGACAAAGATTGAACTCTTTGGTGTGAATGCCAGGCGTTATAAAGTACCTGGTTATAATGGACACTTACTGTAGTGGAAAGTGTGATACGAGTGAGGTACAGTAGTTTTGTCTACTAAGAGTGCAGGAATCAGTCACAAAAATGCGGTCAAGAAATAACTAAAATTAACTTAAATGCCAAATACTGAATGTGTACTAGGAAGAGTGGTGATTACGTTATATAACGATGCCTGTTAGAACCTTACTAGCAAGTTTAACCTTGACAGTTCAGGTTACATAATTCCCGAGACAATGATCATAGTAACTTGTCTTAACATCTCTCACACGTTCTACCTTCCCGTATTCTTGAGGTGTGTATGTGTAGAGGATTTACACAAATATGTCTTTGTTACTCAAGGATGAAATGTATAATGCAGCTAATTCCAAGAATAATCCGAAGTTTATAGTCTGTGTGTACTGTAATTAGGGGTTGGCCAACCTCATATATTGCATCATTTTCATTTATTTCAATATATAAATTGTAGAAGTTTTTAAAAATCTGCCGGTAATAACATGTTACTTTTCTTTCCATACCTTTCATATGTGCCAAAAAGATTTCATTTTCCAAAGGGTACATCTGAAACTGCTAATAAAACGTGCACAATGCAACACCTGCAATTAATACTTTAATAAAATATGTCACGCTTTCTACACATTTCTGCAGCACATTATTATTTTATTTTATACAATACTGTATCTTTTATAGCGACTCTTTACGATGCTGTGATGCCATTGGTCACTTGAACAGCTGCAAATCTCTGATCCCACAGGGAAAATGGGGTTTTTGTGATGCACCTATTTCTTCAGACCTGTGCCAAGTTATATGTACGGGAAGGCACAGCAGCTTTAAATGCTGGAAAAGGGCGGATTCAGATTTTTTTTAGCAATTTATTGGGTGACCGAAGAATCTCTACCAACACCCACCAAATAGATGACATGTATTTTAGATTTCCTTGGAGGCACCAGTAATTTGGGGCCAGATGTAATGGCTTGTGAGATGTCCCGAGCTCCGAGACTTCGGCCGAACTCGTATGTTTATTTGAAGCAGAAAACATTTACAAGGTAAATCCTGGTTGGATTTGCCCTGCAAATGTTTGCTGCTTTAAAAAACGTACAAGTTCAGCCGCAGTCTCAGAGCTCTGGCCGTTTCGCAAGCCATTAAGGGGGTCATTCCGAGATGATCGTAGCTGTGCTAAATTTAGCACAGCTACGATCATTCACACTGACATGCGGGGGGGATGCCCCGCATGTCAGTGCCGCCTCCCCCCCCCACAGAAGTGCAAAGGCATCGCACAGCGGCGATGCCTTTGCACTTCAAGAGTTGCTCCCGACCATCGCAGCTTTAGCGTGCTGGCCGGGAGCTACTCATCGCTCCCCAGCCCGCAGCGGCTGCGTGTGACATCATGCAGCCACTGCGGCCCGCCCCCCGTTCGGTCCGGCCACACCTGCGTTGTCAGGACCGCGCCCCGTTCCCCTCCCCCCCTCCCCCGCCCAGCGACCGCCTCTGCATGTCAATCAGGCAGGGGCGATCGTAGTGGGCCGACGGCCTTCGGCCATCTGCCATGCGCCGGTGCACTGCGGTGGCGGTGCATGCGCAATCCTGACCCGATCGCACTGCTGCGAAAAACTGCAGCGTGCAATCGGGTCAGAATGACCCCCTTAATCCGGCCCTTTGAGTTTAATATAGGGAAATGAAAAAAACAACAACTATATATTGCAATTAAAGGGAATGAGAGCAGCCTCCACCTTACCAACAGAAGGAAACACCAACTTCTAAAACATAAGGGGAGGCAAGGATAGGCGAGTCAGCCGGTTGCTAAATAAACACAAAAGGATATTCTGAAACAGTGTCCAGGAAATAATTACCCAAATTACCGGTACGTGGTACAGAGATTTAATAAGAAGCACAGCAGTATAATTACACATTTATAACAACATAAGTATATATAAAAACACATAGATAGTAACTGGGGGATCAATCAGCAACTCCGCAAAATGAGGTATTACGGTGGGCTAATGCCATCAAAGCAAAAGGGGCCCGGGCTAACCAGCTCGACACAACCGCAGCAAGCATTGGAAGCCAAAATGGCTTTAGATCCAACTCCCCTTTTACAGCATGAGTCCGTATATAACGAGTTTCGAATTGATAAACAGTTTTTCTTCAGATGCGGATAGCATGCTTCTCAACTGGAAACAATGTTCATACCTTAGAACAAGAGATTGAAAAATGGCAAACACGCCTATCAGCGTATATTTTTCGCTGTTCTCTTAACCGCAAGTGATGTTTGCGTTCCAAAATCCATTTGCAGCCATATTTCCACTATGCGTTCCGCCCTCTCCAATGTATACAATCATGCGTTCCAAATGGCGACCATTCATAGCTTGTGTTCCAGGCAGTCAAAGAACGATCTATTTACCTCATGGTTTATGTATGCCAGAATAAAGGAAGCATAATGCATTTCAGCTGGTGTCTATTTTGAAAGTTTATACGTCATCGGCCATTCCACTTGATAGTTGAGATTAATAGAGTGCGCTCATGTGCAAATCAGGTCAATCCATAGTAGGTGCTCCTCAATCCTATTTATATATCCATAAGGTCTCTTACTGAAAATAGGTGAATTCTTCCTACGATTATAAAATAACTAAAACCGTACTTCGTATTCTGGTAGTGTCCGTCCCTGAAATCGCAAAGGAGTACTACCCACCTCAGCAGTTAAAATATATTTATTTATTATTATTTATTAGCAGTTTCTTATATAGCGCAGCATATTCCGTTGCGTTTTACAATTAGAACAACAGATATAGAACAAACTGGGCAAAAACAGACAGACATAGAGGTAGGAAGGCCCTGCTCGCAAGCTTACAATCTATAGGGAAATAGGCATTGATACACAAGGATATATATGAGTCGGATGCGGTCTAATTCCATAGCAAAGATACAAAAGAAATAAAGAAGTAAAAAAGGATTAAGAAACATGTGAAAGTCTTAACATATAAATATATAAAGCTGGTAAAGTGACATACAAATGAATCTAAAAATCATTTCAGCTCAAAGTCAACATTAAGACTTAGAATTTGATGGGAGATAAGAACCACTTGGCCCATCTAGTCTGCCCTTTTTTATCCTTTAGGCAATCTCAACCCTTTTTGAACCTTAATTCTTTGTAAGGATATTCATATGCCTATCCCAATCATGTTTAAATTGCTCTACAGTCTTAGCCTCTACCACCTCTGATGGGAGGCTATTCCGCTTATCTACTACCCTTTCTGTGAAGTAATTTTTCCTTAAATTTCCCCTGAGCCTCCCCCCCCTCCAGTCTCAGTGTATGTCCTTGAGTTCTAATACTTCTCTTCCTTTGAAGAATGTTTCCCTCCTGAACTTTGTTAAGACCCTTGATATATTTTAAAGTTTCTATCATGTCCCCCCTTTCCCTTCTCTCCTCCAAACTATACATGTTAAGATCTTTTAGCCTTTCCGGGTAAGTTTTGTGATGTAGGCCATGCACCATTTTAGTTGCCCTTCTTTGTACACTCTCTAATGTATTTATATCCTTCTGGAGATAGGGTCTCCAGAACTGGACACAGTATTCCAGATGAGGCCGCACCAATGACCAATACAGTGGCATTATTACTTCTTTTTTCCTGCTACTGATTCCTCCCCCTATGCAACCAAGCATCTGACTTGCCTTTCTCATTGCTTTGTTGCATTGCTTTCCTGCCTTCAAGTCACTTGAAATAGTGACTCCTAAATCCCTTTCCTCCTCAGTAGTTTCCATTATAGTACCCTTGATACCATATTTAGCCTTTGGGTTTTTGAGACCCAAGTGCATGATTTTGCATTTTTTAGCATTAAACTGTAGTTGCCACGTTATTGACCATTTCTCAAGCCTAGCTAGGTCATTAGTCATTTGTTTTACCCCTCCCGGCGTGTCTACCCTGTTGCATATCTTTGTATCATCTGCAAAAAGGCATACCTTCCCTTCAATACCATCTGCAATGTCACCAACAAAGATATTAAAGAGAACTGGACCAAGTACAGATCCCTGGGGTACTCCACTGGTAACATTTTCCTCCATAGATTGCACTCCATTAACTATAACGGTCTGTTTCCTATCCTGCAACCAGGTTCTTATCCATTTAACTGTTTTATAATCCACCCCCAAGCTTTCAAGTTTATTTAGCAGTCTGCGATGTGGGACAGTGTCAAATGCCTTACTAAAGTCTAGATATACTACATTTACAGCTCTCCCTTGATCTATTATTTTTCGTCACAGAGTCAAAAAAGTCAATAAGATTTGTTTGGCATGACCTCCAACCAGTAAATCCATGCTGTTTTGGATCCTGTAAGTTGTTTGATTTAAGATATTCCACAACTCTTTCTTTTAATAGTTTTTCCATTACTTTCCCTACTACTGATGTAAGGCTTACTGGTCTGTAGTTACTTGTTTCTTCCCTGCTTCCACTTTTGTGCAGTGGAACTACATTTGCTCTTATCCAGTCCTCTGGAATAGCACCTGTATTTAGTGACTGGTTAAATAATTCTGTTAAAGGTGTAACCAGCACATCTTTTAGCTCTTTGAGTATCCTTGGGTGTATCCCATCTGGTCCCATTGATTTATCCACTTTTAATTTTGAAAGTTCTGTTAGGACCTTCTCCTCTGTTAATGTACTTTCATCTACCTTATTTTTATGAATGTCCTTGCAACTTAACTGTGGCCCCATCCCTTCTTCTGTAGTAAATACTGAGCAAAAATGATTATTTAGGTGATCTGCTATTGCCTTGTCTCCCTCTACCAAATGCTCACTCTCTGTCTTAAGTCTTATTATTCCTCCATTTGATTTTCTCCTTTCACTTATATACTTAAAATAGTTTTGCCCCCTTTATCTACTGACTGGCCCATTTTCTCCTCAGCTTCTGCCTTTGCACGTCTAATCACTTTCTTAGCATCCTTCCGTCTGTCAAGATATGCCTCTTTGTCGTTATTATTTTGAGTCTGTTTGTATTTTTTAAAAGCCATCTTTTTTGCTTTCACACTAGTTGATACTTCTTTTGTGAACCACACTGGCTTCCTTTTCCTGGTGCTTTTCCTAACCATTTTGATACAAAGGTCAGTTGCACTTAGTATTGCACTTTTCAGTTTTTCCCACCTCTCCAGCACTCCTTCCAAGTTCCTCCAGTCCACCAAAGAATCACTTAAACATCTCCCCATTTTTGCAAAGTCAGCATTTCTAAAATCCAACACCTTTGTTTTCGTGTGACAGGAGTTGGATACTGTCTTTATACTAAACCATACTGCTTGATGATCACTGGATCCCAGGTGCTCACACACATATATGTCGGATATCCTTTCACCATTTGTAAGAATTAAATGTAATATTGAGTCTTTGCGAGTGGGCTCCCTCACCAATTGCTTGAGAGATGCTCCCTGTAAGGAATGTAGAAATTTGCCACTTGTAGCTGAACTTGCAAAAGACCCCTCCCAATTTACATCAGGTAAATTAAAGTCTCCCATGATTATGACTTCTCCCTTTAAAGCCATTTTAGTGATGTCCAACAAAAGGGTCCTGTCCAAATCCTGCCCCTGTCCTGGTGGTCTATAGATCACCCCAATGCGAATAATGTCCTTTTCCCTGGTTTCTATGGTGACCCAAAGGGCCTCAGTTTTGTCTTCAATATTTTGTATTAAAGTAGCATTTATGCTTTTTTTCACATACTTTGCTACCCCTCCTCCTATTCTTCCCATTCTATCCTTTCTAAATAAATTGTATCCTGGTATAGTTATGTCCCAGTCATGATTCTCATTGCACCATGACTCTGTAATTGCCACAAAATCCAGATTATCCCTTGTCATTATCGCAGTTAGCTCTGGAATTTTGTCTCCTAAGCTCCTAGCATTGGCACACATAGCTTTAAGAATTTTGTCTAGGCATTTGTTATTAGTAGCCATGTCTAGACCATACCACATAAATGACAAGTTTAAAATTGAAATGACCTGTTTGGGGATGTTGCTCAGTGTTTTTTTTTACTAATCAGGAATCACATTCTGCCCTCTACACCACGACTACACCTCACTAAATGTAAAGATATAGTACACCTGACCACAATGGCCAAATGATCAAAGGAGATAAACACCAGAGAGCATGCAATAATAAACTATGTTTCACTGTGCAACTTCCCCACACATGCAATGCCAATTACAAGCCAATCATGACATCAGAAAAAATACATGAGTTTACATAAGAGAGAGCTGTAGTGAGCAGATTGGGGATGTCTTTTCATAGTTTAAAAGGACAGATAATATTGGTACAGGTTAGAATTCAGATGTTTGTGGTAAGCTATAGACAAAAATTTGAGTAGTTGCGGATGAAGTGAAAAGGTCTTGCAGCGTTCCTATCACAGATTTAAGTTATAAGTGTCTGGGTTACTCAGGCTGGAGTAGTTTGATGTGTCGAGGAATTGGACTCACATTTGTTTGAAAGCTGTCCTTTAGTGGTCCTGATTATGGATTGATTGTTGTCCTTCTGTTTACCTTCGTTTTAACGTCAGTGTAACGTCGAAATTATGTTTAAACTTGTAGTTATCCTTTGAATAATGTCCTTTGAAGTAATGGCCCACAAGCCTACGGCCCAAGCCTCCTTAATGCTCTTTAAGTAATGGACCAAGCATATGAATACACTGATTACACCCAACTCCAATGATTCCTCCCCCAGCAATGGCAAGTAATAAAACAGTTTAAAGAAAACAAACTAACATACCAACCACTGAGATTTATCAGTTTTGCCCTCATGTCTATACTCAGGAGATAACATTCCAATTTATCAATAGCAACCCATCATATACATAAGGAATCTAATAAAAAAAGCAGATTCCTTATGCCTATAGCAATGCTATCATTCTTAACACCCAATTTGCTATTTAGTAATTCAGTGCAATCAGTAGTGATAATCTGCAGCTCTCATTTTCAATAGACATAGATAAGTATATATTCACAAGCAGTCATTTGTGACTTAACGGGACTAAAGTGTCAAGTGCATAAATCCATGTCTTTTCACATTTTGCCAGTCTTTTTGTCAAGATCTCTAGTTTTCCAGTTCTCTTTGATACATTATAATCCAAGGAATATTTTCATATTTATTTTTTTTTATTTTTTATTTCTGACAAAAAATATGTATTGTATGCAGTCCTTTTTGGATATTGGGGGTCAATCCGAGTTGTTCACTCATTGCCGATTTTCGCAACGGAGCGATTAAGGCGAAAATGTGCATGCGCATGGTACGCAGTGCGCATGCGCTAAGTATTTTAGCTCAAAACTTAGTAGATTTACTCACGTCCGTTGTTGAAGTGATCGTAGAGTGATTGACAGGAAGTGGGTGTTTCTGGGTGGAAACTGGCCGTTTTCTGGGAGTGTGCGGAAAACGCAGGCGTGCCAGGATAAAACGCGGGACTGTCTGCAGAAACGGGGGAGTGGCTGGCCGAACGCAGGGTGTATTTGTGACGTCAATCCAGGAACGAAACGGGCTGAGCTGATCGCAGTTTAGGAGTAAGTCTCGAGCTACTCAGAAACTGCTAAGAATTTTCTATTCGCAATTCTGCTAATCTTTCGTTCGCAATTCTGCTAAGCTAAGATACACTCCCAGAGGGCGGCGGCCTAGCGTGTGCATTGCTGCTAAAAGCAGCTAGCGAGTGAACAACTCGGACTGACCCCCATTGGGCCTAATTCAGAGTTGTACTCTATGCCAATGTTTTTGCAATCAAGCGATTATCAGCAGACTAGACTGTGCACGCACGAAGGTTACTTTGCAATTGCGTTCACAATGAGGACTCAGTTGCAAAGTGACTGATGCACTTAACACTTTAGTCCCGTTAGGTCTTAATGTGGATTTTAAACTGTAATGGTTTTTAGATTAATTAGTATTTCATCTTACCAACTTTATATATTAAAGGGGACATGTACTAAGCAGTGATAAAAGTGAAGTGAGCCAGTGGAGAAGTTACCCATGACAACCAATCAGTTGCTCTGTATACTTTTGTAGTATGCATATTATAAATGTTACGTCAATACTGTTTGGTTGCCATGAGCAACTTCTCCACTGGCTCACTTCTTCACTTTTAATCACTGCTTAGTACATCTCCCCCAAGCCTTTTTTTGAACAGTTTATTTGTAATTTTAAATTAGAATCGAAGAAGAAAGCCAAAAATAACATAGCCAGTCATGTCACCGTAATACACAAGGGTCCTTATAACCGTGCTAATGTCAAGTGCAGCATATGGCAATCAAATACTTATTAATGACGTAATGAGGACAGAAATACAAAAATATGTCAGCTTTGCTTGTGTTTTAAGAAGAAAAGAAAATACAGATGTAGCTGCGAGGAAAAGTACATCATAGAAAATGAACGTAATTGTTAATCCCTGCTGATTGAATCGGCCCGGTGCTGTAATTAGCTGCGGAGAAAAACTCAGCGGCTAATTGAATATGTCCCACTGACTGCTTGCCCATTCATTCAGGCCTATTCACAGGCATTTAGTAGTAGGACAAATTAACAAATCAACGGAAGCTCTGGCTTGAGGTTATTTAACTCTAACACACTTTATAGCTGAAATGTTATTTGTATAATGATATACCGATTCTCACTGACTCTTGGTTACACAGGTTACTATGCTAAAGGTGCACATTTTGCCCATCTGTGCTCACACATATAACAACTACAACAAATCCAGTACAAATAAAACAACACATATACTGTAGGTTCCTCACACCGGGGGAATTGTATCAAACCTTCTGAAGAGTGCAGAAATGGAGAAGTTGCCTATAGTAACTAATCAGCTTCTACCTATCATTTTATAGAATGTACTTGATAAATGCTAACTACAGCAGCAGCTACTGGCGGATCTTTAATGGATGCAGTGTGAACACAAGCACCCGTGGTCCAGGGGAAACCACACCGCAGCCATGTTTTCAATACTTTCCCTCCGGAGTCCTGCGTCGGCAGCAGCAGTGCTGCAGAAACCACAGGGAAAATGGTGTGCTGGGCATTTTGCTGGCATTTCACACATGTGCAGGAGGAAAATCACAGAAAAATGGCCGTTGCGCCATTTTCCAGGAGACTTGCACACACGCACTTGACTATGGTCTCCTACTGACCCTAGTGTCTGGAGTCTATTGCTATGCCAGCTAGAGAGAAGGGCGCCCGGATGGAGACTGCACATAGTATAGCTTGAGGCGCCCCTGGTAGAAGTTTATTAGTTGCTATGGGCAATTTGCCCACTTCTCCACTCTTTAGAAGGTGTGATATTGTCTGTTTCCTCCACTGTCAGAAAACATACACCTTTGCATTATCACCCTCATTTGAATGCATGTCAGCGCCATCTGCCAGGAATGACTCAGCAACATCTTAATCCTGGGCAGAAACATTCACACCTTTAAACTAATATTCCAATATGTTATGTAAAGGCACCCTATTCTTCAAGACAAAAGACAAAAAATAACGAGCTATGAACTATGCCCATGCTGATTACATTTTAATTTAACCTTGTTAAAAAGAACTGTCCACCAACACAGGGCACTAGTTAGGAAATTATAATTTTATCATCTCATTGGCTAGATGTGACTTATCACCTTGGGTTTATGAGCAGAACATACACAGTACAGTGTACTGCGGCCGACATACTCATTTGTGTCCTATTTAAGTTGTAAATGTTAGCTGCTTTAAGTTGTGTGTGAATGTGAGCCGCTTTAAGTTGTGTGTATATATGAACATAGGCGTACGCAGAACATTTTATTAGGGGTTCACTGTCAGAGGAGTGTGTTTAGCACCCCTACTGGGCGTGTCTACACTGCCTTTTGGGTGTGTCTAGCACCGCCTATTGGCACGCAATACAATATAAATCACGTACCACAAGGGGCCTGCCACTGCAAACGAAGGGGGAGTCAACATAACAGCAGCACATCCCCGCTGTACTGACAGCAGCACATCCACACCTCACTGACAGCACATCCCCGCCTCACTGACAGCAGCACATCACTGCCTCACTGACAGCAGCACATCCCCACCTCACTGACAGCAGCACATCACTGCCTCACTGACAGCAGCACATCCCTGCCTCACTGACAGCAGCACATCCCTGCCTCACTGACAGCACATCCCCGCCTCACTGATAGCAGCACATCCCCGCCTCACTGACAGCAGCACATCACTGCCTCACTGACAGCAGCACATCCCTGCCTCACTGACAGCACATCCCCGCCTCACTGATAGCAGCACATCCCCGCCTCACTGACAGCAGCACATCCCTGCCTCATTGACAGCAGCACATCCCCGCCTCACTGACAGCAGCACATCCCCGCCTCACTGACAGCAGCACATCACTGCCTCACGGACAGCAGCACATCACCGCCTCACTGACAGCACCACATCCCCGCCTCACTGACAGCACATCCCCGCCTCACTGACAGCAGCACATCCCTGCCTCACTGACAGCAGCACATCCCTGCCTCACTGACAGCAGCACATCCCCACCTCATTGACAGCAGCACATCCCCACCTCACTGACAGCACATCCCCGCCTCACTGACAGCAGCACATCCCCGCCTCACTGACAGCAGCATATCCCCGCCTCACTGACAGCAGCACATCCCCGCCTCACTGACAGCAGCACATCCCGTCCTCACTGACAGCAGCACATCACCCCCTCACTGACAGCAGCACATCCCCGCCTCACTTATACCCTTCAACTGTACCTTTTTAAAAGGTACAGTACCTTTTTTATGGTCTGTACCAATTTTTGGCTCCCCAAATTTCCATTGAAAGTATAGGAAAAGGGGCATGGCCACGCCCCCTTTCTAATTTGTACCGATTTTTATGTGTAAAATGTTGGAGGGCATGCTCACTGACAGCGCTGGCACATCCCTGCCACACACACAATATACTAGTTGGGCACCCTAAATGAATAACATGCCCCCACAAAGACCAATATAGATGCAGAGCCCAAGGTACTGCAATCTGGACTATACAGATGACGCTAAACATATTTTACATGCTTTTTTATGATGTTGATGACAGTGAATACACTGAAACAATGATCTTACATTCGGCTGAGTGTTTTATTGTTCATTATTAATGGACCCTGCACCAATGTTTTTTATGGGAATTTGAGTGCTGTCTTACTGTTTGATATATATAAACCGATGAATCCGGCACTCAAAGTGAGATGACCGATGCCCCGTTGCCATCCAAAGACAATTCAATAATAGCAATAAAAGTAGAGGCGGCACTCAAACGGACTTCAATCCATAATAATGCAGACCGCAACCACAGTACGTGGATTCTAACTGTGGTTGTAGCCTGCATCATTATGGATTGAAGTTTGTTTGCGTGCCACCCTCTACTTCTAATGCTATATATATATATATATATATATACACACACACATACATAGATATTTAAATGCTGTAAGTGCCACCATTTCGTTTACCTTGATATATATAGAGAGAGTTTAAACACTTTTAAGACATTTTTACTTACTGTAACACTAGTGTAACACACAGTCAGCCTGCTCAGTGCTCAAGTGGTGTGTTACTGGCTGGCTGCTGCATGCAAGTGCTTCCAGACTCCGAGCCTGGATCCGTGGGATACACACATTGAAGGAGGCGGAGCTACGAGTGGGGATCCTGGGTTTCCGCAAAGGACTATGGGAGGCCAATTTACTTTCAGTTTTATATGCGCGCAGAAGCAGTTCACAAATGTTGACTCTGACTGCTCTGATCGCAGCAAAGAAGGGGTGAGTGCATTCCGCCGAGGGGACCACAGGACCGGCCTAGGATCATCTGTCCCAGCTTCCTGGCATCAGTGTCTGGTGGGGGTGCCACACATTAGGCGGTGTCTGTGTGCACCAGGCACTCCCGTGCGCACACCTATGCATGTGATCCGCTTTATGTTGTGTGTAAATGTGAGCCGCTTTAAGTTGTGTGTAAATGTGAGCCGCTTTAAGGGGGTCATTCCGAGATGATCGTAGCTGTGCTAAATTTAGCACAGCTACGATCATTCACACTGACATGCGGGGGGGACGCCCAGCACAGGGCTATCTCGCCCCGCATGTCAGTGCCGGCCCCCCCTCGCAGAAGTGCAAAGGCATTGCACAGCGGCGATGCCTTTGCACTTCAAGAGTAGCTCCCGACCTGTGCAGCTTTAGCGTGCTGGCCAGGAGCTACTCATCACACCCCGGCCAGCAGCGTCTGCGTGTGACATCCGTTCGGTCCGGCCACACCTGCTTTGGCTGGACCGCGCCCACGAAATGGCGGGCAAACGCCGCCGTTTCGCTCCCCCCCGCCCAGCGGCCACCTCTGCCTGTCAATCAGGCAGAGACGAACGTAGCGGCCTTCGGCCGTCTGGCATGCGCAATTCTAGCCCGATCGCACCACTGTGATAAACTGCAGCGTTCTATCGGGTCAGAATGACCCCCAAAGTTGTGTGTACATGTGAGCAGCTTTAATATGTGTGTATATGTGAGCCGCTTTAAGTTGTGAGTAAATGTGAGCTGCTTTAAGTTGTGTGTAAATGTGAACCGCTTTAAGTTGTGTGTAAATGTGAGCCGCTTTAAATTGGGTACACATGTGAGCTGTTCTAAGTTGTGTGTACATGTGAGCCGCTTTAAGTTGTGTGTAAACGTGACCTGCCTTTAACCACTTAACTAATCCCCCCCCCCCCCCCCCCAACAAAACTGCTCGGAAATTGTCAGTTTTTTTTATTACTTAATAAAGTTTAAAAAGTATTTTTAATCATACATTAAAATATTTTAAAATAACTTCCCATCCCCCGATGAAAATAGACCACAAGGGGTAAATTTACTAAAATTCGTATTTGTACTGATTTGGGAGAGATTCATCACGAATGACATCGAAAGTGTAATTTTGCAACTTTTTGAATTTGTTACGCCTCATTTACTAAGCTGTCGTATTTTTATTTTTCGTGTTTTCCGATGTCGATGTCATTCGTATTTTTGTAAGGTATAATGCGGCCGATTTAGTGGTTTTGCGGCCGTGTTATGAGTTTTTTTTTACGACTGCGTCACATTTCGGTAACGGCAGTGTTTATCCGTTCCCGGACGCTTTTTTTTTCTAAGTTTCGATTTTGTCACTCGTCCGTGATTGGTTTGATTCGTGACGGAGGAGTCTCTGTGCTCATTACTATAAAAACGCCCCAAACTGGCCGCACCTCGTGGGTTTAGCTAGTGGAGAGGAGAGAGGAAGGTGTGTTAGGAGTTGGTGAGTTTTGTGGAGTTTGTGGAGGATTTGAGGAGGAGTTTTGCGATTGTTGCGTGCTGTACTGTGTGTGTAAGTAGTCTTGTCATACTTGTTGTGTAGTTATTTAAAAGTCTGTCTAGTTTTTTTTTTTTTTTTTAACATCTATTGTCATTGTTTTGTAATTTTTTCAATTTCAATGGACTTATGTATATTTTGTGTTGTTCTGGGTTGTCAGTTGTGTTGATGATGTGATTTTTCATGCATTTTTGGACTTGATGTTTACAATTTTGTGCAGATATTTGTGGCTAGTGTTTTCTTGTTAGCGTCTAAAATTGATAATTTAGCGTGCAATATTGTGGCTGTGTCAAGCTACGACGTTTGGGTTTTAAGTAGTATAATATTGTGCATTATGCGCCTTTGTGTATGTATTGTTTGGTGAAATTGTTTCGCATTTACAGTATACACACCCAATGAAGTCATGCATTCAAGCCTAAGCATCGTATAGTTTACTTCTCATCAGGTACCACATATGTTTACATCCCAATAAGTAATTTGCATAAACATATCAACAAAAGAGTATGTTCATAAGGACATTCTTCATATTTCTACAGTACGCCGGAGAAGCAGCACAGCCAGGCCACATACAACACTGCCAAGAGATGCAGATGGTGGCAATGCAGGTAAGATTTAACTGTAAACACATATTCTGCAAACACATAGAAACACAAAATGTTAATGATTATCTTATCACATAGGTTCTTCGTCTAATCCACTAAGGAGCTCGGTTTCTGTGGCTACGAGGCCACCCAAGAGGCCCCGTCTTGAGGCTCAAGCTCCAGCACCAGCATCACCACCCCAACGGCGCATCTCCGCAGTGTCGGCCATGCCACCACTAGCTCTTTTGGCCAGCCCCCAAAGTGAGGATCCACAATCCCCTCAGTTGTCTGGTGAGTAAACCTAACAATTACGTGTTATTAAGTACAAAAACAGTGGGGTAGATTTATTAACCTGGAGAAGGCATAAGGAAGTTAAAAAACACTGATATGTGCAAGATGATAAAGGCAGCAGTACAAAATAAACACAACTGTTAATGTACATATTGGAGCTGTTTGCCTTGTGCCTTTATCATCTTGCACATATCACTGGTTTTTCACTTCCTTATGCCTTCTCCAGGTTTATACATCTGCCCCACTGTTAGTACAGAAAAAAAAAATGACACAAATGACCAATCATCCTTGCAATAATCAACAACAACAAGCAGATGGTGTTAAGGTAATTTTAGATGGTTAATTGTCAGATGTGATGTTGGCCATATCAACACATTTTTTAAACAGAATTTTTGGCCAAAAAAAACAACATAAATGTTAAGTCTCATCCAATTGTTTTGCATGGCCAACATCACCACTTCTAAACATAGGGCACCTTAAAACTTTTTCACCCATTGTTAATGTGTACATTTTAGACCACTATATTAGTTAACGTTTGGGCCAGACCGCTGACTGCCTTGAACAATGTATGAGTGTATTGGTCAACACATTTATTGTATTGTGTGTGTTGTTCCAAAGGAAGCTTCATACCCAATATGCAAATGTAGTACTTTGTATTTGTTAGAGTTCTTCGTGTTTAAACAGTAATTATGGCTCTGAATCCTACTATTCCCACAAACTTTAAACAACTGAGTAGTGAACGTTAGAAGCCACATATTTTAATAAAAGGTGACCAACATAGTTAAGTTTAGGCCACAATCTATTTAGCTGTTACATTAATATTAAGAAGTAATGCATGTTGACGTAAAGCTATAGTAAGACCAATGCTACATATGTACTAAATAGTGGCTGTCTTCAACCCCATACAGACCCAGGCATCATCACCGAGGATGTCCAGCAGGAACGTGACCAGGAGACCTTCACACTCCACCTGCAGCCCATCGATCCGACACAGCCAACCACGCCTCAGGACATACCCCAACCACCCCAAACATACCATAGCCCCCAATTGAGCACAACACAAGGCGACACACAAATGGGCCCTGAGTTTTGGAGCCGTTGGTCGTCACAACAGGCACAACACTACGCATGCCTCACCACCCACAGCCAATACCTGTCAAGTCTGCCCCATCATTTGCCTAGACTGAGTCGCAACTCAGGCAGACTTATAGTGCAGGTGGGCCGAAATCGCTAACTCCATGGAACAGATGAGGGCAGACAAATCCCAAATGCAGTCAAACCTCATACGCATCTTGGATGAACAGCAGCGCCAGCAACAAACACTCATCCAGATCATCCAACATAATCAAATGATAAATGATAACCTATCAAGAATGATCTCAAACAACACTACCGCTAATACGCAGCTCACAGCAAGCTTGAACAATCTTAGTCAAAGCCTAAGTGTGTTGGCATCACACCATGTGACATCGAGCTCGGGGACAACTACACCAAGCAACACCCCAGTTCAATCCCCAGTTCGACGCTCAAGTCGAAGCCGCGCCAACTAGCCGGCACAATCATCCGCACCCAGCACACACAAAAAAAAAGAAGATAATAATGCATGCACAGAATATGGTGACCATTTAACTTTTTTCTGTTTTTTGGGTAATAAATTGGTGTGTTAAAAAATAA
Source organism: Pseudophryne corroboree (assembly GCF_028390025.1). Lineage (NCBI taxonomy): Eukaryota > Metazoa > Chordata > Amphibia > Anura > Myobatrachidae > Pseudophryne > Pseudophryne corroboree. The sequence goes on along the minus strand of NC_086454.1, from coordinate 328,643,098 downwards.
AAATTGTTAACACGGAATATGTGTATTGCTTAATTCGCTACACAAACAACCTCCACATTAGTGTCTAGGGCCAGATGTGTATTGCTATAAATATATTGCCTACCCCTAGGTGTCCTCAGCTCAACGTGTGTCTAATCTATGGCACCCAGCACATTGGCCATGGCCACAAGATCACATAAAGCTACCCTGACTGCATGCCACTGCGACTCCTGGGTAGGGAAGCAGAGAGAGGCATCTATGTAGCCATCCAAGACATCCAAAACCTGAGTGGCCATTCAAAAATTAAAGGTGAGTGTCATGACCTGTAATCAATACAATACTGTGTTATATTACATTACAGAAGCAACACTTAGACATAGACATGTATGTATGTTTTAACTCACCTGAATTACATATTTAGAAAAGGTGGCCTGTGAGATACTAATGACATCGCCAGTCACTGGCTGGAAGCTGCCAGTAGACATAAAGTGCAACACAGGCAGGAGTTTGTGCAGGCCTGAGACAGAGCGAGAGCGTGCTGTCTCAGGGTCTAGGTTCAGTTTGACCAGGTCATACAGAGTGAAAATATTATTTACATTTAGTCTGAGCCATAGGCGTGCGCAGCACATTTTATTAGGGGGTGCACCATCAGAGGGGTGTGTTTAGCACTGCCTTTTGGGCGTGTCTAGCACCATCTATTGATTGTCAACGCAATATAAAATATCCACCCTTGTACCAATCCTAATAAAGCAGATACATTGTCAGATGTTGTGGTGTGCACCAAACAAACACCCCTGATGGCACTCACTGCAATTACACTGCTCCTCCTCAGCCTGGTCTGGCTCCCCCTCTCTTTCCCCTGCAAGCTGCAGCAGCTTACTTACAAGTCAGTCACTCACTGACACTGACAGTCGCAGACTAGTACTGCTGCTGCTGGAAAAACGAGTAACGTGTCAATGTTGCTGCCGACCACCTGCCAGTATTGAATTTGTCTTCCTAAGAGGTCACTGGCTGCATGCTGATCCTCATCAGTGGCCGACGTTGGCATAGCATAGAAGGAGAGAGGTGGGTGTGTGGTGGGTGTGACGAGTGGGCGTGAGAGCAGCATTACATAGTCACGTCACATCACGCTGTTTTTGTACATGGAGGTGGAGCCGGGAGTTTGAAAGCCGGTTGCAGTGGCACCCTTGATTAACCCAGGCGTCCGGTCAGTAATGCATTCCTGACAGGGTGCAGTGCAGAGGGGACAGTAATCAGCCTGCTCGGCGATCGCTGCATCAGGCATGTGAGATCGGGGTGCCAGACATTAGGGGGTGCCTGTGCGCACCAGGCACCCCCCCTGCGCACACCTATGGTCTGAGCATCTGTATAACATGGTCATCAGCAATTTTGTTATCGTTTAAACGCCCACTAAAACAACAAGCCATGGCCAGCCTACGCGGAACATGTACAACCTGCTGACCCTGCTGATTTTCCTGGCCTGGGTTTATTGTAGCCTCATGGAGCAGTGTCAGGTATTCCCCAGCAAACAAGACAGCAGTACAACACACAGTAGCAGCCATTTCAGATTGAGAGTGGTGAAAAATGTGTTGGGGCCCTTTTAAAGGTCTAAAAAGTCAGGTGTGACTAATGTAGAATTGACAACACATGTAAACACGCTTCTCAAAAGCAGGTCTACTTTTTTTTAGGCTTTTTGTACGATTAGTAATTTTTTGCGGCCGCAATTCCTTTTTCACGGTAGAAATTACAAATACGAATGCTTAGTAAATGACCGAGTTCTTTATCTAAACAGCCGCGTTTGACCGATGGTGTATTCATTCGTATTTTTACTACACAGACGTAATAAAAATACGAATGCCCTCATCACTGCCGAGATTTGTGCTTAGTAGATTCCCGAGATGACACTTTGAAGAAAAAACACCAAATCGGTCAAAATCGGGACCTTAGTAAATATACCCCCAAGAGTGGTCTTATTTCCTATTAATAGTCCTTTAGAATGTAAGCTTTCACGAGCAGGGCCCTCTTCCCTCATGTGCCTTTACGTCTCTTACTTAACCTGTCTTCTTTTCAATACTCCCTTTGATGGCACCAAATCCCTCGGTTTTCATCCACCCTGATACTTATTACATTGTTGTCTGCTGACGCAGCTATGTTTATATATACTGTTCTTGTCCTATAATAATAGTAATAATAAATGGGGGTAATTCCAAGTTGATCGCAGCAGGAATTTAGTTAGCAATTGGGCAAAACCATGTGCACTGCAGGGGAGGCAGATGTAACATGTGCAGAGAGAGTTAGATTTGGGTGGGTTATTTTATTTCTGTGCAGGGTAAATACTGGCTGCTTTATTTTTACACTGCAAATTAGATTGCAGATTGAACACACCCCACCCAAATCTAACTCTCTCTGTACATGTTATATCTGCCTCCCCTGCAGTGCACATGGTTTTGCCCAACTGCTAACTAAATTCCTGCTGCGATCAACTTGGAATTACCCCCAATACTCCCACACCCTCTTAGTAGTAAAATAAATAAAATCCATGCTTTAAAAACCAACCCCCTTTTAAAATCCTCTATTTTTTATTATTTTAACCTCCCATCCAGCAATATTTAACTTTATTTTATCCCTCCCGCAACCCCAGTAGCGATTCATCCCCCAGTGGGGTTACCCTCACCGCCATGGGCATATATCCCGCATCCCCCACATGCTGAGCGCAGCAGAGCGATTGTCAGGGGGAACTGATTATCAGTCCCATCCAGTGGCGTAACTAGAAATTTTTCTCCCCCAAGCCAAAAAATTCTTCGGCGCCCCCCCCCCCCCATACCCCCCATAATTGGCACTAGCAAAGGGAGAAATATGCGCGCGCCGCCAAAAGGGGTGTGGTTTTGTTGGAATGGGCGTGGCTTCGCATAAAGGGGCGTGGCATTGCAGGAAAAGACTACCTTATACCCCAGTTTTGCAACCTGCATGCCCAGACGTTAGCCACCACAGGAAAGAAAAATAATCCTGATTCATGCCCCTTACATTATTTGTCATTTTTCCTCCTTATAGTAATGCCCAGTATACATTATTCCACATACTGCAATGGCCTTAGCCATTATGCCGCACACAATAATGCACATGACACAATATGCACACACTGTAATGCCCCCGACACATTATGCCACACACCGTAATGCCCCCGACACATTATGCCACACACCGTAATGCCCCCGACACATTATGACAGGAATCGCAATGCCCGTTATACATTATGCTACACACCGTATCTGTGACACAGTATGACACATACCGCAATGCCCGTTATACATTATGCCACACCGCAATGACCCCGAGACATTATACCACAATGCCCGTGATATAGTATACAACACACCGTAATGCCTGACACATTATGACACACACCGCAATGTCCGTGATACATTATGCCACACACCGTAATGCCCATTACACATTAAGTTCTACAGTAAGGCTTCTAATTACTTTTAAATTACCTGCTCGTTGCCAGGGGTTTCATGCTCTTTGTTCCATGCACGGTGCCAGGGGTTTTCATGCTCAGGGTGTCATGCTCATTGCCAGGGGTTTCATGCACTGGGTGTCATGCTCATTGCCAGGGGTTTCATGCACTGGGTGTCATGCTCGTTGCCAGGGGTTTCATGCACTGGGTGTCATGCTCGTTGCTAGGGGGTAGTGCTTGTTGCTAGGGCTGTGCTCCCAGTGCCAGATATTCCCCCACAGTGCCAGGTATATGCCCCCAGTGCCAGATATTCCCCCACAGTGCCACATATGCCCCCTCAGTGCCTGCTCCCCCCAGTGCCAGATATTCCCCCACAGTGCCAGGTATATGCCCCCAGTGCCAGATATTCCCCCTCAGTGCCAGGTATATGCCCCCAGTGCCAGATAGTCCCCCACAGTGCCAGGTATATGCCCCCAGTGCCAGATAGTCCCCCACAGTGCCAGGTATATGCCCCCAGTGCCAGATAGTCCCCCACAGTGCCAGGTGTATGCCCCCAGTGCCAGATAGTCCCCCTCAGTGCCAGGTATATGCCCCCAGTGCCAGATATTCCCCCACAGTGCCAGGTATATGCCCCCAGTGCCAGATATTCCCCCACAGTGCCAGGTATATGCCCCCAGTGCCAGATAGTCCCCCACAGTGCCGGGTATATGCCCCCAGTGCCAGATAGTCCCCCACAGTGCCGGGTATATGCCCCCAGTGCCAGATAGTCCCCCACAGTGCCAGGTATATGCCCCCAGTGCCAGATATTCCCCCACAGTGCCAGGTATATGCCCCCTGTGCCAGATATTCCCCCACAGTGCCAGGTATATGCCCCCAGTGCCAGATAGTCCCCCACAGTGCCAGGTATATGCCCCCAGTGACAGATAGTCCCCCACAGTGCCAGGTATATGCCCCCAGTGCCAGATATTCCCCCACAGTGCCAGGTATATGCCCCCAGTGCCAGATATTCCTCCACAGTGCCAGGTATATGCCCCCAGTGCCAGATAGTCCCCCACAGTGCCAGGTATATGCCCCCAGTGCCAGATAGTCCCCCACAGTGCCAGGTATATGCCCCCAGTGCCAGATAGTCCCCCACAGTGCCTGCTCCCCTCCCCCTCCTTTGTGTTGGAGGGACACGGAGCGCACAGCGCGCGCCCCCCTGTGTCCCTCCTGGCTTTCCGGCTGTCTAATAAAGGAAGTGCCGGTTCATGAGCCAATCAGAGCTCATGAACGGCACTTCCTGTATTAGACAGCCGGAGAGCCAGGGAGGGACACAGGGGGGCGCGCGCTGTGCGCTCAGTGTCCCTCCTTACAGCGGCGGAGGGAAGGAGACCTGCAGATTGACATGCGGACGCTCGTCCGCATGTCAATCTGTTCTAAGTCAGTGGCGCCCCCGCAGCCCCTCGCCCCCAAGCCACCGCGAGGGCTGCGGGGGCAGTAGTTACGCCACTGGTCCCCTCCCATCCCCGCACTGCACGGCATTCTAGGGTGAGATTCTGGCAGTGATGTTGGTGGTCAGGGAACGTTGCGTCAGTCACTGCAGGGCATCTGGGGAGCCAGAGGAGATCCGTTCTGCACCAGCATCTATAAGCCAGGGCACATAGCGGGGCAGTGCTTCACATGTGATTCCACCTGACCAGGTAACGTACATCCAGTAGCAGCTCTTGCCACGGGCAAGCAGGCTTTTTGCCCAGGGCGCTGCTGCCCCGAGGGCGCCACCACCGCCGTGGCAAGAGCCGCTACTCCTGATTCCCACTTTCTCCGGCTGCAGCAGGTGCCGTGGGCTGTGTGGGCGCCCGCTGCAGCCGGCTCCAGTGACAGACACTAGAGGTCATAATTGACCTCTAGTGTTTGTGCGGCGCTGCTATGGGAGAGACGTCACGACGTCTCTCCCATAGAGAGGAGCTGGCGGCCAGAGACGCAGTATAGCGCAGCAGCGGTCCGGAAGCAGGAGCGGGGCTGGTAAGTATTGTTTTTTAATTTTTTGGGTGTTTGCAAGCGCGCTACTACAGGGGTCACAACTACTGGGGGCACTGCTACAGGTGGCAAAGCAACTGGGGGCAAAACTACTGGGGGCGCAACTGCAGGGTGCACAGCTACAGGGGGCACAGCTGCTGGGGGCAAATCTACTGGGGGCACTGCTACAGGGGGCACTGCTACAGGGGGCACAGCTACTGGGGGCACAGCTACAGAGGGCACAGCTACTGGGGGCACAGCTACTAGGGGCACAGCTACAGGGGGCACAGCTGCTGGGAGCACAGCTACAGGGGGCACAGCTGCTGGGAGCACAGCTACAGAGGGCACAGCTACAGGGGGCATAGCTACAGAGGGCACAGCTACAGGGGGCACAGCTACAGGGGGCACAGCTACAGAGGGCACAGCTACAGAGGGCACAGCTACAGGGGGCACAGCTGCTGGGGGCACAGCTACTGGGGGCACAGCTACAGAGGGCACAGCTACAGGGGGACACAAGTACAGAGGGCACAGCTACTGGGGGCACAGCTACAGAGGGCACAGCTACTGGGGGCACAGCTACTAGGGGGCACGGCTGCTGGGAGCACAGCTACTAGGGGCACAGCTACAGGGGGCACAGCTATAGAGGGCACAGCTACTGGGGGCACAGCTACTGGGGGCACAGCTACAGGGGGCACAGCTACAGGGGGCACAGCTACAGGGGGACACAAGTACAGAGGGCACAGCTACTGGGGGCACAGCTGCTGGGAGCACAGCTACTAGGGGCACAGCTACAGGGGGACACAAGTACAGAGCCATGCCCACTCCCTATGAAGAAGCTATGCCCACAGGAAACTTTCGCCCTGGGCGCCACAAGGTCTAGAACCGACTCTGCGTACATCGCATGTGATTATGCCAGACAAAGGGTTAAGTTGTGTGTGTCAGCTGCTCTCTCTCTTCTTTAGCCTAAGTATTTGAGGTATTTCAGTGACAACATAAACAGTATAATGTTGCTATAGATATAACCCCATGACTAAGTATCAGATCTGTAATGTGTCATGTAGGCGGTGTATTGTAATAACTTCCAGTAGCAGCACAGGTAATGGCAAATGGATATGAGCTGATTGTAGACAATGCTGAATTCTTGAAAGTCACTTTGTAAGAAAAATGATCAATGATGTGTTTGAGCATGTATATATTATATACTGTAACTAAACCCTAACAGCTAACACAATGTACAGTGTATATAATAAACTATAGTGTTATCATCGGTGTCGGCATTCAGAATGTCGGTATCTCGACAGCCGGGATCCTGACTGCTTCCCTATGATAACACTATAGTTATCACTATACACAGCGTTGGCGAGGTAAGCTGCGATGTGTGTTTGTGTGTGTGTTAGGTTTAGGCTGCGTCCCAGGGGGTTAGTGTTAGTATATGGGGGGTCATTCTGATCCATTCGCATGCAGCGGTTCTTCGCTGCGGTGCGAACGGGTCTGAAATGCGCATGCGCATTGCGCACGTGCGACGTTGCCCGGTGACAGAGGTCGCCAGGCAACAACGCTTACAGAGAAGAAAACGATCGCAGCTGCGACCGCAAAGAAGATGGACAGCAAGAGGGCGTTCTGGGGCGTCAACCTACCGTTTGTTGCCGTTTCCAGGGAGTGGTAAGCAAAACGCAGGCGTATCCAGGCAAACGGAGGACGGAGGAGTGTCAAAGCTGGGCTCATCATCACTGGATCCATCGCACAGGGTAAGTATGTCCAGGGCTGGTCTTGTTTTGAGTGAAACTTTTTTTTAGCATAGCAGAGCTGCACAAGCAATCACAGCCCTGCTATGCTAAATACACTCCCCCATAGGCGGAGATTAGTTGATTGCACCAGCAGCAAAAAGTTGCTTGGTGCGATCAACTCAGAATGAGGGCCATGGTGCCCTCCATACCTGTCTCCTTATGCATGGGATTTACATGGGCGCATCCTCTACTGTTCATCCCCTAGTGTCCAGTGTCCCTGGGAGGTGCAGTTAGTATAGAGAGCTCCTCCATCTTAGAGAGTGTGAGCACAGTGCTGGATCGGAGTGCATGTGAGAGCTGAGAGAGACTTGCAGTGTTCCTCCGCGTACCGCGCCTCCGGGGCTAATATAGAGCCGGGCGGTGCATCGCTTCTCCTTCACAGCGGGAGTCAGACTGCACGGCCATGCAGTCCTCCGTCCCTTATCACCGGAGCCATCCCGCAGTCATACCGCAGCCACATCAGGACACTGATAAGTAATGCCAATGCCTGTGTTACCCTGTATGTTATAACAGACCAATAGCATACTATAGCTGCATACTCAAGTCACCTGTGTGTATTACGAATAAACCCAATTGCTATTAACTCATTAGTGTGTGGACTAACGTCACTGAACCAAGTACCGCAATACTCTGCCAACAGTTAGGGTCAGGCTGCGGAGAGGGGGGATGTTAGGACCCCACTCAGAGGGTTAGGGTTAGGCTACGTGGAGGGTTCGGTTTAGGCAGCAGGGATGGGAGGTTAGGTTTAGGCACCTCCGGGGGATGGTTAGGGTTAAGCACTAAGGAGGGAGGTTATGGTTGGGCTGTGGGTAGGGAAGGTTAGGGTTAGGGGGGTGGGGAAAGGGAAGAACATCCCTTACTCACTTTTTGGGGCTTGTAACTGCTGACGGCTGCAAGCTCGTACATGCAAAAACATGGCACCTGCGTCACTACTACTGTTTCCAGTCTGTGTAGCCATTAACCAAGCCTTAGCCCTGATGTTCCTCATCTTTGCGTATAAGCTGTGAATGTGTATGCAGTTGCGAATGAGTTGCGATGGCTCTGGCGTCGCTTCTCATTCCTGGGCGGCAGCTTCACTTGCTAACAAAAGCAGCGCCGTAGCCTAGAGAATCGCAATTGCTAAAGCGTACAAACATAAATAAGGCCCATGGGCGCTAGACAAGTGTCCCGTGAGCATGGCCCATGTGTGAAGACTATAACGAAACAAAATTACCCAAGAATTATGGTATAACAAAAGGTAGGGAAGGGAGAGGTAAGAGAAAGGATAAGAGTGAGAGGAGGGGGTGGGTGGGAGAGAGAAAGAAGGAGGATAAGAGGGGAGGAGAGGGGGTAAGAGAGAGAAAGAAGGAGGAGAAGAGTGGAGGAGAGCGGGTAGGAGAGAGAAAGAAGGAGTATAAGAGTGGAGGAGAGGGGATGGGAGAGAGAAAGAAGGAGGATAAGAGGAGAGGGGATGGGAGAGAGAAAGAAGGAGGATAAGAGGGGAGGAGAGGGGGTAAGAGAGAGAAAGAAGGAAGATAAGAGTGGAGGAGAGGGGATGGGATGGGAGAGAGAAAGAAGGAGGATAAGAGGGGAGGAGAGGGGATGGGAGAGAGAAAGAAGGAGGATAAGAGGGGAGGAGAGGGGGTAAGAGAGAGAAAGAAGGAGGATAAGAGTGGAGGAGAGGAGATGGGATGGGAGAGAGAAAGAAGGAGGATAAGAGCGGAGGAGAGGAGATGGGAGAGAGAAAGAAGGAGGATAAGAGGAGAGGGGGTAGGAGAAAGAAGGAGGAAAGGGGGTAGGAGAGAGAAAGGAGGAAAAGAGGGGAGGAGAGGGGCTAGGAGAGAGAAAAAAGGAGGATAAGAGGGGAGGAGAGGGGGTGGGAGAGAGAAAGAAGGAGAATAAGAGCGGAGGAGAGGGGGTAAGAGAGAGAAAGGAGGATAAGAGGATAGGAGAGGGGGTGGGAGAGAGATAAAAGGAGGATAATAGGGGAGGAGAGGGGGTAGGAGAGAGAGAGAAAGAAGGAGAATAAGAGGGGAGGAGTCGGAGTAGGTGAGAGAAAGAAGGAGGATAAGAAGGGAGGAAAGCGGGTGGGAGAGAGAAAGAAGAAGGACAAGAGGGGAGGATAGGGGGTGGGAGAGAGAAAGAAGGAAGGAGAGGGAGTCGGTGAGAGAAAGAAGGAGGATAAGAGCGGAAGAGAGGTGGTAGGAGAGAGAGAGAAGAAAAATAAGAGGGGAGGAGTGGGAGTAGGAGAGAGAAAGAAGGAGGATAAGAGGGGAGGAAAGCGGGTGTGAGAGAGAAAGAAGAAGGACAAGAGGAGAGGATAGGGGGTGGGGGAGAGAAAGAAGGAGGACAAGCAGAGAGGATAGGGGGTGGGGGAGAGAAAGGAGGAGGATAAGAGGGGAGGATAGAGGGTGGGAGAGAGAAAGCAGGAGGCCTGGGCCCTCATTCCAAGTTGATAGCTCGCTAGCTACTTTTTGCAGCTGTGCAAATGCATAGTTGCCGCCCACGGGGGAGTGTATTTTCACTTTGTAAGTGTGCGATCGCATGTGCAGCCGAGTGGGCCGAAAAAGTTTTTTGCAGTTTCTGAGTAGGTCTGAACTTACTCAGCCCTTGCGATCACTTCAGCCTCTGTGGTCCTGGAATTGACGTCAGACTCCCGCTCTGCAAATGCTTGGACACGCCTGCGTTTTCCCTACCACTCCCAGAAAACGGTCAGTTGACACCCATAAATGCCCTCTCCCTGTCAATCTCCTTGCGATCTGCTGTGCGAATGAATTCATTTTTAGAAGCATTGCACAGCAACGATGTACCCGTACTACGAAGCGCGTGCGCATTGTGGTGCATACGCATGCGCAGTAGTAACCTGATTGCTGCGCTGCGAAAATCAGCAGCGTACGATCAACTCGGAATGACCTCCCTAATCCGGGACCCCAGTGCACAGTAGTGGAAAGTAGTGAAATTTAAGGAGACTTTTAAGAACTTCCTTGAGACGTTAGGCCTGGTCCAGAGATGCGCTAATGACACTGCCGCTGCGAATGTGTACGCAGCAGCTGGGTGAATATATTTCTAAATGACGCAGCCGCCAGGATTTGTATGGAGATGCCCACTGGCGGCTTTGCCAGTGGCTGCATGCAGAGATGCAGCGTCAGCTTCAGATCAGTCCATTATAAGGCCTCTGTGTAGCCATATGGCGGTGCAGTATGGCTGCAGGAAGTCAGACGCAGGAGCCACTGCTACTGTGTATGGGATCGTACACCCCCCGAAAATGGTTGTGACACGTCTGCATTTTTGCCGCCACTCCCTGTTACCTCCCCCAAATGCTTTGACTGTCAGTCACTTTGTGATTATATCCTGTCTGCAACCACTATCGCGGCACATACGCAGTATGACATAGACCCCAATAACTGTGAAAACATCGTGTTTGCATCCCTCTCTGTGGGGGTAATTCCAAGTTGATCGCAGCAGGAATTCTTTTAGCAGTTGGGCAAAACCATGTGCACTGCAGGGGGGGCAGATATAACATTTGCAGAAAGCGTTAGATTTGGGTGGGTTATTTTGTTTCTGTGCAGGGTAAATACTGGCTGCTTTATTTTTACACTGCAATTTAGATTGCAGATTGAACTCACCACACCCAAATCTAACTCTCTCTGCACATGTTATATCTACCCCCCCTGCAGTGCTCATGGTTTTGCCCAACTGCTAAAAAATTTCCTGCTGCGATCAACTTGGAATTACCCCCTGTATTAGGCCCTTTATGTATTAAATAAGCCATTTCCCGAAAGCGCCATTTACACTTCGTTGCTTTAAGTTGTGGCTAATGACTGCTTTTTTATCCTTTTAAAACTTTGGGGTCTATTTACTAAGCCTCAGGTGGAGATAAAGTGGGCGAAGATAAAGTACCAGCCAATCAGCTCCTAACTGCCATGTCACAGGCTGTGTTTGAAAGAAAATTACAGTTAGAAGCTGATTGGCTGGTGCTTTATTTCCATCTACTTTATCTCTCGCCAAGGCAAGACCCTTTTGTGTTTTTAAAAAAGAGATGATTTTGAACAAAATGTTGAGCATTTGACACATAGGGGGTCATTTCGAGTTGATCGCTCGCTAGCAACTTTTTTCAGCGCTGCAATCAGGTTAAATCTCGGCAAAACTACGCATGCGTATGCACCGCAATGCACAGGCGCATCGTACGGGTACAAAGAGGATCGGTGCTGGGTGATGGATTTAACGAAGAATCCATTCACACAGCCGATCGCAAGGTGATTGACAGGAAGAGGGCGTTTGTGGGTGTCAACTGACCGTTTTCTGGGAGTGTTTGGAAAAACGCAGGCGTGTCCAAGCTTTTGCAGGGCGGGTGTCTGACGTCAATTCCGGGACCAAAAAGACTGAAGTGATCGCAGCGGCTGAGTAATTCCAGAGTTACTCAGAAACTACAAGAAACTTTTTTGTGCTGTCGGCTGCAAAAGCATTCGCACACTTGCAAAGTGGAAATACACTCACCCATAGGCGGCGACTATCTGATTGCAGCACAGCAAAAAGTTGCTAGCGAGCGATCAACTCAGAATGACCCCCATAGGGCCTAATTCAGAGTTGATCGCAGCAGCAAATTTGTTAGCAGTTGGGCAAAGCCATGTGCACAGCAGGGGGGGGGCATATATAACATGTGCAGAGGGAGTTAGATTTGGGTGGGGTGTGTTCAAACTGAAATCTAAGTTGCAGTGTACAAGTAAAGCAGCCAGTATTTGCCCTGCACAGAAACAATATAACCCACCCGAATCTAACTCTCTCTGCACATGTTATCTGTCTCACCAGCAGTGCAAATGGGGAGGTCATTCAGAGTTGTTCGCTAGCTGCATTCGTTCGCTGTGCAGCGATCAGGCAAAAACTGAGCACTTCTGCGCATGCGTGTGCAGTGCAATGCGCACGCACGACGTACTATTACAACGAACGATGTAATTTCACACAAGGTCTAGCGAAGCTTTTCAGTCGCACTGCTAGCCGCAGAGTGATTGACAGAAAGAGGGCGTTACTGGGTGTCAACTGACCATTTTCAGGGAGTGTTCGGAAAAACGCAGGTGTGCCAGGAAAAACGCAGACGTGGCAGGAGAAACGCAGGGCGTGTTCGTGACGTCAAAACTCAAATCAGGAACTGAACAGTCTGAAGTGATCGCAAGGGCTGAGTAGGTCTGAAGCTACTCTGAAACTGCACAAAAATATTTTGACGCCGCTCTGCGATCATTTCGTTCGCACTTCTGCTAAGCTAAAATACACTCCCAGTGGGAGGCGGCATAGCGTTTGCACGGCTGCTAAAAACAGCTAGCGAGCGATCAACTCGGAATGACCACCATGGTTTTGCCCAACTGCTAACAAATTTTCTGCTGCGATCAACTCTGAATTAGGCCCTAAGGGGGTCATTCTGAGGATGACCCCCATAATACCCTAATAAAATATGCAACACACAATGATGCAATAGGAGCACATGAGGACATCTCTTGTGGCAAGATGCCGCCTATGAGAGGTGAACTGAAGAACTTGTGTAAGTGGATTAGTAGACATTCTTCCTGTGTCACTAAGTGCAAAATGCTTAAGGATTGCAGTGTACAGTAGTTGTGTTACTGGGGATCATGTTATGGATAAGCCAGTTATTTAGCAATGCTACAGTATACTTACACATTAGAGGCCTATTCATCAATCAAATGCTCTAATACATGTGGAAACCTTAGTGTTGACATGGTTTTAGGCAATGGGACTATTCATTAACCTGCAGGAGATGCCACAGATGTCTCCTACTTACCTCACAGATACCAAGCAGGGGGCCTAAGTCAGACCTGATCGCCGGTCAGCTGCAAATCCGTTCGCAACTTGCTCACCATTACATGATTTCTGCCGTCTGTGCGCAGCCCAGGACTTACTCTTACAGTGCAATAGAAACAGGCGGATCGGTCCAGAGCTGACGACACACACCCGCCCTGAAAACACTTGGGAACGCCTGCGTTTTTCCTGCCCAGTTACCACCCCCAAATGCCGGCTTCCTGTCACTCAGCCTGAGTACGCCTAGCGATCAAAAAGACGCAGGATTTTTTTGCAATTTGGCCTCGCACCTGCGCATTACGATCCGTATACATGTGCAGTCATTCAATAATCACTTTGTCATTTCGCACAACAGGGTTCAGGCCTGAATTAGGCCCAGGATGCCACGCCCGTAGATTATTAGGGGGACAAAGGAATAATGTTATTTATCTATATGTAGATTGTAAATTCCACTGGGCCAGAGACTGACGGGAATGACTGAAATATTCCATGTAATATGCTACGTACTGTAATGTGTGTGTACTATGGGGGTTATTCAGTACGGATTGCAGAATCTGCTGAAAAGCAGAATCTAAAATACGTTCATGCAGGGCAAGGCCGCCCAGCATGCAGAATGGCCTGACCAGTGGCTGCAACCACAATTTAATTGCAGTTGCACCAACTGTGGATGACCCCCTGCAGCCGCAGCTAGGGGTCATCCACAGTAGGAGGCACGTCGCCATTTTTTAGATCAGAGCAGCTGCATGTGTTGTCACGCAGCTGCCCTGCAAATGCAGCTGCCCCACCCCCGCAACGCTCCGTCGCCACCCCAAGAACGCCTCTGTCTGTCAATCAGGCAGATGCGTTTGTACCCACTGTGACCCGAACGCATTCGGCGGCCGCACAAAACACAGGACGGTGCATTGCTTAGTCATGTGACATGAATAACTACCTATAAGCATAACTGTTAATAACTAAGTTGAGAAAACACACAGGTGCTGATTCCAAAGGGCCTATGTACTAACCCTTGGAGAGAGATAAAGTACCAACCAGTCATCTCCTCAATGTCATTTTTCAAACACAGCCTGTAACATGGCAGTTAGGACCAAGGTGCAGCATGTGCGACTTTATGCTCATACAACGACAAGCCCTTCCCTGGTGTACATACGTGTGTCTGCATGTGCACCTTTATGTTAATACAACTACAAGCCCTTCCCTGGTGTTCATACGTGTGTCTGCATGTGCACCTTTATGCTAATACAACTACAAGCCCTTCCCTGGTGTACATACGTGTGTCTGCATGTGCACCTTTATGCTAATACAACTACAAGCCCTTCCCTGGTGTACATACGTGCGTCTGCATGTGCGACTTTATGCTAATAGAGCTACAAGCCCTTCCCTGGTGTACATACGTGTGTCTGCATGTGCAACTTTATGCAAATACAACTACAAGCCCTTCTCTGGTGTACATACGTGTGTCTGCATGTGCACCTTTATGCTAATACAACTACAAGCCCTTCCCTGGTGTACATACGTGCGTCTGCATGTGCGACTTTATGCTAATAGAGCTACAAGCCCTTCCCTGGTGTACATACGTGTGTCTGCATGTGCAACTTTATGCAAATACAACTACAAGCCCTTCTCTGGTGTACATACGTTTGTCTGCATGTGCAACTTTATGCTAATACAACTACAAGCCCTTCCCTGGTGTACATACGTGCATCTGCATGTGCGACTTTATGCTAATACAGCTACAAGCCCTTCCCTGGTGTACATACGTGCGTCTGCATGTGCAATTACTAAGACATCCACTTTGAGCTGAGAGTATTGTCTCCAATGTCAGCAATTAGGCATCTGAGTCCCCAACCAGTTCGGTGACACGTCTATGACACTCACATAACACACCCATCTAAGTAGCCACCTCTCAGTCGCCACCGCTCATGAACACCCGTCACATTCATAGATATCCTCAGTTACTGTACGTCTTAATTTGAACTGCACCTCTGTGCGTACACACAGCGGGATGCATGCGCATCAGTGCTCGAATGTGCTGGTATGAAATGGTATGTCATACCGGCACTTCTCTTTGGCAGCCGGCGCTGGGACTGTCACTGTCAACAAGCGACTGTGGCCCTCATTCCGAGTTGTTCGCTCGCTAGCTGATTTAGCAGCAGTGCAAACGCTAAGCCGCCGCCCTCTGGGAGTGTACCTTAGCTTAGCAGAAGTGCGAACGAAAGGATCGCAGCGCTGCTACAAAAAAAAAGTGCAGTTTCAGAGTAGCTGCAGACTTACTCCTAGCTTGCGATCACTTCAGACTATTTAGTTCCTGTTTTGACGTCACAAACACGCCCTGCGTTCGGCCAGCCCCGCCTACGTTTTTCCAGCCACTCCTGCATTTTTATCTGGCACGCCTGCGTTTTTTCACACACTCCCCGAAAACGGTCAGTTACCTCCCAGAAACACCCAACCACTCTGCGGTCAGCAGTGCGACTGAAAAGCGTCGCTAAAGCTTGTGTAAAACTGCATCGGCTTTTGTGAAAGTACGACGCGTGTGCGCATTGCGCACCATACGCATGCACAGAAATGCCGATTTTTAGCCTGATCGCTGCGCTGAGAACAAGGGCAGCTAGCGATCAACTCGGAATGACCCCCTGTGAGCGTATATTTAAATTTGAAGCCGCCCGCAAGCCAATTTCATGTAGCTGAGAGTGGTGTGATGGGTGGGAGGTGCTGTGATGGTTGAGGGGTGCTGTGCTGTCGTGGGAGAAGAGTGAAGTAATGGGTGGTGGGTGATGCGCTGTGGGGGCACTGAGTGGTGGTACAGTGTGAGGGGTGCTGTGTTGTGAGTGGTCATTGGTGAGGGGTGTCTTGATGTGATAGTGTGATGGGAGAGGGGTGCAGTAATGAGTGAGGGGGGTGCTGTACTGTAATGGGAGAGGGGTGCCTTGATAGGAGAGGGTGTGGATGAGTAATGGGTGAGATGTGCTGTGATGGTAGAGTGGTGCAGTAATGGGTGAGGGGTGCTATGTTGTGAGGGGTGATTGGTGTGGACTGAGGGGGTGCTGTAATGGATATGGGGTGCTGTGCTGTGAGGGGAGGGGTGTGCTTTTATGTAATGGGTAAGGGGAGCTGTGCTGTGAGGGGAGCTGAGAGGGGTGCCATGATGGGAGAGGGCTGCTCTGCTGTAATGGGTGAGGGATTCTGTGAGGGGAGCTGAGAGTGGTGCTTTGATGGGTGAGTGGTGGTGTGAGGGGAAATGGGTGCTGTGACGGGAGACTGGTGCAGCAATGGAGGAAGGGTGTTATGCTGTGAGGGCAGCTGCGAGGGGTGCTGTAATTGGTGAGAGTCATACTTGCCTACTCTCCCGGAATGGCCGGGAGGCTCCCGAAAATCGGGTGACCCTCCCGGCCCCCCGGAAGAGCAGGCAAGTCTCCCGGAATCAGGGGTCCCCCTGCCCGTCCGCCCACTTAGTGTGTAAAGTGGGCGGTCCGGGCAGTTGATGACGCAATTCTTGCTGAATTACGTCATCATAGCCACTCCCCCTGCAGTGTAATGCAGGGGATCGCGGCATTACAGAGCGGGGTGCGTGGCTTAAAGGATGTGCCACGGTAACTCCGCCCCCATCCCGCCCCTGCTCCACCCCCGTCCCACCTCCAGTCCACCTCCTCCCCACGTCACAGCCCTCCCTTGCCCCCCTGCTGAGCCGACCTGGCTGCTCTCTCCCGCAGAGAGCAGCCAGAATGTCGGCATGTATGGTGAGAGTTGCTCTGCTGTGATGGAAGAGAGGTGCAGATATCATTGAGGGGTGCTGTGCTGTTACATACCTCCCAACTTTTGAAATGAATGAAGAGGGACAGTGGCTCACACGAAGCGCCCGCGCGTCCGGAAAGGGGGCGTGGTCTATCTGAAAGGGGGCGTGGGCTCAAGGCAGAGCCTCAATCTCGATTCATGCCCCCTTTTACAGTCACTGAGGGGGCATGGCCAACGCTCTGTGAGCTGCTGGCATGCCCCCTCTCCCTCTGTCACCTGTTAATAGACGCTGTGCGCATGTGCACAGCATCTATTCACCGTGTGACAGGAGCCTCCCAACTGCCCCCCCACCCCGGGTCACTGCGACCCACGGGTGGGACAGCGGGACAGTCTCAAAAAAACAGGACTGTCCCATGAAAATCGGGATAGTTGGGAGGTATGCTGTGAGGGGTGCTGTGCTGGGAGTGGAGCTGAGAGGAGTGCTGTGATGGGTGAGAGGTGCAGATATGGATGAGGGGTGCTGTGCTGGGAGAGGAGCTGAGAGGGGTGCTGTGATGGGTGAAAGGTGCTTTGCTGTGAGGAGAGCTAAGAGGGGTGCTTGGATGGGTGAAGTGGTACTTTGCTGTGATGGAAGAGGGGTGCAGATATGGGTGATGGGTGTTGTGCTGAGAGGGGAGCTGTGAGGGATGCTGTGATGGGTGAGAGGTACTGTACACAGCGTAGGGAAAGGGTGCTGTGATGGGAGAGGGGTGAGGGGTGCAGTAATGAGTGAGGTGTGCTGTACTGTAAGGAGAGCTGAGAGGGGTGCTGTGATAGGTTGGAGGTGCTGTGAGGGGAGAGGGGTGCTATACTGTGATGGATGAGAGGTGCAGTGATGGGAGAGGAGTGCAGTAATGGGTGAGGGGTGCTGTGCTGTGAGGGAAGCTGAGAGAGATGTGACCATGGGTGAGGCATGGGTGAGGGGTGCTGTGCGAGGACCAAAAAGGGAGAAAAAAAAAAGACCTCCCAAAGAAAAAAAAGAAAGAGACAGCCACGGAAGAGGCCACGGCAGAAAAAGAAGAGGAGGCGCCATTGGCCAGGCCAACAGCTGAAGCAAAAAGCTGAGGACCAGACTGTAATGCAGCGGTGGAAAGGAAAAGAGCTAAATTAATCGCCCCACTGCTGTCTCTCCCAGCGCCACCTTCACTTACATATTCCCTCCCTAGATCACCAGGATTGCCGGGCATTAGTACTGTGGACGCAGTCTGGCCTCAGGCCTGTGGTGCATTTTTGGCGTGCAGATAGCCTGTGCACTGGTAAGTGACCCTGGGCATTAGGCCCAGGTCACTGTGTCATTATTTTGAAGTGGGGGTATGGAAATATCATGGGTGCTCATGATTTGGGCCTGCCTAAGTAAATATAAATACCCCCACTTCAAAATTTCCACTTCGACCACCGATGCACATTTTAGCAAGCAGATGCATGAGCAGTTGAAAAATATTACCACTGCGGCAGAATCAGGCCCACACTGGCATAATTTGCCCCAATGTTCTTTTAATAATAATCCATTATGCAAACTTAGAAACAGGGTTACTGTATAGTATTATGATTTACAGTCCAAAATGTTATAAAATTTAGAAAGGATATCTTTCATTTACCCAAAAGAACTCTTCACTAAAACAGCCGCGTTTAATATGTAAGCGCTGTAGGGGGACACGCCGGGTATAAATTACAGCAATTTTTAAGCATTGATCGAAGCTATGCATGGAATGTTCAAAACTAAATGGGCGCTGCAGGAAAGCAGATTTAATGAATACACACCTAGGTACCATACAGTGTGTTAAAAAGATTTAATTTCTGTGAAATCATTGTTTCCAGGTTGGCAAAACAAAGGACATAGCAATTTGTTCCTAAACCTTTTATTTTCTGTACACCTGAATTAATTACGCCAAGGGAGCTGGATATTCAGATCCTTCCAAAAAAACAGCTCCAGCTGAGAATAAATACTTATTTCAGCTTTTAATATTGAATGAAAAATATGACCAGATGGCTCTAATAGGAGATGTATACAATAGAGGACGGTTGGCATAAGAACCTATTTCAATTAGTTTCGCAACTTGTTTTTTCTACTAGCTATGATGAATACATTTATAGAGTTTATTCACTCAAAACATTTGTTAACAAAAATCTAACGTCTACCCAAACCAAAACTGTCCTTTTCCACCCATTATAAACCCTTTTTAAAAGTGATTATTCACTACACACTCATTTAACACAAATAAATAATACTTTTTTCATTAAAATTTTATATATATGTAACCCTCCCTTACTCCCCTATTATAGGTGAGGGGGTTACCACAATTCCCCTTTGATAAAGTGCCTCCACCCAAGCTATAGATCACCAGTGTAGGCTCGCTTGGGAAAGCCTACTGGTAGCGGATGATGATATATTCTGTGCTATAATGATAAAGATCAACATACCTACATTTACAGGTTGGTCACCTGTCCTCGCATAATTTCCAGTCTGACTCGGGTGACTCTGTCTACAGTTGTCAATTGAGTGGGAGGTTAGTATAGCCTCGGGTGACACCTCAAGACTATCAATAAACCCTCAGTCTTTGATTTGGCATTACCAGCCCACGACTAGCCCTTAGGTATCCTCCGATAGCCTGGATTGACTCTTTGAGATACTGGGTTGACGGGAATACCCTCCACTCTGGGTGTTAAGACTACCAGGTTGCCTTAACACAGAGGTTCTCAAACTCGGTCCTCGGGGGCCCACACAGTGCATGTTTTGCAGGTCTCCTCACAGAATCGCAAGTGAAATAATTAGGGATGAGCGGGTTCGGTTCCTCGGAATCCGAACCCGCCCGAACTTCATGTTTTTTTACACGGGTCCGAGCGACTCGGATCTTCCCGCCTTGCTCGGTTAACCCGAGCGCGCCCGAACGTCATCATCCCGCTGTCGGATTCTCGCGAGGCTCGGATTCTATCGCGAGACTCGGATTCTATATAAGGAGCCGCGCGTCGCCGCCATTTTCACACGTGCATTGAGATTCATAGGGAGAGGACGTGGCTGGCGTCCTCTCCGTTTATAGAGAAGAGAGTGAGACAGTAGAGAGAGACACAGTAGTAATTTTGGGGAGCATTAGGAGGAGTACTAGTACTTGCTGAAGTGATAGATAGTGTGACTGTATATTATCTGACTTGTGGGGGAGACACTGACAGTGGGGAGCAGTTAGAGTCTGAGAGCAGGACTCAGGAGTACATATAACGTACAGTGCACACTTTTGCTGCCAGAGTGCCACACTGCCATTGTGACCACACTGACCACCAGTATAATATATATTGTGATTGTCTGCTTAGGAGTACTACTTGCAAGTTGCTGATAGTGTGACCAGTGACCTGACCACCAGTCACCACCAGTTTAATATATATATATATATATATATATATATATATAATTGTATATAATATATATATAATATTGTATACCACCTACCCGTGGTTTTTTTTTTTCTTTCTTCTTTATACATACTACTATAGTAGCTTACTGTAGCAGTCTGCGGTGCTGCTGAGCTGACTGTGTCCAGCAGGTCCGTCATCAGTCATTACATAATAAATATATATACCTGTCCGGCTGCAGTACTAGTGATATTATATATATATATATATATATATATATATATTGATTTCATCTCATTATCATCCAGTCTATATTAGCAGCAGACACAGTACGGTAGTCCACGGCTGTAGCTGCCTCTGTGTCGGCAGTCGCTCGTCCATCCATAATTGTATACCACCTACCCGTGGTTTTTTCTTTTTTCTTTCTTCTTTATACATACTACTATAGTAGCTTACTGTAGCAGTCTGCGGTGCTGCTGAGCTGACAGTGTCCAGCAGGTTCGTCATCAGTCATTACATAATAAATATATATACCTGTCCGGCTGCAGTACTAGTGATATGATATTATATATATATATATATATATATATATATATATATTGATTTCATCTCATTATCATCCAGTCTATATTAGCAGCAGACACAGTACGGTAGTCCACGGCTGTAGCTACCTCTGTGTCGGCAGTCGCTCGTCCATCCATAATTGTATACCACCTACCCGTGGTTTTTTTTTTCTTTCTTCTTTATACATACTACTATAGTAGCTTACTGTAGCAGTCTGCGGTGCTGCTGAGCTGACAGTGTCCAGCAGGTCCGTCATCAGTCATTACATAATAAATATATATACCTGTCCGGCTGCAGTACTAGTGATATTATATATATATATATTGATTTCATCTCATTATCATCCAGTCTATATTAGCAGCAGACACAGTACGGTAGTCCACGGCTGTAGCTACCTCTGTGTCGGCAGTCGCTCGTCCATCCATAATTGTATACCACCTACCCGTGGTTTTTTTCTTTCTTTCTTCTTTATACATACTACTATAGTAGCTTACTGTAGCAGTCTGCGGTGCTGCTGAGCTGACTGTGTCCAGCAGGTCCGTCATCAGTCATTACATAATAAATATATCTACCTGTCCGGCTGCAGTACTAGTGTGATATAATATATATTGATTTCATCTCATTATCATCCAGTCTATATTAGCAGCAGACACAGTACGGTAGTCCACGGCTGTAGCTACCTCTGTGTCGGCAGTCGCTCGTCCATCCATAATTGTATACCACCTACCCGTGGTTTTTTTTCTTTTTATTTCTTCTTTATACATACTACTATAGTAGCTTACTGTAGCAGTCTGCGGTGCTGCTGAGCTGACTGTGTCCAGCAGGTCCGTCATCAGTCATTACATAATAAATATATCTACCTGTCCGGCTGCAGTACTAGTGTGATATAATATATATTGATTTCATCTCATTATCATCCAGTCTATATTAGCAGCAGACACAGTACGGTAGTCCACGGCTGTAGCTACCTCTGTGTCGGCAGTCGCTCGTCCATCCATAATTGTATACCACCTACCCGTGTTTTTTTTCTTTTCTTTCTTCTACTATAGTAGCTTACTGTAGCAGTCTGCGGTGCTGCTGAGCTGACAGTGTCCAGCAGGTCCGTCATCAGTCATTACATAATAAATATATCTACCTGTCCGGCTGCAGTACTAGTGTGATATAATATATATTGATTTCATCTCATTATCATCCAGTCTATATTAGCAGCAGACACAGTACGGTAGTCCACGGCTGTAGCTACCTCTGTGTCGGCAGTCGCTCGTCCATCCATAAGTATACTAGTATCCATCCATCTCCATTGTTTACCTGAGGTGCCTTTTAGTTGTGCCTATTAAAATATGGAGAACAAAAATGTTGAGGTTCCAAAATTAGGGAAAGATCAAGATCCACTTCCACCTCGTGCTGAAGCTGCTGCCACTAGTCATGGCCGAGACGATGAAATGCCAGCAACGTCGTCTGCCAAGGCCGATGCACAATGTCATAGTACAGAGCATGTAAAATCCAAAACACCAAATATCAGTAAAAAAAGGACTCCAAAATCTAAAATAAAATTGTCGGAGGAGAAGCGTAAACTTGCCAATATGCCATTTACCACACGGAGTGGCAAGGAACGGCTGAGGCCCTGGCCTATGTTCATGGCTAGTGGTTCAGCTTCACATGAGGATGGAAGCACTCAGCCTCTCGCTAGAAAAATGAAAAGACTCAAGCTGGCAAAAGCACCGCAAAGAACTGTGCGTTCTTCGAAATCCCAAATCCACAAGGAGAGTCCAATTGTGTCGGTTGCGATGCCTGACCTTCCCAACACTGGACGTGAAGAGCATGCGCCTTCCACCATTTGCACGCCCCCTGCAAGTGCTGGAAGGAGCACCCGCAGTCCAGTTCCTGATAGTCAGATTGAAGATGTCAGTGTTGAAGTACACCAGGATGAGGAGGATATGGGTGTTGCTGGCGCTGGGGAGGAAATTGACAAGGAGGATTCTGATGGTGAGGTGGTTTGTTTAAGTCAGGCACCCGGGGAGACACCTGTTGTCCGTGGGAGGAATATGGCCGTTGACATGTCTGGTGAAAATACCAAAAAAATCAGCTCTTCGGTGTGGAAGTATTTCAACAGAAATGCGGACAACATTTGTCAAGCCGTGTGTTGCCTTTGTCAAGCTGTAATAAGTAGGGGTAAGGACGTTAACCACCTCGGAACATCCTCCCTTATACGTCACCTGCAGCGCATTCATAATAAGTCAGTGACAAGTTCAAAAACTTTGGGCGACAGCGGAAGCAGTCCACTGACCAGTAGATCCCTTCCTCTTGTAACCAAGCTCACGCAAACCACCCCACCAACTCCCTCAGTGTCAATTTCCTCCTTCCCCAGGAATGCCAATAGTCCTGCAGGCCATGTCACTGGCAATTCTGACGATTCCTCTCCTGCCTGGGATTCCTCCGATGCATCCTTGCGTGTAACGCCTACTGCTGCTGGCGCTGCTGTTGTTGCTGCTGGGAGTCGATGGTCATCCCAGAGGGGAAATCGTAAGACCACTTTTACTACTTCCACCAAGCAATTGACTGTCCAACAGTCCTTTGCGATGAAGATGAAATATCACAGCAGTCATCCTGCTGCAAAGCGGATAACTGAGGCCTTGGCATCCTGGGTGGTGAGAAACGTGGTTCCGGTATCCATCATTACTGCAGAGCCAACTAGAGACTTGTTGGAGGTACTGTGTCCCCGGTACCAAATACCATCTAGGTTCCATTTCTCTAGGCAGGCGATACCGAAAATGTACACAGACCTCAGAAAAAGAGTCACCAGTGTCCTAAAAAATGCAGCTGTACCCAATGTCCACTTAACCACGGACATGTGGACAAGTGGAGCAGGGCAGGGTCAGGACTATATGACTGTGACAGCCCACTGGGTAGATGTATGGACTCCCGCCGCAAGTACTGCAGCGGCGGCACCAGTAGCAGCATCTCGCAAACGCCAACTCTTTCCTAGGCAGGCTACGCTTTGTATCACCGGTTTCCAGAATACGCACACAGCTGAAAACCTCTTACGGCAACTGAGGAAGATCATCGCGGAATGGCTTACCCCAATTGGACTCTCCTGTGGATTTGTGGCATCGGACAACGCCAGCAATATTGTGTGTGCATTAAATCTGGGCAAATTCCAGCACGTCCCATGTTTTGCACATACCTTGAATTTGGTGGTGCAGAATTTTTAAAAAAACGACAGGGGCGTGCAAGAGATGCTGTCGGTGGCCAGAAGAATTGCGGGACACTTTCGGCGTACAGGCACCACGTACAGAAGACTGGAGCAACACCAAAAACGCCTGAACCTGCCCTGCCATCATCTGAAGCAAGAAGTGGTAACTAGGTGGAATTCAACCCTATATATGCTTCAGAGGTTGGAGGAGCAGCAAAAGGCCATTCAAGCCTATACAATTCAGCACGATATAGGAGGTGGAATGCACCTGTCTCAAGCGCAGTGGAGAATGATTTCAACGTTGTGCAAGGTTCTGCTGCCCTTTGAACTTGCCACACGTGAAGTCAGTTCAGACACTGCCAGCCTGAGTCAGGTCATTCCCCTCATCAGGCTTTTGCAGAAGAAGCTGGAGACATTGAAGGAGGAGCTAACACGGAGCGATTCCGCTAGGCATGTGGGACTTGTGGATGGAGCCCTTAATTCGCTTAACAAGGATTCACGGGTGGTCAATCTGTTGAAATCAGAGCACTACATTTTGGCCACCGTGCTCGATCCTAGATTTAAAACCTACATTGGATCTCTCTTTCCGGCAGACACAAGTCTGCTGGGGTTCAAAGACCTGCTGGTGAGAAAATTGTCAAGTCAAGCGGAACGCGACCTGTCAACATCTCCTCCTTCACATTCTCCCGCAACTGGGGGTGCGAGGAAAAGGCTCAGAATTCCGAGCCCACCCGCTGGCGGTGATGCAGGGCAGTCTGGAGCGACTGCTGATGCTGACATCTGGTCCGGACTGAAGGACCTGTCAACGATTACGGACATGTCGTCTACTGTCACTGCATATGATTCTCTCCCCATTGAAAGAATGGTGGAGGATTATATGAGTGACCGCATCCAAGTAGGCACGTCACACAGTCCGTACTTATACTGGCAGGAAAAAGAGGCAATTTGGAGGCCCTTGCACAAACTGGCTTTATTCTACCTAAGTTGCCCTCCCACAAGTGTGTACTCCGAAAGAGTGTTTAGTGCCGCCGCTCACCTTGTCAGCAATCGGCGTACAAGGTTACTTCCAGAAAATGTGGAGAAGATGATGTTCATTAAAATGAATTATAATCAATTCCTCCGTGGAGACATTGACCAGCAGCAATTGCCTCCACAAAGTACACAGGGAGCTGAGATGGTGGATTCCAGTGGGGACGAATTGATAATCTGTGAGGAGGGGGATGTACACGGTGATATATCGGAGGATGATGATGAGGTGGACATCTTGCCTCTGTAGAGCCAGTTTGTGCAAGGAGAGATTAATTGCTTCTTTTTCGGTGGGGGTCCAAACCAAACCGTCATTTCAGTCACAGTCGTGTGGCAGACCCTGTCACTGAAATGATGGGTTGGTTAAAGTGTGCATGTCCTGTTTATACAACATAAGGGTGGGTGGGAGGGCCCAAGGACAATTCCATCTTGCACCTCTTTTTTCTTTAATTTTTCTTTGCGTCATGTGCTGTTTGGGGAGTGTTTTTTGGAAGGGCCATCCTGCGTGACACTGCAGTGCCACTCCTAGATGGGCCAGGTGTTTGTGTCGGCCACTAGGGTCGCTTATCTTACTTACACAGCTACCTCATTGCGCCTCTTTTTTTCTTTGCGTCATGTGCTGTTAGGGGAGTGTTTTTTGGAAGGGCCATCCTGCGTGACACTGCAGTGCCACTCCCAGATGGGCCAGGTGTTTGTGTCGGCCACTAGGGTCGCTTATCTTACTCACACAGCTACCTCATTGCGCCTCTTTTTTTCTTTGCGTCATGTGCTGTTTGGGGAGTGTTTTTTGGAAGGGCCATCCTGCGTGACACTGCAGTGCCACTCCTAGATGGGCCCGGTGTTTGTGTCGGCCACTAGGGTCGCTTATCTTACTCACACAGCTACTTCATTGCGCCTCTTTTTTTCTTTGCGTCATGTGCTGTTTGGGGAGTGTTTTTTGGAAGGGCCATCCTGCGTGACACTGCAGTGCCACTCCTAGATGGGCCCGGTGTTTGTGTCGGCCACTAGGGTCGCTTATCTTACTCACACAGCTACCTCATTGCGCCTCTTTTTTTCTTTGCGTCATTTGCTGTTTGGGGAGTGTTTTTTGGAAGGGCCATCCTGCGTGACACTGCAGTGCCACTCCTAGATGGGCCCGGTGTTTGTGTCGGCCACTAGGGTCGCTTATCTTACTCACACAGCTACCTCATTGCGCCTCTTTTTTTCTTTGCGTCATGTGCTGTTTGGGGAGTGTTTTTTGGAAGGGCCATCCTGCGTGACACTGCAGTGCCACTCCTAGATGGGCCCGGTGTTTGTGTCGGTCACTAGGGTCGCTTATCTTACTCACACAGCTACCTCATTGCGCCTCTTTTTTTCTTTGCGTCTTGTGCTGTTTGGTGAGTGTTTTTTGGAAGGGCCATCCTGCGTGACACTGCAGTGCCACTCCTAGATGGGCCAGGTGTTTGTTTCGGCCACTAGGGTCGCTTATCTTACTCACACAGCTACCTCATTGCGCCTCTTTTTTTCTTTGCGTCATGTGCTGTTTGGGGAGGGTTTTTTGGAAGGGACATCCTGCGTGACACTGCAGTGCCACTCCTAGATGGGCCCAGTGTTTGTGTCGGCCACTAGGGTCGCTTATCTTACTCACACAGCTACCTCGGTGCAAATTTTAGGACTAAAAATAATATTGTGAGGTGTGAGGTATTCAGAATAGACTGAAAATGAGTGGAAATTATGGTTTTTGAGGTTAATAATACTTTGGGATAAAAATGACCCCCAAATTCTATGATTTAAGCTGTTTTTTAGGTTTTTTTTAAAAAAACACCCGAATCCAAAACACACCCGAATCCGACAAAAAAAATTCGGTGAGGTTTTGCCAAAACGCGGTCGAACCCAAAACACGGCCGCGGAACCGAACCCAAAACCAAAACACAAAACCCGAAAAATTTCAAGTGCACATCTCTAGAAATAATTAGCTCCACCTGTGGACCATTTTCTTATTGTATTGTTGTTATTGTAACCCCCTGCTAGTAAAGAACCGTTGGTGGGTCAGATCCCAACATAGTCTTTGAAATACAAATTGGTGTCGTGTCTCTTTTTCCCTGCTAGTGTTATATAAGTGTAATCTAGTCACACGTGTAGCTGCAAAGTGCTCACGGCGTGTCTTTGTGTGTGTATGCACCGCGTGTACTTTGTACGACCATCGCGGCGTTTGTACGCAAAGTGCGTACACGGTACAAGGCTTTGTACGCAAACTGGGTAAAAAGTACGTAGGCTAAGGATTGATTACAGCGGCCACAGCGGTTCCATTTAAAGTGTATTGAATGTCTTTTTAAAGTGTTGCTTTTAGTCCTGTAAGTAAATCAACATTTACAATTGGGAGCTCGATCCAGTTTTTTCACATACTCAAAGGCTGTCAGGTCATAGCAGACTTTTATCTATCAGCAAAGGGCGGAAAGATATCTACATTAAGGCCCTCATTCCGAGTTGTTCGCTCGCTAGCTGCTTTTAGCAGCTTTGCACACGCTAAGCCGCCGCCTACTGGGAGTGAATCTTAGCTTTGCAGAATTGCGAACGAAAGATTCGCAGAATTGCGAATAGAAATTTCTTAGCAGTTTCTGAGTAGCTCGACACTTACTCCTACACTGCGATCAGTTCAGTCAGTTTCGTTCCTGGTTTGACGTCACAAACGCACCCAGCGTTCGCACAGACACTCCCCCGTTTCTCCAGACACTCCCGCATTTTTCCCTGACACGCCTGCGTTTTTTCGCACACACCCATAAAACGGTCAGTTTCCGCCCAGAAACACCCACTTCCTGTCAATCACACTCCGATCACCAGAACGATGAAAAAACTTAGTTGAGCCGTGAGTAAAATACCAAACTTTTGTGCTAATTTACTTGGCGCAGACGCACTGCGAACATTGCGCATGCGCAGTTTGCGACTTATCGCACCGATGCGAAAAAAAAGAACGAGCGAACAACTCGGAATGAGGGCCTAAACCTTTTCCTGGTTGTTGGATGTTCTAAAAACCCTATTTGTGTGCTGATTAGATTGAGTCTGCTCTGTCTGGTCTATAAAGGTGCTGATAGAGCCTGGAGGTAAACAGGAAAAAAGACATTTAAAAGTCTGTGTAATTTTGGAGCCAAGAGCGTACACAAAGCATACCAATAGTTTGCAGACTCTCCCATACATTGTTGCCGTAGGGTAGTAATCACTCTTAAACCTGTGTGAAATCGGATACATTTGTTTGCTATATAGATAAATTTGAAATTAATGTATTTCAGGGAGTAATTATAAGAAAACACAAAACGCAGTTCTGGCCCAGTCGTAAAGGGTTACACGGAACAAGTGTGGGGTGTATTAAGTGAGTAATTATAGTTTGTATTGCTCACATTCAGGGGCGGATCAAGAAGAAAATGATAGGGGGGGCACCATGGAAGGGGCAAGTACATTTGCGTGCGGCTTCGGTGCATGTGAGGTGGCGCTTCTTATACAATGCCCACAATTGTAGCGCTCATTATGCAATGTCCACTGTACTGGTAGTGCCCCTTATATAGACCCCATAGTAGTGGTGCCCCTTATGCAATGCCCGTATTGCCCCCAGTAGTAATGTTGCCTGTAGTAATGCCCCCAGTCATTTAGCGCCCTAGTAGTTATGCCCCCAGTGGTAATGCCCCTGCAGTTATGACCCCAGTAGTTTACCCCCCCCTTTAGTTTAGCCTCCCAGTGGTAATGCCCCCAGTAGTTTGCCTGCTTGTAGTTTAGCCACCAGTAGTAATGCCCCCCTGTAGTTTGCCCCATTGTAGTTTAGCCCCTGTAGTTATGCCCCCAATGTAGTTTAGCCCCCAGTAGTAATGCCCCCAGTAGTTTGGCACCTGTAGTTATCCCCCAGTAGTTTGGCCCCTGTAGTTATGCCCCCCTGTAGTTTAGCCCCCAAGTAGTAATGCCCCTGTAGTTACGCCGCCAGTAGTAATGCCCCTGTAGGATCGCCGCCAGTAGTAATGCCCTCCTGTAGTTTGCCCCCAGTAGTTAGCCCCTTTGTAGTTGGCCCCCAGTAGTGTGCTCCCAGTAGATGCCCGCCAGTAATAATGTCCCCCAGTAGTAATGCCCCCTAGGAGTTTGCCACCAATAGATGACCCCCCCAGTAGTAATGCCCCCAGTAGATGCCCCCCAGTAATAATATACCCAGTAGATGCCACCAGTAATAATGTCCCCCAGTAGATTACCCCCAGTAAAAATGTCCCCCAGTAGCTGCCACCAGTAGTAATGCCCCCAATAGATGACCCCCAGTAGTAATGCCCCAGTAGATGCCCCCCAGTAATAATGCCCCCAGTAGTTTGCCCCCAGTAGTAATGCCCCCCCAGTAGTAATGCCCCCAGTAGATGCCCCCCAGTAGTTTGCCACCAGTAGTAATGCCCTCCCCAGTAGTAATGCCCCTTGTTGATGCCCCCAGTAGTAATGCCCCTTGTTGATGCCCCCCAGTAGTAATGCCCCCAGTAGTAATGCCCCCAGTAGATGCTCCCCCAGTAATAATGCCCCCCCCAGTAGTAATGTCCCTAGTTGATGCCCCTCAGTAGTAATGTCCCCCCCATAGTTTGCCACCAGTAGATGCCCCCGCTGCACTGAGGGAGAGAAAACAGAACATACTTACCAAGCCCCGTTCCCGCTTCCAGACCGCTGCAGTCCTCCTCCTCCCTGGGCGTCCGCTCCTCAAGTCAGTTCTATGAGAGAGACGTCATGACTGACGTCTCTCCCATAGCACACGCCGCACAGTAACAGCGCCGTAAGCCGGAGCTCAGCACTGAGCTCCTGCCTCCGGCTGCCGCTGTGCAGGGAGACGGGCGCCCGCTGGTAACACAATCTCAGCGGGCGGCCGTCATCTCCCTCTGCGGCGCCGGCGCTGGTGGGGACGGAGGCCACAAATGACAGGGGGGGCACGGGCCCGAGTGCCCCCCCCCTGGATCCGCCACTGCTCACATTTATAGAGATTGTGTGATTTGTTTTATTGCGGACGCACGTTTGTACACGTGGTCTGGACAAAGTACAGGAGAGCGCTCGTAGTGTAAAAGGCACGCTGGTCGCGTGTTTACGCAAGGTTGCATAGGAATACGGACGCTAAGTACAAAGCACACGATATTTGTTCAATTAAAGGCGGGATAGTATACATTTAATACAGTAGCACATAACTATCCGGTTTCAAAAGCAGGTTACTCTAAAATTTAGTTTAAAAACTGTGAGCACCTCTGGAAAAAAGCTACTGACCTAAAGGGAGTAAAAGATTTTCTGTACAGAGAAGAAAAATAAGGTGTATTTGAGTAAGTGAAAGTGGAGTGAGAGGATTTGAACCCCGGAAATTCGGGTCCCGTGGGTACACCAAGTGAGTGGAGACTTGGTGGCGTGAGGCGGCTGACTCACGTTAATAAAGGTAAAGGTAATACGCAAATCGTGAGGAGATTTGTAGAGGAGCGTAATATAGGATTGTGCATTGTGCAGAAGTATAGAAATTGTGAATTGAAGTTTAAAGGTTTTGTATTACGCGCCGGCTGAGGTTTCGCAGATTGTGATTCAATTCCAGTGGTCGTAGGGCGGATAGGTAACAAGTACCTATACTCTGTGCGATTGGACCGCATGTTTGTGGGTGCGATACATAGCGCAACTTGATACCTCTTTTACGAGCTTTTGCGTAAAATCGCGGTATCATTATCGCTGTGTAGAGCTTACGCAAGCGTGATTTGTGTAAGTCAAAAAGGGAAGTTTTCACTGGTCTCTCTCATTAAAATCTTCAGCGGCGGATATTCGCTGGAAGAGGTAAGTTACTTCTAAAAAACTTCCAGTGAATAGAAGCCAGTTAATGTCTCACTGGGTACGCGGTGGTCACTATTGGAGTGAGTCGTGGTACGTCAGCGGAGAAGGAGCGAGTGAAAGCGCATGGTGTCTTTCATCGTCTATTTGCGGCGTGCATTGGGGATTGCGTTTATAGGCAAAAAGTCCGCGATGGGATCCAATTGCACCAGCAGTGTGCATTTGGTAGCTAGGGTTCAAGCAGAAGAGTTGGGAACGAGAAGGTCAGAATTGCGGCCGAGAGGGTCAGCAAGGTTTATTATGTGTGAAAAATATGGTTCACACACGGAGGCTTTTTGCAATGAGTGGGTACGTATGATTGCGGAAGATAGGGCCCCATTCCCAAAAGTTGGTAGCTTTGAATCAGAGGTGTTACAGAACATTGCTGAGTCTGAGTATGCCCCCCACATTCTCCTTCCCACCCGTACTAAGATCTGATCAAAATGTTATCCCACTCCTACTTCTGCCACTAGTTACCTGCTATTGTGTTTTTGTTTTGTTTTTTTTGTTTTTTTCTTTCCTCTTCATTGCTCGCTTCCACCCCACCATGTGTTTTCCTGTAATGTTTACCTCCACTGATTGCACACCTTTCCATTGTGCCCTACATGCAGGGTACATCATACTACTACATAAGCATCAGTTTTCCCATATATGAACTTGGCCCTTGTATGGATCACCTTCCACAGTGTAACCTCCAAAGTGCGCCCAACATGGCTGCCCCATATGGTACACTTGTGGATGGGATGAAAAATACATGGACCTTGTGGTTTTGTTGGAACCCTACTCTAAACTGTAGGACTCTGAAATCACCCCCATTTTGTGTCATCTCTTCTAGGGGTAGACTATTCCACCCTGGGTAATCCTACGCGGAGCGCCCAAGATGGCTGCTGCACTTGGTACCTGTGAGGGTGGAATACACAACCCTTGGAAGTTATTACCCAAAATACCTGCACCAATCCTGCGTTATGCTTTCTGTGGGCTTAAGGTTTTTCTTTTATGTCTGTGTTGCTTATCTATTGTTGTATTACTCAAATCCTCTGTATCATGTGTATTGTTTTTGATGTCTGTAAAGCGCCTTGAGTCCTGTTGGAGAAAGAGCGCTATATAAATAAAATTATTATTATTATTATTAACATAAGGATTAAAGTATGTCTGATTAAATCCAGAAAACAAAGGGTCAGACATACAAATTGTTTAAACCTGTGGCAGCAAGAGGGGGGAGATGCAAAAGGAACTGGCTTGCACAGCAAGTTCCAAATCTAGCGGGAAAGCAATTGCGAGCGCACCACCACCACCACCACCACCATATATTGATGGGGAGAAATTGGCTACAAGCAATGGTGCATCGGTAAAAGATAGGAAAATTATTGAAAAATGTGTTAATCCTAACCTTAACCCTTGCCAGTTGTATCCCATTCTAAATTTTCCTCAGGATTGTGAGCAGGAAGATGAGCTCAGCACGATATTGGCACTCTCTCTAGCAGCCACCATACAGGACACCCAGGTTGGCACGGCCCAACCACCAAGAGTTGTAGCAAGGCCCCCTAGCGGAGGGATAAGTGAGGTCGTGTCCACAGGTAAGTACGGCACCATACAATATACAGAGACAATAGCTCCCCACATTATAGAGTCAAGCCAGAATGATGTAGTTGAATTAAATCCTGTCAGGGTGATTGCAGTCCCCAATGGGAAGACTGACAGTCAGGGGGTGACTCCCATCAGGAACATTGCCATGCATTGTCCCTGGTCCCGGGCAGAGTTAAGGTCAATTATGTCAGAATTTCCCGATACCAGGAAAGATCTAGTCGGATGCCAGAGGTTCATTAAAGAGTTAGGTAACGCCCACGAGCCCACAAATAAAGATTGGCGAACAGTGCTACGGGTGTGTTTACCCTCAAATATTGACATCACGAAATTCATAACGGATTGTAAGTTAGACGCAGAGGTACCTCTTACTGATGAGTACACTCATGAGAATGTACGGCAAATCCACCTGCAATTAGGAGTATATTTCCCTACTGTTGTTAAATGGAATAAAATCTTCTCCATAAGACAAAAAGAAGGTGAAATGGCATCCGAATATTTCCACCGAGCACTGCAGGAAATAGCTAGATACACTGGGATCGAGGACATTAAGGATAATGCACACCACAGGGAGGTAGCCGTTTCTGTATTAATGGACGGGTTAAAGGAGGCACTGAGAACAAGGGTGCAAACCTCTCTACCTAATTGGAGAGGTAACTCTGTGGCTGCATTGAGAGAGTCCGCTGTCGAGCATGATCGGAACATCAGTAAGCACAGGGAGTTGCAAGGGGATAAGGTGATGACAGTGAGTATACAGGCTCTTACAGGAAAACCCCATCAGCCAAAACCCCAGACCCCTGATAGTAAGTCACGGTCAATAGTATGCTTCTATTGTAATAAGGAAGGACATTTTGCAAGGGACTGTAGGAATAAAGGTACACATAATGTATACAGACCCCCTAGACCTGAATATGAGCCATACTACAATTCACAGAATTGGGATCAGGGACCATATAGGAGAGATTATGAGCCACATAGAGGGGAAACAAGGAGGTACCCTCCAAGGAGGGACTGGCAGGCCTCCAAAAAATCCACAGCTACCCCCTCACATATTGTAGCTGCCAATGCACTGCAGGAGGGTCCCTCTACACAATAGGGGTTGGGCCACACCTGTAGTCTGCAGCCAGTGAAGTTGATTGCTAGCCGTGGTAGTGAACCTGAGGTCATGGTTGATGTAGCTGGTGTACCATTACCTTTTCTTGTAGATACAGGGGCGGCCAGATTAGTGTTGAATTCCACATCAGGTGTAAAAACCACGGGTAAAATGATTTCGGCAATGGGAGTAACAGGAACGATGCAACAATACCCTTTGAGTAGACCTGCAGAGATTACGATAGGGCCCTTGCAAACTAAACATTCTTTTCTGTTGGCTGCATCGGCTCCGACTAATCTACTCGGCAGAGACTTATTGTGTAAAATGCGGTGTGTCATATACTGTACTCCTGAGGGTGTCTTCTTGGATATACCTGAGAACCACGCTCAAGAAGTGCAAGATATACTAGACACCCCTCAAAGGCTAATGTCGCATTCTACTGTTATAGACAAGTGTCCATCAAAGATAGAGGAAATAATCTCACAATTACCGGGTTCCCTTTGGACCAAAGATGGACAGGACACTGGATTGATGGCGAATGAAGCTCCAGTAGCAGTACAAGTAAAAGATGGTAGGATAACTACAAAAATCCCTCAGTATCCTTGGAAGCCAGAGGTAGAATTAGGAGCAAAATTCTTCACTGTCATTGACCTCTGTTCTGCTTTCTTTTCTGTCCCTCTTCCCCCTGACATCCAATACCTCTTTGCCTTTACGTACAGGGGAGTACAGTACACCTGGACTCGTCTACCCCAAGGTTTCATTGACAGCCCGAGTATTTTCTCCCACGCCTTACATGACTGTTTTCATTCATTTTAACCTGAAAGCGGATCAGTGCTAATACAGTATGTTAATGACTTATTGTTGTGTTTTGACTCACTCGAATCGTCCTTGAAATATACGAAACAGCTTCTGTTTCATCTTTCCCATACAGGACACAAGGTTTCAAAGGATAATTTGCAGTTGTGCAGGACCAGGGTCAAATATTTGGGACATTGCATGAGACAAGGACTTAGACACCTCACCGCTGATAGAATACAGGCGATTTGCGACATGACTCTGCCACAAACTCAGCAAGAGATCCGCACTTTCCTTGGAATGTTTGGGTACTGTCGAAACTGGATTCCAAGGTACTCTATACTGGCTTTACCTTTGCAAGAAATGGTTTCTTCGAACAAACCGGAACGGATCTCTCACACAGATGAGTCCGAACTGGCGTTTGAGAGACTCAAACAGTGTCTATCACAAGCACCTGCATTAGGTATGCCAGATTATGAGAAGCCCTTTGAATTGTACAGTACTGAAAGTGCTGGGTGCGCAGCAGGAGTCTTAACACAGAGACATGGTGATGCCAGCAGTCCGGTAGCTTACTACAGTGCACAGTTGGACACTGTAGCGTGGTCTCTCCCCACTTGCTTGCGAAGTGTTGCAGCGATAGCATTGCTGGTAAGTAAAAGCGAGGACGTAGTGTTAGGACACGACTTGACCATCCATACACCTCATGCAGTATCAGCCTTACTAAACTCCACCCAAACTAGACATGTCTCCAGGGCCGGTTCTTGCCCTTGCGGCGCCCCGGGCAAAAGTTAGGGGCGTGGCTTAACATGGGGGCGTGGTCAGTCACGCCCCCCATTTGTAGCGCCGCTGAAAAAAAACCGAAAAAAAAAAGTATACTTACTGTACCCCGCTCCTGTTTCCAGACCCTGCAGACCGGCGCCGCTCTTCTCCTCGGATCTATGGGAGAGACGTCAGTCATGACGTCTCTCCCACAGCACAGCATAAGCGCTAGAGGTCAATTATGACCCCTAGCGTCTATGCCACAATGCTGTGTGGTGCGCGATGACGTCATCGCGCACCGCACACCAAAGGTCCTCTCCATGAAGGGAAACTAGACGCTTAGCGTCTGATTCCCTTCAGAGCGGGGGAGGACCAGCGCCACGAAGGGAAACCAGACGCATAGCATCTGGTTCCCTTCTCACAGCGGGAGGGGGGGCACAGCGGGGGGACACTGCTGGGGCGCACACTGACAGTGGAGGATCTTGCCATGGTGCGGCGCCCTCCGGATGGCGCCGGCGCCCTCCGGAAGGCGGCGCCCCAGGCAAAAGTCCTGCTTGCCCGTGGCAAGATCCGCCACTGCATGTCTCATCTGCTCGGTTTACAAAGTGGGAATTATCACTGATGGCCCCTGTAACCATCACCATTAAGAGATGCAGCTAACTAAATCCTGCAACTTACTTGCCAAGTGTGCCTGGACAGGCACAAAGGGTGGAGGATGAGATTGATGGTGAAGGAGGATTTAGTGCAGATACTGATACGCATGATTGTATGGAATACCTGAACCAAACTTCCACTGCGAGACCTGACATCAGTGACAACCCACTGGAAGGAGTAGACTTTACCTTCTACACTGACAGTAGTTGCCACAGACAGACGGAATCGGGAGACTTGTGCACCGGATATGCAGTTGTAGATGATGAAGGTATCATAGAAGCTGAACCCCTTGGCCCACCGCACTCAGCACAAGTTGCTGAGCTGGTCGCCCTAACCAGAGCATGTGAATTGGCCAAAGGTGAGTCAGCTAATATATACACAGACTCTAGATACGCCTTTGGAGTGGTGCATGATTTTGGGGCCCTGTGGCACCTCAGAAATTTCATGACGGCAGCTGGCACACCTGTAGCGCATACGTCCCACATCAAAAGGCTTTTGACAGCAATACAGGAACCAGACAGATTGGCTGTTATCAAGTGCAAAGCACACACTTACAACCAAGACCCAATTTCACTTGGTAACAGCCGGTCAGACGAAGCTGCTAAATCAGCAGCAAGCACCCTCATACAGACGAACATCACATCACTGATGACATTTAACACGGTCAACACACAACAGCTAATTGAAATGCAAAATTTGTGTTCCCTACAGGAAAAGGCGGTCTGGAAATTGAAGGGGTATGGTCAGGAGTCCTCAGGACTTTGGACAGGTGGATACGGTAAGCCAGTGGCCCCCAGAGCATATCTTCCAAGTCTAGCTGAGGCGGCCTACAGTCTGACTCATCTGGGCAAAGAGGGTATGTGCAAACTGGTAAGAGCCTACTGGTGTGCGCCAGGATTCTCTTCTCATGCAGGTAAGAGAGCAATGACATGTTTTACTTGCTTGAGGAAGAATATTGGTAAGACAATACCAACAGAGCCATCCCATATCCCTCCGACAGACGGACCTTTTCAGGTAATACAAATCGACTTCATACAGTTACCACCCTGTAGGAATTTGAAATATGTGTTAGTATGTATCGATGTGTTTTCCAACTGGGTAGAAGCTTTCCCTGCTGCCACAAATACTGCTACGTTCACTGCAAAGAAAACTGTGCAGGAATTTGTGTGTAGATATGGTATCCCTAGAATGATTAAAAGTGATAGGGGTACCCATTTTACAGGTGAAGTCTTTCAGGCCATGTGCAAACTGATGGGAATTAATAGCAAGCTGCATACTCCGTACCGGCCACAGGCGAGTGCAAAAGTAGAGAGAGTGAACAGCACTATTAAGAACAAGCTGAGCAAAGTGATGGCTGAAACTGGATTGCTGTGGCCAGAAGCTCTGCCACTAGTGTTGTACAGCATCAGAACCACTCCCAGGTCTCCGCTTAACTTATCACCCTTTGAAATTCTTTTTGGTCGACAACCTCATGTAATGATAGACCCCCAGTATGATTTGAAATGCAATAATGAAATAACTGTGAAATATTTGGTTAGGATGAGCCAGCAGCTGAGAAATCAACAAAGAAATCTAAAGCTAGTGATTCCTGACCTACCGAACAGTAATTGTCATGACATTGAGCCTGGGGATTATGTGATGATTCGAAATTTCTTACGCTCAGGTTGCCTCATAGACAGGTGGGAAGGACCGTACCAAGTCTTGTTAACCAGCATGACAGCACTAAAGGTCGCCGAAAGAGAGACTTGGGTCCACTCGTCCCACTGCAAGAAGGTCGCTGACCCGGAGAGAACTCGTGACAAAGAGCAAGGTGAAGAGAACCTCGTATCACTAGAGTGTTTGTCCCGGGAAAGTTGAGAGGCAGGACTGTTGAAAGGCACCTGAGCATGGAGAGGAACAAGACCAAGGACGGTTGTCGCACCATTTTCTTTTTTCACCCCCCCTGCGTTTTCCTCTCTTTTCTCCTCCTTATTTTCCTTCTTTCCCCTAACGAAATGGATCTAACACAAGAGACTGCGTTTCGGGTTCTACTATTAATTCTGTTTTTGATCAGGACAATTTGTTTTGGTGAGGGTCCCAGAGAGGTTGAGCGGGGATCTGGAATGGGTTCTGATGGCGAGTACAAATTTGTAGGATCTCAGGAGCAGCACATCACTCGAGTAAAGGCTGGTATCAGTTAGCGCTCTGGTAGTCATGGAGCTCGGAGGCACTGTGAAGGGTTATTGTCTGATGAACATTGTATTTGTAGGAATTGTGAGAATATAGTCGAGGATGGGTGCATCCAGAGATGTCAGTCCAACTTTAATATCGACATGGACCGCCATCCGTTGAGTGATTACCACTCACTAGTGGGTAAGGTCTTACACCAGACAGAATGCTGGGTGTGCTCACAGGTACCTCAAGGTCAGAGTAAGTCAGGATTAGTACCATACCCTTTAGCAATAGATGAGGTACTCGAATTACGGGGTGGGAGACCGGTGGACAAGAAATTCAATATCTCTAGGCCCCCTAGCTTGAAGCTCCACCAGTATCATGTAGATAGGTCACTGTTGTGTTTCAATTAGTGATGTGCACCGGAAATTTTTCGGGTTTTGTGTTTTGGTTTTGGATTCGGTTCCGCGGCCGTGTTTTGGATTCGGACGCATTTTGGCAAAACCTCCCTGAAAATTTTTTGTCGGATTCGGGTGTTTTTTACAAGAACCCCTCAAAAACAGCTTAAATCATAGAATTTGGGGGTCATTTTGATCCCATAGTATTATTAACCTCAATAACCATAATTTCGACTCATTTCCAGTCTATTCTGAACACCTCACAATATTATTTTTAGTCCTAAAATTTGCACCGAGGTCGCTGGATGGCTAAGCTAAGCGACCCAAGTGGCCGACACAAACACCTGGCCCATCTAGGAGTGGCACTGCAGTGTCAGACAGGATGGCAGATTTAAAAAATAGTCCCCAAACAGCACATGATGCAAAGAAAAAAAGAGGTGCAATGAGGTAGCTGTGTGACTAAGCTAAGCAACCCAAGTGGCCGACACAAACACCTGGCCCATCTAGAAGTGGCACTGCAGTGTCAGACAGGATGGCAGATTTAAAAAATAGTCCCTAAACAGCACATGATGCAAAGAAAAAAAGAGGTGCAATGAGGTAGCTGTGTGACAAAGCTAAGCGACCCAAGTGGCCGACACAAACACCTGGCCCATCTAGGAGTGGCACTGCAGTGTCAGACAGGATGGCAGATTTAAAAAATAGTCCCCAAACAGCACATGATGCAAAGAAAAAAAGAAGGCACCAAGGTCGCTGGATGGCTAAGCTAAGCGACCCAAGTGGCCGACACAAACACCTGGCCCATCTAGGAGAGGCACTGCAGTTTTCTAGCGAGAGGATGAGTGCTTCCATCCTCATGTGAATCTGAACCACTAGCCATGAACATAGGCCAGGGCCTCAGCCGTTCCTTGCCACTCCGTGTAGTAAATGGCATATTGGCAAGTTTATGATTCTCATCAGACGCTTTTAATTTTGATTTTTGGGTCATTTTACTGAACTTTTGTAGTATACTTGATGACACAGAGTGGACTACTGTACCGTACTGCTATATATATATATACTGGTGGTCAGCAAAATTCTGCACTGTCCTCCTACTATATACTGCGCACAACTAAAATGCAGCACAGGTATGGATGCATAGTATACTTGACGACACAGAGGTACAGTAGAGCAGTGGACTACTGTACCGTACTGCTATATATATACTGGTGGTCAGCAAAATTCTGCACTGTCCTCCTACTATATACTGCGCACAACTAAAATGCAGCACAGGTATGGATGCATAGTATACTTGACGACACAGAGGTAGAGCAGTGGACTACTGTACCGTACTGCTATATATATACTGGTGGTCAGCAAAATTCTGCACTGTCCTCCTACTATATACTGCGCACAACTAAAATGCAGCACAGGTATGGATGCATAGTATACTTGACGACACAGAGGTAGAGCAGTGGACTACTGTACCGTACTGCTATATATATACTGGTGGTCACAGCAAAATTCTGCACTGTCCTCCTACTATATACTACAATGCAGCACAGATATGGAGCGTTTTTCAGGCAGAGAACGTAGATATTTTCAGCACACTGAGCACAGATATTTGCAGCACACTGAACACAGAAACTGAGAGAACGCAGCCACGTCCTCTCACTATCATCTCCAAAGCAAGAGTGAAAATGGCGGCGACACGCGGCTCCTTATATAGAATACGAATCTCGCGAGAATCCGACAGCGTACACTTTTTACAAATAACGTCAGACAGCGTGCCCTTGTTAAACATAGCGTCAGACAGCGTACCCTTTTTACACATAACGGCAGACAGCGTGCCCTTGTTACACATAGCGGCAGACAGCGTACACTTTTTTCACATAACGGCAGACAGCGTGCCCTTGTTAAACATAGCGGCAGACAGCGTACGCTTTTTACACATAACGGCAGACAGCGTGCCCTTTTTACACATTACGGCAGACAGCGTGCCCTTGTTACACATTACGGCAGACAGCGTACACTTTTTACAAATAACGGCAGACAGCGTGCCCTTGTTAAACATAGCGTCAGACAGCGTACCCTTTTTACACATAACGGCAGACAGTGTGCCCTTGTTACACATAGCGGCAGACAGCGTACGCTTTTTACACATAACGGCAGACAGCGTGCCCTACAGCGTGCCCTTTTTACACATTACGGCAGACAGCGTGCCCTTGTTACACATTACGGCAGACAGCGTGCCCTTGTTACACATTACGGCAGACAGCGTGCCCTTGTTACACATTACGGCAGACAGTGTGCCCTTGTTACACATTACAGCAGACAGCGTGCCCTTGTTACATATTACGGCAGGCAGATTCCCCCTTTTTACACATTACGGCAGACAGATTCCCCCTTTTTACACATTGCGGAAGGCAGATTCCCCCTTTTTACACATTGCGGCAGGCAGATTCCCCCTTTTTACACATAGCGGCAGGCAGATTCCCCATTTTTACACATAGCGGCAGGCAGATTCCCCCTTTTTACACATTGCGGCAGGCAGATTCCCCCTTTTTACACATAGCGGCAAGCAGATTCCCCCTTTTTACACATTGCGGCAGGCAGTCCCCCTTTATACACATTGCGGCAGGCAGATTCCCCCTTTTTACACATAGCGGCAAGCAGATTCCCCGTTTTTACACATAGCGGCAAGCAGATTCCCCCTTTTTACACATTGCGGCAAGCAGATTCCCCCTTTTTACACATTGTGGCAGACAGTCCCCCTTTTTTGTAGAAAAGAAAGAAAGAAAGAAAGAAAGAAAGAAAGAAAGAAAGAAAGAAAGAAAGAAAGAAAGAAAGAAAGAAAGAAAGAAAGAAAGAAGGAAGAATTATACTTACCCTCTCCGCTGGCTCAGGCTCCTCGGTGCAGCGTCAGACGATTCCCGGGCAGTAGAGAAGGAGGAGGAGGGAGGTGGAGGAGGGAGCCGCAGCGCTGTGTTATTGGTGCAGGCGCTGCTGCTGCTGCCCCTCTGCTTCACTATAGGCTGTTCTCGGAAGACAGCCTATAGTGAAGCAGAGGGGCAGCAGCAGCAGCGCCTCCACCAGTAACAAAGCGCTGCTGCGGCTCCCTCCTCCGGCTCCCTACTCCGGCTCCCTCCTCCTCCTTCTCCCCCGTACCGCTGCTCCTCTCCTCTCTGGGCGGCTGTGCACTGCGGGCAGCGGTTGCCCGCAGCACGCAGCGGCATGTAATGAGTCAGTTTGACTCATTACATGCTTTGGGCCCCTGGATAGAGGCGGGCCCCAGTGCAACGCACTGGTTGCACTGGCGGTAGTTCCGCCTCTGGTACATCCATGCGCTAGCGAACTTGATAGACAATATATCACTGAGATGTATGATGACACCTTCAGGTATACGGGAAGGGAGTTACAAGCCTACAAGAAGGAACTGATCCAGCACAGGATGATCCTTAATTATGTTACAGCCGTGACGGGTGGGTACTGTGTCACACTGGCAACTCAATATGGTGTGAAGTGTTGTACATATATTACAAACAGCACTGACGACCCCACGGAGACCATCGATCAGAAGATGGACGAGATGTTACAGTTGAAGTGGGAGTTCAGGAGGAAGCACAACCTTACCTTAGCGACTGTGGGTAATGAACTGATCGGCTGGGTCTCATGGTTGAACCCACGCAAATGGTTCTCAGGGTTAGGAGAGTGGGCTCAAAATGTCATTATGAGTGTGGGGAAGTTTCTCCTTTGTATCCTGGGAGTCATCATAATTATTGGTCTGATATTTAGGTGTGTTCAAATTAGTGATGTGCACCGGAAATTTTTCGGGTTTTGTGTTTTGGTTTTGGATTCGTTTCCGCGGCCGTGTTTTGGATGCGGACGCGTTTTGGCAAAACCTCCCTGAAATTTTTTTGTCGAATTCGGGTGTGTTTTGGATTCGGGTGTTTTCTTACAAAAAACCCTCAAAAACAGCTTAAATCATAGAATTTGGGGGTCATTTTGATCCCATAGTATTATTAACCCCAATAACCATAATTTCCACTCATTTCCAGTCTATTCTGAACACCTCACAATATTATTTTTAGTCCTAAAATTTGCACCGAGGTCGCTGGATGGCTAAGCTAAGCGACCCAAGTGGCCGACACAAACACCTGGCCCATCTAGGAGTGGCACTGCAGTGTCAGACAGGATGGCACTTAAAAAAATAGTCCCCAAACAGCACATGATGCAAAGAAAAAAAGAGGTGCACCAAGGTCGCTGGATGGCTAAACTAAGCGACCCAAGTGGCCGACACAAACACCTGGCCCATCTAGGAGTGGCACTGCAGTGTCAGACAGGATGGCACTTAAAAAAAAAGTCCCCAAACAGCACATGATGCAAAGAAAAAAAGAGGTGCACCAAGGTCGCTGGATGGCTAAGCTAAGCGACCCAAGTGGCCGACACAAACACCTGGCCCATCTAGGAGTGGCACTGCAGTGTCAGACAGGATGGCACTTTAAAAAAAAGTCAGCACTTAAAAAAAGTGGTCAGCAAAATTCTGCACTGTCCTCCTAATATAATACTGCGCACAACTACAATGCAGCACAGATATGGATAGTATACTTGACGACACAGAGGTAGAGCAATGGACTACTGTACCGTACTGCTATATATATACTGGTGGTCAGCAAAATTCTGCACTGTCCTCCTACTATATACTACAATGCAGCACAGATATGGATGGATAGTATACTTGACGACACAGAGGTAGAGCAATGGACTACTGTACCGTACTGCTATACCGTACTGGTGGTCAGCAAAATTCTGCACTGTCCTCCTACTATATACTACAATGCAGCACAGATATGGATGGATAGTATACTTGACGACACAGAGGTAGAGCAATGGACTACTGTACCGTACTGCTATACCGTACTGGTGGTCAGCAAAATTCTGCACTGTCCTCCTGCTATATACTACAATGCAGCACAGATATGGAGCGTTTTCAGGCAGAGAACGTAGATATTTGCAGCACACTGAGCACAGATATTTGCAGCACACTGAGCACACATATTTGCAGCACACTAAGCACAGATATTTGCAGCACACTGAACACAGAAACTGAGAGAACGCAGCCACGTCCTCTCGCTATCATCTCCAATGCATGAGTGAAAATGGCGGCGACGCGCGGCTCTTTATATGCAATACGAATCACGCGAGAATACGACAGCGGGATGATGACGTTCGGGCGTGCTCGGGTTAACCGAGCAAGGAGGGAAGATCCGAGGCAGCCTTGGAACCGTGTAAAATAGGTGAAGTTCGTGGGGGTTTGTATCTTGACGAACCGAACCCGCTCATCTCTAGTTCAAATTCTAACGCGACGCAAGCGCAGTACAAATTTGATGAGTCTAAGGAGCGTGGGCGCTGTTACAGCAGCAGATTTAATTTATGACCCTTCAATAGAAACTGTGATATGATAAGGATTGTAAAAATGAATTTCATGGCCTGTTTCTTTTACCCGTTTTTCTCTGTCTCCCCCTCTGCCCAGATACATCCAACCTGAAAAGACGTCAACCCTACCCAAAATGTTTATGTGAATGTATTTTTATATATGTGTCTTCTATTCATCACTGCAACCTCCAGTTAATGGCACTCATAATCGACAGGTGTTATACACATATAGTAGCATTCACATATGTTCCCCCTTCCATGTATCATCAACTAAATGTGCTCCCCATTTGTTGGAATAAGAAGCCGAAAAGAGTTCGGTAGTGTTTGTTTGCCCATTTACAGACCCTTAATATGGGATGAGAAGGATTTAATGTATACTTCACAATACCTCAAAGCTTATTCAGAACATATACGGCACGATGATACATGCCCCTCAGACATAGGTCATACATTTCCCACCTACAACTCTCCCCCGATCATCCAAGCTTCTGTATATATTGTATAGGTAATATTTTTCTGTTTATTGATTAGTTAGTGGCAGTTATTGATAACTGCCAAAGGGTGGACTGTTGAAGTTGAAAAATATTGCAGTACACACATCAGATACAAACTACACACAGATGGCCTCCGTGCGCATACTTGCTCTGCCATGCGTGTGCATATTCACAATTTTCATATGGTCGCTCCCGCGGTCCTGCGTATTAGCGCGTGGT
The DNA here is from genome assembly GCF_028390025.1 of Pseudophryne corroboree. Lineage (NCBI taxonomy): Eukaryota > Metazoa > Chordata > Amphibia > Anura > Myobatrachidae > Pseudophryne > Pseudophryne corroboree. Next base: position 328,598,815 of record NC_086454.1, on the reverse strand, counting down.
ATGAGTAATTACGGTAGTGTTTGTAATCGCATGGAAAAGCCATAAAAACACATTACATATTTAATCCAAATAGTGCACAATGTACACATAGTCTCCCTGCACCACACCAGTGAGTTACACATGTTTAAATGGTATAAGAACAAAGGGATTCACCTTTACAGGACAGGAGGGGACAGAACTAGGTTATACGGAGGTGTTTGGTATCCAGCTGTAGGGTATTTTAAGAGCAATATTCCGGTATTAGTTTGCAGAAGATCGCACGCTCCTGCGAATAGTTATGCGCAGGAGCAGAATATAAATATTAACTGTATTTACTGTACACTTGATATGCGGCGGGAACCCAGAGGAGACCATCTGCAAGTGCACCTGGAACAGACATCGCCCACCTATTCAAACTGACCTATGACCTCTCCTATACTGTAAATGACCATCCCTGTGTCCAATGGATAAAGAGATTACAGTTCCCATTGTGTTAGGTTTTGGACAAATGTATATATAGCCAGCTGCAGGCCAGGTCACTCTCTCAATCTCGGAAGATCATCAACCTTGATGATTGAGGACCGGACCGGGAAGCGCAGGCGAAACCAAAACGTATGTACCATTGACTGTAGCCATTTTCTTATTGTATTGTATTGTTGTTATTGTAACCCCCTGCTAGTAAAGAACCGTTGGTGGGTCAGATCCCAACATAGTCTTTGAAATACAAATTGGTGTCGTGTCTCTCTTTCCCTGCTAGTGTTATATAAGTGTAATCTAGTCACACGTGTAGCTGTAAAGTGCTCACGGCGTGTCTTTGTGTGTGTACGCACCGCGTGTACTTTGTACGATCATCGCAGCGTTTCTACGCAAAGGGGGTAATTCCAAGTTGATCGCAGCAGGAATTTTGTTAGCAGTTGGGCAAAACCATGTGCACTGCAGGGGAGGCATATATAACATGTGCAGAAAGAGTTAGATTTGGGTGGTTTATATTGTTTCTGTGCAGGGTAAATACTGGCTGCTTTATTTTTACACTGCAAATTAGATTGCAGATTGAACACACCACACCCAAATCTAACTCTCTCTGCACATGTTATATCTGCCTCCCCTGCAGTGCACATGGGGGGTCATTCCGAGTTGTTCGCACGTTGCCGATTTTCGCAACGCAGCGATTAAGGCAAAAATGCGTATGCGCATGGTTCGCAGTGCGCATGCGGTTAGTATTTTAACTCAAAACTTAGTAGATTTACTCACTCCCAAACGAAGATTTTTCATTGTTGAAGTGATCGTAGTGTGATTGACAGGAAGTGGGTGTTTCTGGGCGGAAACTGGCCATTTTCTGGGAGTGTGCGGAAAAACGCAGGCGTTTCAGGGGAAAATGTGGGAGTGTCTGGAGAAACGGGGGAGTAGCTGGCCGAACGCTGGGCGTGTGTGTGACGTCAAACCAGGAACGAAACTGACTGAACTGATCACTATTTGTGAGTAAGTCTCGAGCTACTCAGAAACTGCTAAGAAATTTCTATGCGCAATTCTGCTAATCTTTCGTTCGCAATTCTGCTAAGCTAAAATACACTCTCAGAGGGCGGCGGCCTAGCGTGTGCAATGCTGCTAAAATCTGCTAGCGAGCGAACAACTCGGAATCACCCCCATGGTTTTGCTCAACTGCTAACAAAATTCCTGCTGCGATCGACTTGGAATTACCCCAAAAGTGCGTACACGGTACGAGGCTTTGTACGCAAACTGGGTAAAAAGTACGTAGGCTAAGGATTGATTACAGCGGCCGCAGCTGCTCCATTTAAAGTGCATTGAATGTCTTTTTAAAGTGTTGCTTTTAGTCCTGTAAGTAAATCAACATTTACACCATATAGCGGGTTTCGTTCCGCCCGTTCCCTACCGCCAGCAGACCTCAATGCGCTCTGGTAAATCGTCCTCGTTAGTACGGCGCCCGCTCTACCTCTTCTCCTCTATTTATCTCTTTTCTCCAATCTGCTCGCGCTTCCTTACTAGCTTGGTTCGAGGGGCTTCTCGAACAGTCTCTCCAGTCCCCTCGTGCCAGTGTGTCCCCGTGGGGCCAATAGTATCCAGTCTTGCATGTCACCATACAAAGGGTGTCCCTGGCACATATTACATAACATACAATGTACCACATCAAGGTTCATATTCAATAAACAGTCTAATATAGATATATACATGTTACAGCTTCATATATTCAGCACACATTATAGGGAGGTCTATACCTCATTAATTCCATTATAGAGCGGCCCCACTTATCCCTTAGCTGTTCTCCTCCCATAGCATCCTATCAATAGAGCACTACATATATATATATATATATATATATATATACAGAATGTCCACAAAGTGGGGATGCACTCTCGCTGTGAAGAAATAATTCTATTTTGAACAGTCGGATGTCACCGTAGTTTAATGTCGACGTTTCGGCCTGTTAACAGGCCTTTCTCAAGACCGGTGAAACAGCAGATCAAGTATTCAGTTGCATTAACAGAGAAAAAAAATCTGTCACACCTCATCCATCGCCTGGTTACATGTAATATCATAAAAACACCATTCTAACAGACAATAGAAGATTCACTGTCCATCACGCTAGTATATAATAGTATATAGTCATTGTTGTCCCTGGATGCAGTCACAGCTGTTGGTATTTACAGTGACAGGACTGGAGGCGTCTTGCTTGTGACCAGGCGATGGATGAGGTGTGACAGATTTTTTTCTCTGTTAATGCAACTGAATACTTGATCTGCTGTTTCACCGGTCTTGAGAAAGGCCTGTTAACAGGCCGAAACGTCGACATTAAACTAGTGATGAGCGCCTGAAATTTTTCGGGTTTTGTGTTTTGGTTTTGGGTTCGGTTCCGCGGCCGTGTTTTGGGTTCGACCGCGTTTTGGCAAAACCTCACCGAATTTTTTTTGTCGGATTCGGGTGTGTTTTGGATTCGGGTGTTTTTTTCAAAAAACCCTAAAAAACAGCTTAAATCATAGAATTTGGGGGTCATTTTGATCCCATATTATTATTAACCTCAAAAACCATAATTTCCACTCATTTTCAGTCTATTCTGAATACCTCACACCTCACAATATTATTTTTAGTTCTAAAATTTGCACCGAGGTCGCTGGATGACTAAGCTAAGCGACCCTAGTGGCCGACACAAACACCTGGCCCATCTAGGAGTGGCACTGCAGTGTCACGCAGGATGTCCCTTCCAAAAAACCCTCCCCAAACAGCACATGACGCAAAGAAAAAAAGAGGCGCAATGAGGTAGCTGTGTGAGTAAGATTAGCGACCCTAGTGGCCGACACAAACACTGGGCCCATTTAGGAGTGGTACTGCAGTGTCACGCAGGATGTCCCTTCCAAAAAACCCTCCCCAAACAGCACATGACGCAAAGAAAAAAAGAGGCGCAATGAGGTAGCTGTGTGAGTAAGATTAGCGACCCTAGTGGCCGACACAAACACCGGGCCCATCTAGGAGTGGCACTGCAGTGTCACGCAGGATGGCCCTTCCAAAAAACACTCCCCAAACAGCACATGACGCAAAGAAAAAAAGAGGCGCAATGAGGTAGCTGACTGTGTGAGTAAGATAAGCGACCCTAGTGGCCGACACAAACACCGGGCCCATTTAGGAGTGGCACTGCAGTGTCACGCAGGATGTCCCTTCCAAAAAACCCTCCCCAAACAGCACATGACGCAAAGAAAAAAAGAGGCGCAATGAGGTAGCTGTGTGAGTAAGATTAGCGACCCTAGTGGCCGACACAAACACCGGGCCCATCTAGGAGTGGCACTGCAGTGTCACGTAGGATGTCCCTTCCAAAAAAACCTCCCCAAACAGCACATGACGCAAAGAAAAAAAGAGGCGCAATGAGGTAGCTGTGTGAGTAAGATTAGCGACCGTAGTGGCCGACACAAACACCGGGCCCATTTAGGAGTGGCACTGCAGTGTCACGCAGGATGTCCCTTCCAAAAAACCCTCCCCAAACAGCACATGACGCAAAGAAAAAAAGAGGCGCAATGAGGTAGCTGTGTGAGTAAGATTAGCGACCCTAGTGGCCGACACAAACACCGGGCCCATCTAGGAGTGGCACTGCAGTGTCACGCAGGATGTCCCTTCCAAAAAACCCTCCCCAAACAGCACATGACGCAAAGAAAAAAAGAGGCGCAATGAGGTAGCTGTGTGAGTAAGATTAGCGACCGTAGTGGCCGACACAAACACCGGGCCCATTTAGGAGTGGCACTGCAGTGTCACGCAGGATGTCCCTTCCAAAAAACCCTCCCCAAACAGCACATGACGCAAAGAAAAAAAGAGGCGCAATGAGGTAGCTGTGTGAGTAAGATTAGCGACCCTAGTGGCCGACACAAACACCGGGCCCATCTAGGAGTAGCACTGCAGTGTCACGCAGGATGGCCCTTCCAAAAAACCCTCCCCAAACAGCACATGACGCAAAGAAAAAAAGAGGCGCAATGAGGTAGCTGACTGTGTGAGTAAGATAAGCGACCCTAGTGGCCGACACAAACACCGGGCCCATTTAGGAGTGGCACTGCAGTGTCACGCAGGATGTCCCTTCCAAAAAACCCTCCCCAAACAGCACATGACGCAAAGAAAAATAAAAGAAAAAAGAGGTGCAAGATGGAATTGTCCTTGGGCCCTCCCACCCACCCTTATGTTGTATAAACAAAACAGGACATGCACACTTTAACCAACCCATCATTTCAGTGACAGGGTCTGCCACACGACTGTGACTGATATGACGGGTTGGTTTGGACCCCCCCCAAAAAAGAAGCAATTAATCTCTCCTTGCACAAACTGGCTCTACAGAGGCAAGATGTCCACCTCATCATCATCCTCCGATATATCACCGTGTACATCCCCCTCCTCACAGATTATCAATTCGTCCCCACTGGAATCCACCATCTCAGCTCCCTGTGTACTTTGTGGAGGCAATTGCTGCTGGTCAATGTCTCCGCGGAGGAATTGATTATAATTCATTTTAATGAACATCATCTTCTCCACATTTTCTGGATGTAACCTCGTACGCCGACTGCTGACAAGGTGAGCGGCGGCACTAAACACTCTTTCGGAGTACACACTTGTGGGAGGGCAACTTAGGTAGAATAAAGCCAGTTTGTGCAAGGGCCTCCAAATTGCCTCTTTTTCCTGCCAGTATAAGTATGGACTGTGTGACGTGCCTACTTGGATGCGGTCACTCATATAATCCTCCACCATTCTTTCAATGGTGAGAGAATCATATGCAGTGACAGTAGACGACATGTCCGTAATCGTTGTCAGGTCCTTCAGTCCGGACCAGATGTCAGCATCAGCAGTCGCTCCAGACTGCCCTGCATCACCGCCAGCGGGTGGGCTCGGAATTCTGAGCCTTTTCCTCGCACCCCCAGTTGCGGGAGAATGTGAAGGAGGAGATGTTGACAGGTCGCGTTCCGCTTGACTTGACAATTTTCTCACCAGCAGGTCTTTCAACCCCAGCAGACTTGTGTCTGCCGGAAAGAGAGATCCAAGGTAGGCTTTAAATCTAGGATCGAGCATGGTGGCCAAAATGTAGTGCTCTGATTTCAACAGATTGACCACCCGTGAATCCTTGTTAAGCGAATTAAGGGCTCCATCCACAAGTCCCACATGCCTAGCGGAATCGCTCCGTGTTAGCTCCTCCTTCAATGTCTCCAGCTTCTTCTGCAAAAGCCTGATGAGGGGAATGACCTGACTCAGGCTGGCAGTGTCTGAACTGACTTCACGTGTGGCAAGTTCAAAGGGCAGCAGAACCTTGCACAACGTTGAAATCATTCTCCACTGCGCTTGAGACAGGTGCATTCCACCTCCTATATCGTGCTCAATTGTATAGGCTTGAATGGCCTTTTGCTGCTCCTCCAACCTCTGAAGCATATAGAGGGTTGAATTCCACCTCGTTACCACTTCTTGCTTCAGATGATGGCAGGGCAGGTTCAGTAGTTTTTGGTGGTGCTCCAGTCTTCTGTACGTGGTGCCTGTACGCCGAAAGTGTCCCGCAATTCTTCTGGCCACCGACAGCATCTCTTGCACGCCCCTGTCGTTTTTTAAATAATTCTGCACCACCAAATTCAAGGTATGTGCAAAACATGGGATGTGCTGGAATTTGCCCATATTTAATGCACACACAATATTGCTGGCGTTGTCCGATGCCACAAATCCACAGGAGAGTCCAATTGGGGTAAGCCATTCCGCGATGATCTTCCTCAGTTGCCGTAAGAGGTTTTCAGCTGTGTGCGTATTCTGGAAACCGGTGATACAAAGCGTAGCCTGCCTAGGAAAGAGTTGGCGTTTGCGAGATGCTGCTACTGGTGCCGCCGCTGCTGTTCTTGCGGTCCATACATCTACCCAGTGGGCTGTCACAGTCATATAGTCCTGACCCTGCCCTGCTCCACTTGTCCACATGTCCGTGGTTAAGTGGACATTGGGTACAGCTGCATTTTTTAGGACACTGGTGACTCTTTTTCTGAGGTCTGTGTACATTTTCGGTATCGCCTGCCTAGAGAAATGGAACCTAGATGGTATTTGGTACCGGGGACACAGTACCTCCAACAAGTCTCTAGTTGGCTCTGCAGTAATGATGGATACCGGAACCACGTTTCTCACCACCCAGGATGCCAAGGCCTCAGTTATCCGCTTTGCAGTAGGATGACTGCTGTGATATTTCATCTTCTTTGCAAAGGACTGTTGGACAGTCAATTGCTTGGTGGAAGTAGTAAAAGTGGTCTTACGACCAGAGGCGTCACTAGGGTTGGTGTCACCCGGTGTGGTAACTCACGGTGTCACCCCCCATGCCACCCTCCTGTATCACAATACACGGAACCCTTAGTTATGTTTTTGTACTAGTTTTCACATTATAACACACAGAATGAGTCAAAAATCACATTATAGCACACTGCATGAGCCAAAATTCACATTTTAGCACACGGCATAAGCCGAAATTCACATTATAGCACACTGAATGAGCCGAAATTCACATTATAGCACACGGTATGAGCCGAAATTCACATTATAGCATACTGTATGAGCCGAAATTCACATTACAGTACACTGAATGAGCCGAAATTCACATTACAGCACACGGTTTAAGCCGAAATTCACATTATAGCACACTGTATGACACAAAATTCAGGGAGAGTGACAGCAGGGACAGGGACAGAGAGACAAGGAAAGTGACAGCAGGAGCAGGGAGAGTGACAGCAGGGACATAGGAACAGGGAGAGTGACAGATTGACTGGGAAAGTGACAACAGGGACAGGGAGAGTGACAGATGGACAGGGAAAGTGACAGCAGGGACATAGGGACAGAGAGAGGGACAGCAAGGGCACATAGTAGGGACTAGGGCGAGAGAAAGGCAGCAGGGTAAGATTACCTATTTAGCAGCGGCGGTGCTGAGGATGCTGTGGTCTGCGGGGCGGTGGATGAGATGGCTGTGATTGGCATGGTGCAGAGGAGGCGGAGGTGCAGAGAAGGACTGAGGGCAACGGTGGGGTGGCTGAGGGCAGCGCCGGTGTAGTGGAGGAGGAGGCAGAGGGCGGCGGCGGTGCAAGGAGGAGGAGGCTGTGGTCGGCAGCACTGCAGCTCCTATGACCGCGGCGCTACTATTTTGCGGACCGGCAGCCAATCAGGAGCGGCCGCGTGGCAAGAGCTCAATGTGGCGGCGGAGGTATTCAGACTCATACATACATATATATATATATATATACACACATATGTATATATATATATATATATATATATATATATACACACACACACTCAAAACATTTTTTTTTATTCAAAACATTTTTTTTTACTCAAGTAATAATGGTTTATAATGTAATTGTAAACTGTAAAACATTGAATCAAACATACACACCCTCTCTCAGCTGAAACAGCTCACAGCCAGCCAGAGAAGAAGGCAATGAGGTGCGCACTTTAGTCCCTGCAGTACAGCTCCCTCTGGTAACGGCCGTCCTCCCTGCCCAGCAAAGTCTCCTCCCATTCTCCCTCCCAGCAAGGCATGCGGTGCAGGCGTGCGTATGACGTCACTCGTGACGTACAGCACCCGGCAACAGTTTATAGCTCATCACCATGGTGATAGTAGTACGGACCCGGTCACCGTGGCGCCGCGGCGGTGTACAGGCGGGCCGGTGTGTATATCACCGCTGTCCGGTGATGAAGTCGGCGGGGGTGCGGTGCTGGGGAGGAATAAGTGTGGGTGCAGCCGCAGACGTATCTGTGGATGGGTGTGCGGGTGTGCAGCTCTTTTTGGTGTCACCCCATTGAAGGGTGACACCTGGGTGCGGGCCGCACCCCCCGCACCCCCCTCATGACGCCTCTGCTTACGACTTCCCCTCTGGGATGACCATCGACTCCCAGCAGCAACAACAGCAGCGCCAGCAGCAGTAGGCGTTACACGCAAGGATGCATCGGAGGAATCCCAGGCAGGAGAGGAATCATCAGAATTGCCAGTGACATGGCCTGCAGGACTATTGGCATTCCTGGGGAAGGAGGAAATTGACACTGAGGGAGTTGGTGGGGTGGTTTGCGTGAGCTTGGTTACAAGAGGAAGGGATTTACTGGTCAGTGGACTGCTTCCGCTGTCACCCAAAGTTTTTGAACTTGTCACTGACTTATTATGAATGCGCTGCTGGTGACGTATAAGGGAGGATGTTCCGAGGTGGTTAACGTCCTTACCCCTACTTATTACAGCTTGACAAAGGGAACACACGGCTTGACACCTGTTGTCCGCATTTCTGTTGAAATACCTCCACACCGAAGAGCTGATTTTTTTGGTATTTACTATTTTCACCAGGCATGTCAACGGCCATATTCCTCCCACGGACAACAGGTGTCTCCCCGGGTGCCTGACTTAAACAAACCACCTCACCATCAGAATCCTCCTGGTCAATTTCCTCCCCAGCGCCAGCAACACCCATATCCTCCTCATCCTGGTGTACTTCAACACTGACATCTTCAATCTGACTATCAGGAACTGGACTGCGGGTGCTCCTTCCAGCACTTGCAGGGGGCGTGCAAATGGTGGAAGGCGCATGCTCTTCACGTCCAGTGTTGGGAAGGTCAGGCATCGCAACCGACACAATTGGACTCTCCTTGTGGATTTGGGATTTCGAAGAACGCACAGTTCTTTGCGGTGCTACTGCTTTTGCCAGCTTGAGTCTTTTCATTTTTCTAGCGAGAGGCTGAGTGCCTCCATCCTCATGTGAAGCTGAACCACTAGCCATGAACATAGGCCAGGGCCTCAGCCGTTCCTTGCCACTCCGTGTGGTAAATGGCATATTGGCAAGTTTACGCTTCTCCGACAATTTTATTTTAGGTTTTGGAGTCCTTTTTTTACTGATATTTGGTGTTTTGGATTTGACATGCTCTGTACTATGACATTGGGCATCGGCCTTGGCAGACGACGTTGCTGGCATTTCATCGTCTCGGCCATGACTAGTGGCAGCAGCTTCAGCACGAGGTGGAAGTGGATCTTGATCTTTCCCTAATTTTGGAACCTCAACATTTTTGTTCTCCATATTTTAATAGGCACAACTAAAAGGCACCTCAGGTAAACAATGGAGATGGATGGATACTAGTATACAATTATGGACGGACTGCCGAGTGCCGACACAGAGGTAGCTACAGCCGTGGACTACCGTACTGTACTGTGTCTGCTGCTAATATAGACTGGTTGATAAAGAGATGTAGTAGTATGTATGTATAAAGAAGAAAGAAAAAAAAACCTCGGGTAGGTGGTATACAATTATGGACGGACTGCCGAGTGCCGACACAGAGGTAGCTACAGCCGTGAACTACCGTACTGTACTGTGTCTGCTGCTAATATAGACTGGTTGATAAAGAGATGTAGTAGTATGTATGTATAAAGAAGAAAGAAAAAAAAACCACGGGTAGGTGGTATACAATTATGGACGGACTGCCGAGTGCCGACACAGAGGTAGCTACAGCCGTGGACTACCGTACTGTACTGTGTCTGCTGCTAATATAGACTGGTTGATAAAGAGATGTAGTAGTATGTATGTATAAAGAAGAAAGAAAAAAAAAACCACGGGTAGGTGGTATACAATTATGGACGGACTGCCGAGTGCCGACACAGAGGTAGCTACAGCCGTGGACTACCGTACTGTACTGTGTCTGCTGCTAATATAGACTGGTTGATAAAGAGATGTAGTATGTATGTATAAAGAAGAAAGAAAAAAAAAACACGGGTAGGTGGTATACAATTATGGATGGACTGCCGAGTGCCGACACAGAGGTAGCTACAGCCGTGAACTACTGTACTGTGTCTGCTGCGACTGGATGATAAATAATGATATAAAAAATATATATATATATCACTACTGCAGCCGGACAGGTATATATTATATAATGACGGACCTGCTGGACACTTCTGTCAGCAGAATGAGTTTTTTATAGAATAAAAAAAAAAACACCACACAAGTGAAGTCACACGACGAGTGTTTAACTTTTTCAGGCAATCACAATATAGTATACTACTAACTATACTGGTGGTCAGTGTGGTCAGGTCACTGGTCAGTCACACTGGCAGTGGCACTCCTGCAGCAAAAGTGTGCACTGTTTAATTTTAATATAATATGTACTCCTGGCTCCTGCTATAACCTATAACTGGCACTGCAGTGCTCCCCAGTCTCCCCCACAATTATAAGCTGTGTGAGCTGAGCACAGTCAGATATATATACATAGATGATGCAGCACACTGGGCTGAGCAGTGCACACAGATATGGTATGTGACTGAGTCACTGTGTGTATCGTTTTTTTCAGGCAGAGAACGGATATATTAAATAAAACAGCACTGTCTGGTGGTCACTGTGGTCAGTCACTAGTAAACTCTGCACTCTCTACACTTCTACAGTACTCCTAAGCTCCAGTAAATCAGGTCAATCTCTCTCTCTCTCTCTCTCTCTTCTAATCTAAATGGAGAGGACGCCAGCCACGTCCTCTCCCTATCAATCTCAATGCACGTGTGAAAATGGCGGCGACGCGCGGCTCCTTATATAGAATCCGAGTCTCGCGAGAATCCGACAGCGTCATGATGACGTTCGGGCGCGCTCGGGTTAACCGAGCAAGGCGGGAGGATCCGAGTCTGCTCGGACCCGTGAAAAAAACCATGAAGTTCGGGCGGGTTCGGATTCAGAGAAACCGAACCCGCTCATCTCTACATTAAACTACGGTGACATCCGACTGTTCAAAATTGAATTATTTCTTCACAGCGAGAGTGCATCCCCACTCTGTGGACATTCTGTATATAGTGGACCTTATGGTCTGTTGGAAGCACCCGCCCATATGTCTTCTTTGGAGGATGTGAGTGCAGGAGCACCTTTGGATATATATATATATATATATATATATATATATCAACCTCCACAAGCCGGCACTCCTTGGATTGCTTACAAATACCTGGCCAGGGTGCTCTCTCTGGGCCATCCGCCCCTGTCATACAACAAGCCATGCATAGAGGCACTCCCGGACTGCAGAATTAGTGAATCAAATGCGGAGATTTATTCAAATAAATTATGATTCACTAATTCTGCAGTCCGGGAGTGCCTCTATGCATGGCTTGTTTTATATATATATATATATATATATATATATATATATATGTGTGTATATATATATATATATATATATTTGCATCATCTGTTTAGCTAAGCTTATCTGCATTATCCAGCTATTGACAGTGCTAGAGGGATCCAGTCAGGATCGTGGTGGTCAGGATCCTGACAGTCAGTATACTGATGCCGGAATCTTGACACTACCCGGAATGCCGACATCTGCATCCTGAATGAGCATCCGTCGGGCCACCAGAGAGGTAAGCTGCGGGGGCAGTTAGGTATAGGCTGTGAGGGGAGGGTTAGGATGCGGCCACGGGGGTTAGGCTGCAGGGAGGGGGAGTTAGGTTTAGGCACACCCAGGGGGGTTACGGTAAGGCTGCAGAGAGAGGGTTAGGTTTAGGCTGCTAGAAGATAGGGTTAGGGGACCAGTGGGTATAGTATACTTACCTTCCCCTGTCGGGATTCTGATCCCGGGCATCCCAACCGCTGGCATTTCAAACCCAAACCGTGTGAGAACAGGGTGATTTTGTGATTTTGCATCCAACTCTGAATAAGGCACCAAGTTTCTCTGGGTATGGGTCATTAGGTTGACCACACTTAGGTCAACAGTCATTAGGTCGACCACTATTGGTCAACATGCATTAGGTCGACATGTACTAGGTCGACATGGAAAAAGGTCAACAAGAGTTTTTTTTACTTTTTTGGTGTCGTTTTTATTATTATTATTACATTTTATTTATAAGGCGCCACAAGTGTTTTGCAGCGCCGTACAAAGGACAACACAGGGAAACAAAACTTAGCATTACAGTAAATAAATAACAAATAGAGTACAGGTAACAAAGAGCACCGCAATTCTCAAGACATAATACAGCTAAGATGTAAGTAGTGAGGGAGTGATCATCGTACTACTTGGGGCTGGCGGCCATCGATGGAGATGAGCCTTTACCAGCAGGAGAAAAAGCGGGTCAAGATGGTCGGTGAGTAGGGGAGAGCTGCGAGTGAAATGTGTTGAGACGAGGGCTTAGATAACAAGAGGAAAGAGGGCCCAGCTCTGAAGAGCTAAAAATCTAGTGGGAAGAGTCGACAGACAGATGACATGAGGTGCAAGCAAGTGGTAGGTAGCCTGATGGCAGTATGTAAGCAAAGCAGAGATGTTTAAGGCATGAGGCAGGGGGGTGGAGGCGCGGCCTCAGGACTGGGTTATGCATCGGGAGGGTATGCTTTGATGAATAGGTAAGTTTTTAGTGCCCGTTTGAAGCTTTGCAAGGTCGGGGAGAGTCTAATGGAGCGGGGGAGTGCGTTCCACTGAAGGAGTGCAGCACGGGCATAGTGTCACGATCCGGGTATCTGGACGTCATTACTTACCCTTCAGATGCCTCCTAAGGCTGGCTCAGCGTTCCAGGACCGGATCCCGCTGTTCCTGAGTTTCCACATGCAGAATGTCAGAGTGGTGATTTCATCAGCCGCGGCCTCCGCTGTGCCCGCGTGGTTAAATGTGCGCTTGTCAGTCTGGCGTCTCCTGTCTCCTGTGGCCGGCGTCGCCATTACTGTTTCAATTCTCACATGGATTACAAAGCAAACTTCCCTCCAAGTGTCTGCATGGGCGCAGCCATCTTGGATTTTGTCATCTGATTATTTCCACCAATCTGCTGTCTGTATTGTTGATTTGCATAATTGCCTAGCCAACCCCTTCCTTGCTGCAGGTATAAGTATGCTGTGCCTGAGCAAGGAAGGCGTCAGTGCTTTGGTTGTCTAACCTAGTTCCAGTTTGTCTCTCTCCTGTGGTTGTCTTCCAGGTTCCAGCTCCTGTCTCCAGACTTCTGCTATAGAGACCCGCACCAGCATTCCATCTGCGGTGTAGCCTGACTCTCCGATCCATTCTGGACTCACCTGTTTCCAGCTACAACAATCACCTGCTTCCAGCCCAGCTTCCAGCAGTGTACAGCTTCTCTTAAAGGGCCGGTGTCCTTTCTGCAGTTTACCACTCTCCACCGGTATTATTATTTCACCGCTCTCAAACAATCACCTGCTTCCAGCCCAGCTTCCAGCAGTGTACAGCTTCTCTTAAAGGGCCGGTGTCCTTTTCTGCAGTTTACCACTCTCCACCGGTATTATTATTTCACCGCTCTCAAACTCCAAACTTCATTATTATTTCATCGCTCTCAAGTTCGTTTATTATTTAACTGGTTCCAGCCAGTATCCACTCCGTACCAACAACAGTCTGGTTCCAGCCAGTATCCACAGCAGCCGTTTTACCTTCAGCAGCCCAGCCTTTCCTGGAACATCAGCTGGTACGATCCTGGGTTCTCTCCATTGCTACAGTCAGGCCTGGTAAGGACTTTCCAACTAGAAGATTATAAGAACTGTCTCACACTACCAGTGCCTGTGGCCCTTGCCACCCTGTAGTACCCAGGAATTGTATTTATCCTCTGTTGACTTTTATGTTTCCTTTTACTGCTGCTGTGTTACGGAGTTTGTCATAATAAACATCATTGACTTTTATCCTGGTTGTCGTGGTCACGCCTTCGGGCAGTTATTCTACATGTTACTTACATGTCTAGGGGTCTGATACAACCTCCCAGGTTCCGTTACATCTCAGCCCCTACAACTGAGGCTGCCTCCCATCAGCTCAGACCCTCAGTTGTGACAGTAAGCACTGACCTAATGAATCCAGCCGGAGACCAGGATCAAGCGGCCAGGCCGATGCAAGAACTGGCAGCCCGACTTGAACATCAGGAGGCTGCACAGGGCCACATCATCCGCTGTCTCCACGATCTCTCTACACGGCTGGATGGGATTCAAACGACCCTCCGTGGACCTGGCACGTCCGGTGCGTCCACTACAGTGACACCAGCTGTAACCCCACCCAACTTACCCATTTCCAGTCCACATCTTCATCTTCCAACGCCAGCAAAATTTGATGGATCTCCAAGGTTCTGCAGGGGATTTCTCAATCAATGTGAAATCCACTTTGAGCTTCTACCTGGCAATTTCTTCAGTGACCGTACCAAAATTGCCTATATCATCTCCCTTCTCAGTGGCTCAGCCCTTGACTGGGCATCACCTTTATGGGAGAAGTCTGATCCCCTGCTATCCTCCTATACTGACTTTGTAGCTACATTCAGGCGCATCTTCGACGAGCCAGGCCGGATAACATCTGCTTCATCTGAGATTCTCCGTTTACGCCAGGGAACACGTACTGTGGGACAGTATCTTATACAGTTTAAAATCCTGGCATCCGAACTGGCATGGAACGACGAGGCCCTGTATGCTGCATTCTGGCATGGCTTATCAGAACGCATCAAGGATGAGTTAGCTACCAGAGACTTGCCCTCTAAGTTGGATGAGCTAATTTCTCTTTGCACGAAGGTTGATCTACGTTTCAGAGAGAGAGCAACCGAGCGAGGAAGATCATCTACTCCTAAATCTTCTGCTCCTCCTCCTCGTCAACCATCTCCATCCAAGGATGAGCCTATGCAAATTAGTCGTTCCCGTCTATCTCCCGCTGAGCGCCGAAGACGTCTCTCTGAGTCTCTCTGTCTCTACTGTGCAGCTCCGTCGCACACTATCAATGCCTGTCCCAAACGTCCGGGAAACTCCAGATCCTAGCTCGCCAAGGAGAGGGCCGGCTAGGAGTAATGATCTCCTCTCCATCTCCTCATGACTGTAACCTCCCAGTGTCGCTCCAAATTGCTCAACGTTACAGGAACGTCATTGCCCTCCTTGATTCCGGAGCAGCTGGGAATTTCATAACCGAAGCTTATGTTAAACGGTGGTCCCTACCCACCGAGAGACTGTCCTCGTCCATCTCTTTGACTGCCGTGGATGGCAGCAAGATTTTTGACGCAGTTATTTCCTTAAGGACTCTTCCAGTTCGTCTGAGAGTGGGAGTTCTTCATTCTGAGTATATTTCTTTTTTAGTGATTCCAAGAGCCACACATCCAGTGGTTTTAGGCCTTCCATGGCTCCGTCTCCACAACCCATCAATTGACTGGACGACTACGCAAATACTGGCATGGGGTCCCTCCTGTGCTGAGACTTGTTTAGCCAAAGTTCTTCCTGTTTGTTCTTCCTTCCCCAGGTCATCTGATGTTCCGCCTCCTCCATATCAAGACTTCACGGACGTGTTCAGTAAAGCCTCTGCTGATATCCTTCCTCCTCATAGAGAATGGGACTGCCCAATCGACCTCATTCCAGGGAAGGTTCCACCGCGAGGCCGAACTTATCCGTTGTCTCTGCCTGAGACACACTCCATGGAAGAGTACATCAAAGAGAACCTGGCAAAGGGTTTCATCCGACCATCTTCTTCTCCAGCCGGCGCAGGCTTCTTCTTCGTTAAGAAGAAAGACGGTGGTCTGCGTCCGTGCATCGACTACAGAGGTCTGAACGACATTACCGTCAAGAACCGATACCCTTTACCCCTGATTACCGAGCTCTTTGATAGAGTTAGTGGTGCAACTATTTTCACAAAGCTGGACTTGAGGGGTGCCTACAATCTCATCCGAATCCGTGAGGGTGACGAGTGGAAGACCGCCTTTAACACCCGTGACGGACATTATAAGTACCTCGTCATGCCCTTCGGATTGAGCAACGCTCCAGCAGTCTTCCAGCACTTCGTGAATGAGATTTTCAGGGACATCTTGTACCGCCATGTCGTGGTTTATCTAGACGACAGCCTCATCTTTGCTAATAATCTCGAAGATCATCGTTTCTGGGTAAAAGAGGTTCTTTCCCGTCTCCGTGTCAATCACCTCTATTGTAAATTGGAGAAGTGTGTGTTTGAAGTTAAAACCATTCCGTTTCTAGGTTACATTGTGTCCGGTTCCGGACTAGAGATGGATCCTGAGAAACTCCAAGCAATCCAGAATTGGCCTATACCCTTAAGCCTCAAAGGGGTCCAGAGGTTCTTAGGGTTCGCCAATTATTATAGAAAATTTATACGAGACTTTTCCACCATTGTGGCGCCTATCACTGCATTAACCAAGAAAGGTGCTAATCCGTCCAAGTGGTCCGAGGAAGCTACACAGGCCTTTCACCTTCTGAAGCAACGGTTCATCTCTGCACCAGTTCTGAAACAGCCCGACGCCGACTCTCCTTTTATCTTAGAGGTAGATGCCTCCTCCGTTGGAGTAGGAGCAGTGTTATCCCAGAGGGCCAAAGATGGACATCTACATCCTTGCAGTTTCTTCTCCCGGAAGTTCTCCCCAGCTGAGCGCAACTATGCCATTGGCGATCAGGAGTTGCTAGCCATCAAGCTCGCTCTGGAGGAGTGGAGATACCTGTTGGAGGGAGCTTCCCACTCAATCACCATACTTACCGACCACAAAAATCTTTTATATCTCAAAGGCGCACAATGTCTGAATCCTCGTCAGGCCAGATGGGCACTTTTCTTCTCTAGGTTTGACTTTAAACTCCAGTTCTGTCCGGGTTCTCAGAATCGTAAGGCCGATGCCCTTTCCCGCTCATGGGAGCAAGAAAATGAGTCCGAGTCTGCAGATAAGCATCCTATTATTAATCCGTTGGCATTCTCCACGGTAGGGATGGACTCTACGCCTCCACCAGGGAAAAGTTTTGTTAAGCCAGTTCTAAGGAAGAAGCTCATGCATTGGGCCCATGCTTCCCGTTTTGCTGGACATACAGGCATTCAGAAAACCCTTGAATTTATTTCTAGGTCCTACTGGTGGCCAACTCTGAAGAAGGACGTTATGGAATTTATTGCCTCCTGCCCAAAGTGTGCCCAACACAAAGTCTCCCGCCAGTCGCCTGCGGGGCAACTGGTTCCATTATCTGTTCCCCGTCGACCTTGGACCCATTTGTCGATGGACTTTGTTTCCGATCTACCTATCTGCAACAAGTTTAATACCATCTGGGTGGTAGTTGACCGGTTCACCAAGATGGCACATTTCATTCCTCTCACCGGTCTTCCGTCAGCTTCCAAGTTGGCTCAAGTGTTTATACAAGAGATCTTCCGACTTCACGGTCTTCCTGAAGAGATCATCTCGGATCGTGGAGTACAATTTGTAGCCAAATTTTGGCGAAGTTTGTGTCAAGCCCTCCAAGTCAAGTTAAAGTTTTCCACGGCTTACCATCCTCAGACCAATGGTCAAACCGAGAGGGTGAATCAGGACTTGGAGGCCTTCCTCCGTATATATGTGTCTTCCTCTCAAGATGACTGGGTTCAACTCCTTCCTTGGGCCGAGTTCAGCCACAACAATCAATACCATTCCTCATCTTCTTCTACACCATTCTTCATTAATTATGGATTCCACCCTAAAGTCCCAGAATTCCAACCGCTTCCCGCAACTTCTGTTCCAGCAGTGGATGTCACCTTGTGTCAGTTTTCAAATAACTGGAGGAACGTCCGCGCAGCCCTGCTTAAAGCCTCATTCAGGTATAAGAAGTTTGCCGATAGGAAGCGTAGAGCGGTTCCTGCTCTCAAGGTGGGTGATCGTGTGTGGCTGTCCACGAAGAATTTGAGGTTGAGAGTTCCCAGCATGAAATTTGCACCTCGCTACATCGGACCCTTCAAGATTGAACAAGTCATCAATCCTGTTGCCTACAGGTTACAGTTACCATCCTTCTTGAAAATACCCAGGACATTTCATGTTTCTTTGTTGAAACCGCTGATCCTGAATCGGTTTCATTCCGCACTTCCTCCAGCTCCCAAAGTTCAGACTCAACGGGGAGTCGAGTACGAGGTGGCCAAGATTTTGGACTCACGTTTCCGTTACGGTCAGTTACAATACCTCATTGACTGGAAGGGCTATGGTCCTGAAGAACGCTCTTGGACCAATGCCTCAGACGTCCATGCTCCTGCCTTGGTCCGAAATTTCCACGCAAAGTTTCCTTTAAAGCCTAAGAAGTGTCCTGGGGCCACTCCTAAAGGGGGGGGTGCTGTCACGATCCGGGTATCTGGACGTCATTACTTACCCTTCAGATGCCTCCTAAGGCTGGCTCAGCGTTCCAGGACCGGATCCCGCTGTTCCTGAGTTTCCACATGCAGAATGTCAGAGTGGTGATTTCATCAGCCGCGGCCTCCGCTGTGCCCGCGTGGTTAAATGTGCGCTTGTCAGTCTGGCGTCTCCTGTCTCCTGTGGCCGGCGTCGCCATTACTGTTTCAATTCTCACATGGATTACAAAGCAAACTTCCCTCCAAGTGTCTGCATGGGCGCAGCCATCTTGGATTTTGTCATCTGATTATTTCCACCAATCTGCTGTCTGTATTGTTGATTTGCATAATTGCCTAGCCAACCCCTTCCTTGCTGCAGGTATAAGTATGCTGTGCCTGAGCAAGGAAGGCGTCAGTGCTTTGGTTGTCTAACCTAGTTCCAGTTTGTCTCTCTCCTGTGGTTGTCTTCCAGGTTCCAGCTCCTATCTCCAGACTTCTGCTATAGAGACCCGCACCAGCATTCCATCTGCGGTGTAGCCTGACTCTCCGATCCATTCTGGACTCACCTGTTTCCAGCTACAACAATCACCTGCTTCCAGCCCAGCTTCCAGCAGTGTACAGCTTCTCTTAAAGGGCCGGTGTCCTTTCTGCAGTTTACCACTCTCCACCGGTATTATTATTTCACCGCTCTCAAACAATCACCTGCTTCCAGCCCAGCTTCCAGCAGTGTACAGCTTCTCTTAAAGGGCCGGTGTCCTTTTCTGCAGTTTACCACTCTCCACCGGTATTATTATTTCACCGCTCTCAAACTCCAAACTTCATTATTATTTCATCGCTCTCAAGTTCGTTTATTATTTAACTGGTTCCAGCCAGTATCCACTCCGTACCAACAACAGTCTGGTTCCAGCCAGTATCCACAGCAGCCGTTTTACCTTCAGCAGCCCAGCCTTTCCTGGAACATCAGCTGGTACGATCCTGGGTTCTCTCCATTGCTACAGTCAGGCCTGGTAAGGACTTTCCAACTAGAAGATTATAAGAACTGTCTCACACTACCAGTGCCTGTGGCCCTTGCCACCCTGTAGTACCCAGGAATTGTATTTATCCTCTGTTGACTTTTATGTTTCCTTTTACTGCTGCTGTGTTACGGAGTTTGTCATAATAAACATCATTGACTTTTATCCTGGTTGTCGTGGTCACGCCTTCGGGCAGTTATTCTACATGTTACTTACATGTCTAGGGGTCTGATACAACCTCCCAGGTTCCGTTACATCTCAGCCCCTACAACTGAGGCTGCCTCCCGTCAGCTCAGACCCTCAGTTGTGACACATAGGGGTATATTTACTAAGCTCCCGATTTTGACCGAGATGCCGTTTTTTCTTCAAAGTGTCATCTCGGTTAATCTCGGTCATTTACTAAACACTAATCACGGCAGTGATGAGGGCATTCGTAATTTTTTGCTAGTTCAGGTAAAAAATTACGAATGAATACACCATCGGTCAAATTACGCCTGTTTAGATATGAATCTCGGTCATTTACTAAGAAGTGCAAAGCAAAAAAACACAAAACACTGCCGTGAAAAATTACAACACGTAAAAAAGTCCTAAAAAAAACAGACCTGCTTTTTTTTTCCGTGATTTGAGATGCATGCAGGGATCCATGAGATCCGTGCATGTATATCAGTGGGAAGGGGTGGGAAAGTGCTTATTTTTGCCAAAAAAATTGCGTGGGGTCCCCCCTCCTAAGCATAACCAGCCTCGGGCTCTTTGAGCCGATCCTGGTTGCAGAAATATGGGGGGAAAAATGACAGGGGTTCCCCCATATTTAAGCAACCAGCATCGGGCTCTGCGCCTGGTCCTGGTCCCAAAAATACGGGGGACAAAAAGAGTAGGGGTCCCCCGTATTTTTAAAACCAGCACCGGGCTCCACTAGCTGGACAGATAATGCCACAGCCGGGGGTCACTTTTATACAGCGCCCTGCGGCCGTGGCATCAAAAATCCAACTAGTCACCCCTGGCCGGGGTACCCTGGGGGAGTGGGGACCCCTTCAATCAAGGGGTCCCCCCCCCAGCCACCCAAGGGCCAGGGGTGAAGCCCGAGGCTGTCCCCCCCCATCCAATGGGCTGCGGATGGGGAGGCTGATAGCCATTTGTGATAATGAAAAGATATTGTTTTTAGTAGCAGTACTACAAGTCCCAGCAAGCCTCCCCCGCATGCTGGTACTTGGAGAACCACAAGTACCAGCATGCGGCGGAAAAACGGGCCCGCTGGTACCTGTAGTACTACCACTAAAAAAATACCCAAAAAAACACAAGACACACACACCGTGAAAGTATAATTTTATTACATACATACACACATACATACATACTTACCTTAT
The DNA here is from genome assembly GCF_028390025.1 of Pseudophryne corroboree. Classification (NCBI taxonomy): domain Eukaryota; kingdom Metazoa; phylum Chordata; class Amphibia; order Anura; family Myobatrachidae; genus Pseudophryne; species Pseudophryne corroboree. The sequence continues at coordinate 328,577,964 of NC_086454.1, read as the reverse complement.
GTTCTCACGCAGGTCGGTCCTCTTCTCCAGTAGAATCCAAGGGCTACCTGTTGAAGAAATTCTACTCACCAGATCCATGGGTCCAGGCTCCTCGGCAAATCCAGGGTTAATCCACGTACTTGAATAAATAAAAAAAAACGGTGTCCCGACCACGAACTGAAAGGGGACCCATGTTTGCACATGGGTCACCTTCCCACGAATGCCAGAAACCCACTTTGACTTCTGTCTAAGTGGGTTTCTTCAGCCAATCAGGGAGTGCCACGTTGTAGCACTCTCCTGATCAGCTGTGTGCTGCTGTCCTCACTGACAGGCGGCACACGGCAGTGTTACAATGTAGCGCCTATGCGCTCCATTGTAACCAATGCTGGGAACTTTCTGCTCAGCGGTGACGTCACTTTAGGTCAACCGCAGGGCAGAAAGTTCCCATCATTGGTTACAATGTAGCGCATAGGCGCTACATTGTAACACTGCCGTGTGCTGCCTGTCAGTGAGGACAGGAGCACACAGCTGATCAGGAGAGTGCTACAACGTGGCACTCCCTGATTGGCTGAAGAAACCCACTTAGTCAGAAGGCAAAGTGGGTTTCTGGCATTCGTGGAAAGGTGACCCATGTGCAAACATGGGTCACCTTTCAGTTCGAGGTCGGGCAACCGTTTTTTTGTTTTATTCAAGTACGTGGATTATCCCTGGATTTGCCGAGGAGCCTGGACCACTGGATCTGGTGAGTAGAATTTCTTCAACAGGTAGCCCTTGGATTCTACTGGAGAAGAGGACCGACCTGCGTGAGAACATAAGGTAAGTATGTATGTATGTGTGTATGTATGTAATAAAATTATACTTTCACGGTGTGTGTGTCTTGTGTTTTTTTGGGTATTTTTTTAGTGGTAGTACTACAGGTACCAGCGGGCCCGTTTTTCCACCGCATGCTGGTACTTGTGGTTCTCCAAGTACCAGCATGCGGGGGAGGCTTGCTGGGACTTGTAGTACTGCTACTAAAAACAATGGCCCTCATTCCGAGTTGTTCGCTCGGTAAAAATCTTCGCATCGCAGCGATTTTCCGCTTAGTGCGCATGCGCAATGTTCGCACTGCGACTGCGCCAAGTAAATTTGCTATGCACTTAGGATTTTTACTCACGGCTTTTTCATCGGTCTGGCGATCGTAATGTGATTGACAGGAAATGGGTGTTACTGGGCGGAAACACGGCGTTTTATGGGTGTGTGGATAAAAACGCTACCGTTTCCGGAAAAAACGCAGGAGTGGCCGGAGAAACGGAGGAGTGTCTGGGCGAACGCTGGGTGTGTTTGTGACGTCAAACCAGGAACGACAAGCACTGAAATGATCGCAGATGCCGAGTAAGTCTGGAGCTACTCAGAAACTGCTACGAGGTGTGTAATCGCAATATTGTGAATACATCGTTCGCATTTTTAAGATGCTAAGATTCACTCCCAGTAGGCGGCGGCTTAGCATGAGCAAATCTGCTACAATCCGCTTGCGAGCGAACAACTCGGAATGAGGGCCAATATCTTTTCATTATCACAAATGGCTATCAGCCTCCCCATCCGTAGCCCATTGGATGGGGGGGGACAGCCTCGGGCTTCACCCCTGGCCCTTGGGTGGCTGGGGGGGGGACCCCTTGATTGAAGGGGTCCCCACTCCCCCAGGGTACCCCGGCCAGGGGTGACTAGTTGGATTTTTGATGCCACGGCCGCAGGGCACTGTATAAAAGTGACCCCCGGCTGTGGCATTATCTGTCCAGCTAGTGGAGCCCGGTGCTGGTTTTAAAAATACGGGGGACCCCTACTCTTTTTGTCCCCCGTATTTTTGGAACCAGGACCAGGCGCAGAGCCCGATGCTGGTTGCTTAAATATGGGGGAACCCCTGTCAATTTTGTCCCCATATTTCTGCAACCAGGATCGGCTCAAAGAGCCCGAGGCTGGTTATGCTTAGGAGGGGGGACCCCACGCATTTTTTTTTTGGGATTTTACATTGTTTAATTAAAAAAAAAAAAAATAAGAACCCCAGCACGGATCACACAGATCCGGCCGAGATTGATTGTAAAAAAAAACGGCAGTGTTTTGCTAATCACTGCCGTAAAAATAGGTAAAAAAAAAACGAATGACATCGACATCGGAAGAAAAGAAAAACCCGAATACGACAGCTTAGTAAATCCATCGTAATCAATTCAAAAAGTTGCAGTTTTACACTGTCGATGTCATTCGTGATTGAACTTTGACCTTTTTTCGGAAATTACGAATCTTAGTAAATTTACCCCATAGGGGTATATTTACTAAGCTCCCGATTTTGACCGAGATGCCGTTTTTTCTTCAAAGTGTCATCTCGGTTAATCTCGGTCATTTACTAAACACTAATCACGGCAGTGATGAGGGCATTCGTAATTTTTTGCTAGTTCAGGTAAAAAATTACGAATGAATACACCATCGGTCAAATTACGCCTGTTTAGATATGAATCTCGGTCATTTACTAAGAAGTGCAAAGCAAAAAAACACAAAACACTGCCGTGAAAAATTACAACTCGTAAAAAAGTCCTAAAAAAAACAGACCTGCTTTTTTTTCCCGTGATTTGAGATGCATGCAGGGATCCATGAGATCCGTGCATGTATATCAGTGGGAAGGGGTGGGAAAGTGCTTATTTTTGCCAAAAAAATTGCGTGGGGTCCCCCCTCCTAAGCATAACCAGCCTCGGGCTCTTTGAGCCGATCCTGGTTGCAGAAATATGGGGGGAAAAATGACAGGGGTTCCCCCATATTTAAGCAACCAGCATCGGGCTCTGCGCCTGGTCCTGGTCCCAAAAATACGGGGGACAAAAAGAGTAGGGGTCCCCCGTATTTTTAAAACCAGCACCGGGCTCCACTAGCTGGACAGATAATGCCACAGCCGGGGGTCACTTTTATACAGCGCCCTGCGGCCGTGGCATCAAAAATCCAACTAGTCACCCCTGGCCGGGGTACCCTGGGGGAGTGGGGACCCCTTCAATCAAGGGGTCCCCCCCCCCAGCCACCCAAGGGCCAGGGGTGAAGCCCGAGGCTGTCCCCCCCCATCCAATGGGCTGCGGATGGGGAGGCTGATAGCCATTTGTGATAATGAAAAGATATTGTTTTTAGTAGCAGTACTACAAGTCCCAGCAAGCCTCCCCCGCATGCTGGTACTTGGAGAACCACAAGTACCAGCATGCGGCGGAAAAACGGGCCCGCTGGTACCTGTAGTACTACCACTAAAAAAATACCCAAAAAAACACAAGACACACACACCGTGAAAGTATAATTTTATTACATACATACACACATCTCCTATATAATAGCCCTATTCTGTGATCTTGTGATTCATTTGCTAACGCTGGGCGGAGTCACAACAGTGGGCGGAGTTAGTCAAATGAGTCACAGATCTGGCCAAATCTATAGGACACTAGGAGCAGCTGCAGAAGCAGATAGTATGGACATGGCACAGGCAGGGTGCATACCTCCCAGCTTTCACACACTCACACTCACACACACACACACACACACACACACACACTCTGCGAAAAGGGGGCGTGGCTTCGCGGGAGGGCCCCCGTTTTCGTCAGTGAGGGGGCATGCCCAGCGCTCTGTGAGCTGCTGGCATGGCCCCAGGGGCTGATTATGAGTCCGGGGGGCACAGGGTACTTGAGACAGGGGAGCCCTATCTCATTGCTGTGCCTGCTGTGGGTTGGGGGCGTGGCCTAATCGCGGGACGCGAGGCCACGCCCCATTATGCAAATTCCGGGATTTTTTTTTTTTTTTTTTTAAATGGTATTTTGGCCCCTCAGCTAGAGGTAAATCCAGAGGAGGTGGTCGCTCCCCCTACACACCCGCACAGGCAGAAGAAAGCAGGGAGACTGCTGCCTCCCTGCAACACCACAGACCTGCCAATACGCAGCAGCGTGTGCTGACTGTAGCACAATGCTGCCGCTGTTGCTGGCAGGACGGGGGAGCTTCTGAGCTGGGACAGAGCTACTCCAGCCAGGGGGCCCCCTAAAACTGTGGGGCCAACGGTACGTACCGCCTGCCCCCCCCCCCTTAAACCGGCTCTGCTGCTGGAACCCCCCCTTAATCCGTACCCCCTGATGCCCCCTCTCCCTCTGTCTCCACTATTCACCGCTGCTCTGCTAAGCAGAACAGCGAGTACAGGAGCTTTCCAACTGCTCCCCCCCCCCCCACCGCAGGACACTGCGACCCGCGGGTGGGACAGCGGGACAGACCCCAAAAAATGGGACTGTCCCGCGAAAATTGGGACATTTGGGAGGTATGGGGGTGTGTGAGGGGGTATGCCATACTTGACCCCCACATCAGCATACTCAGCAGGGTCTCTCTGGCAGGGAGGAGCGTCACTTTCTGGCACACTCCACGCTTCTTAGCTGTAGTTTTGTGGGTCACCAGCCGCTGTGCAGGTTCCGTACTGCTTCTGTTATCTCCAGCCCCTGCGACCCCACCGCTAGCTGCAGCGCTGCCACCCGCAGTGAGTTGCGCCCAGCTCCTTCACACACTTTAGCCGGCGGGTAGCGCTGCAGAAGTCCGCGCTGCTTGCAGGCTCTGACCCCCTCCTCCCTCCAGCATCAGCGTCTCCTGGGAGCTAACCAGTCACTCCCAGTCTCCCCTTACCATAGTGCCCAGCAGCCGTGAGGTCCGCGCCACGTGCATGCTATGACCCCCTCCTCCCTCCAGCCGCAGCATCTCCTGGGGGCTAACCAGTCACTTCCAGTCTCACCTTACCACAGTGCCCGGCAGCTGCGCGAGGTCTGCGGTGTGTGACTGAGGAGGGGGGGAGTGATGCGGACGGGCAGAGGAAGCAGGAATACAGCCTAAGAGAGTCAGCCATGCCAAGTCTCCACCAGCAGCAGATGCCAACAGGTTGGAGTGGAACAGCAGCAGCCAGCAGCAGTGACTCCGGTAAGACACATCTGTCTGTCACCACTGTTCTGTCCCTAATACCAATCTCTCCCGTGCCCTGTGTTCTGTCATGTCCCTGTAACCCCTGGCCTTGACCTGCCACCCTTATCCTGGCCCTTTCACCCTTATCCTGGCCCTTTCACCCTTATCCTGGCCCTGTCACCCTTATGCTGGCCCTGCTACCCCTATCCTGGCCCTGTCACCCCTGTGCTTGCCCTGTCAACCCTATACTGGCCCTGACACCCCTGTCCTGGTCCTGCCGCCCCTACACTGACCCTGTCACCCCTATCCTGTCCCTGTCATTTCTGTCCTGGCCCCGTCGCCCATGTCCTGGCCCCGTCACCCCTGTCCTGGCCCCGTCACCCCTGTTCTGACCCTGTCACCCCTGTTCTGACCCTGTCACCCCTGTCCTGGCCCAGTCAACCCTGTTCTGACCCTGTCACCCCTGTCCTGGCCCTGTTACTGCATACCCTCCAACTAACTTTTTGGCAGGTACAGTACCCGCAGCACCTCCAGACCTCTCCACAATGCACCACACCTCCGCACCTTCCCCTCCACCACATGCGGCACTCCACCTCTCCCCCACATGCTGTGCCTCCAGACCCCCTACACCACCCGCGGCTCCCACTCCTCCGCCCCTTCACCACCCCCAGCAATCTCCAGGCCCCCTCCACCATTCACCCCCCTTATATGTCTCCCCCACACCTGCCCCCCTCCACCCGCAGCATCTGCAGACACCCTCCTCCATCCGCGGTCCCCCCCTCACCCACCCCTCCCCCACCAATGGCACCCCCGCACCTGCCCCACCACCACCTGCAGCACCTCCGGACCTCCTTCCCCATCTGCCGCAACACCCGTACCTGCCCCTCCCCTACCCATGGCGCCTACGGACCTCTAACCCACCAGTGGCACTCCCGCCCCTTCCCATCCCACAGCACCTCCGGAACCCTTCACCCATCTGCAACATCCCCACACCTGCCCCTCCCCCACCCATGGCACCCCTGCCCCTCCCCCACCTGCAGTGCCTCCGGACCCCTCCCCCATCTGCATCCCCCACTCCTCTGCCCCTCCCCCACCCGCAGCACCTCCCAACCCTTCCCCATCCGGGCCCCACCCCCACTTCCGCCCCCCCTCCATCCGCAGCATCTACAGACACCATCCGCAGTACCCCCCGCACCCGCTACATTCTGTACATTGTGGTCTGCAGGTGCTGTTCACGCCGTCGCAAGGGGCTGCGCCTCCTTCACCATCGCACACCCTTTCATTGTGCAATATTTAACCACTAACAAAGGAATGCAGGTGATACTCCATATAACACAAATATTGAACCCCAGAAAGGCATGCAAGGGTTAAGGGGGCGTAGCCCCTTGCGACGGTGTGAAGAGCGCCCGTAGGGCGCGATGAAGTACCTAGTACATACATACTTACCTTATGTTCTCACGCAGGTCGGTCCTCTTCTCCAGTAGAATCCAAGGGCTACCTGTTGAAGAAATTCTACTCACCAGATCCATGGGTCCAGGCTCCTCGGCAAATCCAGGGTTAATCCACGTACTTGAATAAATAAAAAAAACGGTGTCCCGACCACGAACTGAAAGGGGACCCATGTTTGCACATGGGTCACCTTCCCACGAATGCCAGAAACCCACTTTGACTTCTGTCTAAGTGGGTTTCTTCAGCCAATCAGGGAGTGCCACGTTGTAGCACTCTCCTGATCAGCTGTGTGCTGCTGTCCTCACTGACAGGCGGCACACGGCAGTGTTACAATGTAGCGCCTATGCGCTCCATTGTAACCAATGCTGGGAACTTTCTGCTCAGCGGTGACGTCACTTTAGGTCAACCGCAGGGCAGAAAGTTCCCATCATTGGTTACAATGTAGCGCATAGGCGCTACATTGTAACACTGCCGTGTGCTGCCTGTCAGTGAGGACAGGAGCACACAGCTGATCAGGAGAGTGCTACAACGTGGCACTCCCTGATTGGCTGAAGAAACCCACTTAGTCAGAAGGCAAAGTGGGTTTCTGGCATTCGTGGAAAGGTGACCCATGTGCAAACATGGGTCACCTTTCAGTTCGAGGTCGGGCAACCGTTTTTTTGTTTTATTCAAGTACGTGGATTATCCCTGGATTTGCCGAGGAGCCTGTACCACTGGATCTGGTGAGTAGAATTTCTTCAACAGGTAGCCCTTGGATTCTACTGGAGAAGAGGACCGACCTGCGTGAGAACATAAGGTAAGTATGTATGTATGTGTGTATGTATGTAATAAAATTATACTTTCACGGTGTGTGTGTCTTGTGTTTTTTTGGGTATTTTTTTAGTGGTAGTACTACAGGTACCAGCGGGCCCGTTTTTCCACCGCATGCTGGTACTTGTGGTTCTCCAAGTACCAGCATGCGGGGGAGGCTTGCTGGGACTTGTAGTACTGCTACTAAAAACAATATCTTTTCATTATCACAAATGGCTATCAGCCTCCCCATCCGTAGCCCATTGGATGGGGGGGGACAGCCTCGGGCTTCACCCCTGGCCCTTGGGTGGCTGGGGGGGGGGACCCCTTGATTGAAGGGGTCCCCACTCCCCCAGGGTACCCCGGCCAGGGGTGACTAGTTGGATTTTTGATGCCACGGCCGCAGGGCACTGTATAAAAGTGACCCCCGGCTGTGGCATTATCTGTCCAGCTAGTGGAGCCCGGTGCTGGTTTTAAAAATACGGGGGACCCCTACTCTTTTTGTCCCCCGTATTTTTGGAACCAGGACCAGGCGCAGAGCCCGATGCTGGTTGCTTAAATATGGGGGAACCCCTGTCAATTTTGTCCCCATATTTCTGCAACCAGGATCGGCTCAAAGAGCCCGAGGCTGGTTATGCTTAGGAGGGGGGACCCCACGCATTTTTTTTTTGGGATTTTACATTGTTTAATTAAAAAAAAAAAAAATAAGAACCCCAGCACGGATCACACAGATCCGGCCGAGATTGATTGTAAAAAAAAACGGCAGTGTTTTGCTAATCACTGCCGTAAAAATAGGTAAAAAAAAAACGAATGACATCGACATCGGAAGAAAAGAAAAACCCGAATACGACAGCTTAGTAAATCCATCGTAATCAATTCAAAAAGTTGCAGTTTTACACTGTCGATGTCATTCGTGATTGAACTTTGACCTTTTTTCGGAAATTACGAATCTTAGTAAATTTACCCCATAGGGGTATATTTACTAAGCTCCCGATTTTGACCGAGATGCCGTTTTTTCTTCAAAGTGTCATCTCGGTTAATCTCGGTCATTTACTAAACACTAATCACGGCAGTGATGAGGGCATTCGTAATTTTTTGCTAGTTCAGGTAAAAAATTACGAATGAATACACCATCGGTCAAATTACGCCTGTTTAGATATGAATCTCGGTCATTTACTAAGAAGTGCAAAGCAAAAAAACACAAAACACTGCCGTGAAAAATTACAACTCGTAAAAAAGTCCTAAAAAAAACAGACCTGCTTTTTTTTTCCGTGATTTGAGATGCATGCAGGGATCCATGAGATCCGTGCATGTATATCAGTGGGAAGGGGTGGGAAAGTGCTTATTTTTGCCAAAAAAATTGCGTGGGGTCCCCCCTCCTAAGCATAACCAGCCTCGGGCTCTTTGAGCCGATCCTGGTTGCAGAAATATGGGGGGAAAAATGACAGGGGTTCCCCCATATTTAAGCAACCAGCATCGGGCTCTGCGCCTGGTCCTGGTCCCAAAAATACGGGGGACAAAAAGAGTAGGGGTCCCCCGTATTTTTAAAACCAGCACCGGGCTCCACTAGCTGGACAGATAATGCCACAGCCGGGGGTCACTTTTATACAGCGCCCTGCGGCCGTGGCATCAAAAATCCAACTAGTCACCCCTGGCCGGGGTACCCTGGGGGAGTGGGGACCCCTTCAATCAAGGGGTCCCCCCCCCAGCCACCCAAGGGCCAGGGGTGAAGCCCGAGGCTGTCCCCCCCCATCCAATGGGCTGCGGATGGGGAGGCTGATAGCCATTTGTGATAATGAAAAGATATTGTTTTTAGTAGCAGTACTACAAGTCCCAGCAAGCCTCCCCCGCATGCTGGTACTTGGAGAACCACAAGTACCAGCATGCGGCGGAAAAACGGGCCCGCTGGTACCTGTAGTACTACCACTAAAAAAATACCCAAAAAAACACAAGACACACACACCGTGAAAGTATAATTTTATTACATACATACACACATACATACATACTTACCTTATGTTCTCACGCAGGTCGGTCCTCTTCTCCAGTAGAATCCAAGGGCTACCTGTTGAAGAAATTCTACTCACCAGATCCATGGGTCCAGGCTCCTCGGCAAATCCAGGGTTAATCCACGTACTTGAATAAATAAAAAAAACGGTGTCCCGACCACGAACTGAAAGGGGACCCATGTTTGCACATGGGTCACCTTCCCACGAATGCCAGAAACCCACTTTGACTTCTGTCTAAGTGGGTTTCTTCAGCCAATCAGGGAGTGCCACGTTGTAGCACTCTCCTGATCAGCTGTGTGCTGCTGTCCTCACTGACAGGCGGCACACGGCAGTGTTACAATGTAGCGCCTATGCGCTCCATTGTAACCAATGCTGGGAACTTTCTGCTCAGCGGTGACGTCACTTTAGGTCAACCGCAGGGCAGAAAGTTCCCATCATTGGTTACAATGTAGCGCATAGGCGCTACATTGTAACACTGCCGTGTGCTGCCTGTCAGTGAGGACAGGAGCACACAGCTGGTCAGGAGAGTGCTACAACGTGGCACTCCCTGATTGGCTGAAGAAACCCACTTAGTCAGAAGGCAAAGTGGGTTTCTGGCATTCGTGGAAAGGTGACCCATGTGCAAACATGGGTCACCTTTCAGTTCGAGGTCGGGCAACCGTTTTTTTGTTTTATTCAAGTACGTGGATTATCCCTGGATTTGCCGAGGAGCCTGGACCACTGGATCTGGTGAGTAGAATTTCTTCAACAGGTAGCCCTTGGATTCTACTGGAGAAGAGGACCGACCTGCGTGGGAACTTAAGGTAAGTATGTATGTATGTGTGTATGTATGTAATAAAATTATACTTTCACGGTGTGTGTGTCTTGTGTTTTTTTGGGTATTTTTTTAGTGGTAGTACTACAGGTACCAGCGGGCCCGTTTTTCCGCCGCATGCTGGTACTTGTGGTTCTCCAAGTACCAGCATGCGGGGGAGGCTTGCTGGGACTTGTAGTACTGCTACTAAAAACAATATCTTTTCATTATCACAAATGGCTATCAGCCTCCCCATCCGCAGCCCATTGGATGGGGGGGGACAGCCTCGGGCTTCACCCCTGGCCCTTGGGTGGCTGGGGGGGGGACCCCTTGATTGAAGGGGTCCCCACTCCCCCAGGGTACCCCGGCCAGGGGTGACTAGTTGGATTTTTGATGCCACGGCCGCAGGGCACTGTATAAAAGTGACCCCCGGCTGTGGCATTATCTGTCCAGCTAGTGGAGCCCGGTGCTGGTTTTAAAAATACGGGGGACCCCTACTCTTTTTGTCCCCCGTATTTTTGGAACCAGGACCAGGCGCAGAGCCCGATGCTGGTTGCTTAAATATGGGGGAACCCCTGTCAATTTTGTCCCCATATTTCTGCAACCAGGATCGGCTCAAAGAGCCCGAGGCTGGTTATGCTTAGGAGGGGGGACCCCACGCATTTTTTTTTGGGGATTTTACATTGTTTAATTAAAAAAAAAAAAAATAAGAACCCCAGCACGGATCACACAGATCCGGCCGAGATTGATTGTAAAAAAAAACGGCAGTGTTTTGCTAATCACTGCCGTAAAAATAGGTAAAAAAAAAACGAATGACATCGACATCGGAAGAAAAGAAAAACCCGAATACGACAGCTTAGTAAATCCATCGTAATCAATTCAAAAAGTTGCAGTTTTACACTGTCGATGTCATTCGTGATTGAACTTTGACCTTTTTTCGGAAATTACGAATCTTAGTAAATTTACCCCATAGTCTTGAACACGAGCATGGAAAGCAGTGACCAGGGCGGTGGAGAGGTGACGGTCATTGGTCGAACGTAGGGGGCGGGAGGGAGTATGAAGGGAGAGGAGGTTGGAAATGTAGGGAGCAGGGGAATTTGAGATGGCCTTGTATGTGAGGGTGAGGAGTTTGAAGAGGATTCTGTAGGGGAATGGGAGCAAGTGTAGATTTTGTCGAAGGGGAGTGGCAGATGTGGTACGGCGGGAGAGGAAGATAAGCCTAGCTGCGGAGTTCAGGACAGATTGGAGGGGAGCAAGATGGGAACAAGCGAGGCCAGTGAGGAGACCATTGTAGTTTTCTTCGTAAAGTGACGGGGAGCACCATTTAGTGCACTGCGTCACCGTGTCTCGCTCTGCTACCGCTGTGCTCGGCACAGTTTACTATTCCCAATCATAGTCCACGTGGATCGTAAAGTATGAAAAAGTAGAAAAAAAAATGAAAAAAATTGTGAAAAACTCATGTTGACCTTTTTCTTTCACAAACTTGTTATGGAACTCAACAGAGGCCACTGGAGAATCATGATCTTCTACGACTACAAGAGTGGTCTGCGACAGCAGGAGAGTTTTGAGTGGCTGCAAACTGCTTTTGTGGAGAAAACTCCGCTCCAAACCACTGTGTTTGAGTGGTTTGCAGAATTTAGACACAGGAGACGGTCCCTGGTAGATGGGGAGTGCTGCGAATGGCCTGTGTCCACCATCACCAAGGACAATGTTGCTGCCATGTGGGCCATAATTGAGGTGGACGCCAGGGTGACCGTGGCCCAGTTAATGAAGGAGATCCATCCGCTTGATACGCCACAAAAAGCTTGGGTGCCACATCAGCAGACTCGAGAGCAGGAGGCTTGGATGACTTGGTGCCGCAACATGCTGGTCAGGTTTGATGGTGGTCACTCAAACACTGTTTGGAAGATCATCAGTGGCAATGAATCCTGGATCTACAGTTTTGACCCCAAGGCCAAAACAACAGTTGGTACAGTTGACCCCAGTTGGAAGTGCGCTGTCACAGGAGTTCCGACATTAGCGCAGCGTGGCCAAGCAGATGGTGGCTATTTTGGGGACCAAGACTGGTCATGTAGCTACCATACCACTCGTGCAGCAGCGCACCACCACTAGTGATTGGCACGTCAATCAATGACTGCTGCATTTCCAGGTGCCGTCCAAGAACTCGCACTAGTGGTACCCTTCCCCATCACAACGATGCACCTGACCACAAGTACAAGAAAGTGGTGAATTTTCTAGCCCATCAACGCATCAAGGCACTTGGTCATGTGCCGTACAGTCCAGATCTGGCCCCCTGCGACTTCTTAGAGTGCCCACAAATCAAGTGCAAGATGCATGGGATTCGTTTTGAATCATTAGAAATTGCAGTGGAAACCTTCATCCAGAATATAGAAGACATACCTGCTTCGGACTGGTCCAGCTGCTTCACCAAGCAGTTCAAGCGCATTCAACTTTGCGTAGACTCCTTTGATGAATACTTTGAAAAATTTAATGTTCACTTTTGTAAATATAATAATTTTTGTGTATCCGGAAATGTATTGCACACCCCTCGTAAGTAAATGTTAATAAATGAATAAAGTGGTAATAAATAACAAGTATATAATTTTCATAGTAATAGTAACAGTATAGTAACTATTATATAGTTTAGATCTTTCCCCCCCCCCCTCCCCCCATACCTTATGTAGTCGGTTATAACGAACTGCAATGTAGACATACAGTAAGAAGTCTAATTAAGCTGAGCTTCCATTCCTTCATTATTATAGGCTCCTCTACTTGGCATTTCTAATTTCCCAATGGTCTCTTTTTAAAAAAAGGTTCAAATTGGTTGTGTGGCAAATGTGTCTTATATATCGGATAATTAGCCAACTCTTAAAACACCTTATGACACAATGAAATTCATATGGCAGCTCTTATGGAAAAGCAATCTGTTTTTCATGAAACTATTTTAATTGCTCCTTGCTTTAGATATAAAGTGCCCCTTACTGTACAACTAGGGGTCAGGAGTTTTTCTAACCCAATATTCAGCTAATTTACAGTCTGAGATAATCCAATATCTCACTATTTAGGGTAATTATTATTATTAGAAACAGGCAAATAATGGAGAGGCAAGAAGCATAATACTGTGCATAGGATGTAACATGGAAGGTGTATAAAGAAGCAAGAACTTGCAGGAGGAAGAGACAAGGGGGTAAATTTACTAAGATGGGAGTTCTATTTAAGATGGGAGGTTGCCCATAGCAACCAATCAGATTTTACTTCTCATTTATCTAGCACCTTCTAGAACAGGCCTGGCCAACCTGTGGCTCTCCAGCTGTTGTAAAACTACAAGTCCCAGAATGCTTTGTCACAGTTTTTCTATTAGGGAATGCTAAAACTCTGGCAGGACATGCTGGGATGTGTAGTTTCCCAACATCTGGAGAGCCACAGGTTGGCCAGGCCTGTTCTAGAAGATAATACCTAGAATCCGATTGGTTGCTATGGGCAACATCCCATCTTAAATAGAACTCCCATCTTAGTCAATTTACCCCAAGGATGCACACAGGGATGTGGTGGGAGAAGACAAGAAGACAGGAGGGAGGTGGGCCATGTTCGTGAGACCTTCCAATGTAATGGCTTGGGGTTGGGCTGAAACCAGAAAGCGTGCAGGGAGTGAGAAGGTAGGCATTGGCGGATTGGCAAGTAGGGTTGGTTGTAAGAGGAAAATACTAAGGGGGGAGATGTATCAAGCCTTGAAGAGAGGTAAGTGGAGCAGTTGCCTGCCCAAAGCAGCCAATCAGATGCCGTCATATAGTAGTGCCCCCAGTAGTAATGCCCCCTGTAGTAGTGCCCCCATTGGTAATGCCTCCATTAGTAGTGCCCCCAGTAGTAATTCCCCCTGTAGTATTGCCCCCAGTGGCAATGCCCTATGTAGTATTGCCACCATTAGTTGTGCCCCCAGTAGTAATGTCCCTGGTAGTAATGCCCCCTGTAGTACTGCCCCCAGTAGTAATGCCCCCTGTAGTAGTGCACCCAGTGGTAATGGCCCCAGTAGAATTGCCTCCAGTAGTAGTGTCCCCAGTTGTAGTGCTCACTGTGGTAGTGCCCCTTACACACACACACACACACACACACACACACACACACACACAAACCCCCCCCCCCCACAATACTTACCTTAAGCCCCGCTCCTGCATCCAACCACTGCCATCCATCTGGCCATCCGCTCCTCTGAACTATGGGAGAGAGGTTGCTCCCAAAGTGCACACTGAGAGAGCTGTAAGCCGGAGCTCAGGTGCGAACTCATGCCTCCAGCTGTGGGGAAGGAGCCGGGTGCTCGCTGGTAGCAAAATCTCAGCGAGGGCGCCCGGCAACTCCCTATGGTCGTGCTGACATCCAGGGTTAGGTGGGCCGGAGGAGGCGGAACTGGTTCCGTCTCCAAATGGAACTGATGGAACACAGTTCCGCCCTGTTCTGGCTCACTTTAACCCCTGGTTGACAGTCCCGGATCCTGCGACCCTACAACCTACCTGGGTTATTCCTAGGACTTGCAACCCCAGCATATGTTTGAAAGGTATGACCGGGGTCTTGGTCTTGCCAAAAAGAAATCTATTGGCAGGGGACAGTAGAGCTTGGAGATTAATCTCCAAGCAACCACTGTGAGCCGGAAGACCCAGGTCACTGAAAGACCCGGGTGCTGTGTGAAAGGTGACGACCCGGAATAACCCAGGTCATCACTTACTGTATGTGTAGAGGTGGAAAAACCTGGTTTGAACCTATGCTCAGTGTGTCCCAGCTCCAAGACGTGTTTAAGTTGGGGTTTATATCTGAAAGTTGTCCATTCAGTGGCATATCTCTGTGATGGATGCAGGATGTCCAATACACATGAGCCCCTACCTTTCCCACTCAGTTAATCTGTTGAGGTCTGCAAATATATGCTTCAATTTGTTATGAGTTAGGAAGAATACTGGTACGGTTTGAAGAGCAGGTGAGTTTTTATGAAGCCTCAAATATATTGGAGGCTGTTGGAGGGTCAGATTGTATGTGCAGTGTGTTCCACAACGAAGGAGCTGCACAAAAGACGTCTTAAGCATTGTGGGGCGCCAATGAGTAGAGGGAATGGAGTGGAGCTGGAGGTAGAAACAAAGAAAGAGTGGTCATACAGGTACGATGTGAACCAGGCAGGCAGGCCTAGGAGGACGAGCAAGGTGAAGTCATACTTACACTTGAGCAAATGGTATGTAAGCCAGGTGGCTACAGGCCAAGGAGGAAGTAATATCAGGCTTAGCAGAAGCACTACGAAGTAGCGGATGACTTATCGTGTATTTGTAACCACGTGTATAAGCAGGGCCGGCCCAAGGCCATATTTTTTGGTAAGCAAATACATGCTACGGAGCCCCCCCCCCTCCCTAGTACTTTTGCGCGTGCTAAAATAAATGAGTGGAGAGTGGTCTCATGGGGTAAGCCCAGTTGTAGTGCCCCTTATATGTTATACCCACTGCTCTAGTGTACCATACACATTATGACCACTATTCTAGTGGCCCTCACACATTGATTAAAAAAGTATTACATTATGCCCCCCTGCCTGGAGACTTGCAGAGCAGGCTGTGGTGTAGGGGTTGTGTTAAGGGAAAGGTCCTCTTCATGAAGATGATCTAGACGCTACCCAACCTTACCTAGCTAGCCTACCAATGGGCAACAGCCCCAACAGGGGAGCCTACCAACCCACTACCCGTGTCCCCAACACGCAGAGTGCACAGTGGGAAGGCTGCCTGGGCTGCACTCTCTGCCCAGGGTCCATCAGCTGGTGTCCACATCCTGCCAGGAGTAGTTGGCATTGCAGAGGTCCACTGTGGTTGGCACAGGTGGGATAGGAAACTCCTTCAGCTCAGGACATGGGGACTTCCTGTAAACCACGGTGCCATAGTCACCTCCAGTCCTGCCACAGCGCTGCTCACATCTCTCTCCACAGGTCCTAGTGGGTCCTCAGCCGGCTGTCCTGATAGGTCCTGCAGCCACTGCCGCCATCCTCATCAGGAATCCTGGGGAGGTCATTATTATGCATCCGCATTCTCACCTCCGTCGCCGGGTACTCTGTGATCAGGCACCGCTGAAGCAAGCCCCTTCCATGCAGAGTCCTTCAGCTGGGGCTATGCTTGCTCTGCTCCTGCGCTCTTCCCGATCTCTGGCTCCGCCGGCATGTTGTTAGAGCCTCAGTGCCGTGGCGCCCTATAGCACAGACCACAATACTGTGAAGAATTTCAAAGTAAACTACCACTCCTAGCAGCCCTTGCTGTCCGGCAGCAAGGGCTTCTGGGAACAGTAGTTTCTTTGGCGTTTCTTCACAGTATTGTAGTGGGGTGCGCTGGCGTACACGGCGCAGTGGCGTCTCACCACTGCCTGCTCGGTGAGTCTCCGGGCAGGCACTGCACAGGAATGTTTACCAGTTCCAGGTTTCATGCATGTCACTGGTGCAGCTGAGTCAGGGCCCTCTCCTCTATGCTGCGCCCTACTCAGCTGCGTACCCAGCGTATGCGTAAAACCTGCCCTATGTATAAGACTTCTTTAAACACAGTAAGTGAAGCAATATAGCTACAGCTAGGGTGCAATGCGACTTATATAAACAAGTACTGTATCTTGTAATATTTACTATAGAGAAGAGCGGTCCAGTCCGAACTTTGGGTATCCGAGACCACCCAAGCCGCGGCTAGACTCAGATCCCAAGATCCCACATCGAGGCCGAACGTCATCCTCCTGACATCGGATTCTCGTGGGACTTGGATACTATATAAGGGGCTGAGGCAGGACTCTGCACCAATTCAGTGTAATGTACACTACCGTTTGTTGTGTTATACTCTGCTGTAGTGCGTGTACTGTGTCCAGGGTCTCACAAGTGGCTGTGCTGGACAGTGACTGCATATAGGGGGCACACTGCACGCTGCT
This sequence comes from Pseudophryne corroboree, assembly GCF_028390025.1. NCBI lineage: Eukaryota > Metazoa > Chordata > Amphibia > Anura > Myobatrachidae > Pseudophryne > Pseudophryne corroboree. The sequence goes on along the minus strand of NC_086454.1, from coordinate 328,561,098 downwards.
TTGTGCTGCACTATAATCTGCTATACTAGTTGTGCTGTGTCCAGAGTCTCACAAGTGGCTGTGCTGTATAGTAACTGTGTATAGGGGGCACACTGCACGCTAATGTGTGCTGCTCTAAACTCTGCCGTATTGACTGTGCTGTGTCCAGACTCACAAGTGGCTGTGCTCTGTATAGCGACTGTACAGGGGGCACGTTGCTGTATGCTGCGCTGTACTCTACTGTAAATTATACTGTTTGGTGCACTTAAGCCTAGTGCGCTTGTTCACATGCATCTATAAGCCCTGTGATCCATGCAGTTCGAACCGAGCTGCAAATGAAAAAACAGAAAATACAAATAAAGAATATATTTCTATTGTTTGTACTGTTTGGTGCGCTTTGTTCACGTGCTTCTATAAGCCTGGTGATACACGCAGTTTTTTATATCAAGCTGCAAGTTAAAATAAATAAATATATATATAGATCTATCGTTTGTACTGTTCTGTGCATTGTGCCCTGTACTCTGTGGCAATGTTTCATAAATGTGCTGTAAACTACAGTGTGCTAGTGCCGCTACTCAGTTGCCAGTAACCAGCCAGCTCACTGCACCCTTTGGCCAAACAGTCACGGCAGTTTGGTAAATACAAATCCAAAGCCGAACGACAAATCTGAGCCAAATCCAAATCCAGCAAAAATGGTCCGGCGCACATCTCTAATTTTGTACCACATGCATTCCTTCTGCTCCCCAAGGTAATACCCTGAGGGACTTTGTAAGGTAAAACATATTGACCTTATCTTGTTAAATACACATACTGTAACTGCCAGTGTCGGACTGGGGCATGAAGAGCCCACTGGGGGGATGCTGCTATAGGGGCCCATGCTTAAAGGTGTAGCCAGGTTCCAGTGGGGCGTGGCCACCCACCACAGAGGTTTGGCTAACCATTACATGTTCTGTGCCCTTTGGTAAATATACAATAAACCAAATTATTGTGAAATATAATGTAACAGATGTATAATGCATAAATCCAGTATACTAGGATAGTCTGGAACTTGATCCCTAGAGGAGGAGGAGGGCCCACAGGCAGTAGGGCCCACCGGTGGTTTCCCCTGTTCCCCTGTGGGCCAGTCCGACCCTGGTAACTGCACATCAAATATATGTCTAAATCATACTTGCCTACCTGACACTCTCCATGAGGGAGAAAATGCTCTGTTCCTGAACTTTCCTGGTAATATATGATTGCCATCACCTGTGGTGAGCTAGTTAATTGATAAGAAAGGTGTTTCACCACAGGTGATGGCAATCATACATTACCAGGAAAGTCCAGGAACAGAGCATTTTCTCCCTCATGGAGAGGGTCAGGTAGGCAAGTATGGTCTAAATCAGTGGTTCTCAAACTCGGTCCTCAGGACCCCACACAGTGCATGTTTTGCAGGTAACCCAGCAAGTGCACAGGTGTATTCATTATTCACTGACACATTTTAAAAGGTCCACAGGTGGAGCAAATGATTTCACTTGTGATTCTGTGAGGAGACCTGCAAAACATGCACCGTGTGGGGTCCTGAGGACCGAGTTTGAGAACCTGTGGTCTAATTGATAACACAGAATGTCACTTATATTTAAAGTTACTGGGCTCCATTTACGCATGAGTAATAACCTCTTTATCACTCTCTAAAGAAGTTGTGACATCTGTATTTAGCAATCAGACAGACCAGCGGCGGATCGGGACGCCGGACCAGATTCCGTTTGGCTGGCCCGGACGTCCCTCAGTGGCCACCGTCATCCCTCATGCTGGCCGGCTGCCACGAGCGAAGCTTAGCTCCAATTGCAGCAGATTCCACCCAAATCTAACTCTCTCTGCACATGTTACATCTAGAGATGAGCGGGTTCGGTACTTCGGAATCTGAACCCGCCCGAACTTCATTTTTTTTTACACGGGTCCGAGCGACTCGGATCTTCCCGCCTTGCTCGGTTAACCCGAGCGCGCCCGAACGTCATCATCCCGCTGTCGGATTCTAGCGAGGCTCGGATTCTATCGCGAGACTCGGATTCTATATAAGGAGCCGCGCGTCGCCGCCATTTTCACACGTGCATTGAGATTCATAGGGAGAGGACGTGGCTGGCGTCCTCTCCGTTTATAGAGAAGAGAGTGAGACTAGAGTAGAGAGAGACACAGTAGTAATTTTGGGGAGCATTAGGAGGAGTACTACTACTTGCTGAAGTGATAGATAGATAGATAGTGTGACTGTATAAAGTATATCTGACTTGTGGGGGAGACACTGACAGTGGGGAGCAGTTAGAGTCTGAGAGCAGGACTCAGGAGTACATATAACGTACAGTGCACACTTTTGCTGCCAGAGTGCCACACTGCCATTGTGACCACACTAACCACCAGTATAATATATATTGTGATTGTCTGCTTAGGAGTACTACTTGCAAGTTGCTGATAGTGTGACCAGTGACCTGACCACCAGTTTAATAATCACCACCAGTTTAATATATATATATATATATATATATAATTGTATATAATATATATATAATATTGTATACCACCTACCCGTTTTTTTTTCTTTCTTCTTCTTTATACATACTACTATAGTAGCTTACTGTAGCAGTCTGCGGTGCTGCTGAGCTGACAGTGTCCAGCAGGTCCGTCATCAGTCATTACATAATAAATATATATACCTGTCCGGCTGCAGTACTAGTGATATTATATATATATATATATTGATTTCATCTCATTATCATCCAGTCTATATTAGCAGCAGACACAGTACGGTAGTCCACGGCTGTAGCTACCTCTGTGTCGGCAGTCGCTCGTCCATCCATAATTGTATACCACCTACCCGTGGTTTTTTTTTTCTTCTTTCTTCTTTATACATACTACTATAGTAGCTTACTGTAGCAGTCTGCGGTGCTGCTGAGCTGACAGTGTCCAGCAGGTCCGTCATCAGTCATTACATAATAAATATATCTACCTGTCCGGCTGCAGTACTAGTGTGATATTATATATATATATATTGATTTCATCTCATTATCATCCAGTCTATATTAGCAGCAGACACAGTACGGTAGTCCACGGCTGTAGCTACCTCTGTGTCGGCAGTCGCTCGTCCATCCATAATTGTATACCACCTACCCGTGGTTTTTTTCTTTTTCTTTCTTCTTTATACATACTACTATAGTAGCTTACTGTAGCAGTCTGCGGTGCTGCTGAGCTGACAGTGTCCAGCAGGTCCGTCATCAGTCATTACATAATAAATATATCTACCTGTCCGGCTGCAGTACTAGTGTGATATTATATATATATATATATATTGATTTCATCTCATTATCATCCAGTCTATATTAGCAGCAGACACAGTACGGTAGTCCACGGCTGTAGCTACCTCTGTGTCGGCAGTCGCTCGTCCATCCATAATTGTATACCACCTACCCGTGGTTTTTTTTTTCTTTCTTCTTTATACATACTACTATAGTAGCTTACTGTAGCAGTCTGCGGTGCTGCTGAGCTGACAGTGTCCAGCAGGTCCGTCATCAGTCATTACATAATAAATATATCTACCTGTCCGGCTGCAGTACTAGTGTGATATTATATATATATATATTGATTTCATCTCATTATCATCCAGTCTATATTAGCAGCAGACACAGTACGGTAGTCCACGGCTGTAGCTACCTCTGTGTCGGCAGTCGCTCGTCCATCCATAATTGTATACCACCTACCCGTGGTTTTTTTTTTTCTTTCTTCTTTATACATACTACTATAGTAGCTTACTGTAGCAGTCTGCGGTGCTGCTGAGCTGACAGTGTCCAGCAGGTCCGTCATCAGTCATTACATAATAAATATATCTACCTGTCCGGCTGCAGTACTAGTGATATTATATATATATATATATATTGATTTCATCTCATTATCATCCAGTCTATATTAGCAGCAGACACAGTACGGTAGTCCACGGCTGTAGCTACCTCTGTGTCGGCAGTCGCTCGTCCATCCATAATTGTATACCACCTACCCGTGGTTTTTTTTCTTTCTTTCTTCTTTATACATACTACTATAGTAGCTTACTGTAGCAGTCTGCGGTGCTGCTGAGCTGACAGTGTCCAGCAGGTCCGTCATCAGTCATTACATAATAAATATATCTACCTGTCCGGCTGCAGTACTAGTGTGATATTATATATATATATATATATATATATTGATTTCATCTCATTATCATCCAGTCTATATTAGCAGCAGACACAGTACGGTAGTCCACGGCTGTAGCTACCTCTGTGTCGGCAGTCGCTCGTCCATCCATAATTGTATACCACCTACCCGTGTTTTTTTTTTTTCTTTCTTCTTTATACATACTACTGTAGTAGCTTACTGTAGCAGTCTGCGGTGCTGCTGAGCTGACAGTGTCCAGCAGGTCCGTCATCAGTCATTACATAATAAATATATCTACCTGTCCGGCTGCAGTACTAGTGTGATATTATATATATATATATTGATTTCATCTCATTATCATCCAGTCTATATTAGCAGCAGACACAGTACGGTAGTCCACGGCTGTAGCTACCTCTGTGTCGGCAGTCGCTCGTCCATCCATAATTGTATACCACCTACCCGTGGTTTTTTCTTTTCTTTCTTCTTTATACATACTACTATAGTAGCTTACTGTAGCAGTCTGCGGTGCTGCTGAGCTGACAGTGTCCAGCAGGTCCGTCATCAGTCATTACATAATAAATATATCTACCTGTCCGGCTGCAGTACTAGTGTGATATTATATATATATATATATTGATTTCATCTCATTATCATCCAGTCTATATTAGCAGCAGACACAGTACGGTAGTCCACGGCTGTAGCTACCTCTGTGTCGGCAGTCGCTCGTCCATCCATAATTGTATACCACCTACCCGTGTTTTTTTTTTCTTTCTTCTTTATACATACTACTATAGTAGCTTACTGTAGCAGTCTGCGGTGCTGCTGAGCTGACAGTGTCCAGCAGGTCCGTCATCAGTCATTACATAATAAATATATCTACCTGTCCGGCTGCAGTACTAGTGTGATATTATATATATATATATTGATTTCATCTCATTATCATCCAGTCTATATTAGCAGCAGACACAGTACGGTAGTCCACGGCTGTAGCTACCTCTGTGTCGGCAGTCGTTCGTCCATCCATAATTGTATACCACCTACCCGTGGTTTTTTTTTTTTCTTTCTTCTTTATACATACTACTATAGTAGCTTACTGTAGCAGTCTGCGGTGCTGCTGAGCTGACAGTGTCCAGCAGGTCCGTCATCAGTCATTACATAATAAATATATCTACCTGTCCGGCTGCAGTACTAGTGTGATATTATATATATATATATTGATTTCATCTCATTATCATCCAGTCTATATTAGCAGCAGACACAGTACGGTAGTCCACGGCTGTAGCTACCTCTGTGTCGGCAGTCGCTCGTCCATCCATAATTGTATACCACCTACCCGTGGTTTTTTTTTTCTTTCTTCTTTATACATACTACTATAGTAGCTTACTGTAGCAGTCTGCGGTGCTGCTGAGCTGACAGTGTCCAGCAGGTCCGTCATCAGTCATTACATAATAAATATATCTACCTGTCCGGCTGCAGTACTAGTGATATTATATATATATATATTGATTTCATCTCATTATCATCCAGTCTATATTAGCAGCAGACACAGTACGGTAGTCCACGGCTGTAGCTACCTCTGTGTCGGCAGTCGCTGGTCCATCCATAAGTATACTAGTATCCATCCATCTCCATTGTTTACCTGAGGTGCCTTTTAGTTGTGCCTATTAAAATATGGAGAACAAAAATGTTGAGGTTCCAAAATTAGGGAAAGATCAAGATCCACTTCCACCTCGTGCTGAAGCTGCTGCCACTAGTCATGGCCAAGACGATGAAATGCCAGCAACGTCGTCTGCCAAGGCCGATGCCCAATGTCATAGTACAGAGCATGTAAAATCCAAAACACCAAATATCACTAAAAAAAGGACTACAAAATCTAAAATAAAATTGTCGGAGGAGAAGCGTAAACTTGCCAATATGCCATTTACCACACGGAGTGGCAAGGAACGGCTGAGGCCCTGGCCTATGTTCATGGCTAGTGGTTCAGCTTCACATGAGGATGGAAGCACTTAGCCTCTCGCTAGAAAAATGAAAAGACTCAAGCTGGCAAAAGCACCGCAAAGAACTGTGCGTTCTTCGAAATCCCAAATCCACAAGGAGAGTCCAATTGTGTCGGTTGCGATGCCTGACCTTCCCAACACTGGACGTGAAGAGCATGCGCCTTCCACCATTTGCACGCCCCCTGCAAGTGCTGGAAGGAGCACCCGCAGTCCAGTTCCTGATAGTCAGATTGAAGATGTCAGTGTTGAAGTACACCAGGATGAGGAGGATATGGGTGTTGCTGGCGCTGGGGAGTAAATTGACAAGGAGGATTCTGATGGTGAGGTGGTTTGTTTAAGTCAGGCACCCGGGGAGACACCTGTTGTCCGTGGGAGGAATAGGGCCGTTGACATGCCTGGTGAAAATACCAAAAAAATCAGCTCTTCGGTGTGGAAGTATTTCAACAGAAATGCGGACAACATTTGTCAAGCCGTGTGTTGCCTTTGTCAAGCTGTAATAAGTAGGGGTAAGGACGTTAACCACCTCGGAACATCCTCCCTTATACGTCACCTGCAGCGCATTCATAATAAGTCAGTGACAAGTTCAAAAACTTTGGGCGACAGCGGAAGCAGTCCACTGACCAGTAAATCCCTTACTCTTGTAACCAAGCTCACGCAAACCACCCCACCAACTCCCTCAGTGTCAATTTCCTCCTTCCCCAGAAATGCCAATAGTCCTGCAGGCCATGTCACTGGCAATTCTGACGATTCCTCTCCTGCCTGGGATTCCTCCGATGCATCCTTGCGTGTAACGCCTACTGCTGCTGGCGCTGCTGTTGTTGCTGCTGGGAGTCGATGGTCATCCCAGAGGGGAAATCGTAAGACCACTTTTACTACTTCCACCAAGCAATTGACTGTCCAACAGTCCTTTGCGAGGAAGATGAAATATCACAGCAGTCATCCTGCTGCAAAGCGGATAACTGAGGCCTTGGCATCCTGGGTGGTGAGAAACGTGGTTCCGGTATCCATCATTACTGCAGAGCCAACTAGAGACTTGTTGGAGGTACTGTGTCCCCGGTACCAAATACCATCTAGGTTCCATTTCTCTAGGCAGGCGATACCGAAAATGTACACAGACCTCAGAAAAAGAGTCACCAGTGTCCTAAAAAATGCAGCTGTACCCAATGTCCACTTAACCACGGACATGTGGACAAGTGGAGCAGGGCAGGGTCAGGACTATATGACTGTGACAGCCCACTGGGTAGATGTATGGACTCCCGCCGCAAGAACAGCAGCGGCGGCACCAGTAGCAGCATCTCGCAAACGCCAACTCTTTCCTAGGCAGGCTACGCTTTGTATCACCGGTTTCCAGAATACGCACACAGCTGAAAACCTCTTGCGGCAACTGAGGAAGATCATCGCGGAATGGCTTACCCCAATTGGACTCTCCTGTGGATTTGTGGCATCGGACAACGCCAGCAATATTGTGTGTGCATTAAATCTGTGCAAATTCCAGCACGTCCCATGTTTTGCACATACCTTGAATTTGGTGGTGCAGAATTTTTTAAAAAACGACAGGGGCGTGCAAGAGATGCTGTCGGTGGCCAGAAGAATTGCGGGACACTTTCGGCGTACAGGCACCACGTACAGAAGACTGGAGCAACACCAAAAACGCCTGAACCTGCCCTGCCATCATCTGAAGCAAGAAGTGGTAACGAGGTGGAATTCAACCCTATATATGCTTCAGAGGTTGGAGGAGCAGCAAAAGGCCATTCAAGCCTATACAATTCAGCACGATATAGGAGGTGGAATGCACCTGTCTCAAGCGCAGTGGAGAATGATTTCAACGTTGTGCAAGGTTCTGCTGCCCTTTGAACTTGCCACACGTGAAGTCAGTTCAGACACTGCCAGCCTGAGTCAGGTCATTCCCCTCATCAGGCTTTTGCAGAAGAAGCTGGAGACATTGAAGGAGGAGCTAACACGGAGCGATTCCGCTAGGCATGTGGGACTTGTGGATGGAGCCCTTAATTCGCTTAACAAGGATTCACGGGTGGTCAATCTGTTGAAATCAGAGCACTACATTTTGGCCACCGTGCTCGATCCTAGATTTAAAACCTACCTTGGATCTCTCTTTCCAGCAGACACAAGTCTGCTGGGGTTCAAAGACCTGCTGGTGAGAAAATTGTCAAGTCAAGCGGAACGCGACCTGTCAACATCTCCTCCTTCACATTCTCCCGCAACTGGGGGTGCGAGGAAAAGGCTCAGAATTCCGAGCCCACCCGCTGGCGGTGATGCAGGGCAGTCTGGAGCGACTGCTGATGCTGACATCTGGTCCGGACTGAAGGACCTGTCAACGATTACGGACATGTCGTCTACTGTCACTGCATATGATTCTCTCCCCATTGAAAGAATGGTGGAGGATTATATGAGTGACCGCATCCAAGTAGGCACGTCACACAGTCCGTACTTATACTGGCAGGAAAAAGAGGCAATTTGGAGGCCCTTGCACAAACTGGCTTTATTCTACCTAAGTTGCCCTCCCACAAGTGTGTACTCCGAAAGAGTGTTTAGTGCCGCCGCTCACCTTGTCAGCAATCGGCGTACGAGGTTACTTCCAGAAAATGTGGAGAAGATGATGTTCATTAAAATGAATTATAATCAATTCCTCCGTGGAGACATTGACCAGCAGCAATTGCCTCCACAAAGTACACAGGGAGCTGAGATGGTGGATTCCAGTGGGGACGAATTGATAATCTGTGAGGAGGGGGATGTACACGGTGATATATCGGAGGATGATGATGAGGTGGACATCTTGCCTCTGTAGAGCCAGTTTGTGCAAGGAGAGATTAATTGCTTCTTTTTTGGTGGGGGTCCAAACCAACCCGTCATTTCAGTCACAGTCGTGTGGCAGACCCTGTCACTGAAATGATGGGTTGGTTAAAGTGTGCATGTCCTGTTTATACAACATAAGGGTGGGTGGGAGGGCCCAAGGACAATTCCATCTTGCACCTCTTTTTTCTTTAATTTTTCTTTGCGTCATGTGCTGTTTGGGGAGTGTTTTTTGGAAGGGCCATCCTGCGTGACACTGCAGTGCCACTCCTAGATGGACCCGGTGTTTGTGTCGGCCACTAGGGTCGCTTATCTTACTCACACAGCTACCTCATTGCGCCTCTTTTTTTCTTTGCGTCATGTGCTGTTTGGGGAGTGTTTTTTGGAAGGGCCATCCTGCGTGACACTGCAGTGCCACTCCTAGATGGGCCCGGTGTTTGTGTCGGCCACTAGGGTCGCTTATCTTACTCACACAGCTACCTCATTGCGCCTCTTTTTTTCTTTGCGTCATGTGCTGTTTGGGGAGTGTTTTTTGGAAGCGCCATCCTGCGTGACACTGCAGTGCCACTCCTAGATGGGCCAGGTGTTTGTGTCGGCCACTAGGGTCGCTTATCTTACTCACACAGCTACCTCATTGCGCCTCTTTTTTTCTTTGCGTCATGTGCTGTTTGGGGAGTGTTTTTTGGAAGGGCCATCCTGCGTGACACTGCAGTGCCACTCCTAGATGGGCCCGGTGTTTGTGTCGGCCACTAGGGTCGCTTATCTTACTCACACAGCTACCTCATTGCGCCTCTTTTTTTCTTTGCATCATGTGCTGTTTGGGGAGTGTTTTTTGGAAGGGCCATCCTGCGTGACACTGCAGTGCCACTCCTAGATGGGCCCGGTGTTTGTGTCAGCCACTAGGGTCGCTTAGCTTAGTCATCCAGCGACCTCGGTGCAAATTTTAGGACTAAAAATAATATTGTGAGGTGTGAGGTATTCAGAATAGACTGAAAATGAGTGGAAATTATGGTTTTTGAGGTTAATAATACTTTGGGATCAAAATGACCCCCAAATTCTATGATTTAAGCTGTTTTTTAGTGTTTTTTGAAAAAAACACCCGAATCCAAAACACACCCGAATCCGACAAAAAAAATTCGGTGAGGTTTTGCCAAAACGCGGTCGAGCCCAAAACACGGCCGCGGAACCGAACCCAAAACCAAAACACAAAACCCGAAAAATTTCAAGTGCACATCTCTAGTTACATCTGCCCCACCTGCAGTGGTTTTGCCCAACTGCTAACAAATTTGCTGCTGCGATCAACTCTGAATTACCCCCAGTGTGATGTCAGGGTACTGCACTGGCTGTGGTGGTCCTGCATGCATATTTACACTGCACAGAAACAAAATAACCCACCCAAATCTAATCTCTCTGCACATGTTACGTCTGCCCCTTCTGCAGTGCCATATGGTTTTACCCAATTGCTTGCTTTTTTGGTTTGCTATCAAACCTGAATAACCCCCTGTATTCTGTTCGTCTCCAGGACTCCTTACATTGCTCCTACAATTAATCCAGTCTTCCAGCACTTATGGAGAATCTGACACTTGGGGTGTGTATAATTTCTCCATACCCTTGGCTCTGATCCCATGTAGTGTACTCTTGCTGGCTGTCAAATGCCTCTTTGGAAAACTTGTCTTATACACTTTTCCTTTACAAGTCTCCACCGCTTGAAAGACAACAGATAAAAATAAGATAAGATTCCATAATCTAGCGCAGGCATTCCCAACCACGGTCCTCAAGGCACACCAACAGTGCAGGTTTTAGTGATATCCAGGCTTCAGCACAGATGGTTACATCAAAATAACTGAGGTACTAATTAAGTCACCTGTATTCAAGCCTGGATATCACTAAAACCAGGACTGTTAGTGTGCCTTGAGGACCGAGGTTGGGAAACACTGATCTAGCGTATGACTTTACTATTTCTCTTTTGTGCTTAAGGGGGGTACACACGGAGAGATCCGTGCTTAAAATCTAAGCAATCTTGCTAGATTGCTTAGATTTTAAGCACGGATCTGCCGTGTGTATGCCCTCCAGCGATAGCGATGCGTGACCCCGCGCATCGCTATCGCCGGTGCTAGATTGAGCCTGCATGCAGGCTCAATCTAGCGGGTCGCTCACTTCACCGTTTTGTGAAGTGAGCGGCACCCCGTCGGCTTTCCCCCTCGCTCAGCACATTGCGCTGTGCTGAGCGGGGTGAGAGATGTGTGCTGAGCGGTCTGTGTTAAGATCGCTCAGCACACATCTCTCCCGTCAGTACCCCCCTTAAGCCTCTGTTAAACTCCCACTTCATCCAGAGTAAAGGACAGCTAAGCCCAGCAAAAGCTTTGGATAAGTACAATCAGGGCAGCACTTTATTTTGTTGCAGAACTGGACAATGGCGCTGTGTACAGGTCAACAGAGGTCGTGTTTGATCAATAAATTATTTGATGGAAAGAATTTCATGAATAGCGAGTACTTATTTTATTTCATATATCAGAAAACACAAACAAGTACAAAGTACCACCTGGTGCCAATTAATTATGCTCAGATATATAGCTTTGCATACAGCTTTAAAACCAAAGGGACTAGTCCACCCTTCTAAATACAAACATGCACAGAAATTAATCTAAAAAGCGCTTTTTAATTCATTTCTGTGCGTGTTTATTTCATATATACTGCATGATGTCTTAGAAATATATAAGCATTTGATGATGCATAATTGGTTATGTATTTGTGATTTGTGGGGCGCTCAATATATAACAATGGTGGGTATTCAAATAGTGCCTCATGAAAAGGAAAAACATAAAACACAGCATAGTGTAATATAGTCTAAAAGAAATAGTTCTTTCCACTGTGTGGGGGAAAGAATAGGTGATGTAGAATTTTCCCGAAAGGATTCAAGCGTCCACCTTCTTATAGGATCACCCCAAGTGATGTCATGCCAACGCAACAAGAAATTCGTACATGTATGCTTACTTGTATAAGCGAAGTAGAAAACACATAAAGGTTTCTTTATTCCAAGTACTGTCTTTTTTCTTCAACCAATAAAACGAGGATGAATATCACTCGTATAGTACATAAGAAGAATTAAAAAAGGAAGCCAATTAGGGCAAAATAGAATTAAAATACAAATAGACGACCAGCCATACCATATAAGGAAACTGAGATGGAAATCAGCTGACACAATATGACCCGGTTATCAATATGTCATAAGTTCCCCGCAACGGATATGACAGGTTTAGAACAACAATATGGCACTTTATCAACGCGTTTCGACGCTCGGCGGCAACTTTATCAAGATTTAACAGTGTACATAACTATAAAAAATATACATACATAATCATATCAATAAAATGTAAATAATAACATCAATTCCAATTCTAAATTAAAAAGACATCTCACATCATATAACATACCACTGATATGTGGACTCTCCTGTGTGGTCAGCTGGATAATAAGGTCTCTAATCTGACCTTCCTTAAATAGTATGAGCCCTAATCAATTGGGGGTTAATTTACCAATGAGTTTAGATCCCCTATGATGGACACTCGAACTGACCAATCCTATCCAACCTCTGTGGATTTGCATATTTAGCTCCAAAAATTTATATATAAAAGCTTGTCCCGTCTCCATGGTTACGCGTCCGGACGGCTTCCGGTACACGTAACCATGTAGTCTAATGTCCCGCTTTCCAGCGTGTTACCGCCCCTAGGCCCTCATTCCGAGTTGTTAGCTCGTTCTTTTTCATCGCATCGCAGCGATTTTCCGCAAACTGCGCATGCGCAATGTTCGCACTGCGGCTGCGCCAAGTAAATTTGCTAAGAAGTTTGGTATTTTACTCACGGCATTACAAGGTTTTTTCTTCGTTTTGGTGATCGTAATGTGATTGACAGGAAGTGGGTGTTTCTGGGCGGAAACTGGCCGTTTTTTGGGAGTGTGTGTAAAAACGCTGCCGTTTCTGGGAAAAACGTGGAAGTGGCTGGAGAAACAGGGGAGTGTCTGGACAAACGCTGGGTGTGTTTGTGACGTCAAACCAGGAACGAAACTGACTGAACTGATCGCAGTGACAGAGTAAGTATCGAGCTACTCAGAAACTGCTTAGAAATTTCTATTCGCAATTTTGAGAATCTTTTGTTCGCAATTTTGCTAAGCTAAGATTCACTCCCAGTAGGCGGCGGCTTAGCGTGTGCAATGCTGCTAAAAGCAGCTTGCGAGCGAACAACTCGGAATGTGGGCCCTAGTCCCCTAAGTTACACATCCATTCTCGGAGCGACTTCCGCTCACGTGACCATGAAGTCACGTGCACCGCTTCCTAATGTGTGCCGCCCCCCGCGTCCAATCACCAAGCGTGTTTCCAGCGTGTTACCGCCCCTAGACCCCTAGGTTACGCGTCCATTCTCGGAGCGACTTCCGCTCACGTGACGATAATGTAACGTGTACCGCTTCCTAGTATGTGCCGCCCCCCGCGTCCAATCACCAAGGTTACGCGGCCGTCTAGGCTGTGTACGTCACATCCAATGTGACCCGGCTCGCGATGTATCATAATTAGACTCCGTGACATCGTGCCAACTAAACCTATAGATCGTTAAAATATATTTTAAAAACCGGTTCCAGTGAAATTACCCACCGCCCTTACAGTATATAAGGGACCAAACAACACTTAAACTGTTCAGTTGCCCTTTTCCAACATGGCTGACACTGATAGGAGACCATAGTACCGGTTGCAATGAGATTACCCACCGCCCATACAATATATAGGGGACCTAACAGAACATGAACTATTCAGGTGCCTTTATCCAAAATGGCTGCCACTAATAGGAATCCATAATAAAGGTATATTTTAAACCCTAAAACACAGTTAAAAACCATAACTGATACAATGCACCCAAAAAAATACCCTTTAAATGGCTATATATAATGAATCTACAATTAGTTGCCATGATAAAAATAGAAAGATATGCATGGTGATGACAATTACCCCATTTAAATATACAGAATAACACACCAAAGACATATCACAAAAACCACCTTATTTCAAAATCATGGTTTAAAGTTTAAACCATGAGGTTTCAATCTGTTAACCTCATGTTTGTTCCTCATTTCGGCCTTGGCCAACCTGTTGTCCCTATCTTTTGTTCTCCAATTATTTTTGATCCACTTGATTGCACAAAAGCTTTTTAAACCTTTTAAAGGTAAAAATTTGATGGGCTGAGAATGTTCGTAACATCATCAATGGGAATACAAATCATCCCTTCTCTTCGCACTTTAAAGAAAAACACGATATGTCTTTCAAAGGTTTAAAAAGCTTTTGTGCAATCAAATGGATCAAAAATAATTGGAGAACATAAGAAGGTGGACGTTTGAATCCTTTCGGGAAAATTCTACATCACCTATTCTCTCCCCCACACAGTGGAAAGAACTATTTCTTATAGACTATATTACACTATGCTGTGTTTACTGTTTTATGTTTTTCCTTTTCATATGATACCATCATTTTGGTGAGAAACCATTCAATCAAGGGGACATTTGGAGCGCAGAAAAGTGAGGTTGTACTCTTTCCATTGCATATTGTTGTATAGGTTGGTGACCTATTTTTGTACCACCCATTGCTGCTCCATTTTGCAGCGCCACAGGAGGAATTATTTCTTCTTTTTTCTATTCAAATAGTGCCGTTTTGCGACTAATCGGAAAAACAGCATTTTCCGCTCGTTTGTAGGTCGAATTCACATTCGACCTGTTCAAAGCCCGGTCCAATTTTTTCGACTTGTCGAAAAATCAGCCCAGACGAAAACCACATGGATCAGCGAATTTGCCGCCAATCCATGTGTTTTGTCGAATTTGCAGGCATTTTCGACAGCTTTTTGGTCCGTTTTCGCCCATGCCGATTCAACAAAAAAAAAGTTGAAAAGGCATGGCGAAAACGGAGCAAAAAACTGCAGAAAACGCCCGCTATTGAATACCAAACGGTGGAATTAGTGCCGATTTTTCGACTGTCAGAAAACTCTGCACTAATTGAATATCCCCCAATATATGAATATGACATGTAGCATTCTCATTTTTATGTTTGAAACAAAGAATAGCCTTGAAAACAGTCATATAAAAGACCAAAACCTCTTTCTGTAGAACACAAATGACATAAAACAGGGTTATAAAGCTGACATGGCTCTTCTACTATAGATCTAGCACCCCACCCCACTCCTCCTCCCCACATCATCACACATTTAATTATTACTAGTTTCTTCTTCCTCCACTAGGGGGCACAGGAAAGACTTTGGGAGTACGCTGGAGAGGAGAGCCTGGGAACCAAACAGTTAACTTTAACTACCCTGAAGACCAGGGCTCCCTCTCCCTTATATCCCACCCCAGGCCCATGGTCAACTAGTTTTAGTTTGGTGCCTGCAGGACTGGGCCAGGACAGCTTTTAAGTGGTCTCCCATTATTTTTTATCTTACTTTATGTACAAGAGTGGGCAGAGAAAGGTATCCTAGAGAATGCCCGCCTCCCGGTTGCTCTAGAAACACCAGTGCTGATGGCGACAGCACCAACAGCTGGGTGACTTCTGCTACAGGCTCCGGGGAGATTGCACGTGCACTTTCCAGTGCCTGAAGCCGCAGCCGGACACAGGGGAAAACATGTAAGCAAGGCTCCCTGCTTGCGGTGACCCACACACTTGCGGCTTTGCACCACCTGTGTGGAGACCACAGGTGGTCCTAATAGTGTCAGGCCGGGGATCCCTGCTCCATACACTAGACCACCAGGGCATTTTGTGAACGGGATCACTGCTGTAGTGGTGGCGGCCATTGTCTCGGGGTGACGGTCCATACCAGAAGGGAGGTAAGCTGCACCTGTTAGCCCCTCCCCCACTGCTAGGCACACTTCCTCAGTGCAGACAGCCCAGCTCAGGTGTTGCATATCTCCTCTCTCCACCTCCTAATTAAAGCTGGGCAGCTGGTTTAAATTGCAAAGCCTGCCTCAGAAATTGCAGGGCGAGAAGCTTGGGCGCATTTCTCCGTTTATACCTTGCTCTTTGCACCCTGGTTATGTTGTTATAGCTATTGTTATGGGGGGGTTTGCCCACTTTTTCATGTGCATTGAGTGGTTTGTGTGCATGCAGAGTTGAGTGCTTTCAGGGTGCGGTGTGCACTACTGTTGAATCTTTCAGGGTGCAAGTGTGCACTACTATTGAATATACATCTTTGCTCCCATATCAATGATCCAGCAGGTTTTCGGCAAGATCGAATTGGAGGGCAACACGGTGATCTTGGTGGTTCCAGATTGGCCATGACGGGTGTGGTACGCGGATCTTCTTGGCCTCTTCATCGATGACCCCTGCATATGCCCCTACAACCAGATCTCTAGTCTCAGGTTTTATTGTCTTAAGCCGGGTACACATTGGGCAATAATGAAATGCCGACGATATAGCGTTCAACGATATAGCGCATACACACTGGACGTTATCGTTCAACGACAATGATCAGTGACGTCAGCGCCGGCATTACCGGGCATGCAGCTCAGCCCGACATTGATGATTGCTTAACGACATGCAGGAGCGCGCATCGTTCATCAATATCACCCCCATACACAATGGACGATATAATCCTAAAAATAAATGATAACGATATTTACAGGTATGTCGTTAGCGTTTATTTTTTAGGCTGAAAATGCCCAGTGTGTACCCCGCTTTATTGTTAATGGGTTTTTCCGGAATTTGTGCATGAGGCAGTTTTTCATGCTTTTTATGTTCCATTAATTACTGGAAAATAAGATTTTACTTACCGATAAATCTATTTCTCATAGTCCGTAGTGGATGCTGGGGACT
This sequence comes from Pseudophryne corroboree, assembly GCF_028390025.1. Taxonomy (NCBI): domain Eukaryota; kingdom Metazoa; phylum Chordata; class Amphibia; order Anura; family Myobatrachidae; genus Pseudophryne; species Pseudophryne corroboree. The sequence goes on along the minus strand of NC_086454.1, from coordinate 328,544,325 downwards.
CCGTCAGGACCATGGGGAATAGCGGCTCCGCAGGAGACAGGGCACAAAAGCAAGCTTTTAGGATCACATGGTGTGTACTGGCTCCTCCCCCTATGACCCTCCTCCAAGCCTCAGTTAGGTACTGTGCCCGGACGAGCGTACACAATAAGGAAGGATCTTGAATCCCGGGTAAGACTCATACCAGCCACACCAATCACACCGTACAACTTGTGATTTGAACCCAGTTAACAGTATGATAACAATGAAGTAGCCTCTAAAAAAGATGGCTCACAACAATAATAACCCGATTTTTTTGTAACAATAACTATGTACAAGTAATGCAGACAATCCGCACTTGGGATGGGCGCCCAGCATCCACTACGGACTATGAGAAATAGATTTATCGGTAAGTAAAATCTTATTTTCTCTAACGTCCTAGTGGATGCTGGGGACTCCGTCAGGACCATGGGGATTATACCAAAGCTCCCAAACGGGCGGGAGAGTGCGGATGACTCTGCAGCACCGAATGAGAGAACTCCAGGTCCTCCTCAGCCAGGGTATCAAATTTGTAGAATTTAGCAAACGTGTTTGCCCCTGACCAAGTAGCTGCTCGGCAAAGTTGTAAAGCCGAGACCCCTCGGGCAGCCGCCCAAGATGAGCCCACCTTCCTTGTGGAATGGGCATTTACAGATTTTGGCTGTGGCAGGCCTGCCACAGAATGTGCAAGCTGAATTGTACTACAAATCCAACGAGCAATAGTCTGCTTAGAAGCAGGAGCACCCAGCTTTTTGGGTGCCTACAATATAAACAGCAAGTCAGACTTTCTGACTCCAGCCGTCCTGGAATTATATATATATATATATTTTCAGGGCCCTGACAACGTCTAGCAACTTGGAGTCCTCCAAGTCCCTAGTAGCCGCAGGCACCACAATAGGTTGTTTCAGGTGAAACGCTGACACCACCTTAGGAAGAAACTGGGGACGAGTCCGCAGCTCTGCCCTGTCCGAATGGAAAATCAAATATGGGCTTTTGTAAGACAAAGCCGCCAATTTTGACAATCGCCTGGCCGAGGCCAGGGCCAACAGCATGGTCACTTTCCATGTGAGATATTTCAAATCCACAGATTTGAGTGGTTCAAACCAATATGATTTGAGGAATCCCAACACTACGTTGAGATCCCACGGTGCCACTGGAGGCACACAAGGGCTGTATATGCAATACTCCCTTGACAAACGTCTGGACTTCAGGAACTGAAGCCAATTCTTTCTGGAAGAAAATCTATAGGGCCGAAACTTGAACCTTAATGGACCCCAATTTGAGGCTCATAGACACTCCTGTTTTCAGGAAGTGCAGAAATCGACCTAGTTGAAATTTTTTCGTGGGGCCTTCCTGGCCTCACCCACGCAACATATTTTTACCACATGTGGTGATAACGTTGTGCGGTCACCTCCTTCCTGGCTTTGACCAGGGTAGGTATGACCTCTTCCGGAATGCCTTTTCCCTTAGGATCCGGCGTTCAAACCGCCATGCCGTCAAACGCAGTCGCGGTAAGTCTTGGAACAGACAAGGTCCCTGCTGGAGCAGGTCCTTTCTTAAAGGCCGATGCCACGGTTCCTCTTGGAACAGACATGGTACTTGCTGAAAGCAAATCCCTTCTTAGCTCCCGAGGCCATTAGTCCTCTGTGAGCATCTCTTGAAGTTCCGGTTACCAAGTCCCTCTTGGCCAATCCGGAGCCACGAGTATAGTTCTTACTCCTCTATGTCTTATAATTCTCAATACCTTGGTTATGAGAAGCAGAGAAGGGAACACATACACCGACTGTTACACCCACGGTGTTACCAGGACGTCCACAGCTATCGCCTGAAGGTCTCGTGACCTGGCGCAATACCTGTCCCATTTTTTTGTTCGGGCGGGACGCCATCATGTCCACCTTTGGTCTTTCCCAACGGTTCACAATCATGCGGAAAACTTCCCGATGAAGTTCCCACTCTCCCGGGTGGAGGTCGTGCCTGCTGAGGAAGTCTGCTTCCCAGTCGTCCACTCCCGGAATGAACACTGCTGACAGTGCTATCACATGATTTTCCGCCTAGCGAAAAATCCTTGCAGTTTTGCCACTGCCCTCCTGCTTCTTGTGCCGCCCTTTCTGTTTACGTGGGCGACTGCCGTGATGTTATCCCACTGGATCAATACCGGCTGACCTTGAAGCAGAGGTCTTGCTAAGCTTAGAGCATTATAAATTTGCTCTTAGCTCCAGTATATTTATGTGGAGAGAATTCTCCAGACTTGATCACACTCCTTGTGTGACTGCTCCCCAGCCTCTCAGGCTGGCCTCCGTGGTCACGAGCATCCAATCCTGAATGCCGAATCTGCGGCCCTCTAGAAGATGAGCACTCTGTAATCACCACAGGAGAGACACCCTTGTCCTTGGATATAGGGTTATCCGCTGATGCATCTGAAGATGCGATCCGGACCATTTGTCCAGCAGATCCCACTGAAGAGTTCTTGCGTGAAATCTGCCCAATGGAAGCTCTTCGTAATAAGCCACCATTTTTACCAGGACTCTTGTGCAATGATGCACTGACACTTTTCCTGGTTTTAGGAGGATCCCGATTAGCTCGGATAACTCCCTGGCTTTCTCCTCTGGGAGAAACACCTTTTTCTGGACTGTGTCCAGAATCATCCCTAGGACCAGCAGACGTGTCGTCGGAACAACTGCGGTTTTGGAATATTTAGAATCCACCCGTGCTGTCGTAGAACTACTTGAGATAGTGCTACTCCGACCTCCAACTGTTCTCTGGACCTTGTTCTTATCAGGAGGTCGTCCATTTTCTTTGAAGACGAATCCTCCTTTCGGTCATTACCTTGGTAAGGACCCGGGGTGCCTTGGACAATCCAACGGCATCGTCTTGAAACTGATAGTGACAGTTCTGTACCACGAACCTGAGGTACCCTTGGTGAGAAAAGGCAAATTTTGGGACATGGAGGTAAGCATTCCTGATGTCCCGGGACACCATATAGTCCCCTTGTTCTTTGCTATCACTGCTCTGAGTGACTCCATCTGGATTTGAACCCTTGTAAGTGTTCAAATTTTTCAGATTTAGAATAGGTCTCACCTAGCCTTCAGTACCACCATATAGTGTGGAGTAATACCCCTTTCCTTGTTGTCGGAGGGGTAAATTTATTATCACCTGCTGGGAATACAGCTTGTGAATTGTTTTCAATACTGCCTCCCTGTCGGAGGGAGACATTGGTACAGCAGACTACAGGAACCTGCGAGGGGGGAAACCTCTCGACATTCCAATCTGTACCCCTTGGATACTACTTGTAGGATCCAGGGGTCCTGTACGGTCCCAGCGTCATGCTGAGAACTTGGTAGAAGCGGTGGAGGGCTTCTGTTCCTGGGAATGGGCTGCCTGCTGCAGTCTTCTTCCCTTTCCTCTATCCCTGGGCAGATATGACTCTTATAGGGACGAAAGGACTGAGGCTGAAAAGACGGTGTCTTTTTCTGCAGAGATGTGACTTAGGGTAAAAAAAACGGTGGATTTTCCAGCAGTTGCCCTGGCCACCAGGTCCCATGGACCGACCCCAAATAACTCCTCCCCTTTATACGGCAATACATCTTTGTGCCGTTTGGAATCTGCATCACCTGACCACTGTCGTGTCCATAAACATCTTCTTGCAGATATGGACATTGCATTTACTCTTGATGCCAGAGTGCAAATATCCCTCTGCGCATCTCGCATATATAGAAATGCATCCTTTAAATGCTCTATAGTCAATAAAATACTGTCCCTGTCAAAGGTATCAATATTTTTAGTCAGGGAATCCGACCAAGCCACCTCAGCTCTGCACATCCAGGCTGAGGCGATCGCTGGTCGCAGTATAACACCAGCATGTGTGTGTATACTTTTTAGGATATTTTTCAGCCTCCTATCAGCTGGCTCCTTAAGTACGGCCCTATCCGTAGATGGTACCGCCACTTGTTCTGATAAGCGTGTGAGCGCCTTATCCACCCTGAGGGGTGTTTCCCACCGCGCCTTAACTTCTGGCGGGAAAGGGTATACCGCCAATAATTTTCTATCGGGGGAAACCCACGCATCATCACACACTTCATTTAATTTATCTGATTCAGGAAAAACTACAGGTAGTTTTTTCATCTCACACATAATACCCTTTTTTGTGGTACTTGGAGTATCAGAAATATGTAACACCTCCTTCATTGCCCTTAACGTGTGGCCCTAAAAGAAAATACGTTTGTTTCTTCACCGTCGACACTAAAATCAGTGTCCGTGTCTGGGTCTGTGTCGACCGACTGAGGTAAATGGGCATTTTACAGCCCCTGACGGTGTTTGAGACGCCTGGACAGATACTAATTTGTTCGCCGGCCCTCTCATGTCGTCAACCGGCTTGCAGCGTGTTGACATTGTCACGTAATTTCCATAAATAAGCCATCCATTCCGGTGTCGACTCCCTAGAGAGTGACATCACCATTACAGGCAATTTGCTCCGCCTCCTCACCAATATTTTCCTCATACATGTCGACACACACGTACCGACATACAGCACACACATAGGGAATGCTCTGATAGAGGACAGGACCCACTAGCCCTTTGGGGAGACAGAGGGAGAGTTTGCCAGCACACACCAAAACGCTATAATTATCCAGGGACAACCTTTATATAAGTGTTCCTCCCTTATAGCATTTTAATATATATACATATCGCCAAATCAGTGCCCCCCCTCTCTGTTTTAACCCTGTTTCTGTAGTGCAGTGCAGGGGAGAGCATGGGAGCCTTCCCACCAGCCTTTCTGTGAGGGAAAATGGCGCTGTGTGCTGAGGAGAATAGGCCCCGCCCCCTTTTCGGCGGGCTTCTTCTCCGGAGTTTTAGATATCTGGCAGGGGTTAAATACATCCATATAGCCTCAAGGGCTATATGTGATGTATTTTTCGCCATACAGGTATTATACATTGCTGCCCAGGGCGCCCCCCCCAGCGCCCTGCACCCTCCGTGACCGCTGTGTGAAGTGTGCTGACAACAATGGCGCACAGCTGCAGTGCTGTGCGCTACCTGATGAAGACTGAGAGTCTTCTGCCGCCTGGTTCCGGACCTCTTCATCTTCAGCGTCTGCAAGGGGGGTCGGCGGCGCGGCTCCGGGACGAACCCCAGGGCGAGCCCTGTGTTCCGACTCCCTCTGGAGCTATGTCCAGTAGCCTAAGAATCCAATCCATCCTGCACGCAGGTGAGTTGAAAATCTCTCCCCTAAGTCCCTCGATGCAGTGAGCCTGTTGCCAGCAGGACTCACTGAAAATAAAGAACCTAAAAACTTTTTCTAAGTAACTCTTTAAGAGAGCCACCTAGATTGCACCCTTCTCGGCCGGGCACAAAAACCTAACTGAGGCTTGGAGGAGGGTCATAGGGGGAGGAGCCAGTACACACCATGTGATCCTAAAAGCTTGCTTTTGTGCCCTGTCTCCTGCGGAGCCGCTATTCCCCATGGTCCTGACGGAGTCCCCAGCATCCACTAGGACGTTAGAGAAATATCCGATATTCTTTGAAACTGTTGCTGGATGTTCCCAAGGTGTGCCCCTGTTCTAAACCATACATGTGAGTACTGTATATATAGAAAATGTACTTTCTATATATCTATTTACATAATTCGAGGAGTGGAAGTGGGCGAGGGGTGAGCTGGGGGTGAACACCCCACAGGGACAATACATCTTTTACTGTAAATACTTTTCATTCTGTTTGCAATGTTCCTCTGTGCCCTGGGCTTGTACGGCTATATCCAGGAGAGTTGATAGCCTTGCAGTCTTTAAACAGTAAAGCACTCAGCATAAAACGAATCAGAGATAATTAAATGTTCCTTTTATTGATTTTAAAAGATGCAATCAAAGTAGATTAGAAAACAAAATGAATGGGCACATACATTATCTGCAGAGTCCTAATCCAGCCCATAAGAAGGTAACAAAGAATACTGCATGCTGGACCACCACAGCCAGTGCAGTATCCTGACATCACATTGGGGGTAATTCATACTTACCTACTCTCCCGGAAGCTGCGGGAGGCTCCCGTTTTTTGGGGTAGCCCCCCGCACCCCCGGAAGAGTGGGCAGGTCTCCCGCATCCTGCTAGTACCCTAGTGATGCGAGCAGGATGGAGAGATAACCTCCCGCGGGTCCGTCGGGTGGAGAAGGGGTTAAAATGACGCAAATCGCGTAATTTTAGCCCCGCCCCCTTCCCGCGGACCCGCGAATCGCGGCATTTCCCGATGTGGGGCGGGGCTTAGCGATGTCACAGTCCGGCCCCAGCCCCCCGAAGACCCCTGCAGCGTCTCCTCTCCGGGCTTCTCTCGGAGAGGAGAAATAAAATGTAGGTAAGTATGGGGTAATTCAGACCTGATCGTAGCAGCAAATTTGTTAGCAGTTGGGCAAAACCATGTGCACTGCACGTGGGGCAGATGTAACATGTGCAGAGAGAGTTAGATTTGGGTGGGTTATATTGTTTCTGTGCAGGGTAAACACTAGCTGCTTTATTTCTCTGACGTCCTAGTGGATGCTGGGAACTCCGTAAGGACCATGGGGAATAGCGGCTCCGCAGGAGACTGGGCACAAAAGTAAAGCTTTAGGACTACCTGGTGTGCACTGGCTCCTCCCCCTATGACCCTCCTCCAAGCCTCAGTTAGATTTTTGTGCCCGGCCGAGAAGGGTGCATTCTAGGAGGCTCTCCTGAGTTTCTTAGGAAAAGTTTAGTTTTAGGTTTTTTATTTTCAGTGAGACCTGCTGGCAACAGGCTCACTGCATCAAGGGACTAAGGGGGGAAGAAGCGAACCTGCCTGCTTGCAGCCAGCTTGGGCTTCTTGGCTACTGGACACCATTAGCTCCAGAGGGACCGAACACAGGCCCAGCCTCGGAGTCCGGTCCCAGAGCCGCGCCGCCGGCCCCCTTACAGAGCCAGAAGCAAGAAGAGGTCCGGAAAATCGGCGGCAGAAGACATCAGTCTTCACCAAGGTAGCGCACAGCACTGCAGCTGTGCGCCATTGCTCCTCAGGCACACTTCACACTCCGGTCACTGAGGGTGCAGGGCGCTGGGGGGGGCGCCCTGAGCAGCAATAAAAACACCTTGGCTGGCGAAAATACATCACATATAACCCCCAGGGCTATATGGATGTATTTTAACCCCTGCCAGAATCCATAAAAATGCGGGAGAAAAGTCCGCGAAAAAGGGGCGGAGCCTATCTCCTCAGCACACTGGCGCCATTTTTCCTCACAGCTCCTTTGGAGGGAAGCTCCCTGGCTCTCCCCTGCAGTTACTACACTACAGAAAGGGTTAAAAAAGAGAGGGGGGCACTAATTAGGCGCAGTATTAATAAAACAGCAGCTATAAGGGGAAAAACACTTCTATAAGGTTATCCCTGTATATATATAGCGCTCTGGTGTGTGCTGGCATACTCTCCCTCTGTCTCCCCAAAGGGCTAGTGGGGTCCTGTCCTCTATCAGAGCATTCCCTGTGTGTGTGCTGTGTGTCGGTACGATTGTGTCGACATGTATGAGGAGGAAAATGGTGTGGAGGCGGAGCAATTGCCTGTAATGGAGTTGTCACCCCCTAGGGAGTCGACACCTGAGTGGCTGAGCTTATGGAAGGAATTAAGTGACAAAAATGATGACATGAGACAGCCGGCTACTCAGCTTGTGCCTGTCCAGGGGTCTTTAAAGCCATCAGGGGCTCTAAAACGCCCGTTACCTCAGATGGCAGATACAGACGCCGACACGGATACTGACTCCAGTGTCGACGATGAAGAGACGAATGTGACTTCCAGTAGGGCCACACGTTACATGATTGAGGCTATGAAAAATGTTTTACATATTTCTGATTATACAAGTACCACTAAAAAGGGTATTATGTTTGGTGAGAAAAAACTGCCTGTAGTTTTTCCTGCATCTGAGGAATTAAATGAAGTGTGTGATGAAGCGTGGGTTTCCCCCGATAAAAAACTGATAATTCCTAAAAGGTTATTAGCATCATACCCCTTCCCGCCAGAGGATAGGGCACGTTGGAAAACATCCCCTAGGGTGGATAAAGCGCTCACACGTTTGTCTAAACAGGTGGCACTACCGTCTCCGGATACGGCCGCCCTTAAGGAACCTGCTGACAGAAAGCAGGAGAATATCCTAAAATGTATATACACTCACACGGGTGTTGTACTGCGACCAGCAATCGCCTCAGCCTGGATGTGCAGTGCTGGGGTGGCGTGGTCGGATTCCCTGACTGAAAATATTGATACCCTAGATAGGGACAGTATATTACTGACTATAGAGCATTTAAAAGATGCATTTCTATATATGCGTGATGCACAGAGGGATATTTGCCGACTGGCATCAAGAGTAAGTGCGCTGTCCATTTCTGCCAGAAGAGGGTTATGGACGAGGCAGTGGTCAGGTGATGCTGACTCCAAAAGGCATATGGAAGTATTGCCTTATAAAGGGGAGGAGTTATTTGGGGTAGGTATATCAGACCTGGTGGCCACGGCAACTGCTGGGAAATCCACATTTTTACCCCAGGTAGCCTCTCAACATAAGAAGACGCCGTATTATCAGGCGCAGTCCTTTCGGCCCCATAAGGGCGACCGGGCAAAAGGCTCCTCATTTCTGCCCCGTGGCAGAGGGAGAGGAAAAAGGCTGCAGCAAACAGCCAGTTCCCAGGAACAGAAGCCCTCTCCCGTTTCTGCCAAGTCCTCAGCATGACGCTGGGGCTTCACTAGCGGACTCAGGCACGGTGGGGGCCCGTCTCAGGAATTTCAGCGTGCAGTGGGCTCACTCACAGGTGGACCCCTGGATCCTTCAGGTGGTATCTCAGGGGTACAAATTGGAATTCGAGACGTCTCCCCCTCGCCGTTTCCTAAAGTCTGCTTTACCGACGTCTCCCTCCGACAGGGAGGCGGTATTGGAAGCCATTCACAAGCTGTATTCCCAGCAGGTGATAATCAAGGTACCCCTCCTGCAACAGGGAAAGGGGTATTATAATTCCACGCTGTTTGTGGTACCAAAGCCGGACGGCTCGGTGAGACCTATTTTAAATCTGAAATCCTTGAACACTTACATACAAAGGTTCAAATTCAAGATGGAGTCACTCAGAGCGGTGATTGCGAACCTGGAAGAAGGGGATTATATGGTGTCTTTGGACATCAAGGATGCTTACCTCCATGTCCCAATTTACCCTTCTCACCAAGGGTACCTCAGGTTTGTGGTACAGAACTGTCACTATCAGTTTCAGACGCTGCCGTTTGGTTTGTCCACGGCACCCCGGGTCTTTACCAAGGTAATGGCCGAAATGATGATACTCCTTCGAAGGAAGGGAGTTTTATTTATCCCTTACTTGGACGATCTGCTGATAAGGGCAAGATCCAGGGAACAGTTGGTAGTCGGGGTAGCACTATCTCAAGTAGTGTTGCGGCAGCACGGTTGGATTCTCAATATTCCAAAGTCGCAGCTGATCCCGACGACACGTCTTCTATTCCTAGGAATGATCCTGGACACAGTCCAGAAAAAGGTGTTTCTCCCGGAGGAGAAAGCCAGCTAGTTATCCGAACTAGTCAGAAACCTCCTAAAACCAGGCCAAGTGTCAGTGCATCTATGCACAAGGGGTCCTGGGAAAAATGGTGGCTTCCTACGAAGCAATTCCATTCGGCAGATTCCACGCAAGAACTTTCCAGTGGGACCTGCTAGACAAATTATTATTATTATTATTATTACCAGTTATTTATATAGCGCACACATATTCCGCAGCGCTTTACAGAGAATATTTTGCCCATTCACATCAGTCCCTGCCCCAATGGAGCTTACAATCTATATTCCCTACCACATGTACACACAGACACATTCACGCTAGTGTTAATTTTGTTGGGAGCCAATTAACCTACCAGTATATTTTTGGATTGTGGGAGGAAACCGGAGTACCCGGAGGAAACCCACGCAGGTACGGGGAGAATATACAAACTCCGCACAGTTAGGGCCATGGTGGGAATGGAACCCATGACCTCAGTGCTGTGAGGCAGTAATGCTAACCATTACACCATACGTACGGACAAATGGTCCGGATCGCATCTTCAGATGCATCAGCGGATAACCCAGTCACCAAAGACAAGGGTGTCTCTCCTGTGGTGGTTGCAGAGTGCTCATCTTCTAGAGGGCCGCAGATTCGGCATTCAGGACTGGGTCTTGGTGACCACGGATGCCAGCCTGCGAGGCTGGGGAGCAGTCACACAGGGACGGAATTTCCAGGGCTTGTGGTCAAGCCTGGAGACATCTCTTCACATAAGTATCCTGGAGCTATGGGCCATTTACAATGCTCTAAGCCTAGCAAGACCTCTGCTTCAAGGTCAGCCGGTGCTGATCCAGTCAGACAACATCACGGCAGTCGCCCATGTAAACAGACAGGGCGGCACAAGAAGCAGGAGGGCAATGGCAGAAGCTGCAAGGATTCTTCGCTGGGCGAAAAATCATGTGATAGCACTGTCAGCAGTGTTCATTCCGGGAGTGGACAACTGGGAAGCAGACTTCCTCAGCAGGAACGACCTCCACCCGGGAGAGTGGGGACTTCACCCAGAAGTCTTCCACATGATTGTGAACCGTTGGGAAAAACCAAAGGTGGACATGATGGCGTCCCGCCTCAACAAAAAACTGGACAGGTATTGCGCCAGGTCAAGGGACCCTCAGGCAATAGTTGTGGACGCTCTGGTAACACCGTGGGTGTACCAGTCAGTGTATGTGTTCCCTCCTCTGCCTCTCATACCCAAGGTACTGAGAATTATAAGACGGAGAGGAGTAAGAACTATACTCGTGGCTCCGGATTGGCCAAGAAGGACTTGGTACCCGGAACTTCAAGAGATGCTCACAGAGGACCCGTGGCCTCTACCTCTAAGAAGGGACCTGCTCCAGCAAGGACCCTGTCTGTTCCAAGACTTACCGCGGCTGCGTTGACGGCATGGCGGTTGAACGCCGGATCCTGAAGGAAAAAGGCATTCCGGATGAAGTCATCCCTACCCTGATCAAAGCCAGGAAGGATGTAACCGCAAAACATTATCACCGCATTTGGCGTAAATATGTTGCGTGGTGCGAGGCCAGGAAGGCCCCTACAGAGGAATTTCAACTGGGTCAATTCCTGCATTTCCTGCAAACAGGAGTGTCTATGGGCCTAACATTAGGATCCATTAAGGTTCAGATTTCGGCCCTGTCGATTTTCTTCCAAAAAGAACTGGCTTCAGTTCCTGAAGTTCAGACGTTTGTCAAGGGGGTGCTGCATATACAGCCTCCTTTTGTGCCTCCAGTGGCACCTTGGGATCTCAATGTGGTTTTGGGGTTCCTAAAATCACATTAGTTTGAACCGCTTAAATCTGTGGATTTGAAATATCTCACACGGAGAGTGGTCATGCTGTTGGCCATAGCTTCGGCCAGGCGCGTGTCAGAATTGGCAGTTTTATCTTATAAAAGCCTTACCTGATTTTTCATACGGACAGGGCAGAATTGAGGACTCGTCCTCAATTTCTCCCTAAGGTGGTTTCAGCGTTTCACCTGAACCAGCCTATTGTGGTACCTGCGGCTACTAGGGACTTGGAGGACTCCAAGTTGCTGGACGTTGTCTGGGCCCTGAAAATATGTTTCCAGGACGGCTGGAGTCAGAAAATCTGACTCGCTGTTTATCCTGTATGCACCCAACAAGCTGGGTGCTCCTGCTTCTAAGCAGACTATTGCTCATTGGATTTGTAGTACAATTCAGCTTGCACATTCTGTGGCAGGCCTGCCACAGCCAAAATCTGTAAATGCCCACTCCACAAGGAAGGTGGGCTCATCTTGGGCGGCTGCCTGAGAGGTCTCGGCTTTACAACTTTGCCGAGCAGCTACTTGGTCAGGGGCAAAAACGTTTGCAAAATTCTACAAATTTGATACCCTGGCTGAGGAGGACCTGGAGTTCTCTCATTCGGTGCTGCAGAGTCATCCGCACTCTCCCGCCCGTTTGGGAGCTTTGGTATAATCCCCATGGTCCTTACGGAGTTCCCAGCATCCACTAGGACGTCAGAGAAAATAAGAATTTACTTACCGATAATTCTATTTCTCGTAGTCCGTAGTGGATGCTGGGCGCCCATCCCAAGTGCGGATTGTCTGCAATACTTGTACATAGTTATTGTTAACTAAATCGGGTTATTGTTGTTGTGAGCCATCTTTCCAGAGGCTCCTCTGTTATCATGCTGTTAACTGGGTTCAGATCACAGGTTGTACGGTGTGATTGGTGTGGCTGGTATGAGTCTTACCCGGGATTCATAAATCCTTCCTTATTGTGTACGCTCGTCCGGGCACAGTATCCTAACTGAGGCTTGGAGGAGGGTCATAGGGGGAGGAGCCAGTGCACACCAGGTAGTCCTAAAGCTTTACTTTTGTGCCCAGTCTCCTGCGGAGCCGCTATTCCCCATGGTCCTTACGGAGTTCCCAGCATCCACTACGGACTACGCAAAATAGAATTATCGGTAAGTAAATTCTTATTTTTTACACTGCAATTTACATTTCAGTTTGAACACACCCCACCCAAATCTAACTCTTTGTGCACGTTACATCTGCCCCACCTACAGTCACATGGGCCCTCATTCCGAGTTGTTCGCTCGCAAGCTGCTTTTAGCAGCTTTGCACACGCTAAGCCGCCGCCTACTGGGAGTGAATCTTAGCTTAGCAGAATTGCGAATAGACACTTCTTGGCAGTTTCTGAGTAGCTCCAGACTTACTCCTCCACTGCGATCAGTTCAGTCAGTTTCGTTCCTGGTTTGATGTCACAAACACACCCAGCGTTCGCCAAGACACTCCCCCGTTTCTCCAGACACTCCCGCGTTTTTCCCAGAAACGCCAGCGTTTTTTCGCACACACCCATAAAACGGCCAGTTTCAGCCCAGAAACACCCACTTCCTATCAATCACACTCCGATCTCCAGAACGATGAATTTTCTTCGTTAAGCCGTGAGTAAAATACCAAACTTTTTTGCAAATCTACTTGGCGCAGGCGCACTGCGAACGTTGCGCATGCGCAGTTTGCGACTAATCGCTGCGTTGCGAATAAAACTAACGAGCGAACAACTCGGAATGAGGGCCATGGGGCCTAATTCAGACCTGATCATAGCAGATGTGCTAAATTTAGCACATCTATGATCAGTCATACAGACATGCGGAGGGATGTCAGGCACGACCCCCCCCCCCCCCCCCACGCACAAGTACAAAAGCGCTTTTGTACTTTAGGAGTAGCTCCATGCCAGCGCAGGCGTTACTTGTCGCTGTGAGGGTCGCAGTGGCTGCATGTGATGTCACGCAGCCGCCGCGGTCCGCCCCCCCCAACGGTCCGGGCACGCCTGTGTTGCCCGGACCACACCCCCTAAATGGCACCCCCTCCCACCTAGCAACCGCCTCTGCCTGTCAGTCACACTGCAGCACCGGCACATGCGCGCAGTTCAGACCTGATCAGCTGCTGTGCCAAAAACGCACAGCAGCGATCAGGTCTGAATTAGACCCATGGTTTTGCCCAACAGCTAACAAATTTGCTGCTGCAATCAACTCTGAATTACCCCCTTTGTGTTTAGCCTTCCCACACATACATTGTGTAGCAAAATGAGGAAAACACTGTATATATATTTATTACTCTGCCTCATTTCATGAGTATGAACACTACTGGGGTCTAAAAACCAGTGAAAAGAGTGGAGAAGTGATCCAGTGGAGAAGTTGCCCATGGCAACCAATCAGCTGCTCCGTACAATTGTATAGTATGCAAATTATAGATGTTACTTCAATGCTGATTGGTTGCCATGACTCCACTGGCTCACTTCTCCACACTTTTCACTGCTTCATTAATAGACCCCATGGTACTTGCTACCCCTGAGATCTGCAGGTTACAGGAGAAGTGAATACTGCCACCCTCAAGTTTATCCCACCAGGGCTCATTCACCATAGGTCCTGCTGTATCTGCCTCTAAGTAAGGTGTTTCAGGCTACATGTAAATGTTATGAACATCTGGATGCTTTATGCATATGTTGGTAATGACAAAAAGAGTTATAGCTACATTGGAAAGGTCAATTACCTGCTAGGTACAATATGTCAACAAGCCCAGCCTGCTTCAGGTCAAGCCACTGCCACTAGCCAAGGTAGGCTTCCAGAAGCCCTACTGAAGCATTCAATGCCATCCTTCTATAGAATTATACTTTGCAGTTCTAGCAGTCCAAAGGATAATCCAGAAAACAATGCCTGGCTGTCCCCATCCCCAGGGATTGCACTTCTTTCAGGACAGGAAGGTCTGTTGTGTGAGATAGGGCAGCCCAGATGTTGGCCAACAAGGGATGCTGAAGAAGTGGGGACAGTGTCTGAGGTTTGGCCCAGCCATGAGAGATACAGTAAGAGGTGCCAATGAAATATCTGCAAATGTTGTAGAACCATCTTGAGATGTGCCAATCAGGGTTCAGAAATGGTAATCCAGCCTCATAGACTATCAGATGGGTCACTTAAGAAACCATTTACCAAGGAGGAGCTCTTTGTCTGTTGCTTTTAAGAATTTCCAGAGTGGCAGGGGCTACATGCTCCCACTGGATTGACTGTTGAACAGAGAAAGTACCATCGGAGACCAATTTGGATTAGCAAACCTGCGCCCTTCTTTGCTGAGTCCCTTGTGGATCTGTGCGTGCGCTAAAAGTGAAAAGATCATGAAGCCTACTTTTGTTTCATAGGCGGCACTGGAAGAGAAGCCTTCTACAAGCAGGACACAAGCCTTTAACTGGCAAGTCAGGCACCAATACTTAGTGTACCAGGCCATGTTTTACCCTTGTATATTATGGGTGTGTTCCCTTTGTAATATATACTTCCATTACCTGTAGAGCGTCAGCTGTCTCCTTAAAAGTCCTCTAATCCGTGATATGTGCATATGTGCTTTACCCCAACAAACCCTATTTATATTATAACATCAGATATGGATGAGTTTGTGTACCTAGAGGTTGATGGTAGCCCAGTAGCCCAGCTGATCAGGTGCAGCAGGAGCTTGTTGACCCTTAGCAAGCTCTGCAGATTGGTGGACACTTTCTCACAAAGATTCATTTGGAAATAATGGGGGATCGGGAGGAGCTTGGATATTTCCTCTGCCCATGCTTACTGGTTTTGACGGGTTGTCCTATGTATTGTACTAAACATTTACATTTCCAATGCTTTCCACATAATTCAAGACAGTCTGGTCCTTATTCACCGGTGGAAGCTGCTGCATCCGCTCTAGCGCCTATTGCCGTTGTCATGGATGTGTCAATATGCAAATGCTAGTTTCAGCCTTCCCCCTATGCATTAGCATTCGCCTCAATATGCAAGCCCTGAGATTCCCATTTTCTTCGCCACTGCACGATGCAACACTGCCGGTGGTTCTAGACAGTCCACCATCAACACTGCACCTGCCTATAGCAGGTACAGTTTCACGTCCTCTGGACATGGCCTCTGTGGAAACAGCTGTGCATCTGAGAATGCAACCAGCATGCAGTGACACACCCATAACGCTGCAATTGCATGCCCAGGAGCCAGATTTTTTGGCGTTCAGTTCAGGCCATCTTCCAGACACCGCCCAAGAACACCTCCCAGACACCGCTCAGACAGGAACACCTCCCAGACACCGCTCAGGAACACCTCTCAGACACCGCTCATGAACACCTCCCAGACACCACTCAGGAACACCTCCCAGACACTGCCCAGGAACTCCTCCCAGGTATCGCCCAGGAACACCTCACTGGCACCGCCCAGGACCACCTACCAGTCACCACCTAGGGACACGTCCCAGGCACCGCCCAGGAACGCCTCCCAGGTATTGCCTGGGAACACCTCTGAGGCACCGCCCAGGAACACCGCCCATGGACACCGCCCAGGAACACCTCCGAGGCACCGCCCAGGAACACCTTCCAGATACCACCCAGGAATGCCCATTCTTTGCTTATTAAGTTCTGATGCCAGCTCTCCCATATGCAATAGCAAATTTGTGCACTCAGGATAATGCAAGAGCCGCTGGGGTTTCCACAATGCGCAGTAGCAGATAATCGCTCAATAACATGAACACGGTCATTGCATGTGATTTGCGTTCACCTCTGAATCAGAACGTCTCTGTTGCAAATGGTTGTCTCAAGCTGTGTCAGGAACTGTGGTTCTTTGGGGACCTACCTTTGGCAGTTCTACTTTCTTCTAGGGTTGGAAATACATTATATTTATAATTTGAATTCACAATGTCGCCAGACTAAATATTTTCTAAACTTTTTTTGTGGTCAGATTACATAATTTTTCTTAAAAATATGTGCCAGGTATAAGGACACATGTATCATTCTGTATTGTCTGGGTTTTTTCGTTCTCTGATCAAAGGAAATAGTTGGACACAGGGCAACCAACTGACTGACTATCAATAAACAAACAAACAAACAAACAAACAAACAAACACTGTACTAAACAAAGTAACAAACAAATAATAAACAGGAGTAATACTCAACTTTTGTCTAAGGGGATACTGTTGTTAGGGCGACACAACTTAGGTTGACAGTAATTGCTTCGACCACGATAAGTCGACATGCGTTAGGTCGACAGGGTCATTAGGTCGACCTGTACTATGTCGACGGGTCAAAAGGTCGACATAAGTTTTTATTTTTTTTATTTTTTTATTTGTTGGGATTTTTCCATACTTGACGATCCACGTGGACTACGATTGAAACGGTAACCTGTGCCGAGCGCAGCAAGGCACCCTGCCCGAAGCCGCGAGCCATGCGAGCGGATACGGTGCACTAATTGGGTTTCCCTGTCACTTTACGAAGAAAGCGACACCAAAAAATTATCCAAAAACTCATGTTGACCTTTTCACCTGTCGACCTAGTACAGGTCGACCTAACGACCATGTCGACCTAGTTACCCTGTCGACCTAACACATGTCGACCTATCGTGATCGACCCAATGAGTGTCGACCTAAGTTGAGTCGACCCAACGACCCATACCCTGTCTAAGGTACAGTATAAGTTTATTTTGCCGGCTGTTGGGATCCCGGTGGTCAGGATACCGATTCCATAATCCCGACATCTGGCAATGCCTGCAGCCAGAATACCAGAATTTACGACACCCATAGAGTGGGAACAGAACCTGTGGCGAGCACACAAAACCCACAAGGGGACTCTTTGTGCTCCCCCGGCTGCCGGCATACTGGCGGCAGGGATGCCGCTGTTGGTATATTGACGGTCGGCATCCCGGCCACCGGGAAATGATACTGAACCCTTGTCTTATGCTGGGTACACACTAGGACAATGGCTCAGCATACACATTTACATCAACCCGATGTCGCTGGTAGGCTCTGCCGGTGTCAGCTGACTGCCTGCACACACAGCACGACGTGCTGCCGATATATCGCCCATTGGTTGTGCTGCACAATATGTCTGTGAACGAGGTTGGCGTTGTTATATATTGTTGAACGTGGGTATGTGTTTGAGTAAAGGATAAGGAGGCTTAATATCAAATCAGTTTATTAAGAAATTCATTATATAAGAACAGAACACCAACTCCACCCCTACTGCACATTTCATTCTACTATCTGGATTTTACCATCAAGTCCAAAAAAGTGTCAGACATGTAGAAATGATAATCTTGCATGTGTGTGGTAACGTGGGGGTTAATGGGCAACGTCTGTTAGCTGTATGATGGATCTAATAATGAAATCTGTAGGAAGAGCGTTCTTAAAAGTTTTGATGTGCTGCCATAATAGTGTTCCAATTCAAGAGAACACCCTACCCACAGTCTACAAGTGAAGAAACGTTGCCCATTAACCCCTGTGTTACCACACACATGCAAGATTATCATTTCTACACTTTGAGACTTTTTTGGACTTGATAATATAATCCAGTGGTCTCCAACCTTAATTGGGGTGTGAGCTACTTTCGGGAAAATAAAACCTCTAAAAGAGCTCCCCCCTCCCCCCAACGCGTGCGCGTTCCTGGGTGTGGTTTCACAAAAGTGGGTGTGTCCTCACAACTACAAGTAATGCCCCCAGCGTAGTGCCACATACACAAATAATGCCCCTCAGCAGTGCCAGATACACAAATAATGCCCCCCAGCAGTGACAGATACATGTAATCAGAGTCGGACTGGCCCACAGGGGAACAGGGGAAACCACCGGCAGGCCCCACTGCCTGTGGGCCCTCCTCCTCCTCTAGGGATCAGGTTCCAGACTCTATCCTAGTGCACTTGAATTATGCATTATACTTATGTTACGTTATACTTCACAAGAATATGGTTTATTATATATTTACCAAGGGGAACGGAACATGTACTCTGTATGGTTAGCCAAACCTCTGTGGTGGCTGGCCACGCCCCAGTGGAGCCTGGCCACACCCTTAAGCATGGCCCCCTACACCAGCATCCCCCCCCCCCCCGGTGGGCCCTTCATGCCCCAGTTCCGACACTGCATGTAATTTCCCATTAGTGCCAGATACAAATAGTGCTCACAATTATTGAACTCTGCCCCCGCAGCCGCCGCTCTCTTGTGTCTGTCTGAGGGGAGGAGAGCCTGGCTCTAGCACAGTGAGTGCCTCAGTCTCCTGCTCCGTCCTCACTGCTGCTGAAGTCCCGGCGCTGACGTCTCCGGCCGCACGCCCATTTGAAATATGGTGCGAACCGGCAGCCAAACAGGAGCCGGCGCGCAAGCTCTAATTGGCTGATGGCCGGCATCATATTAATATGCACCCACCGCCGCACGAGCTACTTAGGAAGCGGTGACGAGCTACCCGTTGCTCACTGATATAATCTATGAAGCCACATAGACTTTTTGGAACTTAAATAACATTGGACTATATCATTGATTTATTTTTATTTAATGTCTTTTGATATCACACTGTCATCAGTTTGGTTAACACATGGGTGTCACTAGGATCAGTGACAGCCGGTGCGATAAAGAGTCCCCATGTGCCGCAAAGGGTGTGTGGCCTCACAGGAAGCGGGTGTGTTCTTTTGGGAAGGGTTTGGTCTATTGGGAAGGGGCGTAGCATCATGGCCCAACCCCATTGTAATCACTCCGGGGGCGTTTCTAGCATTTCCGGAGACTTGTCTGCCTGCACTGCCGGCTCCTACTCTGTGACAGGAGCCAAGTGCTACATGTAATGTTACAGTGCACACCCGGCTCCATGTCACGGAGAAAAAGACAGCATTTTGATATCACCCCTCAAAGGGTGACACCTGGGTATGGGCCGCAACCCCCTAAGTGACGCCTCTGGGTTTACACAATTGTTTTTGCACATGTCAGTGCCAGTGCAATAGCCCCTCAGACCCCGTGGTAGATTGGAGGTGCTGGGTGGCTTGTGGGTGTTGGGGCTCTGCAGAGGCTATTGCTACGCCACTGCCTGGACTGGCAGATACTTGTCTCTGGTCCCGTCACACCAGCACCCATTGAAAATGCCCCCCCCCAAATGCCCGTTACCTAAGAGGAGACCGTTACTGAGGATGCTGGAGGCGGCCATTTTGGCTAGGACATTTTTAATGGGGGTAGGTGTGACAGGACCACAGACCCACAGCGGCCAGAGAGGAAGGGGGTCTCACGACTACGAGCAGAACCCCAGACAACAAGCAGGTACCATGGGAAGGAGGAGGAGGGGGTGCCTGAAACTTTCTGGGCGGGGGGGGGGGTGTCTATTTTATATTTACGCCACTGGCCAGTGCCCTAGAGAGCTTCAGACCCATTTTTCTGTGACCATAGTGTTAGGTATTTTTTTCCTTCTAGCAACAGAGTGCATAACAATATAATTTCCAAGTCTGTTAGGATGTGGTGTATGGAGGATTAATACAAGAATTACCGCCATGGTGACGCAAATCACCTGGATCCCTTGATACAGTTTACATTATTGAGCCGATGAGGGCGGCACGGGTTCTCTCTATGATTTAGGAATTGGGTTACAGAGCTGTCCTGCCCAGATGTCACTTCTATACACATACCCTCTTGTAATTTATTATATAACCCTGTTAATCTGTGATACGGTAACCTTCTCTTATCTCTTCATACGCTTATATTGTAAATGTCACAATGACCTTATAGAGCTCAGGGGGCCGGTTATGTCAAGTGGATTACAGAAAAAAAAAACACTACAAATGTGCCAAGTATCATAGGTCAGACCGTGCATGATATGAATGGGCACCTTACATTGCTATATCCCCCCCCCCCAACCTCCCCCTCCCAAACCCAACACACACACACACACACACACACACACACACACACACACACACACACGCGATAGCTCTAAAAATAAAATATTGCAAAATGCTTATGAAATAGTAATTGGGCCTACTTCATGTTTGCACGCAGCCGTCATTACTCACACAACGGAGCGATTCTCAGCAGACTGAGCATGTGCTGTGATCAAATTGTACAAGTACCAAGGTTCCGTTGCAATCATGCTCGCAGTGAGGACTTAATCGCAGAGTGATTGACAGGAAGGAACCATTTAGCATATGCACACAGAGAAGCATTATTATTATTATTATTATTATTATTACCGTATATACTCGAGTATAAGTCGACCCGAATATAAGCCGAGGCACCTAATTTTACCACAAAAAACTGGGAAAACGTATTGACACGAGTATAAGCCTATGGTAGGAAATGCTGAGTTTCAACCTTGTTGCTAGGGCCGTGCTCCCAGTGCCAGATATTCCCCCACAGTGCCAGGTACACACATGACCCCAGTGCCAAATATGCCCCACCAGTGCCAGGTACACATATACCCCCAGTGCCAGGTACACATATGCCACCCAGTGCCAATATGCTCCCCCAGTGCCACATATGCCCCCTCAGTGCCACATATGCCCCCCCAAGTGCCAAATATGCTCCCCCAGTGCCAGGTACAACTTCCCCTCCCCGCTCCCCCGCTGTTTTGTGAAGGAGGGACATGGAGGGCACAGTGCACACCTCTCATGTGTCCCTCCTGCATCTCCGGCGGCAGCGGCGGGTCTGTTAAATGAAGTGCCGGTTCGTGAGCCAATCAGAGCTCACGAACGGGTACTTTATTTAATAGACCCGCCGCTGCCGCCTGAGACGCAGGAGGGACACAGGAGAGGCGCGCGCTGTGCCCTCCGTGTCCCTCCTTCCCAGGCAGCAGAGATCAGTGGCGGAGCATCAATCGAGTATAAGCCGAGGGGGGGCTTTTTCAGCACAAAAAATGTGCTGAAAAACTCGGCTTATACTCGAGTATATATGGTATTACATACATAGTAACATAGTATCTGAGGTTGAAAAAAGACAATTGTCCATCGAGTTCAACCTATTTGTGGTCTCCTATGCATGATGATTTGACTAAAATTTCTGACTGATGCTGATGTCAGCCGTTGCATTTTATCCCTATTTATACTTAGTAACTATAATGCATGACTATGCACCATACCCCTGGATATCCTTATCCATTAGGAATTTATCTAACCCATTCTTAAAGGTGTTGACAGATTCCGCCATTACAACTCCCTCAGGCAGGGTATTCCAAACACGTATTGTCCTTACCGTGAAAAAGCCTTTACGCCGTATTGTGCGGAATCTCCTCTCCTCTAACCTGAGCGAGTGTCCACGAGTCCTCTGTGTTGATCTAACCAAAAACAGGTCCCGCGCAAGCTCTTTGTATTGTCCCCTTATATATTTGTAGATGTTGATCATATCCCCTCTTAGTCTCCGCTTTTCCAATGTAAACATGCCTAGTCTTTCAAGCCTTTCCTTGTATTCCATCGTCTCCATGCCCTTAATTAGTTTGGTCGCCCTCCTCTGAACCTTTTCTAGCTCCAGGATATCCTTTTTGTAGTACGGTGCCCAGAATTGGCCTCACTAGTGATTTATATAACGGGAGTATAATACTCTCGTCCCTAGCATCAATACCCCGTTTTATGCATGCTAATATCTTATTAGCCTTCTTTGCTGCGGTCCTACTTTGGGTACTACTGCTTAGCTTGCTACCTATGAGGACACCTAAGTCCTTTTCCAGTACAGAATCCCCTAATTTTAGCCCATTTAGTAGGTAGGTGTAATTTTTGTTCTTGTTACCACAGTGCATTACTTTACACTTGTCTGTGTTGAAGCGCATTCTCCATTTGGCTGCCCATGCTTCTAATTTAACTAAGTCGTTCTGTAGAGACTCGGCATCCTCCTCTGTATTTATAGCCTTACACAATTTGGTATCATCTGCAAAAATTGACACCATGCTCTCTAGACCTTCTGTTAGGTCGTTAATGAAAATATTGAACAATAGCGGTCCTAATACTGAGCCTTGCGACACACCACTTAGCACTTCAGTCCAAGTTGAAAAAGATCCATTAACCACAACGCGCTGCTCCCTATTATCTAACCAGTTTTTGACCCAAGTGCATATTGTGCTTCCTAGCCCTGATTCTTGTAGCTTGTAGATAAGTCTCATATGTGGTACAGTATCGAACGCTTTGGCAAAGTCTAAAAAGATTACATCCACGTCTTTACCCTGATCTAGGTTTGCACTTACTGTTTCATAAAAGCCAAGTAAGCTGGTTTGACAGGATCTGTCCTTCATAAACCCATGTTGATTCCTTTTAATGACCTTATTGACTTCAAGGAACTTCTGAATACTATCTCTTAGAATACCTTCCAATACTTTCCCCACTATAGATGTAAGACTAACTGGTCTATAATTACCTGGTTCAGCTTTACTTCCCTTTTTGAATATAGGCACTACTTCCGCTATACGCCAGTCTTTGGGAACCATACCTGATATAACTGAATCCTTAAAGATCAAAAATAGCGGTTTTGCCAGTTCAGAGTGAAGCTCCATTAGAACCCTTGGGTGTACCATCGGGCCCTGGTAATTTATTAATCTTTAAATGTTTTAATCGGTCACAGACTACTTCCTCGCTTAAATAAGTACCTATCAGTGGGATATTCTCATTATTGAGATTGTGTGTCAGTTCCTGAATTGGGTCCTCTCTAGTAAATACTGTTGAAAAAAACTCATTTAGTGTGTCCGCTATGTCATTATCATTTTTGCTTAAGACTCCCAACTTGTCTTTTAAAGGGCCTATACTCTCCTTCTTTAATCTCTTGCTATTAATGTATTTAAATAATTTTTTGGGATTCGCTTTGCTTTCCTTTGCTACTAGTTTTTCAGTTTCTACTTTAGCCGCTCTTATTTCCTTTTTGCAAATTTTGTTACATTCCTTATAGTGCTGAAATGACTCTGCTTCCCCGTCAGATTTGTATTTTTTAAATGCTCGCCTTTACTTGCCCATAAGTTCCTTAATCTTTTTGTTAAGATACATCGGTTTATGATTTTTATTCCTTTTTTTGCTGCTCATAGGAATAAATTTGAGTGTATTTTTAGCTAGCAGGAATTTTAGTACCTCCCATTTCTCCGTAGTATTTTTTCCTAAAAACAATCCTTCCCATTCAATATCCCTGAAAAATACCCTCATCTTTTCAAAATTTGCTTTGCTAAAGTTTAGAGTCCTAGTTGAGCCAGTATAGGGCTGTTTATGGAAACTGATATTGAATGTGACCATATTGTGGTCGCTGTTTCCTATGGGTTCCCCTACTATAATACCTGATACCAAATCCCCATTGTTTGTTAATACCAGGTCTAAGATTGCATTGTACCTAGTTGGTTCCTCAATTAGTTGGACTAAGTAGTTATCATTAAGTGTGTTTAAAAACATATTGCCCCTAGCAGTATCACATGAATCGTTTTTCCAGTTTATCTCTGGATAGTTAAAATCTCCCATCACTACTATGTCTCCTACTCCTGCTGCTCTTTCAATTTGCTTAAACATCCTAGTGATATTTGGTGGACCCCTTTCTTTGAAAGTAAAGCATTCATAACCTAGAACCAGAAATAACGACACGGAGACTTGAATTTTGGCAGAAAATTGCTAGCTATTTATTTGTCCCTATCCATTAGCAAACCTGTAATAAAGAAATTAATTTATTATGCCGCTCCAGCCGGCATATGGTGGCGGCCCAAAAGAACGGCTCAATTAACCTAAATTAACCTTAAATAACTAATCCTATAAATTTACTAAAACTTATCATAAACCGGTAATAGGTGACAACTCAACCCCCACAGTGACTACCCACCGCTCCTGGGTGCCCTGCCGCTGCCTTCCCGGACGGGTGGTCAAGCGGCCATAAGTCGATGGAGGTGAGTGCACCTAAACCACAACAAACTGTAAAACACTACAGTTTTCCCTACAATACAAAACTGCCGTTCTTTTCCGCCAACAGCGAAAGACTCATCCCCAAAGTCTTTCGCACCGCCACCATAAACCTACCCTAACTCCTGCAAAGCGAAACCTAGATCCTCCAGAAAAAACATCATCCCCTCATTGGATAGATGTACTCCATCATGCCGGAAAAGGTGGCTGTCTCTGAACCGAATCCTCGGGTGGCGAACCACCCTCCCTCCGTGGGACAGCACCCACTTTGCCACCGCCCCGTTCACCTTTTTCCGGGCCTCGTCAATCTGGCGCCCATCCGCCACACCCCTCCAACACAATCTTGGCACCATCATTGAAAAAACCAACACACAATTGGTCCATGCCGCGGTCACACTTGCCAGATCATGTATCATGGCCCACCGCAGATCCAAGGATGTCCTCTTCCCCAGGTCGTTGCCACCTAGATGGACAACCAAGACCCTAGGGACTCCATGCTTGCTGGCCTGACTCACTAACCTACTCCTCAGCTCACCCCACATCATTCCTCGCCAGCCAAGCCATCTGACATCTCCAAGCAATGCCTGAGCCCCCTCCGAGGCCACAAACCTGGCCGCCCAGTAAATGTAAGAGTGGCCAACCACCCAAATGGCCAAATTGTCGTCAAACCATCCTGAAGGGGAAAAGAGGGGTAAAATTGATTACTAAGAGGCTTATTAATTGTTTACACTGAAGGATCTGCCAAAAAGAAAAAACTTTAGATCTCGCTATTGCAGCAGTCACCGCCTAGCCGAACTGCACCATGCTTCGTTGCCAATTTAAAGCGCAATTAAAGACACAAAGGGGAAAGATCAAATAAAAACAAACAAAATAAAACAGGGAGGGGGGGGGAGGGGGGTATAAAATGGGAAACACATGTAATAACTCAGCTGGAGGTGAAAGCGTAAAGACCTGCTGAGGGACTCTGATTAGACCAGATTAGCCGAATTGTAGATTAGAATTCAGTCCGTCAAGTCAGGCAAAAAATCGCAAAATAACTCCAGACCCCCGCTGCCGACTCATGCCAGCAACGGCGAGTAGCTAATCCCTGAGTAGGATAACAAAAGGGGAAAACACCAACAGACGCACAACACCATAACTCACAGAACTGGAACAACATAATACATTGCAAATAAAACAAAGCACTAAGCGCAATCCGACCTCTCATGTGACGGGGCGAATATATCGTCTGTAACTTGACGACTTCCCTCGCCCCACCGCCTGGATTTCAGATCTGGAGAAACCCGCCGCAGCAGCCGACGTCGCCGCGCCTATTCGAAAGGAATGGGTACCGAAGGCAGCGGGTGGGAGGCCCAAGCTCGCTAAACAACGACTCAGCATCCAACGGAACTGGTATTTCGTCACTGGCAGCCCGTCATAATGCAATAGCCATGACCCCTCCCTAACGGGTCGCACCGCCACATATTGCATCGCCAGACCTACTGGGCAAACGCTCTCCTCTTGCGCTGGAACCATAGTGACCCAGCGACCTCTCCCCACTTGGTCCGTCTTAGAGCGCCTTAATCTGCACAGCAAGGACCTCTCACACACTACTACGTCTCCGACCAGCATGCGCGAATCTGCTCTCTTGGAAGGCGCTACCAACTCCGAAACCCTAAAGGCCCCGTGGTAAGCCAATGAGAACGCCAAACTGCACAAAAGTGTCTCAAACCTGGACGACGCGACTCGCCCCGATGACGGCCGGCAACAAAGCCGCATCGATGGGCCGCCTCCTATCCGGTGGCGTCGGCGCCACTCGCGTCCACCCTTTCATTGCCTTCCGCAGAACATCGCTTTTTGTCACATCGGGGACGCCCCGCAGCTTGCAGAAAACCAGACCCCAGCCAAGTACCGGGATACCACCGCTCGGGACCTACCCGAAACATACAGCTGCCAAATAAAAGAAAGCATCAGCCGATGCCTGCTCTTACCTTGTTGCTGACGACCTTGGACAAACTCCTCCCACTCATTCCAAGCATGTCGGTAAGCCTTGAGCGTGGCTGGCGCGACTGACCGCAACGCTATACCCTCCAGTCCGGCCCGATCACCTGCCAAACCTAACCGGGACATTGAAAACCCTGCTCGTTGGCCTCAGGTGCCAACAACCAACACCTCTCCCACTGTCCTCGCGACAAAGCGTCGACAATCCCATTCTCCAAACCGGGCACATGTTGCGCGCGGAACCACAGGTTCCTACGCAAGCATGTCAAAAGCAATTGCCCTAGCACCCGCATAACCACCAACGACTTTGCCCTCTGGTTATTAATCGCATGCACCACGCCCAGATAATCGCATCTAAACAAAATGCTGCGATTAGCCAGCCGATCGCCTCAGACCTCCAACGCCACCATAATGGGAAAAACTCCAGAAGCAAAAGGTCCTTCGTGAAACCCCCGCGATGCCATTCTGCCGGCCACGAGGCCGCGCACCAAGATCCCTCCAGATGGCAACCAAATCCAGAGGCGCCCGCTGCGTCGGTGAACAGCTGCAACCTAGCGCTGTCCGCCATTGGGGCCTGCCATATACACACCCCGTTGAAGTCCTCGAGGAACGAGGCCCATATTGCCAAATCCCTCTTAATCTCTGAGGACAAACGCACGAAATGGTGCGTTCTGGCACACCCCGCAGTCGCCCTTCACAGCTTCCGGCAGTACACACCTAAAAGCGAACTCAAATGAGCCGGAAGGCGCCTGGAGCCTTCTTAGGAACCACCCCCACTGGAGAGATGACCAAGTCATCCCCCGAAGGAACACGCCGCGTTGTTAAACGCGAAACATTTTCCTTTTGTGGTGGCACGCCCCCCTGCGCGGACTGCCGACCTACCTGACTTGGCCAATCCGCCGTCCGCGCCGAACCCCTGGGAGGACGACCCTGCGTGGTGCCCGTCCGCCCCAGGCTTCCGGGGCTCCTCCGCCTGTAGCGAAGCCCGGGTGACCTTGAGCCCAACCTCAACGTCCTTGAACCCGAAGTCCATGACCTGCAAACCTTCCTGTTGTTCCCTGAATTCCTGATCGTACCTGCGCCACTCCGATCCCGAAGACGTGCGCTGCATGTCATGTACGAGATGCAGGTACCTAATTATATTCGTGTGCTCTGCCGGCCTGTCCTCCAGGTAAGATGCCGCGAAGACCCAGAACCCGGCCAGGCAATTATCGAAGGTACGGAATGCCTCAGCCCCGATGCCCTTCTTTGCGCCGCCACCTTATACTCTTTCTTCGCGACCTTCGTCAATACGAACACTTCCACGAAGTCCCCCCTCCAAATCTTCTTGCGGCAGCTATCTCGCAGCCCCCGCAGTACAGCAGTATAGACGAATCGCACGACACCGGGCAAATTGCGAGCTTCTTGGCCCTACGCGCTTCCTCGCTAAGCCGCTTGCGCCTGTTCCGCTGCCCTCTTGGCGAATTTAGTTGCCCGCTTCTTTGCCCTAGTTGTGCTACTGACTTCGGACGCCTGTGACGACATTGAAGATGAAGAGGAGGAAGAGGAAGAACTACGCGAACTAGAGCTCGTGGAGGAACCCGAATACCGACTGCACCACCTTACCTGATGCCGCCGACTCCCCCGACATGGAATCTTCCGGCGCGTCCAAATCGTTGCCTTCCTCCTCGAAATCTGCCATCGCCTCATCCCCGAGCTCCCTTGAAAAAGAGGAAGAAGCGGAGGACCCCTCCAGCACTCGCGGCACATGCCGCGGCCTCCGTGCTGGGGGCGTTGCGGCCGTGAGCTCCCCCGCGTCCTGCCCTGGACCCTGTTGTAATTCTGCGGCGACCGTCCCGAGCTCACGGCAGGCGCGTGCCACCCGCTGCGCCGCCATAGCCCGCCGGAACGAACAGCCGTTCTAGGGGAGGCAGCCGCGGCTAGCGGCCCTAACACCTTTACCGCTGTGGCCAGGGCCGAGCCAGCGCTCCGGAGGGGTCGTGACTGCCCCAAAGCGCGGTCCTGGGTCCTTCGCCGGGGCCCGCGTGCGACCACGCGCTCGCCGCCCGACATGCGTGTGCCGGGCATCCGACGCACGCTGCCCTTGCGGGAAAGCGGAGGCACCGCTGTCGGCGCCCGCACTGCCCTCGCCTCCGAATTTGTCCCCTCTTCCCGTGTATCGGAACTATCCGATGCCGCAGAGGGGGGGGTGGGACCGCCGCGAGCTCCTGCGGCGCGTGCAGCAGCCCCGCGGCCACTAACCCATTCCCTGTCCCCCCTCCTCCCCCGCAGGCCGCTAGATTCCGGCCCCGGGGGAGTGATCTGAAAAGACCGGGAACCCCGCGGCGCAGCAGAGCGCGCGCGCACCGCTCCGCTTGCAGTGGACACGGGCTCGCGCACCTCCCGTGCGCGCACCCCGTGACCTCTTGCTGCCGCACCCCTTCTCCTTGGTATCGCACTGCCCTGCCAGTGATCATAATTGCCCTGTCTCCCCTCTCCCCCCGGCTCCCGCCGGACTCCGGCTGCCTGGGAGATAGCAGGGGAGACAGCAGGGCCGGCGGCGCTGCTGCGCACACACGTGCGCGGCTAGCGGTGCCAGAGGCGAGCGTGGGCGCGCGCGCACCTCGGGCGCGCGCCCCACTGCTCTCTGTCACCACAAGGCCTCTTGTCTGGGCTCCTGCATTAAGAGCCCCATTAGCTTAACCTGGTTGATCACTGCCTCTCCCCCTCCCTCCCCGCTCCACACCGTGTTCCGGCTGCGGGGGAGAGGGCTGAGGAGACAAGGAGGAAAGCGGCGCCGCTGCGCGCACACGTGCACGAGCGGCGCCGCCGGAGCCGCGCGTGGGCGTGCGCGCGTCCCACCGCTTCCGGTCCGTGCTCTCTCAGCCGAAGCGTTTGGGGATGACGCCGTGCGAGGCCCTGCGACAGGCCTCGCTCGGCTGGCCACCGTCCCCCGCCCAGTGCCCTCCCCCCGCCTGGAACCACTAGCCGGCCCCGGCAAGGGGGGAAGAGCTGGGCATCGAACTCAGTCTCCGGTCCCTGGATGAGCGCCCGGCGCGGCGCGCTCCCGCGGGCACCCGGCACTGGGGCTTCCCCGGCCATGCCCGGAGGCAAGGGCTGCTGCCCGCCCACCTCCGGGCGGCCTGACTCCCTCTCTGATCCTCCTCGTCGGCCGCTCCCGCCAGTCACAGCCGGCCCGGCTTCCGCCAGATCCCTCGAGGAGGCCCTAGGGGACGGGATGCCGTCCCGAGGGCCAGCCAGCTCGCCCCCGGAACCAGCCCCCACCGCCAGATGAGCGGTAACGGGCTGGGGTCCCGGCGGACCGTCGTGGGCGAGTGGCAGCCAGAGCACTGATGTGTGACCTAAATGCAGGGAGCTGACAATAGAGATGGCTACTGACTCTCTGTCTCAACACAGTGACTCGAATCATCAGGAAGTGTGAATGACTCGAGTCACTCACTGTTTCATGAGTCGAGACAGCAGCAGCAGCAGCTTCTCTCAGACAGAGGGAGGAAACTCTGTGTCCTGTGTCCTTCAGTCAGTGTGTTCTGCTGTCTTTAGCTGTGATTGGCCAGAGGCTATACCAGGTGACACCCAGTGGGAGGGGGGAGGGAGCAGACCCACGACTCACCAGTCAGTGAGTGCTCTGCTGCTGTGCCTGAGTCATGTCATGAATCATGATTCATCCTGAGTCTGCCAGTGAGGGAGACAGTTGTACACTGTGTAGACTCAGTGACTCAGTGAATGAATCTGATTCATGCAGCAGGAGGTGGAGCCCCTGTGGTACAGGGCTCTCGGCTCAGTGCTCACTGATCCTGCACAGTGTGATTGTGGGTGGCAAACTCCCTGGAGGCTAGATAGTGGATAATATAATAAATCCAAGCCCACCTAAAATCATCCAATTAGCAAAGTATGCAAAATAAAAAAAAATAAAAAATGTTTTTATTTGGTTTAGTTACAGAATGAATGATGTGTTTCATGGCTGTTAAGCTTTCTCTCCTCAGCCAAAAGTAATGTCATATTCTATAACTAGTATGCAATAAGTGGTTATTAATAATATATCAACATAACAGTAAATCTATGTTAATATATTATTAACAATCAGGGCATAAGCAGCTGCCTCCCCCAGATACACTGTACAATCACTGCAGCTGAATAACTCCATGAGTCCAGCACTGATCCTCCAGCACTGGCAACTCACTGATTCATGTGCAGTCTCTGCAACACATTCCACTACAGATGAGTCATGACTCATGTGCCGAGACACTGACTCCAGACACTTCACTGAACTGAGTCATGTGTCTCAGCTCAGTTCAGTGAATCACTTTGCCCATGACTAGCTGACAAAACACTGAAATGTATAAATCCAAAAAAGAAAATGGGGGGATTCTGCAAAGCAGCACTCACCCCAAAGCAAATCCACCAAGAGAACTAAGATGGCCTCACCTTCCCTATATATATCAAACCCTCCCCCTAAAAAGGCTGTACTTTCCTAACAGCTAGGTCCACCCCTCCCAAGATGTTTAACTCTTTCCTTTCCTATGCAGTCAATTCTCTCTCCTTAGTAACAATTCCTCATCAGATGCGTTGATACCAGGCGGCCTATAGCATACACCCAATACTAACTTTTTTATTCCTTTTTCCCCGCATGCAATTTCTACCCATAATGTCTCGACAGTGTCTACAGTCCCCTCCTGAATATCTTCCCGTATATCAGGTTTTAAAAACGGCTTTACGTAAAGATACACCCCTCCACCCTTTTTATTTAGTCTGTCTCTCCTAAACAGTGTATAGTCCTCTAGATTGACTGTCCAATCATGAGATTCGTCCCACCAAGTTTCAGTAATGTCTATAATATCATACTATCCTTTATTAATATGTTGCTACAAGGGAGCTGCAGCGCCCAGTACATAAGCGAATAAGCAAAACAGGAACACAGTGACTTACAGTTGAAGACATTATACAGGGTACATAAACATAGCTGCATCAGCAGACAACACTGAAATAGGCATCTGGTTAGCAGAAAACCGCAGGATTTGGAGCCGTTGAAGACAGTTTAAGTAAAAGAAGGAAATGCACATGAAGGAAGAGGGCCCTGCTCGTGAGAGCTTACATTCTAAAGGGGAGTGGCAGACAGACAGGGGTGACACAGATGGGGTAGACAGTGAGCATGGAACAGAGGGTTAGGATGAGATTTGGCTGGGTTTGGTGAAGAAGTGGGTCTCGAGAGCCAGTTTGAACTTTTGTAGAGAGGTGGAAAGTCTGAGGGGGAGAGGTAGAGAATTCCAGAGAAAGGGAGTGATGACTCCAACAGTCTGAGGCTGACGCAGTTCATTTTTGTCTGGTTACATACAGTGCAGATGCGCCAACCTCTGCCATAGAATGACAGGCTCACTGTGGCTCAGTCTCAGGCATTAATATAATAGGTTCTGCACCCAACTGGGGCCTATTCAGTACTGCACCATGAGTGGAACTTTTTGCTGGCACAAAAACAGCAAACTGCCTTCCACTTTTGCACCTTTATTATTATGCAGTTGAATGATTACATGGCCTTACCATAGTGGACCTCATTCATTGTTGCGTCACATTTTATATTTACGCCTAAGTGCAAATTAAAAATGCAAACAGGGCAAAAAAAAATTTCTTTTGTTGAGTGTGCAGAGTTGCTACCGATACTGTCAGTACTGTCTGGAAATTGAAATATACATTAGATATTAGCATATATACAATCTTAATTACATATATAAATAAACCTCCATGATCCTTAGCCATTCCGTCAGCTTCTACATTTCTTATGCAATCTTCAAGCCGCCTGCCAATCAGCGCAGTGTGATCACATGATTGAAATGCAGCTTATCATTAGTAGAGATGAGCGGGTTCGGTTCCTCGGAAACCGAACCCCCCCGAAATTCACCCATTTTACATGGGTCCGAGGCATACTCGGATTCTCCTGTATGGCTTGGTTAACCCGAGCGCGCCCGAACGTCATCATCCCGCTGTCGGATTCTCGCGAGATTCGGATTCTAAATAAGGAGCCGCGCGTCGCCGCCATTTTTCACTCGTGCATTGGAAATGATAGTGAGAGGACGTGGCTGGCGTCCTCTCACTTTGTTTCAGGGGGCTGCATATCTTTATTCTGGGGACCAGCAGTATTATATAGGAGTACAGTGCAGAGTTTTGCTGACCAGTGACCACCAGTATTATACGTTGTCTGCCTGAAAAACGCTCCATATCTGTGCTCAGTGTGCTGCATATATCTGTGCTCACACTGCTTTATTGTGGGGACTGGGGACCAGCAGTATTATATAGGAGGAGTACAGTGCAGAGTTTTGCTGACCAGTGACCACCAGTATACGTTGTCTGCCTGAAAAATGCGCCATATCTGTGCTCAGTGTGCTGCATATATCTGTGCTCACACTGCTTTATTGTGGGTACTGGGGACCACCAGTATATTATATAGGAAGAGTACAGTGCAGAGTTTTGCTGACCAGTGACCACCAGTATACGTTGTCTGCCTGAAAAACGCTCCATATCTGTGCTCAGTGTGCTGCATATATCTGTGCTCACACTGCTTTATTGTGGGTACTGGGGACCACCAGTATATTATATAGGAGGAGTACAGTGCAGAGTTTTGCTGACCAGTGACCACCAGTATACGTTGTCTGCCTGAAAAACGCTCCATATCTGTGCTCAGTGTGCTGCATATATCTGTGCTCACACTGCTTTATTGTGGGTACTGGGGACCACCAGTATATTATATAGGAGGAGTACAGTGCAGAGTTTTGCTAACCAGTGACCACCAGTATTATACGTTGTCTGCCTGAAAAACGCTCCATATCTGTGCTCAGTGTGCTGCATATATCTGTGCTCACACTGCTTTATTGTGGGTACTGGGGACCACCAGTATATTATATAGGAGGAGTACAGTGCAGAGTTTTGCTGACCAGTGACCACCAGTATTATACGTTGTCTGCCTGAAAAATGCTCCATATCTGTGCTCAGTGTGCTGCATATATCTGTGCTCACACTGCTTTATTGTGGGGACTGGGGACCAGCAGTATATTATATAGGAGGAGTACAGTGCAGAGTTTTGCTGACCAGTGACCACCAGTATTATACATTGTCTGCCTGAAAAACGCTCCATATCTGTGCTCAATGTGCTGCATATATCTGTGCTCACACTGCCATACCTCCCAACATGACCCTCTCCAGGAGGGACACAATGCTCTGCTCCTGGACTTACCTCTTAATTTATGATTGCCATCACCTGTGGTGAAACACCTTTCTTATCCATTAACCTGTTCAACACAGGTGCTGGCAATCATACATTAAGAGAAAAGTCCAGAAGCAGAGCATTGTGTCCCTCCTGGAGAGGGTCATGTTGGGAGGTATGCACTGCTTTATTGTGGGGATTGGGGACCAGCAGTATTATATAGGAGGAGTACAGTGCAGAGTTTTGCTGACCAGTGACCACCAGTATTATACGTTCTCTGCCTGAAAACGCTCCATATCTGTGCTGCATTGTAGTATATAGTAGGAGTACAGTGCATAATTTTGCTGACCACCAGTATATAATATATAGGAGTACGGTACAGAAGGCCACTGCTCTACCTACCTCTGTGTCGTCAAGTATACTATCCATCCATACCTGTGGTGCATTTAAGTTTTGCACAGTTTGCTGACCACCAGTATATAATATATAGCAGTACGGTACAGTAGGCCACTGCTCTACCTACCTCTGTGTCGTCAAGTATACTATCCATCCATACCTGTGGTGCATTTAAGTTTTGCACAGTTTGCTGACCACCAGTATATAATATATAGCATTACGGTACAGTAGGCCACTGCTCTACCTACCTCTGTGTCGTCAAGTATACTATCCATCCATACCTGTGGTGCATTTCAGTTTTGCACAGTTTGCTGACCACCAGTATATAATATATAGTAGTACGGTACAGTAGGCCACTGCTCTACCTACCTCTGTGTCGTCAAGTATACTATCCATCCATACCTCTGGTGCATTTCAGTTGTGCGCAGTATATATAGTAGTAGGCCATTGCTATTGATACTGGCATATAATTCCACACATTAAAAAATGGAGAACAAAAATGTGGAGGGTAAAATAGGGAAAGATCAAGATCCACTTCCACCTCGTGCTGAAGCTGCTGCCACTAGTCATGGCCGAGACGATGAAATGCCATCAACGTCGTCTTCCAAGGCCGATGCCCAATGTCATAGTAGAGAGCATATAAAATCCAAAACACAAAAGTTCAGTAAAATGACCCAAAAATCAAAATTAAAAGCGTCTGAGGAGAAGCGTAAACTTGCCAATATGCCATTTACGACACGGAGTGGCAAGGAACGGCTGAGGCCCTGGCCTATGTTCATGGCTAGTAGTTCAGCTTCACATGAGGATGGAAGCACTCATCCTCTCACTAGAAAAATGAAAAGACTTAAGCTGGCAAAAGCACAGCAAAGAACTGTGCGTTCTTCTAAATCACAAATCCCCAAGGAGAGTCCAATTGTGTCGGCTGCGATGCCTGACCTTCCCAACACTGGACCGGAAGAGGTGGCGCCTTCCACCATTTGCACGCCCCCTGCAAGTGCTGGAAGGAGCACCCACAGTCCAGTTCCTGATAGTCAAATTGAAGATGTCACTGTTGAAGTACACCAGGATGAGGATATGGGTGTTGCTGGCGCTGAGGAGGAAATTGACAAGGAGGATTCTGATGGTGAGGTGGTTTGTTTAAGTCAGGCACCCGGGGAGACACCTGTTGTCTGTGGGACAAATATGGCCATTAACATGCCTGGTCAAATTACAAAAAAAATCAGCTCTTCGGTGTGGAATTATTTTAACACAAATGCGGACAACAGGTGTCAAGCCGTGTGTTGCCTTTGTCAAGCTGTAATAAGTAGGGGTAAGGACGTTTACCACCTCGGAACATCCTCCCTTATACGTCACCTGCAGCGCATTCATCATAAGTCAGTGACAAGTTCAAAAACTTTGGATGACAGCGGAAGCAGTCCACTGACCACTAAATCCCTTCCTCTTGTAACCAAGCTCCTGCAAACCACACCACCAACTCCCTCAGTGTCAATTTCCTCCTTACACAGGAAAGCCAATAGTCCTGCAGGCCATGTCACTGTCAAGTCTGACGAGTCCTCTCCTGCTTGGGATTCCTCCGATGCATCCTTGAGTGTAACGCCTCCTGCTGCTGGCGCTGCTGTTGTTGCTGCTGGGAGTCAATCGTCATCCCAGAGGGGAAGTCGGAAGACCACTTGTACTACTTCCAGTAAGCAATTGACTGTCCAACAGTCCTTTGCGAGGAAGATGAAATATCACAGCAGTCATCCTGCTGAAAAGCGGATAACTCAGGCCTTGGCAGCCTGGGCGGTGAGTAACGTGTTTCCGTTATCCACCGTTAATTCACAGGCAACTACAGACTTGATTGAGATACTGTGTCCCCGGTACCAAATACCATCTAGGTTCCATTTCTCTAGGCAGGCGATACCGAAAATGTACACAGACCTCAGAAAAAGAGTCACCAGTGTCCTAAAAAATGCAGTTGTACCCAATGTCCACTTAACCATGGACATGTGGACAAGTGGAGCAGGGCAGACTCAGGACTATATGACTGTGACAGCCCACTGGGTAGATGTATTGCCTCCAGCAGCAAGAACAGCAGCGGCGGCACCAGTAGCAGCATCTCGCAAACGCCAACTAGTTCCTAGGCAGGCTACGCTTTGTATCACCGCTTTCCAGAAGAGGCACACAGCTGACAACCTCTTACGGAAGCTGAGGAACATCATCGCAGAATGGCTTACCCCAAATGGACTCTCCTGGGGATTTGTGACATCGGACAACGCCAGCAATATTGTGCGTGCATTACATCTGGGCAAATTCCAGCACGTCCCATGTTTTGCACATACATTGAATTTGGTGGTGCAGAATTATTTAAAAAAACGACAGGGGCGGCAAGAGATGCTGTCGGTGGCCTGAAGAATTGCGGGCCACTTTCGGCATTCAGCCACCGCGTGCCGAAGACTGGAGCACCAGCAAACACTCCTGAACCTGCCCTGCCATCATCTGAAGCAAGAGGTGGTAACGAGGTGGAATTCAACCCTCTATATGCTTCAGAGGATGGAGGAGCAGCAAAAGGCCATTCAAGCCTATACATCTGCCTACGATATAGGCAAAGAAGGGGGAATGCACCTGACTCAAGCGCAGTGGAGAATGATTTCAACGTTGTGCAAGGTTCTGCAACCCTTTGAACTTGCCACACGTGAAGTCAGTTCAGACACTGCCAGCCTGAGTCAGGTCATTCCCCTCATCAGGCTTTTGCAGAAGAAGCTGGAGACATTGAAGGAGGAGCTAAAACAGAGCGATTCCGCTAGGCATGTGGGACTTGTGGATGGAGCCCTTAATTCGCTTAACCAGGATTCACGGGTGGTCAATCTGTTGAAATCAGAGCACTATATTTTGGCCACCGTGCTCGATCCTAGATTTAAAACCTACGTTGGATCTCTCTTTCCGGCAGACACAAGTCTGCAGAGGTTCAAAGACCTGCTGGTGAGAAAATTGTCAAGTCAAGCGGAACGTGACCCGTCAACATCTCCTCCTTCACATTCTCCCGCAACTGGGGGTGCGAGGAAAAGGCTAAGAATTCGGAGCCCACCCGCTGGCGGTGATGCAGGGCAGTCTGGAGCGAGTGCTGACATCTGGTCCGGACTGAAGGACCTGCCAACGATTACTGACATGTCGTCTACTGTCACTGCATATGATTCTCTCACCATTGAAAGAATGGTGGAGGATTATATGAGTGACCGCATCCAAGTAGGCACGTCAGACAGTCCGTACTTATACTGGCAGGAAAAAGAGGCAATTTGGAGGCCCTTGCAGAAACTGGCTTTATTTTACCTAAGTTGCCCACCCTCCAGTGTGTACTCCGAAAGAGTGTTTAGTGCAGCCGCTCACCTTGTCAGAAATCGGCGTACGAGGTTACTTCCAGAAAATGTGGAAAAGATGATGTTCATCAAGATGAATTATAATCAATTCCTCCGTGAAGACATTCACCAGCAATTGCCTCCAGAAAGTACACAGGGACCTGAGATTCCAGTGGGGACGAATTAATAATCTGTGAGGAGGGGGATGTACACAGTGAAAGGGGTGAGGAATGGGACGATGAGGAGGAGGTGGACATCTTGCCTCTGTAGAGCCAGTTTGTGCAAGGAGAGATTGATTGCTTCTTTTTTGGTGGGGGCCCAAACCAACCAGTCATTTCAGTCACAGTCGTGTGGCAGACCCTGTCGCTGAAATGATGGGTTTGTTAAAGTGTGCATGTCCTGTTTATACAACATAAGGGTGGGTGGGAGGGCCCAAGGACAATTCCATCTTGCACCTCTTTTTTCTTTCATTTTTCTTTGCATCATGTGCTGTTTGGGGACTATTTTTTTGAAGTGCCATCCTGCCTGACACTGCAGTGCCACTCCTAGATGGGCCAGGTGTTTGTGTCGGCCACTTGGGTCGCTTAGCTTAGTCACACAGCTACCTCATTGTGCCTCTTTTTTTCTTTGCATCATGTGCTGTTTGGGGACTATTTTTTTGAAGTGCCATCCTGTCTGACACTGCAGTGCCACTCCTAGATGGGCCAGGTGTTTGTGTGGGCCACTTGTGTCGCTTAGCTTAGCCATCCAGCGACCTTGGTGCACCTCTTTTTTCTTTGCATCATGTGCTGTTTGGGGACTATTTTTTTGAAGTGTCATCCTGTCTGACACTGCAGTGCCACTCCAAGATGGGCCAGGTGTTTGTGTCGGCCACTTGGGTCGCTTAGTTTAGTCACACAGCTACCTCATTGCGCCTCTTTTTTTCTTTGCATCATGTGCTTTTTGGGGACTATTTTTTTGAAGTGCCATCCTGTCTGACACTGCAGTGCCACTCCTAGATGGGCCAGGTGTTTGTGTCGGCCACTTGGGTCGCTTAGCTTAGTCACACAGCTACCTCATTGCGCCTCTTTTTTCTTTGCATCATGTGCTGTTTGGGGACTATTTTTTTGAAGTGCCATCCTGTCTGACACTGTAGTGCCACTCCTAGATGGGCCAGGTGTTTGTGTCGGCCACTTGGGTCGCTCAGCTTAGTCATCCAGCGACCTCGGTGCAAATTTTAGGACTAAAAATAATATTGTGAGGTGTTCAGAATAGACTGAAAATGAGTGGAAATTATGGTTATTGAGGTTAATAATACTATGGGATCAAAATGACCCCCAAATTCTATGATTTAAGCTGTTTTTGAGGGTTTTTTGTAAAAAAACACCCGAATCCAAAACACACCCGAATCCGCCAAATATTTTTCAGGGAGGTTTAGTCAAAACGCGTCCGAGTCCAAAACAAGGCCGCGGAACCGAATCCAAAACCAAAACACAAAACCCGAAAAATTTCCGGTGCACATCACTATCATTAGAGAGTTTGCTTGGCTGTGTAGGCACTTTCTGATTGTCTCCTTACTATACAGAGAGCCATGTCTCTTATGCCTGAAAATTGCAGCCATGCTGTACGTTACAAAAGTTTTCTAACCGTATGTATCTGCTGTAGCCCAACCTGCTTAATGCATGCTGCCCTTATCTATTAGCTGCCTGTCCTGACCTCTGCTTTATTTCTGATCTTGGGGGTCATTCTGACCCGATCGCACACTGCAGTTTTTCGCAGCGGTACGATCGGGTCAAAAATGCGCATGCGCCGTCACCACAGTGCGCCGGCGCATGGCCGCCCGTCGCTGCGCTACGATCGCCTCTGCCTGATTGACAGGCAGAGGCAGTCAATGTGCAGGAGGGGGCAAAATGGTGGCGTTTGGCTGCCGTTTCGTGGGCGCAGTCCAACCAACGCAGGCGTGGCCGGACCGTGCGGGGAGTGGCCCGCAGCGGCTGCGTGATGTCACACGCAGCCACTGCTGGCCAGAGAGCGAAGAGTAGCTCCTGGCCAGCACGCTAACGCTGCGCTGGCCGGGAGCTACTCTTGAAGTGCAAAGGCATCGCCGCTGTGCGATGCCTTTGCACTTCTGCTGGTGAGGGCAGCACTGACATGCGGGGCGGACTAGCCCTGTGCTGGGCGTCCCCCCACATGTCTGAGTTCATGAACGTAGCTGTGCTAAATTTAGCACAGCTACGATCAACTCAGAATGACCCCCCTTGTCGGTTAACCACCTATCCTGACCACTGCTTGGATACTGATCTTGTCAGCCGCCTATCCTGCCCTCTGCTGGGATTATGACCTTGCCTGTTAGCCACCTGTCCTGCCCTGTGCTTGGATACTGACCTTGTCTGTTAGCCGCCTGTCCTGCCCTGTGCTTGGATACTGACCTTGTCTGTTAGCCGCCTATCCTGCCCTGTGCTTGGATACTGACCTTGTCTGTTAGCCGCCTGTCCTGCCCTGTGCTTGGATACTGACCTTGTCTGTTAGCCACGTATCCTGAACTCTGAAGGGATACTGACCTGTCTGTTAGCTACTGAATAAAATAACTTTCTTTTTGTACTATAATTGTACTTTTTTAACAATAAAGCTGAAAACAAGAACACTTTGGCAAGTCTTTTATTTCTAGAACACGTTTTAACTATTGTGCAGTGATGTGCGGTGAGGTCAGTGTGGGGTCCCCCTGCCATTCCATTAAACACCCCCCAAACCAGGCAGCCCAGGGCTGGTATTCCTCGGAAAGTGGGGCCCCCAAAAAATTAAAATGGGGTCCCCCCTCCCGAGCAATAACCAGCACTGCCCCGCACCCCTGGTGGCGGTGGGTGCGGGGTTCATTGTATGCGAATACTGTTCTTTACAGGTGGCCTACAGGTCCCAGCCAGCCTGCCCCAGCAAGCTGGCACTTGGAGAACCACAAGTGCCAGCATGCCCGGACATAAATGGCCCACTGGCACCTGTAGTCCACCTGTAAAGAATAGTAATATTGTTCTTTACAGGTGGCCTACAGGTCCCAGCAAGCCTGCCCCAGCATGCTGGCACTTGGAGAACCACAAGTGCCAGCATGCCCGAACATAAAGGGCCCGCTGGCACCTGTAGTCCACCTGTAAAGAAAATATAAAAAAAAAACACTACGCGTACTTTAAAAAAACCTTTATTAAACAGGGTCTTCACCTGGGGGCGGCGGCCTTTAAGCTCTTTTGCGTGGCCGCCGCCTTCCCAGGGCTTCTGGCGTCTTCACCTGGGGGGGCGCCACCTACCCAGGGTTTCTGGCGTCTTCCTCCGGCGTCTTCACCTGGGAGGCGGCGGCCTTTAAGCTCTTTTGCATGGCCGCCGCCTTCCCAGGACTTCCAGCATCTTCACCTGGTGGGCGGCGGCTGCTAAGCTCTTTTGCATAGCCGCTGCCCATCCAGGACTTCCGGCATCTTCGGTCTTCAGGAGCTCTTCTCAGCTCCTCCTCCGCCGTCGGACTGACAGCTGCTGCCTCGCGCTGACTTATATAAATCAGCGGAGGGGGCGGAGCGATGACGCGGCGAGCCATGAGTGGCTCGCAGCGGCCATCTTGAATTTAAAAAATTACGCTGAGGCGCCATTTTTGAAATGGGTACCGCTTCCGCTGCCAAACTCTGCTGAACTGTCCGTACTGCCGCGTCCCGCCGCCGCTACCGCCGCCCGCATCTCCGCCGCCAGCACCTCCGCCGCCCGGCCCGCCGCATCCCGCACCTCCGCCGCCCGCACCTCCGCCGCCACCGACGCCCACACAGTGATTGACAGCGGATCCAGTGACGGATTCGCTGGCCAATCACTGTGGCCTCACTGACAGGGGACGTGCTTTCATAGGTTGAAAGCACGTCCCTGTAGGAAAGCGGCACCTCTAACGGTGCCGCTTTCCCATGCAATTTCAATGGGCTTTTCCTGCCCATTGCTAGGCCCCGCCCGCCCCTGCCCCCTGCTCCCATATCTTTTATCAATTACTACGGGAGGCACCACGATCGGTGCCTCCCAAACTAATTTTACACACTTTAATCATGAGTAAAATAATAAAGAAGATACTTATGTGTCATAAGTATCTTCTTTGTATTATTTTACTCATTAATGACAGGGGAGGCACTGCCTCCTACCTCCCCTGACTGCACGTCCCTGCTATTGTGTATGCTTATTGTAGGCTTGTTTATTTATTTATTCTGATTTTCTTTCACTACGTTGATACTTCAGCCCAGCAGTTTCATGAATACTGTTGTTGTGTGGGTGGTGGAACCCACTTGTGTTTTCATGAGTCACCTATAGAGGCTCCAGCCCTGAATCCCACTATCACCTGGGGGATCTGATACAATGGGTATTACGTTACAGTGTATTCCTTTCCAGCCTGTCTAGCGTGGTGCTGAATTTGCAGGGGAGCCTCATTTTTATTGTCTGTTTTATTAA
Source organism: Pseudophryne corroboree (assembly GCF_028390025.1). Taxonomy (NCBI): domain Eukaryota; kingdom Metazoa; phylum Chordata; class Amphibia; order Anura; family Myobatrachidae; genus Pseudophryne; species Pseudophryne corroboree. Next base: position 328,502,787 of record NC_086454.1, on the reverse strand, counting down.
AAAAAAAACATTCTAGGCTGCCTGGCCTTGGTTAAGGATTTAGTGGTCTATTTACTAAGCCTTAGACAAAGATGAAGTGGTAGGAGATAAAGTCCAAGCCAATCAGCTCCTAACAGACATGCCACAGGCCATACTTGCTGACATTCTGGCTGCTCTCTGCGGGAGAGAGCAGCCAGGTCGGCTCAGCAAGGGGGCAGGGGAGGACTGTAGCGTGGGGAGGAGGTGGACCGGAGGCGGGACGTGGGTGGAGCAGGGGTGGGACGGGGGCGGAGTTTTGGCTGTACATCCTTTAAACCACGCCCCCCGCTCTGTAATGCCGCGATCCCCGGCATTACACTGCAGGGGGCGTGGCTATGATGACGCGATTCAGCAAGAATCGCGTCATCAACTGCCCGGACCGCCCACTTTACACATTAAGTGGGCGGACGGGCAGGGGGACCCCTGATTCCGGGAGACTTGCCTGCTCTTCCGGGGGGCCGGGAGGGTCACCCGATTTTCGGGAGCTCCCGGCCATTCCGGGAGAGTAGGCAAGTATGCCACAGGCTGTGTTTGAAAAATGACAGTTAGGAGCTGGTTGGCTGGGGGGGGGGGGGGATATTTATTTGTTTGTTATGGAGTAAGGTACAATACTGTATATTCCATCTAAATAGTAGGAAATATATTGATATATATGACTATAATTAATGCAGTGAGTTGCAAGAGTACACCATGTGGCCAGAAGTGGTACTGCAACCTGAGCAAATGAATTAATCCTTAGGCTAGGCTTTTTCAACCAGTGTGCCGTGGCACACTAGTGTGCCTCAACCAGTTGCAAGGTGTGCTGCAGAGTCAGAGCAGCTTCCTGCACCTTCAGAGTGAACTGTTTGCCCAGGCTCTTCTTAGAGGATCAGTCGTGCTTCAGTCATGACCTATGCCTTGAAAACGATGCGATATCATAGGTCACGGCCGCCGCGTCTCACCACCCAGCCAGCCCACCCGCCTGCATACACATCTTCCAGTTCCCGCCTGCATACACAGCTTTCCTTCCCACCCACATCCACACCTGCCCGACCGCCCACTGCTCAGTATTCGCAGCACTCCACTATGAACAATCCCCTCCACTAAGGGACAGGGAGGAGGACAGCTGATAATAATATTTGCTATTTTATTTCTCCTGTGGGCAACAATAGGATTTCAATAGGATTTATGTGGGGAGAATAAGAACAATGTGAATAATTCATGTGGGGAGCAATAGGATTTATGTGGGGAGAAATGTGATTGTTTTTTCTGTGTAGGCCAATGTGTTTTTTTTTACTGTGAGGGCCAATGTGTGTGTTTTGTTTTTTTCTGTGGGGAACTGCTGGTGTGCCTTGGCGATTTTAAAATATTGGCCCTCATTCCGAGTTGTTCGCTCGCTAGCTGCTTTTAGCAGCATTGCACGCGCTAAGCCGCCGCTTACTGGGAGTGTATTTTAGCTTAGCAGAATTGCGAACGAAAGATTAGCAGAATTGCGAATAGAAATTTCTTAGCAGTTTCTGAGTAGCTTGAGACTTACTCCTCCACTGCGATCAGTTCAGTCAGTTTCGTTCCTGGTTTGACGTCACAAACACACCCAGCGTTCGCCAAGACACTCCCCCGTTTCTTCAGACACTCCCGCGTTTTTCCCAGAAACGCTAGCGTTTTTTCACACACACCCATAAAATGGCCAGTTTCCGCCCAGAAACACCCACTTCCTGTCAATCACACTACGATCACCAGAACAATGAATTTTCTTCATTAAGCCGTGAGTAAAATACCAAACTTTTTTGCAAATTTACTTGGCGCAGGCGCACTGCGAACGTTGCGCATGCGCAGTTTGCGACTAATCGCTCCGTTGCGAAAAAAACTACCGAGCGAACAACTCAGAATGAGGACCATTGTTCGGTGTGCCGTGAGTAAAAAAAAGGTTGAAAATCACTGCCTTAGGCTAACTTCATGGTAACATGAAACGAATTCCTAACTCATGAATCCTAACACTGCAATAATAAAATCATGATGCCAGGGGCAGAGAAAGCTGGGCAAATGCCTGCCTATTGCAGTGCTGCCCTGTGATCTCACCAGCCTGAGCTGGCAAGATTATCACAGGGCATGACTGCAGTATTTTTTCACATTTTTTTTTTTTGTAAATTTGGCCACATCTCCCATTATAAGTATGGGGAATGCGGTGTGGGTTACTAAAAAAAGTGAATTAAAGGGTTTGGAGCAGTTTTTCATGAAAATTGTTCCAAATGCCCTTTAATACATTCAGGTGATACTAAATTAATGTGAAAAGGGTGTGAAAACACCCTTTTTCACATTATTTTAGTAAAAATAATTTTAAAAATAGACCTCTCAGCCTCTACCACCTCTGATGGGAGGCTATTCCACTTGTCCACTACCCTTTCTGTGTAATTTTTCCTTTAATTTCCCCTGAAACTACCTCCCTCCAGTCTCAGTGCATGTCCTCGTGTTCTAATACTTCTCTTCCTTTGAGGAATGTTTCCCTCCTGGACTTTGTTAAAACCCTTGATATAGTTGAGAGTTTCTATCGGGTGTGGTTCATCAAATCGACAGTGTCTAGGTCGACAATGTTTAGGTCGACCACTATAGGTCGACAGTCACTAGGTCGACATGGATGGAAGGTCGACAGGGTTTCTAGGTCGACATGTGCTAGGTCGACAGGTCTAAAGGTCGACATGAGGATTTTTATTTTTTTTTGTGTCCTTTTCTTCGTAGAGTGACCGGGATCCCAAATTAGTGCACCGCGTCCCCTCGCATGGCTCGCTTCGCTCGCCATGCTTCGGGCATGGTGCCTTCGCTCCGCTACCGCTTCGCTCGGCACACTTTACCGTTCCAATCGTAGTCCACGTGGATCGTTAAGTATGAAAAAATTCAAAAAAAGAAAAAAAATGTGAAAAACTCATGTCGACCTTTAGACCTGTCGACCTAGCACATGTCGACCTAGAAACCCTGTCGACCTTCCATCCATGTCGACCTAGTGACTGTCGACCTATAGTGGTCGACCTTAACATTGTCGACCTAGACACTGTCGATCTTCAGACCGGATCCCTTTCTATCATGTCCCCCCTTTCCCTTCTCTGCTCCACACTATACATATTGAGATTTTTAGTCTTTATGGGTAAGTTTTGTGATGTAGGCCATGTACCATTTTAGTTGCCCTTCTTTGTACAGTCTTTAATGTATTAATAATATCCCAGAGGTGGTAGAGGCTAAGACTGTAGAGCAATGTAAACATGCTTGGGATAGGCATATGAATATCCTTACAAAGAATTAAGGTTCAAAAAGGGTTGAGATTATCTAAAGGATAAAAAAAGGGGCAGACTAGATGGGCCAAGTGGTTCTTATGTGCCGTCAAATTCTATGTTTCTATGTAATATCCATCTGAAGATATGGCCTCCAGAATTGAACACAGTATTCTAGATGAGGCCGTACCAATGACCTATACAGTGGCATTATTACTTCTTTCGTTCTGCTGCTGATTCCTCTCCCTATGCACCAAGCATCTGACTAGCCTTCCTCATTGCCTTGTTACATTGCTTTCCTGCCTTTATGTCACCTGAAATAGTGACTCCTAGATCCCTTTCTTCCTCAGTAGTTTCCAGTATAGTGCCATTAATACCATATTTAGCCTTTGGATTTTTGAGACCCAAGTGCATGATTTTGCATTTATTGGCATTAAACTGTAATTGCCACACTCTTGACCATTCCTCTAGTCTACCTAGATCCTTGATCATTTGTTTTACCCCTCCCGATGTGTTTACCTCTGTTGCATTCTTTCCCTTCAATGCCATTTGCAATGTCACCAATAAATATATTAAAGAGAACTGGTACAAGTACAGATCCCTGGGGTATTCCACTGGTAACATTTCCTCCTGTGAATGCACTCCTTTTACTACAACTGTTTGTTTTCTATCCTGCAACCAAGACCTTATCCATTCAACCATCTTAAGGGTAAATTTACTAAGATGGGAGTTCTATTTAAGATGGGATGTTACCCATAGCAACCAATCAGATTCCAGGTATTATCTTCTAGAAGGTGCTGGATAAATGAGACGTAGAATCTGATTGGTTGCTATGGGCAACATCCCATCTTAAATAGAACTCCAATCTTAGTAAATTTTCCCCTTTGTATCCACTCCCAATATTTCGCTTTTGAGTTTATTTAGCAGTCTGTGATGTGGGACAGTGTCAAAAGCCTTACTAAAGTCTAGATAAGCTATATCTATGGCTTCACCTTTATCCTTTACTTTAGTCACACAGTCCAAAAAGTCAACAAGGTTTGTTTGACATGATCTCCCCTCAGTGAATCCATGCTATTTAGGGTCCTGTAAATTGCTGAATTTGAGATAATCTACAACTCTTTCCATCAATTTCCCTACTACTGATATAAGGCTCACTGGTTAGTAGTTGCTTGCCTCTTCCTTGCTTCCACTTTTGTGCAGTGGGACTATGTTCGCTCTTTCCAGTCCTCTGGAATTACTGCTGTAACTAGTGACTGGTTGAATAATTCTGTTAATGGTGCTACTAGCACCCCTTTCAGCTCTTTTAGTATCATTGGCCCCATTGATTTATCCACTTTCAGCTTTGAGAGTTCTGTTAGGACCTTCTCATCTGTAAATGTTACACTTGTTTCATTTTTTTGAATATCCCTGCAACTTAACTGTGGCCCCTTCCCCTCTCTTTCAGACGTGAATACTGAGCAAAAATAATTATTAAGATCATCTGCTATTACAATGTCTCGCTCAACAAGACTCCCCGTCTCCATCTTTAGTCTTATTATTCCGCCTTTGATTTTCTCCTTTCGCTTATATACCTTAAAAAAGTGTTGCCACCTTTACACCCTGACTGGGCCATTTTCTCCTCAGCTTGTGCCTTTGTACGTCTGATTACCTTCTTAGTCTCCTTCTGTCTAACAAGATATAGCTCTTTGTCTTCACTATTTTGTGTCTGATTATATTTCCTAAAAGCCATCTTTTTTGCTTTCACAATACTTGCTACTTCTTTCACAAACCACACTGGCTTCCTTTTGCTTCTGTTTTTCCTAACACTTTTGATACAAAGGTGTGTTGCCTTTAATATTGCACTTTTTAATGTTTCCCATCTCTCTTGCACTTATTTGACACAGTTCAGTGGGGGCCTCAATTTAGTATTGATATCAAAGAAATGTATGTATAGGGTGAGGCAAAAACCCCTCCCAATTGGTTTTGAATATGATACGGTCATTTCTTGGCTTATAGCAGCCTTCAGCTCATTAATGGTTCTTGGTGGATGAGTGTAGACCTCAGCTCTCAGATGGTCTGTTGGCTGTACAGAGAGAGGCCTGTCATGAAGCTGGTGAGGAATGTTTTCCACACAGTAACGAAAATTCTGCTTGTTATCATAGGCCCTCATTCCGAGTTGTTCGCTCTGTAATTTTCTTCGCATCGCAGCGATTTTCCGCTAATTGCGCATGCGCAATGTTCGCACTGCGACTGCGCCAAGTAAATTTGCTAAGAAGTTTGGTATTTTACTCACGGCATTACGAGGTTTTTTTCTTCGTTCTGGTGATCGTAGTGTGATTGACAGGAAGTGGGTGTTTCTGGGCGGAAACTGGCCGTTTTATGGGAGTGTGTGAAAAAACGCTGCCGTTTCTGGGAAAAACGTGGGAGTGGCTGGAGAAACGGGGGAGTGTCTGGGCGAACGCTGGGTGTGTTTGTGACGTCAAACTAGGAACGACAAGCACTGAACTGATCGCACTGGAAGAGTAAGTCTCGAGCTACTCAGAAACTGCAAAGAAAAATCTTTTCGCAATATTGCGAATACTTCATTCGCAATTCTGCTAAGCTAAGATACACTCCCAGAGGGCGGCGGCTTAGCGTGTGTACTGCTGCGAAAAGCGGCTAGCGAGCAAACAACTCGGAATGAGGGCCATAGACAGACAATGAAAGTGAGTTCCGTCAGGAATGACCCGCTGAGAGATATACGAAACTTCAGAAATCGCCTACAAAGTTGTATCATGAATGAAGGACACCATCTGGGCGATATCATATTCAACACCAAATGAAAATAAACTGTATTCCATGCACTTTTACATTATGTACTAACATTTTAAATAGCATTTACTGTGCCTGTTTTGTTAACCTTTAAAATCTGGGAGGGTTTTTTTTTTCCCTCACCCTGTACTTATATTAACCACTTAACTGACGATTTATTTCTCCAAAAACCGCTCCAAAATTGTCGGGTTTTTTTAATGAGTGAATTAGGTGAAGAACATGAATTTAACCCTATTCCAAATGATTATAGTAAACAAAAAAGAAAAAGAAAAAATAATAATATTTGTAAACATATTTTGTCAAACATCGAAACATCGATTGGGAACACAGTGACCATCGGACCATCGGGAACATCGCGGCTTTCATTTTGAAAGCTGGGACAGCCTCCAGGTATACAAGAAGGGGGGGCTTGGGAGGGTTAATTTACACTCCCCAGCGGCTGCCATTATCTGCAGCCGCTGGAGGGGAGAGGATCCTGCCATGCTGACCAATCAGCAGTGATCGGCAGCATGGCAGTCAGTAGGGGAGAGTGCACGGAGGCAGAGGGACCTTCCGGTCCCTCTGACAGCAGCAGCGGAGGGAAGTTTAAAACTCTCTATCTGACTGGTCACATCCTGTGCCACCAGGTCAGATAGAGCACTTGCAGGCATGGTCACATCTGATGTCACCATGCCAGGCAAGTGGTTAAATTCAGAAAAGCTTTTCTGATAAGGAATGCTAGTCACATTATGTATACTTCCATGAAACAGGCGCTAGTCTATCAGATGGAGCTTGGTAAAGACAATTCATTCAGCAGTAAGCCATCAAGAACTGGATGCCTGCAGTCATGTGACCGACTCCGCAATTCTGACACCACTCAGAATCCTGGCGCCGGAACACCGTCTGCCGGCATCCCGAATGTAAGTATCAGGGTGACAGGGTTATAGCCCGGGAGGGGAGGGGGGGGGGGGTTAGGGGTGGTAGGGTTATGCACTAGAGCAGTGAGTTAACCTTATCCGCCTCCCCCCAAGTCTTAACCCTAGTCGCCAACCCCGGTGTCTTAGCCCTAGCCGCCCCCCTACTTCACAAATCTTAGCCCTAGCCGCCACCCCAGGCGGGTAGGGGAGGGATAAAATAATTACCCCTTACCTTGTCGGCATTCTCATTGTCGGTATGCTGGTGTCAGTCATGTGACCGCCAGCATCCCAACCGCCAGTATTTTGTATCACACCCATCAAGAACAATTAGATTCATGTTGATCGCAAGTTCCTCCAGTGATCTTCTCAGGGTCATCTCCGGAACCTCTTCACTCAACGTTTTAGTAGCTACTAACTAGAGAGGAAAAGACTGTCCCCTCTACATCTAAAAACATAAGTCATTTTAGGATGAGGTACAGGCGTTGTTTGACACATATAAAGATGCTTTAAGGAAAGATTATATGGGACATGTTTAAGATGCCACTGCCGAGGGAGTGGCCACTAGTTGGCCCTAAGGAATGGACAACCCGATATTGTCTGTCTACATTCCCGAGGCTGCGATTCTACTCTAATGTGAATGTATGGTGACTAGCTTCTGCAAAGGGAGAATGTGGTCTGTGGAATTCAACAAGACATTCTATACCACTGATTAGTTACCAACAGAGATGTCTGTTGCTGATAGCTTGTTATAGAAGTCGCCGCTGTCTCCTCCTCCTCCAATAAAAAAAGCTACATGTTTGGATGACATCCTAGCTCACAGGTTCTCAAACTCGGTCCTCAGGACCCCACACGGTTCATGTTTTGCAGGTCACCTGTCAATTTTTAAAATGTGACAGTTGGTGATACACAGTGCAGCTGCTGGGTGACATGGAAAATGTGAACTGTGTGGGGTCCTGAGGACCGAGTTTGAAAACCACTGCATAAGCTATTTGAATAGAAACCCATCTGATTCTGAATAACTGGTAAACTTGTAACCAATTCTTGAACCTTGCAGAGAGAGGCTGAGTTAAGGTCACTATTCTTGGCTAGTCCGGCCGCTAGCATCTGGTCCCGTCTTCAGTGCATGTTAAAGCTAGCAGCGGCCGCCAGCCAATCCTGGATCATGGGCGGACTGGCTGCCAATTAAAAGGCATGAAGGATTTTTTTTTAAACTGCGCGAGCCAATCACGGCTCACGCACCGCCAGCCAGTGAGAAGCTGCCAAGTGGGGCACAATGGGTGAGATGGTGCAGTGAGGCACAGGGGGTGAGATGGTGCAGTGAGGCACAGGGGGTGAGATGGTGGAGTCAAGCACAGGAGGTGAGATGGTGGAGTGAGGCACAGGAGGTGAGATGGGGGAATGAGAGGAGCAGGGGGGTGAGGTAGAGGAGTGAGAGGTGCAGGGGTTAAGATAGAAGCAGAGGCTGAAGTGATAGCAGGTAGTGAGAGGAGCAGTGGGTGAGATGGGGGAGTGAGGCACAGGGAGTGAGATGGGTAAGTGAGGCACAGGAGGTGAGCTAGGGGAATAAGAGGAGCAGGCGGTGAGGTAGGGGAGTGAGGCACAGGAGTGAGAGGTGCAGGGGTGAGATAGAAGCAGAGGCTGAATGGATAGCAGGGAGTGAGAGGAGCAGTGGGCGAGATGTGGGAGTGAGGCACAGGGAGTGAGATGGGTAAGTGAGGCACAGGAGGTGAGCTAGGGGAATAAGAGGAGCAGGCGGTGAGGTAGGGGAGTGAGGCACAGGAGTGAGAGGTGCAGGGGTGAGATAGAAGCAGAGGCTGAATGGATAGCAGGGAGTGAGAGGAGCAGTGGGCGAGATGTGGGAGTGAGGCACAGGGAGTGAGATGGATAAGTGAGGCACAGGAGTGAGAGGTGCAGGGGTGAGATAGAAGCAGAGGCTGAATGGATAGCAGGTAGTGAGAGGAGCAGTGGGTGAGATGGGGGAGTGAGGCACAGGGAGTGAGATGGGTAAGTGAGGCACAGGAGGTGAGCTAGGGGAATAAGAGGAGCAGGCGGTGAGGTAGGGGAGTGAGGCACAGGAGTGAGAGGTGCAGGGGTGAGATAGAAGCAGAGGCTGAATGGAATGCAGGGAGTGAGAGGTGTAGGCGGTAAGTAAAGGAGATGCAGGTGATCAGACACAAAGGAGCGTATATAGGGAGTGAGAGGGTTACCTAGGATGAAGATACAGACACATGAGGAAAGTGACAGAAAAGGAAATAGAAGGGACACATGGAAGACATGTTGAGCAAAGGTTGTTTAACATATCCTGCTACATTGTGCAGCACATCTAAAATTGTGTGTGTGTGTGTGTGTGTGTGTGTGTGTGTGTGTGTGTGTGTGTGTGTGGGTGTGTGTGTGGGGGGGGGGACTGCTGTGGGCATTGTGTGTGTAAGAGGCACTGCTACTGTGGGCATTGTGTGTGTAAAGGGCACTAATATGTGGGGCAATGTGAATACGATTGTGCTACTGTGAGGCGTTATTTTGAATTGGGGGTACTATTGTGTGGCCATGCCCCTTCCTAGTGAGGTCACACCCCTTTTTTGCAGCGCGCCTTCGGCGCTCGGGTGGTGAAGGGATTGCGTTCCCCCATCTCTCCAGGACCACTTTAAGCCCTGTATACATTTTTTTTCTCTTCCAGCGGCGCTACAGGGGGCACAAATGGGGGCGTAACTGACCATGCCCCGTATGAAGCCACGCCCCTATCATTTTGCCCGGGGCACCACAAGGGCAAGAACCGGCCCTGGCTGTAATAGATGTATTGGAACTAGTGATGTGCACCGGACATTTTTCGGGTTTTGTGTTTTGGTTTTGGATTCGGTTCCGCGGCCGTGTTTTGGATTCGGACGCGTTTTGGCAAAACCTCCCTGAAAATTTTTTGTCGGATTCGGGTGTGTTTTGGATTCTGGTGTTTTTTTTTACAAAAACCCCTCAAAAACAGCTTAAATCATAGAATTTGGGGGTCATTTTGATCCCATAGTATTATTAACCTCAATAACCATAATTTCCATTCATTTTCAGTCGATTCTGAACACCTCACACCTCACAATATTATTTTTTAGTCCTATAATTTGCACCGAGGTCGCTGGATGACTAAGCTAAGCGACCCAAGTGGCCGACACAAACACCTGGCCCATCTAGGAGTGGCACAGCAGTGTCAGACAGGATGACACTTCAAAAAAATAGTCCCCAAACAGCACATGATGCAAAGAAAAATTAAAGAAAAAAGAGGTGCAAGATGGAATTGTCCTTGGGCCCTCTTACCCACCCTTATGTTGTATAAACAGGACATGCACACTTTAACAAACCCATCATTTCAGCGACAGGGTCTGCCACACAACTGTGACTGAAATGACTGGTTGGTTTGGGCCCCCACCAAAAAAGAAGCAATCAATCTCTCCTTGCACAAACTGGCTCTACAGAGGCAAGATGTCCACCTCCTCCTCATCGTCCGATTCCTCACCCCTTTCACCGTGTACATCCCCCTCCTCACAGATTATTAATTCGTCCCCACTGGAATCCATCATCTCAGGTCCCTGTGTACTTTCTGGAGGCAATTGCTGGTGAATGTCTCCACGGAGGAATTGATTATAATTCATTTTGATGAACATCATCTTCTCCACATTTTCTGGAAGTAACCTCGTACGCCGATTGCTGACAAGGTGAGCGGCTGCACTAAACACTCTTTCAGAGTACACACTGGAGGGTGGGCAACTTAGGTAAAATAAAGCCAGTTTCTGCAAGGGCCTCCAAATTTCCTCTTTTTCCTGCCAGTATACGTACGGACTGTCTGATGTGCCTACTTGGATGCGGTCACTCATATAATCCTCCACCATTCTTTCAATGGTGAGAGAATCATATGCAGTGACAGTAGACGACATGTCAGTAATCATTGGCAGGTCCTTCAGTCCGGACCAGATGTCAGCACTCGCTCCAGACTGCCCTGCATCACCGCCAGCGGGTGGGCTCGGAATTCTTAGCCTTTTCCTCGCTCCCCCAGTTGCGGGAGAATGTGAAGGAGGAGCTGTTGACGGGTCACGTTCCGCTTGACTTGACAATTTTCTCACCAGCAGGTCTTTGAACCTCTGCAGACTTGTGTCTGCCGGAAAGAGAGATCCAACGTAGGTTTTAAATCTAGGATCGAGCACGGTGGCCAAAATGTAGTGCTCTGATTTCAACAGATTGACCACCCGTGAATCCTGGTTAAGCGAATTAAGGGCTCCATCCACAAGTCCCACATGCCTAGCGGAATCGCTCTGTTTTAGCTCCTCCTTCAATGTCTCCAGCTTCTTCTGCAAAAGCCTGATGAGGGGAATGACCTGACTCAGGCTGGCAGTGTCTGAACTGACTTCACGTGTGGCAAGTTCAAAGGGTTGCAGAACCTTGCACAACGTTGAAATCATTCTCCACTGCGCTTGAGTCAGGTGCATTCCCCCTCCTTTGCCTATATCGTAGGCAGATGTATAGGCTTGAATGGCCTTTTGCTGCTCCTCCATCCTCTGAAGCATATAAAGGGTTGAATTCCACCTCGTTACCACCTCTTGCTTCAGATGATGGCAGGGCAAGTTCAGGACTGTTTGCTGGTGCTCCAGTCTTCGGCACGCGGTGGCTGAATGCCGAAAGTGGCCCGCAATTCTTCGGGCCACCGACAGCATCTCTTGCACGCCCCTGTCGTTTTTTAAATAATTCTGCACCACCAAATTCAATTTATGTGCAAAACATGGGACGTGCTGGAATTTGCCCAGATGTAATGCACGCACAATATTGCTGGCGTTGTCCGATGTCACAAATCCCCAGGAGAGTCCATTTGGGGTAAGCCATTCTGCGATGATGTTCCTCAGTTTCCGTAAGAGGTTGTCAGCTGTGTGCCTCTTCTGGAAAGCGGTGATACAAAGCGTAGCCTGCCTAGGAACGAGTTGGCGTTTACGAGATGCTGCTACTGGTGCCGCCGCTGCTGTTCTTGCTGCGGGAGGCATTACATCTACCCAGTGGGCTGTCACAGTCATATAGTCCTGAGTCTGCCCTGCTCCACTTGTCCACATGTCCGTGGTTAAGTGGACATTGGGTACAACTGCATTTTTTAGGACACTGGTGACTCTTTTTCTGAGGTCTGTGTACATTTTCGGTATCGCCTGCCTAGAGAAATGGAACCTAGATGGTATTTGGTACCGGGGACACAGTACCTCAATCAAGTCTGTTTTTGCCTGTGATATATCGGAGGATAACGGAAACATGTTTCTCACCGCCCAGGCTGCCAAGGCCTGAGTTATCCGCTTTGCAGCAGGATGACTGCTGTGATATTTCATCTTCCTCGCAAAGGACTGTTGGACAGTCAATTGCTTACTGGAAGTAGTACAAGTGGTCTTCCGACTTCCCCTCTGGGATGACGATCAACTCCCAGCAGCAACCACAGCAGCGCCAGCAGCAGGAGGCGTTACACTGAAGGATGCATCGGAGGAATCCCAGGCAGGAGAGGACTCGTCAGACTTGCCAGTGACATGGCCTGCAGGACTATTGGCTTTCCTGTGTAAGGAGGAAATTGACACTGAGGGAGTTGGTGGTGTGGTTTGCAGGAGCTTGGTTACAAGAGGAAGGGATTTAGTGGTCAGTGGACTGCTTCCGCTGTCATCCAAAGTTTTTGAACTTGTCACTGACTTATGATGAATGCGCTGCAGGTGACGTATAAGGGAGGATGTTCCGAGGTGGTTAACGTCCTTACCCCTACTTATTACAGCTTGACAAAGGCAACACACGGCTTGACACCTGTTGTCCGCATTTGTGTTAAAATAATTCCACACCGAAGAGGTGATTTTTTTTGTAATTTGACCAGGCATGTCAATGGCCATATTCGTCCCACGGACAACAGGTGTCTCCCCGGGTGCCTGACTTAAACAAACCACCTCACCATCAGAATCCTCCTTGTCAATTTCCTCCTCAGCGCCAGCAACACCCATATCCTCATCCTGGTGTACTTCAACACTGACATCTTCAATTTGACTATCAGGAACTGGACTTGCGCAAAACTCAACTGAATATCGCTCCCCCCACTCCTTTAGACGGGTGATTGGGAGCGATTGCCAATTGCATCTCGCCCATAGTATTAAGTTTTCACTGCTCCAACAGAGAAGCTTGCTGCCCAACCAATACAGAGTTATACTATGCTATAGCAGACTGACAGCTTCCTGGCTTCTTATTGAACCTTAAGCGCATCATACTTGAAATGTGATTCTTCTTACAAGTACAGTTACGACTGAAAGTCTCGCTCATACACCAGTACACGCCTTTACACTCTACCTTGCAGTCCATGATCCTCATCCTTCAAAACCATTTGCTGAAATGCTATACACACTCTACAGATATCTGGCTACGCTGCTGCTATATATAAACATTATTTACACAATGGGCTGTACTGAACGTCTTCAGACGCAACCAGTTTTCTTGCAATAAAATCTAATTGTAGGTGTAGGTCCGGGGCTGACCTAATGGGTCCAAAACGGCTAGTGCATGACAAGTAAATATACAAACAATAGGGAGTTAATAGACACATAGGGACTATTTCAGACTTGCTCGCAAATATCATCTCGCAATCTGGAGCAACTGTGCATGCATCAGAGCTACGTAACTCTGAGCAACTACTGTATGGGCGATTCAGAGTCATACACATCTAGGCCACATTTCCACTTGCTCCATGTGCACGGTGTGGGCTATTCAGAGGTAAGTGTGTACATCTGATGTCAAGACAGATCTCCTGCACCAGGGATAGTGCTTTCCCCAGCAGATGTCTAAAGGCGGCGTACATAGTTGCCTAACTTTGATGTCTCCTCTCCACTGCTTGAAACTTCGGGGGGCGGGACTGTCAGTCACAAGGCCCCACCACCAAAATGCACTAATTTCAGGGCCCGCTGGGGAAGGGGGCTAGATGCTGTACATTAGCACCATTAAGCCACACCCCCTCCACACTGTGCTGCAATTCCATGTATAATCTGTTCATCCTGCTGGCTTCACTAGGTAGCTCTGGCCACTCCTACACAGGCTTACCTACTTTGCTGCCTCCTCCTCCGGGAGGAGGCAGCGTTGTAGGTGAATGGGGGCGTGGTCGGCAGCAGGACGGGTGGTTCGGAGGCGTGGCCGGCAAAAGGATGGGCGGTCTGGGGGCGTTGCATTAAGGTCGCGTCATCGTGACTCCACCCCCCGCTGTGCTGTGCCGAGAAACGAGGCGCTGCATAGCGGGGGGCGGAGCTACGATGACGCGATTTAGCGCGAATCGCATCATCGGACCCCCTCGGCCCGCCTACTTGTTCACTGCTGCGGGCGGCCGAGGGGGAAAGCGGGAGGCTTGCCCACCTTTCCGGGGGGCCGGGAGGGTCACACGATTTTCGGGAGCCTCCCGGCCATTCCGGGAGGGTAGGCAAGTATGCTCCTACAACTTGCGGGAGACTAAGCAAACATTGTGGTGCAGCAACTATTTCCAAGCACCATCTACAACCAGCTCTGAATCAGCACCATAGCTGTCTCATTGATATATAATATAAAAATAACAGTATATTTATCTGTCTTTGATAGATAACATAGAGAACATTCACCTTTCCCCTAGTTCCTGAGGTGGGAGATCATTGCAACAGGTTATACAGGTTACAGAGTCTGTACAGCACTTCTGGTGCTGAACACAATTAAAGGACGGGTGTAACTTGCTTCAATGCCAAGGGAAATTTAAAAGTGTAAAAATTAAAAAATGTCCAAATATAGTGATGTCTCTTTTAGGGACATATCAACTAAATAGATGAATATTTCTATTTTTTTGCAGCTAAACACCACAAACACATGAATAATTAATTATATACTGTACCACAGAAGCCTCTAGCACTGATAAATAACACGAATGACACATAAACCACACTTAAAGCATTAGTGAAAATATGCAAGTTATTTTAATGCACATAAATATACTTCAGTATTGACCTAAAATCAAAAGATTAATCCAAATGTTAAACAGCTGAGCTCTATATTGTGTAAAAAAATAGGATTTTACTCACCGGTAAATCTATTTCTCGTAGTCCGTAGTGGATGCTGGGAACTCCGAAAGGACCATGGGGAATAGCGGCTCCGCAGGAGACTGGGCACAACTAAAAGAAAGCTTTTAGACTACCTGGTGTGCACTGGCTCCTCCCACTATGACCCTCCTCCAAGCCTCAGTTAGGATACTGTGCCCGGAAGAGCTGACACAATAAGGAAGGATTTTGAATCCCGGGTAAGACTCATACCAGCCACACCAATCACACCGTATAACTCGTGATACCATATCCAGTTAACAGTATGAAACATAACTGAGCCTATCAACAGATGGCTCATAACAATAACCCTTTAGTTAACAATAACTATATACAAGTATTGCAGACAGTCCGCACTTGGGATGGGCGCCCAGCATCCACTACGGACTACGAGAAATAGAATTATCGGTAAGTAAAATCTTATTTTCTCTAACGTCCTAGTGGATGCTGGGAACTCCGAAAGGACCATGGGGATTATACCAAAGCTCCCAAACGGGCGGGAGAGTGCGGATGACTCTGCAGCACCGAATGAGAGAACTCAAGGTCCTCCTCAGCCAGGGTATCAAATTTGTAGAATTTAGCAAACGTGTTTGCCCCTGACCAAGTTGCAGCTCGGCAAAGTTGTAAAGCCGAGACCCCTCGGGTAGCCGCCCAAGATGAGCCCACTTTCCTCGTGGAATGGGCTTTTACTGATTTAGGATGCGGCAATCCAGCCGCAGAATGCTCCAGCTGAATTGTGCTACAAATTCAGCGAGCAATAGTCTGCTTAGAAGCAGGAGCACCTATTTTGTTGGGTGCCTACAGGATAAAAAGCGAGTCAGTTTTCCTGACTCCAGCCGTCCTGGAAATATAAATTTTTAAGGCCCTGACTACGTCCAGTAACTTGGAATCTTCCAAGTCCCTAGTAGCCGCAGGCACTACAATAGGTTGGTTCAAGTGAAAAGCTGATACCACCTTAGGGAGAAACTGGGGATGAGTCCTCAATTCTGCCCTATCCATATGGAAAATCAGATAAGGGCTTTTACCTGACAAAGCCGCCAATTCTGACACACGCCTGGCCGAAGCCAAGGCCAATAACATGACCACTTTCCACGTGAGATATTTCAAATCCACAGTTTTAAGTGGCTCAAACCAATGTGATTTTAGGAAACTCAACACCACGTTGAGATCCCAAGGTGCCACAGGAGGCACAAAAGGGGGCTGAATATGTAGCACTCCCTTTACAAATGTCTGAACTCCAGGCAGTGAAGCCAGTTCTTTCTGGAAGAAAATCGACAGAGCCGAAATCTGGACCTTAATGGAACCCAAGTTTAGGCCCATAGTCACTCCTGACTGTAGGAAGTGCAGAAAACGACCCAGCTGAAATTCCTCTGTTGGGGCCTTCCTGGCCTCACACCACACAACATATTTTCGCCAAATACGGTGATAATGGTTTGCGGTTACTTCTTTCCTGGCTTTTATCAGCGTAGGAATGACTTCCTCCGGAATGCCCTTTTCCTTTAGGATCCGGAATTCAACCGCCATGCCGTCAAACGCAGCCGCGGTAAGTCTTGGAACAGACAGGGCCCCTGCTGTAGCAGATCCTGTCTGAGCGGTAGAGGCCATGGGTCCTCTGATATAATTTCTTGAAGTTCTGGGTACCAAGCTCTTCTTGGCCCATCCGGAACCACGAGTATCGTTCTTACTCCTCGTTTTCTTATTATTCTCAGTACCTTTGGTATGAGAGGCAGAGGAGGGAATACATAAACCGACTGGTACACCCACAGTGTCACTAGAGCGTCCACAGATATTGCCTGAGGGTCCCTTGACCTGGCGCAATATCTAGTTTTTTGTTTAGGCGGGACGCCATCATGTCCACCTGTGGCCTTTCCCAATGGTTTACCAACAGTTGGAAGACTTCTGGATGAAGTCACCACTCTCCCGGGTGTAGGTCGTGTCTGCTGAGGAAGTCTCTGCTTCCCAGTTGTCCACTCCCGGAATGAACACTGCTGACAGTGCTAAGACGTGATTTTCCGCCCATCGGAGAATCCTTGTGGCTTCTGCCATCGCCATCCTGCTTCTTGTGCCGCCCTGTCGGTTTACATGGGCGACTGCCGTGATGTTGTCTGATTGGATCAGTACCGGCTGGTTTTGAAGCAGAGGCCTTGCCAGACTTAGGGCATTGTAAATGGCCCTCAGTTCCAGAATATTTATGTGTAGGGACGACTCCTGACTTGACCAAAGTCCTTGGAAATTTCTTCCCTGTGTGACTGCCCCCCAGCCTCGAAGGCTGGCATCCGTGGTTACCAGGACCCAGTCCTATGCCGAATCTGCGGCCCTCTTGAAGATGAGCACTCTGCATCCACCACAGTAGAGATACCCTGGTCCTTGGAGACAGGGTTATCAGCCGATGCATCTGAAGATGCGATCCCGACCACTTGTCCAAGAGGTCCCACTGAAAGGTCCTTGCATGGAACCTGCCGAATGGAATTTTGCTTCGTAAGAAGCTACCATTTTTCCCAGGATTCGCGTGCAATGATGCACCGATACCTGTTTTGGTTTCAGGAGGTCTCTGACTAGAGATGACAGCTCCTTGGCTTTCTCCTGCGGGAGAAACACTTTTTTCTGTTCTGTGTCCAGAACCATCGCCAGGAACAGTAGGCGTGTGGTAGGAACCAGCTGTGACTTTGGAATGTATAGAATCCATCCGTGCTGTTGTAGCACTTCCCGATATAGTGCTACTCCGACCAACAACTGCTCCTTGGACCTCGCCTTTATAAGGAGATCGTCCAAGTACGGCATAATTAAAACTCCCTTTTTTCGAAGGAGTATCATCATTTCTGCCATTACCTTGGTAAAGACCCTCGGTGCCGTGGACAGTCCAAACGGCAGTGTTTGGAATTGGTAATGGCAATCCTGTACCACAAATCTGAGGTACTCCTGGTGAGGATGGTAAATGGGGACATGTAGGTAAGCATCCTTGATGTCCAGGGATACCATGTAATCCCCCTCCTCCAGGCTAGCAATAACCGCCCTGAGCGATTCCATCTTGAACTTGAATTTTTTTATGTATGTGTTCAAGGATTTCAAATTTAAAATGGGTCTCACCGAACCGTCCGGTTTCGGTACCACAAACAGTGTGGAATAGTAACCCCGTCCTTGTTGAAGTAGGGGCACCTTGACTATCACCTGCTGGGAATACAGCTTGTGAATTGCCTCTAGCACAGCCTCCCTGCCTGAGGGAGTTGTCGGCAAGGCCGATTTGAGGAAACGGCGGGGGGGAGACGCCTCGAATTCCAGCTTGTACCCCTGAGATACTACTTGCAGGATCCAGGGATCCACCTGTGAGCGAGCCCACTGATCGCTGAAATTTTTGAGGCGGCCACCCACCGTACCTGGCTACGCCTGTGGAGCCCCCGCATCATGCGGTGGACTTAGAGGAAGCGGGGGAAGAATTTTGATTCTGAGAACTGGCTGACTGGTGCAGCTTTTTCCCTCTTCCCTCGTCTCTGTGCAGAAAGGAAGCGCCTTTGACCCGCTTGCTTTTCTGAAGCCGAAAGGACTGTACCTGATAATACAGTGCTTTCTTAGGCTGTGAGGAAACTTGAGGTAAAAATTTTTCTTCCCAGCTGTTGCTGTGGATACGAGGTCCCAGAGACCATCCCCAAACAATTCCTCACCCTTATAAGGCTCTATGTGCCTTTTAAAGTCAGCATCACCTGTCCAGTGTCGGGTCTCTAATACCCTCCTGACAGAATGGACATTGCATTAATTCTGGATGCCAGCCGGCAAAATATCCCTCTGTGCATCCCTCATATATAAGACGACGTCTTTAATATGCTCTTATGTTCGCAAAATAGTATCCCTGTTTGACAGGGTCACAGACCACGCTGCAGCAGCACTATCTGCAGGTCTCAGTCTAGTACCTGAGTGTGTAAATACAGACTTCAGGATAGCCTCCTGCTTTTTATCAGTAGGTACCTTCAAAGTGGCCGTATCCTAAGACGGCAGTGCCACCTTTTTTGACAAACGTGTGAGCCAGTGGCGTAACTACTGCCCCCGCAGTCCTCGCGGTGGCTTGGGGGCGAGGGGCTGCGGGGGCGCCACTGACAGAACAGATTGACATGCGGACGAGAGTCCGCATGTCAATCTGCGGTCTCCTCTCCCTCCTTCCCTCCGCTGCTGCCTCCTGTGTTGGAGGGACACGGAGCGCACATCACGCGCCCCCCTGTGTCCCTCCTGGCTCTCCCCCAGCCGGTCTAATGGAGGAAGTGCCGTTCGTGAGCTCTGATTGGCTCACGAACCGGCACTTCCTTTATTAGACGGGCCGGGGGAGAGCCAGGAGGGACACTGGAGAGGCGCGCTATGCGCTCCGTGTCCCTCCAACACAAGGGAGGGGGGGAAGCAGGCACTGGGGGGGCATATACCTGGCACTGGGGGCATATACATGGCACTGGGGGGGCATATACCTGGGCACTGGGGGCATATACACCTGGCACTGGGGGCATATACCTGGCACTGGGGGGGAATATCTGGCACTGGGGGCATATACCTGGCACTGGGGGGAATATCTGGCACTGGGGGGGAAGCAGGCACTGTGGGGGAATATCTGGCACTGGGGGCATATACCTGGCACTGGGGGGGAATATCTGGCACTGGGGGGGAAGCAGGCACTGTGGGGGAATATCTGGCACTGGGGGGGGGCATATACCTGGCACTGGGGGCATATACCTGGCACTGTGGGGGAAGATCTGGCACTGGGGGCATATACCTGGCACTGGGGGGAATATCTGGCACTGGGGGCATATACCTGGCACTGGGGGGAATATCTGGCACTGGGGGCATATACCTGGCACTGTGGGGGAAGATCTGGCACTGGGGGCATATACCTGGCACTGTGGGGGAAGATCTGGCACTGGGGGCATATATCTGGCACTGTGGGGGAAGATCTGGCACTGGGGGCATATACCTGGCACTGTGGGGGAAGATCTGGCACTGGGGGCATATACCTGGCACTGTGGGGGAATATCTGGCACTGGGGGGGAATATTTGGCACTGGGGGGAGCAGGCACTGAGGGGGCATATGTGGCACTGTGGGGGAATATCTGGCACTGGGTGCATATGTACCACTCGACTGGAGTGTAAGATATGATTTTTTTTACTGAATGTATAACTTAAGGTATACTATTTTGAGGTACCTGTTTATCTTGGGATAGTTCTTTCTTTTACAATGGAGTGAAGGGGATAATGCACAGTAACAGGTATCAGGTAATCGACAGAAAATTACAATTTTATTTATTTACTATGACAAGGTATGCAGATACACTTTGATGACAATTAGTCTATACCACCAAATATATAAATATCAAAGACCAGTTTTATTTAGCTGCAACCAACGACCTCAGTGGAGCCCGATCTTGACTGCAAAGGAAAACACATTAACATATAATTAACATACTACTCGACCGAACACGGTAATGGATATATTTACTACTGAGCTCTTTAAATAACTGCCTATTCTTAACCGTTCAGACCTTTCAGTAGTCTCCTGGGTAACTAATCTAACATTATATTAAATACCATTGTCCACCCATGAACATCTATACTGCGCAGTGTCTAATGGCCATACCGTTGGTGCACATGAAGTCCTCAACTCTGTACAGTTTCAACAAATGCGGTACCGTTAGCACTATGCATATTGTGAAATCCTTATCTCAATTGTATCCGTTGGGAATTAAAATGAAAAGGCCTTTCCTTTGCTGAACTCTGTAGAACTATACTGCGCTTTCCTTCCTTGCAGGGTCCTGTGAAAACGGGTTAATACGTGCAGAGGAGAGTCTCCTGCGTGTGACTATCACGCCACGAATAGTCAAAGGGAAATCTTATTCACTACTGTAACTGCACCACTACAATGGTAAGTTTATCCCTCGAGTTGTCACAAACTGTAACTTACTGCTGAATAAGTATTTTTAGGGTAGATGGACATAACTGTGTTGATTCTGTTCACTCAACTTGTCTTATTATTCTGCTTGCTAAATGTCCTTGTCGAACCAGGGTGAGACTAGAAAGTATTGCAATAAATGCCCTTCACTGTGGGATTTTTATTGACAAATCTGGCTTTCAGTACTGCATTAACTTTCCCTTCTGTGGGATGCCCCTGTTGTGTAGTCTCTAAGGAACCACAGTGGTAGTTTCCCCTTTGGTGTGATGCCTCTGCTGTATAACCTCTGCAGTAATTTACCTTCTGAGAGACGACCCTTCTCTGAGGTAATTCAGACAGGCCAACCCCTAACCTTATATGGGGTGGCTGGAGCCGCCTCCCGCTTCCCTTTGTACTTGCACTTACTGCTCCGGTTGGTCACACGTTGCTGGGTCCACTCCCAGAGGGCGTCTCCGGGGCTGGATCTCTTAACACGGCCCAGCCAGAACTCTCCTCCCGCAGCGCATCGAGCGTTCAAGCCGCCTCCTCATTTAGCTGCTGAGACCGGGTACAGCTGTTACCCACAAGCCGCTCCCACTGACGTTCTCGCCGAGACTCCTGTTCGGTAAGGACACTGGAGTTCTGGAGAGCCGACCGCCTCAGTTCCGTCACTCGTTGCGCACCACTCCGTCTCCGGACCGTTGCTCCGGCACACCACTCTCCTCACTGTCCTTGCGCTCTCGCGGGCGACTCTTTCCCGCTCACCCCACGCGCCTCTTCTCTCTTTACAGCGCTGCGAGCCCCCCCCCTTGTACTAGAACAGTGAATCAGTCTCTGGGGTCACGCTACTATGTTACGGTTGGGCCACCAACCATTCCGTCTGTACCATCTACCCTCCATGAGGGGTTTATAATAAAAAGTATTTTCTCTCTGTGAGGGTAATATTATTATCATAACCTGTACCATATATATATATCTATATACCTTCACTAATGCCAGGGTATTACATGCCTCCCAGCTAAAAAGATGCGTGTCCTCATGCAATGCCAACGTCAAATACAATTTTACTAAACGTCTTTAATTCTTGTATAACAGTTCAAGATTAATACATATATACATTCATTTATAAATGTAGGAGTTATCATTACATATCATCGCACTTCAATCGCGATACCTTAGGGGTAATATGCCTCTAGTACTGCGCTTTGACCTATTGTCCGGGATAGATACCTCATCCTCGGTCTGAACATTTTCAATATATAAAGAATCATGACATTCAATAGATCTCTCTACTCTGAGTTTTGAGGTTAACATTTCCACGTAGCTCGTCGGAATTGTGCCACCCATGAACAACAGGAGTTCCATGGGGTCATGTAAGGGAATGCTTCCCGGGGTTTCCTGTCTTTCTGTCACAGCTGAGTCTTTTCGCACTCTTGGGACTTCCACAGCGCAGGGTTTGATTTGGTCTCTGGATACAATTCTGATTGGTCCTCCGTGACCATGACGGATCCGGTATGTATAACTAGTACCCGTTGGAACACCGACTATAACGTATGGACTTTCCTCCCACATGGCATCCAGTTTGTTAACACGATGGTGCTTCTTCCTCCAGACTTTGTCACCAACTTGCAAGATAGTAGCTCGTCCGTGGGCATTATAATACTTCTCTTGACGGTGGTGTACAACTTCCATTCTTGATTCCACAATCTCTTGAGCCGTTTTTATTCGGTGTTGGTGTGCTCGCACCCAATCAGTCTGTAAATCAATGGGCTCATTCACTTCCGGGAGCAGTTCTAAATCTTTGGGTAATTTGCCCTGTCGGCCAAAAAGCAAGTAAAAGGGTGTGAACCCTGTGGAACAGTGTTCGGTGTTATTATATAAATAGGCCAATTCTGGCAGGTAGGTCGGCCACTGGGCGCGTTTTTCTGCTGATAAGCTCCGGAGAAGTCCGATGATGGTTTGATTAGCTCTTTCACATAACCCATTTCCCTGTGGATGGTAGGCGGTCATTCTAATTTTCTTGCATCCGTACAGTGAGCAAAGTTCTTGGAACAGCTGAGACTCGAATGCTGGGCCTTGGTCCGTTAAGATTCGCTCAGGGTACCCGTATGGTCGAGCAAAGTGTCTCAGGAAAAGGTCAGCTGTGGTTTTGGCAGTCAGATCACGGGCTGGTATAACAACTAAAAATTTACTAAAGTGATCTGTAATCGTCAGAGCGTATTGAAAACCACTGGAACTGGAGTCAAGTTTGACATGGTCTAAGGCCACGATTTCCAATGGGCGACAACTTTTAATGGGATGCAACGAATCCCTTTGTTTTGGATCGGGGTTTCGCTTAAGGCTACAGGTCACACAGCTACGACACCATTCTTCGATATCCGTCTTCATCCCAACCCAGAAATACCTCCGACGGAGGACAGCTTCTGTCTTCTGAGTGCCAAAATGGCCAGACTGATTATGATAAGAATCCAGAAGGAGATCAATCTTTAATCGGGGTACAACAATTTGGGTGATGGTTTGATGAGTGCCGGAATCCAGACTTTCCCGAGTTATAAGTCCATGTTTAATCTGAATTCGATCACGGTGTCTAAGTAACTTCACCAATTCAGGGTTAGCAGCAGATCGCTGAACTTTGGTTAGCCAGCGCTTTTGACGGATAATGTCCATTAATTGACACAGCACTGGATCTTTCCCCTGAATTAGTTTCCAGTCAAATAACATGGTGTCCGGCTCTAAGCTCTCAGGATTTGATACGGTATTGGCGGTGACTGGGTCAGATGTGACTGTCTGAGTTGTCTTCCTCACAAGCTTAAATACAGGAATCTCTACCTCTTCCGCTTGATCTTTTTCCCCCTCAGCGAGATCGGTGGTAGGTAACCGAGACAGGGCGTCAGCATTCCCATTGGATTTACCACTTCTGTAGCTTACAGTGTAACGGAAGTTGGACAGACGCGACATCCACCTCTGTTCGAGTGCTCCCAGACGGGCAGTAGATAAATGTGCCAGTGGGTTGTTATCAGTGACTATCACAAATGGTGTTGCGGCTAGGTAATTTTTAAATTTCTCCGTGACAGCCCAGATGAGGGCGAGCAACTCCAATTTGAAAGTACTATAATTTTCATTGTTTCGTTCAGTCTTGCGGAGACCTCGACTAGCATATGCTATTACTCGCTCACGTCCATCCTGCATTTGAGACAGCACCGCTCCTAGCCCTCGGTGACTCGCATCCGTGTAGACTAAGAAGGGCTTGTCATAGTCTGGATAGGCAAGCAATGGAGCTTCTATCAGGGAAGCTTTCAATTGATTGAAGGAGCGTTGGTGTTCCTCTAACCAAGCGATCACAGTCGTACTCCTCTTTTCCTGACCAGATCTACCACGTAAGAGTTCGTGAAGTGGAGCGGCCACTCTTGCAAAGTGTTCGATAAAGCGCCGGTAGTAGCCGACGAAACCTAAGAAGCTTCGGACGTCTTTCACCGTTTTTGGCACCGGCCAATCTCGCACCACTCTGATCTTTTCCGGGTCGGGTTTGACATCTTCAGCACTGACAATATGCCCTAAATAGTGCACCTTGGGTTTTAGTAGGTGGCATTTTGATGGCTTGAGTTTTAAGCCCGACTTGGCCAGCTGGATGAACACTTCTTCTAAATGTTTAAGGTGTTCCTCATAATTCTTGGAAAAGATTATCACGTCGTCCAAGTATAACAATACCATTTCGAAATTGCGATGTCCCAGGCAGTGCTCCATCACCCGTTGAAATGTGGCAGGGGCATTACAGAGTCCAAACGGCATCCTGTTGAATTCAAACAGGCCCATTGGAGTAGTAAAAGCAGTCTTTTCCCGATCTTCAGGGGCCATCGGAATCTGCCAGTATCCACTCGTAAGGTCTAACGTGGAGAAATAGGCTGCTGTCTTCAAGGCTGTTAGAGATTCCTCAATCCTGGGCAGTGGATAAGCATCCTTATGCGTTATTGCGTTCAGCTTGCGGTAATCCACGCAAAAACGGAGACTACCGTCCTTCTTTTTGACGATAACGATTGGGGCCGCCCAGGGACTGTGACTCTCTTGGATTACTTTCGCTTCTTTCATCTCGGTCAGCATATTTCGAACTGGTTGGTACATTGCTGGAGGCAAAGGTCTATGTCTCTCTTTAATGGGAGGATTTGTCCCCGTGGGGATGTAATGATATACATTTTCCGCTAGCCCGAAATCCGAAGGGTGTTGGCTGAAGGCTACTGCGTTACGTCGCACCACTTGGAGTACCCCTCTTCGTTGTTCGATCGGGGTATCTACATCCCCAATCTGCATCTCATTCCACCACGGAACCTCTTCACCAGCGATAGCGTTCGGTTCTGTTATTGCTCCTTGGTTTACTGTTGCCACGCTCTCTCCCAGTATGTCCTGGAAATCCACCTGCATTACTCGGGCTACCGGATAGTGCTTGAAGAGTCGAATAGGGTAGCTATGTGGATTGAGAATGCGGATTGGTACTCTTCCTCGCTCCACTTTTGCCAAGGTTCGGGCTATTGCGAATGGTTGTCGCCCATCCGAGTCACAACTCTCAATTATTGCCTCGTAATCCTTTCCTCCTGGTCCAATCCTGGCCTTACACCAAACGACATGTTCAGAGTTCGGTAAGAGCGGCACCGGCCGTCTATCAGCAATCCTAGCCTTTCCGACTTCTCCTAGGGAATTGGCGAATTTGCTGTGTCCCTCCAACAACCTCACAGTCTGTTGTAGGGCTTTCTGTTCTCTTGGGGCCGCAGTTCGCATCTCCATCTTTAGAGCCTCCACCCATTCCTCCGGGCAGTTCTTCAGGAAATTCATTCCAAGGATTACTGGGGGTAAGTGCTCGTTCCAGTTGGTAGTTATTAAGCACCCCTGTCTCGGGAGTTTCGCCTGACCAATCTTCAGTTCTGCCTCCCAATAGCCCCTGTAGACGATCGGCTGTCCGTTGCTTGCCAGCAGTTGTAACCAGGTGGTAGGTGGTGTCACTATTTCTCCCTCGTCCCAATGTCGACAAAACTCCGGCATTTGAATAGTGGTGACCTGTGAGCCCGTATCTAATAAAGCCATTACTTCCACATCATTAACCCTGATCTTCAACCGGGGACATTCTCCAACATACCGGGGCCACCATTCTTCTGACACGGGACCTACTGCTGTGTTTCCTCCCGAGGGTCGGTCCCTCGCCTCGGGGTTCCTCCATTTAAATCACCCTGGGGACAATTTCTTTCAATATGCCCTGCCTGTTGACAACCTCTGCATATGGGTCTTCCACTCTGGTCGAACTGGTCAGTTGGACGTCGACCTGCTTCATGGGGAACTTCCCATCGGGCCCTATTCCTTCTTCCCTGTTCCTGGCGCCAGTCCCGCCGACGAGTCCCAGCCTGTTCCAAACGAATTTCCTTAATTTCTCTCATCATTTCAGTGACTGCGTTGGTAAGAGCCCCGATCGGATCCTGGCCTACTTGTACTTGCTGAGTGACTGGCTTCTTCTTAATTGCCAAGTCGGGAGTCATGTATGAGCTAACTTCCTCCAACTCTCCACTTTCCTCTGATTCTGTGGACGGGTTGTATTCTATATCCGAATTCTGGTTCAACCCTAGAATGTCCAGCACAGCCTCCTTGAATTCCGGGAACGTACACACAGGGTTTTGTCGCCTCCACATCCGGAGTTGAGCACGAATCGACTCACCTTGAGCCCCTTCAATGAATAAGTTGATAAGGGTCTCATCGCCCTGCTCTACTTCTTTCATCTCATGCGCTTTAATGGCCCGCATGGCCTCCTGTAAGCCTAAAGCGAATTCCCTCAGCGACTCCTGTGGTTGTTGTTTCCTTGCATATAGTCGACTTTTAAGATCAGCGAGGGTTCTGAAGTTGAAGATGCGTTCTAGCTTTTTGAAAATGCCTTCTGCTGTGTTCCTCTCTTCTTCCTCCCACGCTTTGGCTTCTTGTAAGGCCGAGCCTTGTAATTGCCCCAACACTATCTGTACCCTCTGTTCTTCTTTTAGTGGGTACAGCTTAAACATTGAGCGCATTTTATCTCTAAAGTCTCTGAAAGTACTTGTATACTTTGACCGAGTATCTCCCGAGTAGATTGGAAGCCATGAAGCGCCGAAATAATACGGCATGGTGATTGCCGCTGTCTGTGTCGTTGCCAACCCTTCCTTGTTTGGTGACTCATTTGTCGGTGTTAATGACCTCTGCCCAGGTGATGCTGGTAATAATCTTCGACCTGAAGATGATGCCGGATTCTGGGGTTCCGTCATTATTCTGTCGTACGTACTTTTCGTATCCTGTTCGTGGACGCCAAATTTTCTATGTACCACTCGACTGGAGTGTAAGATATGATTTTTTTTACTGAATGTATAACTTAAGGTATACTATTTTGAGGTACCTGTTTATCTTGGGATAGTTCTTTCTTTTACAATGGAGTGAAGGGGATAATGCACAGTAACAGGTATCAGGTAATCGACAGAAAATTACAATTTTATTTATTTACTATGACAAGGTATGCAGATACACTTTGATGACAATTAGTCTATACCACCAAATACATAAATATCAAAGACCAGTTTTATTTAGCTGCAACCAACGACCTCAGTGGAGCCCGATCTTGACTGCAAAGGAAAACACATTAACATATAATTAACATACTACTCGACCGAACACGGTAATGGATATATTTACTACTGAGCTCTTTAAATAACTGCCTATTCTTAACCGTTCAGACCTTTCAGTAGTCTCCTGGGTAACTAATCTAACATTATATTAAATACCATTGTCCACCCATGAACATCTATACTGCGCAGTGTCTAATGGCCATACCGTTGGTGCACATGAAGTCCTCAACTCTGTACAGTTTCAACAAATGCGGTACCGTTAGCACTATGCATATTGTGAAATCCTTATCTCAATTGTATCCGTTGGGAATTAAAATGAAAAGGCCTTTCCTTTGCTGAACTCTGTAGAACTATACTGCGCTTTCCTTCCTTGCAGGGTCCTGTGAAAACGGGTTAATACGTGCAGAGGAGAGTCTCCTGCGTGTGACTATCACGCCACGAATAGTCAAAGGGAAATCTTATTCACTACTGTAACTGCACCACTACAATGGTAAGTTTATCCCTCGAGTTGTCACAAACTGTAACTTACTGCTGAATAAGTATTTTTAGGGTAGATGGACATAACTGTGTTGATTCTGTTCACTCAACTTGTCTTATTATTCTGCTTGCTAAATGTCCTTGTCGAACCAGGGTGAGACTAGAAAGTATTGCAATAAATGCCCTTCGCTGTGGGATTTTTATTGACAAATCTGGCTTTCAGTACTGCATTAACTTTCCCTTCTGTGGGATGCCCCTGTTGTGTAGTCTCTAAGGAACCACAGTGGTAGTTTCCCCTTTGGTGTGATGCCTCTGCTGTATAACCTCTGCAGTAATTTACCTTCTGAGAGACGACCCTTCTCTGAGGTAATTCAGACAGGCCAACCCCTAACCTTATATGGGGTGGCTGGAGCCGCCTCCCGCTTCCCTTTGTACTTGCACTTACTGCTCCGGTTGGTCACACGTTGCTGGGCCCACTCCCAGAGGGCGTCTCCGGGGCTGGATCTCTTAACACGGCCCAGCCAGAACTCTCCTCCCGCAGCGCATCGAGCGTTCAAGCCGCCTCCTCATTTAGCTGCTGAGACCGGGTACAGCTGTTACCCACAAGCCGCTCCCACTGACGTTCTCGCCGAGACTCCTGTTCGGTAAGGACACTGGAGTTCTGGAGAGCCGACCGCCTCAGTTCCGTCACTCGTTGCGCACCACTCCGTCTCCGGACCGTTGCTCCGGCACACCACTCTCCTCACTGTCCTTGCGCTCTCGCGGGCGACTCTTTCCCGCTCACCCCACGCGCCTCTTCTCTCTTTACAGCGCTGCGAGCCCCCCCCTTGTACTAGAACAGTGAATCAGTCTCTGGGGTCACGCTACCATGTTACGGTTGGGCCACCAACCATTCCGTCTGTACCATCTACCCTCCATGAGGGGTTTATAATAAAAAGTATTTTCTCTCTGTGAGGGTAATATTATTATCATAACCTGTACCATATATATATATCTATATACCTTCACTAATGCCAGGGTATTACACATATACCTGGCACTGTGGGGAAATATCTGGCACTGGGGGTATATGTGGCACTGGGAGCACGGCCCTAGCAACAAGCACTACCCCCTAGCAACGAGCATGACACCCAGTGCATGAAACCCCTGGCAACGAGCATGACACCCTGAGCATGAAAACCCCTGGCACCGTGCATGGAACCAAGAGCATGAAACCCCTGGCAACGAGCAGGTAATTTAAAAGTAATTGGAAGCCTTACTGTAGAACTTAATGTGTAATGGGCATTACGGTGTGTGGTATACTACATCACGGGCATTGTGTGGTATGTGGTATAATGTCTCAGGGTCACTGCAGTGTTTGGCATAATGTATCACGGACATTGCGGTGTGTGTCATAATGTGTCAGGCATTACGGTGTGTTGTATACTATATCACGGGCATTGTGGTATGTGGTATAATGTCTCAGGATCATTGTGGTGTGTGTCATACTGTGTCACAGACATTGTATGTGCTATAATGTATCAGGGGCATTGCAGTGTGTAGCATAATGTATAACGGGCATTGTGATTCCTGTCATAATGTGTCACAGGCATTACGGTGTGTGGCATAATGTGTCGGGGGCATTACAGTGTGTGCATATTGTTTCATGTGCATTATTGTGTGTGGAATAATGTCTAAGGGCCATTGCAGTATGTGGCATAATGTACACTGGGCATTACTATAAGGAGGAAAAATGACAAATAATGTAAGGGGCATGAACCAGGATTATTTTTCTTTCCTGTGGTGGCTAACGTCTGGGCGTGCAGGTTGCAAAACTGGGGTATAAGGTAGTCTTTTCCTGCAATACCACGCCCATTTCAACAAAGCCACATACCCTTTTTGGCGGCGCGTGCATATTTGTCCCTTTACTAGTGCCAACTATGGGGGGTATGGGGGGGGGGGGGGGGCGCCAAAGGATTTTTTGGCTTGGGGGAGAAAAATTTCTAGTTACGCCACTGGTGTGAGCGCCTTATCCACCCTAGGGGATATCTCCCAGCGTAACTTATCCTCTGGCGGGAAAGGGTACGCCATCAGTAACCTTTTAGAAATTACCAGTTTCTTATCGGGGGAACCCACGCTTTTTCACACTGCATTCACTCATTTGATGGGGGAACCAAACACTGCCTGCTTTTTTCCCCCAAACATAAAACCCTTTTTTAGTGGTACTTGGGTTAATGTCAGAAATGTGTAACACATTTTTTATTGCCGGGATCATGTAACGGATGTTCCTAGTGGATTGTGTATATGTCTCAACCTCGTCGACACTGGAGTCAGACTCCGTGTCGACATCTGTGTCTGCCATCTGAGAGAGCGGGCGTTTTTGAGCCCCTGATGGCCTTTGAGACGCCTGGGCAGGCGCGGGCTGAAAAGCCGTCTGTCCCACAGCTGTTACGTCATCCAGCCTTTTATGTAAGGAGTGGACACTGTCGGTTTATACCTTTCACCTATCCATCCACTCT
Organism: Pseudophryne corroboree; assembly: GCF_028390025.1. Lineage (NCBI taxonomy): Eukaryota > Metazoa > Chordata > Amphibia > Anura > Myobatrachidae > Pseudophryne > Pseudophryne corroboree. The sequence continues at coordinate 328,472,263 of NC_086454.1, read as the reverse complement.
GGTGTCGGCCCCACAGGGGGCGACATCACATTTATCGGCATCTGCTCTGCCACCACATAAGCCTCCTCATCAAACGTGTCGACACAGCCGTACCGACACACAGGGAATGCTCTGACTGAGGACAGGACCCCACACAGCCCTTTGGGGAGACAGAGAGAGAGTATGCCAGCACACACCAGAGCGCTATATAATTTTGGGATTACCACTATATTGAGTGAATTTTTCCCAATAGCTGCTTGTATATACAATATTGCGCCTAAATTTAGTGCCCCCCCTCTCTTTTTAACCCTTTGAGCCTGCAAACTACAGGGGAGAGCCTGGGGAGCTGTCTTCCAGCTGCACTGTGAAGAGAAAATGGCGCCAGTGTGCTGAGGGAGATAGCTCCGCCCCTTTTTCGCGGACTTTTCTCCCGCTTTTTTATGGATTCTGGCAGGGGTATTTATCACATATATAGCCTCTGGGGCTATATATTGTGATATATTTGCCAGCCAAGGTGTTTTTATTGCTGCTCAGGGCGCCCCCCCCAGCGCCCTGCACCCTCAGTGACCGGAGTGTGAAGTGTGTATGAGGAGCAATGGCGCACAGCTGCAGTGCTGTGCGCTACCTTGGTGAAGACTGATGTCTTCTGCCGCCGATTTTCCGGACCTCTTCTTGCTTCTGGCTCTGTAAGGGGGACGGCGGCGCGGCTCCGGGAACGAACACCAAGGCCAGTTCCATGCGGTCGATCCCTCTGGAGCTAATGGTGTCCAGTAGCCTGAGAAGCCCAAGCTAGCTGCAAGCAGGTAGGTTCGCTACTTCTCCCCTTAGTCCCTCGATGCAGTGAGCCTGTTGCCAGCAGGTCTCACTGTAAAATAAAAAACCTAAAATAAACTTTCTTTCTAGGAGCTCAGGAGAGCCCCTAGTGTGCATCCAGCTCGGCCGGGCACAGAAATCTAACTGAGGCTTGGAGGAGGGTCATAGTGGGAGGAGCCAGTGCACACCAGGTAGTCTAAAAGCTTTCTTTTAGTTGTGCCCAGTCTCCTGCGGAGCCGCTATTCCCCATGGTCCTTTCGGAGTTCCCAGCATCCACTAGGACGTTAGAGAAATAACAATAGATTCAGTAACTAAAATGTGGGCTACAGGCAAAAGTAGCCCGTATTTACCTTGCACAGAAACAATATAAATGTATTTGCTGTAAGTATGTGTGAGTGTGTGTGTGTGACCCCCCGGTGCAGTGTCATCCCCCCCCAGAGCCAGCCGCCAGGAGACCTACGTCTCCAAACAGTCCTTGAGACTCCCAGCAGCCTCCACACCTCCCAGCAGCCCCCTCCCCAGTGGTAAGATGGAGGGGAGACCACCAGGAGATGTGGAGACCACCAGAGAGCAACGGGTGGAGTTTTCAGCAATTATTATCAGTGGGTGATGGCATACCTCCCAACATCGGGAGATGATAGTACTGGACTCCCATGTGCGGCTGAAAAATGGGCGTGACCCTGCGGAGGTTCCAGCGCTCTGTGAGCTGCTGGCATGCCCCCAGTCCCTCCATTTTCCGTGAACAGACGCTGTGCGCATGCGGACATTGTCTATTCACCACTGCTCTGCCTAAGTAACACTGCGGCCCACGGGTGGGACAGCGGGACAGTCCCAAAAAAAGTGGACTGTCCCGCGAAAATCGGGACAGCTGGGAGGTTTGGTGATGGTATGACACACATGCATCCATATTAACAATCAATAAGAGGCAGTGACATTTTTTTTGTTCTCTTAAATGATTGCCAATATCCCGAGATACAAATCTAATATGCAGTTCTGGAGCCAGGGCCCATCCGGAGGCTACACATGGGCCCCCTCCGCTCTTCATTTTTTTAAAATATTTATTTTATTACCGTTAGTTTGCACTCTCATACTATATATAGATTCTCTTAAAATGCCCCTGATCACATTCAGGCCCGGCGACAGGGGGGTACAAAGGGTACACCACTCCCGGGCCCTGAGGATCAGAGGGGCCCCGAGGTCCAAGATATGTTGCCGCAGTGCCTAATATAAATTTTTAAATTGCCAGCTACAGATGGAGCCTCCTTTATCTTTGCTAGCTGATGCCTGGGCACAAGGAGGCTTGCCTAGTTGTAGGGAGGTGCACAGAGCATTTGGCGTTACCTTTGAGTGTAATATCTGCGATCATCCACCAGATGTCACTTTTCAAAATCACCATTGCGCATGCGTGTGATCTCCATTAAAATACTATACTGAACTACAACGTAAGAACTACTTTACTGGTGCATCTCATTATGCTACAATATGCTACAGTATGTCATACAGTATATTACACTTACAGAACAGACGCAAATAGTACAGTATATACAGACGGAAACTAACGTGATAAAGCCACAGTATAGTCCATTGATGTTAGGAATATGTGAGTGTCCAAGTCCCGCAGACAAATCAACAAATAAAAATAGTAGTGTATACAAACGCAAACAAACGTGTTCCATGTATGGTCTATTGATATTAGGGATATGTGAGCATCCAAACCCGTTGTATTAAGTATAATGGGGAGAGATAAAAGTTACTCCCTAAGTTCCTGGATGCCAGATCACAGTGCTTAGAATCTCTGTACAGTATTTTCTATTTGAGTACTAAATAGCACGAACAGATTGTAACGTACTGTGCTGTAAAGGCTACAGCGGCAAGTGTTATCTCACTAAGTATAATGGGGAGAGCTAAAAGCTCCTCCCTAAGTTCCTGGATGCCAAAACACAGTGCTTAGGATCTCTGTACAGTATTTTCTATCTAGCCAAAAGCCCAGTACCCCGTGCAAGCTGGGCGGAGAACTGGAGGGGACCTGACACACGATTGCTTGCCGTTTCCCTTTGTGGTGTCACATAAACTAGTGGTTGGTCTGCTCCGAAAGCCAAGAGTCTCCACTTTTGTATGGTACTGGTCTCAAGTATCTGGGACACCCAGAATTGGAGATATCAGGATGCAAAATGGACCCATTTTCCCATAGACTATAATGGGCCCGTTAATTCAGACCCACCATGGGTTCCGACGCTTGCCGTTAGCCTTGTGGGGGTCCCAGAAACTTGGGGTTGGTACCCTCTGGTAGCTAATCATCTCCCCTTTCATACCAACACAGTTCTGAGCCAATTGGACCCCCCAGAACTGGATATATTACGCTTTAAGCCCATTTTTTTTTTTTTTTTTTTGAAAATATGTTTATTAGTTTTTCCACATAGAGACATAAAGAGAGAAAAAGGCAGAGAAACAATGCAGTACAAAGTGCATGTAAAATGCTTATACTTATGGATTACATAATAGGCAACAAAGGTGTGGCATAGTATCAAACATCACCACTACCCCTGGTGGTGTGTATAGGAGCGAGCAGTGCAGAGGACCATATCAAAGCATCAGCAGTGATGATTATAAACAGCATTTTAGGCCTATAATATATTATTGAAGAAAAACTGCACATTGTCACATATGTGCCAAACCAAAATCAACTAGACAATCATAGAGAAAAAGAAAGAAGAAAGAAAGACAACAAAGACATGGATAAGAAGTGTGAGGGAGGAGGGGGGGGGGGGGGGGTTGCAGATGCCTAACAAATATTCATCGTACATGATAAGGCACATTCCTAGGGACTGTGGGGATCAAATCGCTCAGTATCAAGGTACGAAAGCGAGCATCACCCTGATGCCGAAGGTGGATCATCACCAATAGGGATACCTAGTCTGCGGTAAGAATCCCAACTAAGGGAATCAAACAATTTCAGTATATGAGTTCGTTGTGGGGGTAGAAGAGAGTCAATGTATAGTCCCCATTTCTTATAAAAGCGCAAAGCGTTGCGGTCAAGGTCTGGGAGAGTTGATTGGCGTTCAAAGTATAGTGTATTAGTAAGTAAAGACTTGAGGTTACCTAGGGAGGGGGAGGTTCGATATATCCAATGATTCAGAATTAACTTTTTCCCCAGGGTCAATAGTACATATAAAAACGGAATGCAGTATGTCTGGGATGGATGTAAACGCCAGGTTGTAGTATTAAGGCCGAGGAGTGCCGCTGGGTCCATAGGGAGAGAGATCCGGAAGGTGGATTTTATATACCATACTACTTTATTCCAGAATCGTTTAATTTTCGGACAATGCCAAAAGTTATGCATAAAGAGAGCATTTGGTGCTTTACATTTGGGGCAACGACCAGAGTCTGTAGAGACCATATATTTGCGTTGTCCCGGGGCAATATATGCCCGATGTAAAAATTTGAAGTGGATTTCCTGAAGCTGGGCAGAATGCAGGGCTTTCAGTATAGCAGGAAGGGGGGAGAGGAAGCACTCCACCGATGGGTCCCAGGACCACTCACTCGACCATTTTGACAACATGGGGGGCCAGAATACCTCCGGCTTGCCGGGCAACAAGTCCCGGTATAACCAGCATATCTTGTATGAAAAGGTAGGTAACGTGACCAGCAGGGCGGACAAGGGATCCTTTCTCCGCTCGTGCACAGGAGGGATGGGGAGAGTTTGTACAAAATGGCGTACTTGTAGGAACATGAAGAAATCAGATGAGGGCACACCGTGTCTCTCGGCTAGATCCGCGAATGACAATACATGGCCACCCGGGTCGAACACATCACGAATGAGGGCTATGCCCCTAGATTTCCATGTGAGGAATTTGGTATTGTCAAGGGGAGGAGTGAAGCAGGGGTTTCCGCACAATGGGATGAAAGGAGAGTATTCTGGGTTGCGATGTAGGGCCTTGTTAATGGCCCACCAGGAACGATAGGCGTCCCAGAAAAGAATATTAGGGCGTACCATTGGTGGGAGCAAAGCTTTCGGGGTATGTAGCAAAGCCCTTAAGTCGTAAGGGTGTACAAGGCTCTGTTCCATGTCATAATTAACATATGAGGAGGTGCCCCTTAGCCAATCCGAGATATACCTAAAGTTCGCGGCCTGGAAGAAAGCCAAGAGGTCTGGTACAGCCAAGCCACCCTGGGCACGGGGGAGTTTAAGTTTAGGTAAAGAAATCCGAGACCTCTTGTGATTCCACAGGAATTTGGAGAACATTCTATCACATTCTTTTAAGTCTTTAGTAGGGGGCTGGATAGGAATCATCTGGAGTAGATAAGAGATCTTGGGGAATACAATACTCTTCAAAATAGCTACTCTTCCTAGTAGGGACACAGGAAGAGATGACCAGGTGGATAGCAATTGGGAAACTTTGTTAAAAACAGCGGTATAGTTGACTGAGTATAGGTCTAAGATATTCACAGGGATATATATACCCAAGTATTTAAGGCCTAAGGTGTTTCTCTTAAATTGAGTGAGAACTGGCACCGGGGGGCGCTGACAGGCAATCGAGTTGAGTGGGAAGAGTTCAGACTTAGAGGCATTAACACGATATCCCGCAAAAGCACCAAACTCAGAAATAGCCAGCATGATCGACGGGACAGAGGTCTCAGGTCGTGAAATAAAGAGGAGCATGTCATCTGCAAACAAACTCACACGGAGCTCATGGCCATGAACCAATACTCCGGAGTATTCTGGGAGATGACGCAGTTTAATAGCCAGGGGCTCTATGGCGATAGCAAATAATAGTGGGGAAAGGGGGCAGCCCTGCCTTGTGCCTCGGTGAAGAGGAATAGGAGCCGACAGGTAGCCATTACACATGATGCGAGATGAGGAGGGGGAATACAAATTACGTATCATGTTGATCAGGTCCAGCGGAAACCCAAACTTATCCAGCGTCGTGTATAGGTGATCCCAACTGACAAGATCAAACGCTTTCTCCGCGTCCAGGGAGAGGATGTATTGAGGGTCAGGGTCTCCGCTGGAGTGTAACCAGGTGGCCGCGGCAAGAACTTTACGGATATTGTTAGTGGAGTGTCGGCCTGAGATGAAACCAGTTTGGTCAGGATGGATAATGGAGGGGAGTAATCCTTTTAACCTATCTGCAATAATTTTCGTAAAGAGTTTATAGTCAACGTTGAGCAAGGAGATGGGGCGGTATGAACCGGGGAGATGGGGATCCCTTCCCGGTTTGGGAAGGAGACGTATCAGGGCTTCGTTAAAGTACAGAGGGAGGGAATGGGAAGATAAAATGCTATTAAATACCAGGGTCAAAGGATCCAGCAATTTAAGTATGAGCATTTTGTAGAATTCCCCAGAGAAACCATCGGGTCCAGGTGCTTTCATGGGCTTAAGATGTTTAATTGCCGCTTCCACCTCCTGGGTAGTAATCGGCAAGCAAAGATCCCCCTTCACCGATGTTGATATTTGAGGCAAGGAAACAGAGTCCCAGAAAGAAGTTTTAGCTGCTTGATCGAGGGGAGGGGGGGAGTAAATGTCAGTATAAAATTCTGAGAGGATCTGCGCCATGTCCACAGATCTGGTAGCCAACGAGCCATCGTCTCGTTTCAATGTCTGGATCACCGAGGACGGCACTGAACCCCGCAGAAGATTTGAAAGGAGACGGCCTGTTTTATTGCCGTACCTATGAAAACGGTGATTTCTGCTAAATGTATGGCGGTCGCCCATTAATGCCAGTACAGCACCAAACTGAGACTTGCAATCTAAATATACCTTCTTTGAGGCAGGAGACGGGGACTGTTTGAAGTGTTGGTAGGCATCAGTTAGGCAGCGTTGTGAGGTTTTAAATTCAGAAAGAAATTGTTTCTTTCTTGTGGAGGTATATTCCACAAGCCTACCGCGTATAACCGCCTTTGAGGTCTGCCAGAACAATAAGGGATCGGTTTCAGCAATAGCTGCATTATCCAGTCTGAACTCCTCCCAAAATGCCTCCAACCTGTTCCGAAATTGTAGGGAAGAGGTAAAGGAAGTGGGGAAACGCCAGCATTTAAAGGAGCCATAGTCTAATGAGGTGGTAAGGGAAACCCAAACTAGGGCGTGATCAGAAAGAGAAATTGTTTCCATCTGTGCTTCAGCATTTTGGGGAATCAGGGAATCTGAGAGCAATAAGAAGTCTATTCTGGACAGTGTGCCGTGAGCAGCCGAGAGACACGAGTACTCCCTGTCAGTGGGATGAAGAAATCTCCAAGCATCAGTCAGATGCAGTTGTTGTGCAAAAAAGGTGACACCTAGGGTAGGAGGGGAGCGTGCACGAGCGGAGGAGTTCGAATCCATATAAGCGGAGGCCACAATATTGAAGTCTCCGCCCACAATCATTGGACATGGCATAAACGGGCACAGTGTTGTTATGAGACTCTTAAAAAAACCTTTTGAATAAGAGTTTGGAGCATACACAGAACATAAAACATACTTGGTATTATGAAGTAAAATTTCAAGTATTAGGAATCTACCAGCAGGATCGCACAGGGAAGTAATGACTTCAATATGCAAGCTACTTTTAGCGAGGATCAATACACCCCTAGCCTTAGAAGAATAGGGAGCGTCTAAGAGTACCTGCCAGCCCAAAACACCCAATTTTTGGGCCTCTGGGGTGAGAAGGTGCGTCTCCTGTATAAACACCAAATCCATATGTAATCTATTTAAATAGAGTAGAATCTTCTTCCTCTTGATAGGGGAGTGGATACCCCCAACATTCCATGTGCCCACCTTAATAGAAGACATGGGGCTTTGAGTAGTGAGTAATCATACAGGAAGACATCTTACAAACGCATAAGCAGTGTAGGGTGGGAAAAGACACAAGAGGAAGGAGGGGAGGGGGAAGACACAAGGATAGTAGAGACATAGAGATGAGAAGAAAATATTAGACCCACCGGGGGGTCCCACAACAATATTCGTGTAAACAACTTCACGGTATTATAATTAAAGTAATAACCAAGGGCAGCAAGGAGGGCAGTGCTCCTAGCCAGCGACCACTATAATGAGCAGCATAGGGGATGGGGGGGGGGGGGGGGGGGGAGAGAGAGAGGGAGAAGGGTAAGGGGAGTGGGGTATAGGGGAGGGAGAAATAGGGAGTGGAAGGGGGGAGGGGGGGGGGGAGAGGGATAGGGGATATGAGTGAGCGGTCAGGATGACATCAGCCTACCCCTAAATGGATGGGCAAAACAGGCATCCAAGCATATAGAACTATATAAAACTAGAAACAGGCATATAGGTATACATTGCTTAGAGGAAGCTTATGTCACTTTAAGATTATATATACATCACCCAGAAGACCACTGAGGGATTAGCGAGAAGGTCCAAATAAGACTAACAGAGGAACTTATAGTCCACGGGGTGGGGATAAGAAATAAATGTATGTCGAGGGTGACTAAGTCCAGGCAACAATGAAGCAGGATAGTTACAGAGCAGTGTCTGTAAAAGACGGCTATTTCGGCACTTGGTCGGAGGCTTCGGTCTCCGAAAGATAAGCGGCAGCATCCTCCGGGGTGTGGAAGTCCTTAAAAGACGTGCCATCGAAAATCCTCAGGCGTGCAGGGTAGAGTAGAGCAAACTTTCGGCCCTCTTGGGCTAATTTTGAGCATGTGGGGGAGAACGCCTTTCGTAGCCTGGTAAGCTCCGGGGAGAAGTCCTGGAAAATTAATAATTTGGCATCTTCCCAAACAAGGTCTCTTATACGGCGGGAAGCAGACCACAGGGCCTCTTTATGGAGGTAGTTGAGACACCGAAATAGCACAGCTCGTGGTCGGTTGGATGCAGCGGAGCGACCAGGGCCTGTTCTGTGTGCACGTTCTACCACGAGATCCGAGCAAATATCTTGAATTCCAAGAAGATCAGGAAGTGTGTGTCGAAGGAAGTGATAAAGAGCTTGGCCCTTAATCGTCTCTGGGAGCCCAATGAGCCTGAGATTGTTTCTGCGCGATCTATTTTCTAGATCGTCGATCTTAGACCATACCAGGTTTTCTGATTTCTGCAGTTTAGCGGAGATGTCGGAGAGTTCAGCGATTTGCTGAAAATTTTCACCAGCAGTATGTTCCACTTGTAAAACACGCTTGGACAGTTGTTTATACTGGCTTTTAATATCCAGGACAGCTTGCTGTAGTGCAGCAGCATGCAGCTGTGCTTGTTCTTGAAATAACGGCTGGACGGTCTCTTTCACCGCTCTAACAATGTCCTCATAGGACAAGGAATGCCCCGGGGTAGAGGAGGGCAGTAACGTGCCTAGGGCAGCGGACCCAGCAAGGGATGGAGAGACGCTGGGCACAGGGGCCGAGGGAGGAGCTGAGGTACCCGCCGTTCGAGCTCCGGTCTCCAGAGAAGCTGCGGCGGCCATCTTGGAAGCCGAGCCGCGGCTTTCAGATTTGGCCCGTGGAGGCTTTCCCTGCATCGTAGGAGCTAGGAATCGGTCCATAGAGGGGGGCCGGATGTGCGGGGAGCGGGCCGGTGTGAGTGACCGCTCAATGGACGCCCAAAATGGGCGATATGTTAGAGGTCAGTGGCCGCGGGCACCGGAGCTTCTAAGCAGCGTGTCACTCCATGCGGTGCCGGAACCGGAAGTCTAAGCCCATTTTAATTGAATTTAGTAGCTCACATAAACCGAATGTCAATGGACCATTGCTTTAACACGTTCGTTTGTGTCTGTATACACTATTTTTATTTATTGATTTATTGGTTTCTTTTTTTGGGTCCTGACAGAAAATTAATATTTTCAACAGCATCTCTGAACTCTGCTGGTTAATCCCCACCTCCCCCCTCCCCCTTCCCCCTCCCCTGACACACTAATGTTTTCAGACAAAGAGGCTAGTTTACAGTCAATAAATTGCCAACACACTACTGTATGTAACTGAAAGACTACTATGTAAATTAAGATACTACAGTCACTTTGGTTGGGGTAAAGGACTAGAGAGGGCCAGAGGGAATGTACATGAAACAGTACACTGTGCTACGGATTTGCATGTCAGCCGCCCCGACAGTTAGTTATGGAAACAGGTCTTTTCCCGTGTGCATAATTCTATTGAATGCAAGGTTCTTAAGTATATGAATGTTATGACTGAAATATATGAATGCCGTGACGAGACTTGGACGCTCATAAGCAAAACACGGTATTTAACCACCACCTCCCCCATCCCACTCCCCCCCGGGAGCCTGCTCATTTCATAGACAGGGAGGAAGGTCAGGTTACAATAAATGTACAACACAGTACTGTATGTAAATGAAGATCAGATAGAGAACTGCAGTCACTTTGCTAGAGACACGATCTCTTGTGTAAATGGTAGCAATGATCCCTTCTCATACAGATTCTCTAACATCGATGAACTACAGTATAGTGCTGTGTTGCTCGAACAGTTAGTTGCGTCAGGATACGCTATTTATATTTATTGATATGTCTATGGGAGCTATTGCCGCTGTGCATTTTAGCTAGGGTATTGACTGACGCTCCTTCAGCATTGCCCTGACTCTTGCAAAACTGATGCCATCGCTGGCTCCATAGGGGGGGCTTCCAAGAGGTGCAGGGTCATAGGCAGCAGCCACTTTCTGAACTTGCTATGCGATTGAGTCTGGTTTATCATAATGTGCAGAGAGCTCACTTATCCCTATTGTTCCTGTGTAATATAACTAGGGTATTGAGATGCTCCTTCAGCATTGCCCTGACTCTTGCATAACTGATGCTGTCGCTGGCTCCATAGCTGATGGCTTACATAACAGAAAATTAATAAAGTGTCAGGAAAAAACAAACATGCACTCGCACTGTGGGAATCGAAACCGGGACTCTTAGCATGGGAAGCAGCACACATCACCACTCGGGCACGATGACTCATGATAAATAGACAAGCTCATGTGTAAATGTACTGTAAGCAGTGATCCCTCCCCACTGGTGTTTGTGTATCCCGTTACAGCACTTGGACGCTCATATTGCATAACACGGTACATACTTTTACGTCAATGAACTACATTATTGCTTTTACACGTTAGTTGCGTCTGTATATAATTGCTTTGTCTACGGGACTTGGACGCTCACAAACAGTAACACGGCAATGCATAAGTGTTTCAACTAGTGATGAGCGGGTTTGGTTCGTCGGAATCCGAACCCGCCCAAACTTCACCTTTTTTTGCACGGATCCGAGCAACTCGGATCCTCCCGCCTTGCTCGGTTAACCCGAGCGCACCCGAACGTCATCATCCCGCGGTCGGATTCTCGCGAGATTCGGATTCTATATAAAGCCGCGCGTCGCCGCCATTTTTCACTCGTGCATTGGAAATGATAGTGAGAGGACGTGGCTGGCGTCCTCTCAGTTTTATTCAGGTGGCTGCAAATATCTGTGCTCACTGCTTTATTGTGGGGACTGGGGACCCGCAGTATTATATAGGAGGAGTACAGTGCAGAGTTTTGCTGACCAGTGACCACCAGTATTATACGTTCTCTGCCTGAAAAACGCTCCATATCTGTGCTCAGTGTGCTGCATATATCTGTGCTCACACTGCTTTATTGTGGGGACTGGGGACCACCAGTATTATTATAGGAGGAGTACAGTGCAGAGTTTTGCTGACCAGTGACCACCAGTATTATATAGGAGTACAGTGCAGAGTTTTGCTGACCAGTGACCACCAGTATTATACGTTCTCTGCCTGAAAAATGCTCCATATCTGTGCTCAGTGTGCTGCATATATCTGTGCTCACACTGCTTTATTGTGGGGACTGGGGACCACCAGTATTATATAGGAGGAGTACAGTCAGGACCGGCCCGATGCATACGCGGGCTACGCAGCCGCGTTGAGCGCCAGGCCATAGGGGGCGATGCTGCAGAGAGTGAGTCACAGTGACTCACTCTCTACAGCAGCGGTGGCTAGCAAGCGGCTCGATCCGCTCCCGGCCACCGCTGCCCGGCGCGCACTGACGTCTCCAGCGGCGGTGTGTATCAAATTCGGCGCCAGCTCGTGAGCCAATCAGAGCTCGGGGACCGGCAGCTGAGGCTCCTGATTGGCTGCCGGCCCGCGAGCTCTGATTGGCTCACAGGCCGGCGCCGAATTTCAGATACACACAGCCGCTGGAGACGAAGGGGTAGGAGAGGCGCGCGCTGCCCTTTCCTCCCCTCACAGCAGCAGTAGGTGAGCAGCACTTTTTTTTTCAGGGGGGGAGGCACTGTGGGGACATTTATCAGCACTGGGGGCATATCTGGCACTGTGGGGGCATATCTGGCACTGTGGTAGGCACTATGGGGGCATGTATCAGCACTGGGGGCATATCTGGTGCTGTGGGGGCATATCTGGCACTGTGGGAGGCATGTATCAGCACTGGGGGCATATCTGGCGCTGTGGGGGCATATCTGGCACTGTGGGGGCATGTATCAGCACTGGGGGCATATCTGGCACTGTGGGGGCATATCTGGCACTGTGGGAGGCACTGTGGGGGGCATGTATCAGCACTGGGGGCATATCTGGCACTGTGGGGGCATGTATCAGCACTGGGGGCATATCTGGCACTGTGGGGGCATATCTGGCACTGTGGGAGGCACTGTGGGGGCATGTATCAGCACTGGGGGCATATCTGGCACTGTGGGGGCATATCTGGCACTGTGGGAGGCACTGTGGGGGCATGTATCAGCACTGGGGGCATATCTGGCGCTGTGGGGGCATATCTGGCACTGTGGGAGGCACTGTGGGGGCATGTGTATCTGCACTGGGGGCATATCTGGCGCTGTGGGAGGCACTGTGGGGACGTGTATCAGCACTGGAGGCATATCTGGCACTGTGGGGGCATGTGTAGCAGCACTGGGGGCATATCTGGCACTGTGGGGGCATGTATCAGCACTGGGGGCATATCTGGCACTGTGGGGGCATATCTGGCACTGTGGGAGGCACTGTGGGGGCATGTATCAGCACTGGGGGCATATCTGGCACTGTGGGGGCATATCTGGCACTGTGGGAGGCACTGTGGGGGCATGTATCAGCACTGGGGGCATATCTGACGCTGTGGGGGCATATCTGGCACTGTGGGAGGCACTGTGGGGGCATGTATCAGCACTGGGGGCATATCTGGCACTGTGGGGGCATATCTGGCACTGTGGGAGGCACTGTGGGGGCATGTATCAGCACTGGGGGCATATCTGACGCTGTGGGGGCATATCTGGCACTGTGGGAGGCACTGTGGGGGCATGTATCAGCACTGGGGGCATATCTGGCACTGTGCGAGGCACTGGGGGCATGTATCAGCACTGGGGGCATATCTGGCACTGTGGGGGCATATCTGGCACTGTGGGAGGCACTGTGGGGGCATGTATCAGCACTGGGGGCATATCTGGCGCTGTGGGGGCATATCTGGCACTGTGGGAGGCACTGTGGGGGCATGTGTATCTGTACTGGGGGCATATCTGGCGCTGTGGGAGGCACTGTGGGGACGTGTAGCAGCACTGGGGGCATATCTGGCACTGTGGGGATATGTGTATCTGCACTGGGGGCATAGCTGGCACTGTGGGGAAGGATATGTGTATCTGGCACTGTGGGGGCATATCTGGCACTGTGGAAGGCACTGTGGGGGCATGTATCACCACTGGGGGCATATCTGGCACTGTGGGAGCAAGTGTAGCAGCACTGGAGGCATATCTGGCGCTGTGGGGGCATATGTATCTGCACTGGGGGCATAGCTGGCACTGTGGGGACATGTGTATCTGGCATTGGGGACATCAGTCATCCACTATCTCAATGTCACCCTGCCTCAGTCACCCATTATCTCCCTGTCACCCCTGCCTCAGTCACCCACCATCTTCCTGTCACCCCTGCCACACCAGTAACCTATTATCTCCCTGTCACTCACTATCACCCTGTACCACGGGGAGTACAATTGTGTAGGCACACCCCTTTCTTGTAAGACCACACCCCTTTTATCCCATCGCCTAGGTGGGACTAAACCTCTGTTTAGGCAGAGAAACTGCAAAGATAAGGGAGGCTCCATCTGCAACTCAACTTAGTGGGCAAAAAGAAAACTAATTTCCAAGAAGCAACTCCACCCCCCACCCCGTCACTTGGTCTGGTCCCAACTCACAGGGGGTCCAATGCTGCACTGCGACGTCATTACGCTGCACCGGACCTTCTGTTAATGTCGCTGCCACTGCAGCCCATGCCACCCAAGATGAGGATCAGGCAGCCGAACAGTAAGAAAAAAGTAGGGCTAGAAGCAGTCCCCTTCTCCCTCTCCAAGACTAGTGACGATCCCCTTTTTGTCCAGGATACCGCGTTGTGCTCACCAGAGCGACATCGGGGAAGTTCAGGACATAGAGGGACACGGTCTGTCCGGAGTCCTCATTACTTAGAGCACCAGCCCTGCCCTGACCCCACACTGCCAGCAGCTACTCAGGGGTACCCCATGCTCATTTCCTGGATCCTACCTATATAAAGGACATTTTACATATCTCACATTGGCTCTGGACAATACCCATTCAGGACATTATCCACTACAGAGGTGGGACGCCACCTTTCTGAAGTGGAACATCAGGACATTTATTCCATTTTGCTCATTTATGAACGTTATTCACGTACCTTCCTGAATATCACTGCTTCATTCATAGCAGTGGAACCCCTCTTCCTTTTTTTTCCCCAATCTACCCCCCCCCCCCCCCCCCCTGCAGATGGGTGTAGTAAGGTATGCCGGCGATCGGGCTCCCGGCGACCAGCATACCGGCGCCGGGATCCCGACCGCCGGCATACCGACAGTGTGGCGTGCGCAAATGAGCCCCTTGCGGGCTCGCTGCGCTCGCCACACTGCGGGCACGGTGGCACGCTACGTGCGCCATGCTATTTTATTCTCCCTCCAGGGGGGTCGTGGACCCCCACGAGGGAGAATAAGTGTCGGTATGCCGGCTGACGGGATTCCGGCGCCGGTATACTGAGTGCCGGGATCCCGACAGCCGGCATACTGAAGACCACCCCTGCAGATAGCAGACGATTACAGTGTACTAACACAAAATAAAAAGACAGTTTTATTTCAACATTTATTGTTTATTGTCAGTGATTTATAATACAGCTAATACCTATTAGAAGTGCCATCACATTTAGTACTTGTAACAATTAGGAAGAGACAAATCCGCAATCCTTTCAGGCGCACTTGTGAAACTCATTACTAGTAAGAAAAAATACCTGCTGGGCACTTACTGTAGATGGCAGAGCCGGCCCTAACCAATATGATGCCCTAGGCAAGATTTTGGCTGGTGCCCCCTAGCACCACCGCTGGTTCCGCCTCTGACCTTGTACCTCTTTCCCAGCACCATCACCCCTCACCCATAGCAGTCCTTATTTTGGTGTTTGTACCCCCTATATTTTAAATAGGAACAGTTTGCACATTTGGCGCACAGCCCAAAAAGGGGGGATGTTTTTGCTGGCAAGGGGCATGGCCACACAATAGTAACCCCAATTCCAATTACGCCACACAGTACTGCAACTTTATTCACATTTGATGATGCGATAGTGTCCATAATTCATATTACATCCCACAGTAGTATTACTTTACCTTATAAACATTACTCCTCACAGTAGAGCCCCTTATTCACATTACATCACACTGAATTGCTCCTTATTGATATTACACCACACCCTATTGCTCTTTATTCAAATGAGATGACATAGTAGTGCCCTTTCTATACGCAATGCCACATAGTAGAGCACCTTATACACATAATGCTACAAATTAGTAATGCATTTATACACATAATTCCACACAGTAATGCCCCTTACACATATGAGACACATTATTAATGTCCTTATAAACATAATGCGCCTTACACATTATGACAACTTTTATTAATGCCCTTTTACACATAATGTCCCTTACATATATGCC
The DNA here is from genome assembly GCF_028390025.1 of Pseudophryne corroboree. Lineage (NCBI taxonomy): Eukaryota > Metazoa > Chordata > Amphibia > Anura > Myobatrachidae > Pseudophryne > Pseudophryne corroboree. The sequence goes on along the minus strand of NC_086454.1, from coordinate 328,456,598 downwards.
GCACATTATTAATGCCCTTATACACATAATGACACACATAGTGGCCCTTTACACATATGTTGCACATTATTAATGCATTTTTACATGACAAACATAATGCTCCTTACACATATTCTGAACACTACTGCACAACCAACCCACTCACACTGCCACTAACACTGTGACCTCTGCCTCTGCTTGGATACAGATGTGTCCTAATAAATCTTGCCTCAATGCTAACGTCGGGCACCTTTTTTTAATGAAAATGCATCTTATTTGTATTGCTATGTGGCTAGGATGCACAAGCAGATTCTGCTGATTAAAATGATATGCAGCATGCCTATATACTGTGTGAGACTGTGGCTGTATCTGCATAAGAAATGCTACACACAGAATATAGGCATGCCGCATATCATTTTAAGCATCAGAAGCTGCTGATGCTCCTAGGCATATCAAATGCCCTAGGCAATTGCCTAGTTTGCCTATGCCTATGACTCTGGTAGATGGAGTCTACTTCAGACAACACCACCACTGTCCGACTCTGCTGGCTACACAGACACCCTCACTGGTATGGTGGTAGCTGGCAGTCCCACCAATGATGAGTCAGAGATAGAGGGATGACTGGCAACGCAGCAGCAGTTTTAGCCTGCACTAAGACTATGGTGGTGGTGGTGGTGGTGGTGGTGGTGGTAAGTGCAGTCACAGTGCATTTTTATTGTATTTCATTTTACATTGGACGTGGTGAGCCCCTGTGGCAGTGAACCTGCTCTATATTACTGATATGGTGGGGTCACGGGAAAGAGGTTTGGGGGCACCAGAGAATGTTGTGCTGAGTTAACAGGCTCCTGGCGCCCTCACCACACCCCAGTGCTGGTACAGTGACCGCCACAATAGTCACCAATCAGAGGAACTTTCCACTATGGTCTCTCCCAGGTGTGGTGCTCCCTGTAGCTGCCAGGTGAGCCGAGCCCTGAGGTCAGGTGGATGCAGCTGGGTGATAGGGTCGAGGGGGGCCCCAGACAAATAAGTGTAGCGGGCCCCAAGATTTTGTGTTGCAAGCCCTGATCACATCTGAATATAAATATATAGAACATATTTTTTCTTTTTCATAGCAAATATTATTGTCAAATGCAAGGCGCTGTAATGGGCACACATTAACCTCCACGCTGTGCTAATCTTTTCTTGCTTATTGGGTCATTCAATGAAAACGTTATGTTTTAGTTTTGGTTTATCTGTCCTATAGCTTTAGTTTTTATAACACTTCATTCAGCCTGGTTTATTATAGTAACTGGTTTAGTTAGTTTGTGATTACATTTAATTTATAGTCAGGGAGTAGCTACAGACTTTGGGGTCTATTTACTAAGCCTTGGATGGAGATAAAGTCGCTGGAGATAAAGGGGTGTATTCATGAAGCAGTGAAAAGTGTGGAGAAGTGAGCCAGTGGAGAAGTTGCCGGTGGCAACCAATCAGCATTGAAGTAACATTTATAATTTGCATACTATACAATTGTACGGAGCAGCTGATTGGTTGCCATGGACAACTTCTCCACAGGCTCAGTTCTCCACTCTTTTCTCTGCTTCATGAATAGACCCCAAAGTACCAGCCAATCAGCTCCTAACTGCTATGTCACAGGCTGGATTTGAAAAATGACAGTAAGGAGCCGATTGGCTGGTACTTTATATCCAGCGACTTCATCTCCATGCAAAGCTTAGTAAATAGACCCATTTATTAGAATGTCAGCTTTTGAGCTAAATGGTGGCGATGGCAGAACTTTCTATTTAATAATGAATTTCAGATATCATTTTTGGGTGCGTTTGGTGAAGTTTACACAGGAGAGATTGGGTAGTTCTGATAAACCCTTCCACTGTCACATGTCCCTCATTTCCAGCTGGGTCCTATCACGGCTCTACAGTTGTGGCTAATACCCCTTTTCCACTAGCTCAAAAAACACGGGTAAATGCACGGGGGCGCGCATTTACCCGTGTTTTTTGCAAGTGGAAAAGGGTAAACCCGGATCAAGTGACCCGTGAATCCTACCCGGCTATTTACCTGGGTAGGACACGGGACTGATCCGGGTAGGGTTGTAGTGTAAACGGGAGCCGTGTCGATGCGACACGGCTCCCATTTGCACTGTATGGAAGGGCGGCGCTGGGAGATCATGTGATCTCCCTGCGCCGCCCCTGCCGCGTCACTAGCAGCGTCACCAACCCGGCATATGCCGGGTTGTGACTGCTGATGGGAAAGGGGCCGAGCACGGGTCGCAGCAGGGGGCAGCTCCCGTGTCAGGCTCCCGGCTGCGACCCGTGCTCGTAAGTGGAAAAGGGGTATGAGAAATCAAACACTGCTTATTACATATGGGGTATCAATCATTAACAATGTCGTCTTCTAATGTGAGAGTCATGGGAGGGGCTCCTTTTTTAACTCTTTTTTTTGACGGGTCAAGATAACAAACAAAGCCAGCTGTTTAACAGAAGAATGGAAATTGGGGAGGTGAGCTGAAAGAGGACCGGGGAAATGAGAGTAGGGATTAGGTGAAAACTGAAATGGACACGGAACACCGGACCGGACCAGCTCCCGTCGCAAACTCTGCCATTCTGGAGCTTGTAGTGCTCATCACCATCTGTCCTCGTCCGGAGGGGTGTCCTGTCCAGGAAGGTGCCTGTGACAGCTGTCACTGGGGAGGCATGGAGGGAGAGATTCCCTCCCTGGTGACAGCTGTCACAGACACTCCCCCCGCACGGGACACCGGCAAGACGTGGATGAGCACTACAAGTTCCAGAATGGCAGAGTTTGTTGCAGGGAGCTAGTCTGGTCCGGCGTTCCGGAGTCTGTACTATTCCGCTTTTTTACCCATCCCAACGGAGTCGCCAGGAAAAGCAGCGTTGTACCTAGTGAACATCTGCCGGGCTCTGGTGCTACGTGATTGGCCACTCCCAGATTGCCACGTAGAGGGGGGAGGGAAAAAGACAGGATTCTACAGTCCACAGAGCTCAAAGACCATTACCGTTATTGAATTATTATATTATGAACACTATGCAGTTATACATTAATAACAGCAAGATAAAACAAAGAAAGGAAAAATGGTAATTACAAAGGTTCTTCTTATAGCCTGCCATAGTGATTTTTGGTAACCCCCCCCCCCCTCCCCGAAAAAAAAGCCCTCTTAATTTTATAGAAAAATACTAAATATGTTTATTATCTTATGATTACTTTCTCCTCTTTATTACACCAGTACACCATAGTTTAAGCGTATTCTTATATTGTTTCAGCTCCAAGCAATAATAGGAATAGATTGTCTTACACGCACCCTTTGCATTGTGAAATTATTCTTTAAATGTGCAACAGAAGTTGTTGCCAAACGTGGTTAAAGATAAAAAAAATTCCCCAGTCCAGAAATAAGATTCCATTGTATGTCAGGTGCCGCATAGAAAGCTGGTGGCATTCTGATAATAAGAGTGTATAGATAAGAGGGGAGACGAACGCTTGAAGTAAAGACAGATTATGTTGGGCAGAATATTTATTACACTAGAACTTTGTGCTGGAAGTTAAAAAGTTTGCAATGGATTGGAAATCCTGGATGATGGAATCAGCAGATACCTACCTCTCAGGACAGTAGAGATGATTGAAACCTACCGCCAGTTTTGGAAAGTGTCAAAAGAAATGGCACAGAGGGGTAAAGATAACCTGCTGCCATCTCAGGAGGTTAATGGATGATCTACTAGATGAGATGGCGGTGGCACAAGAAGAGGAAAGGGCTATTTTACTTTTAAAGAAACTCCAGCAGTTCATCACTGATCTTGGAAAAAGCCATTCAGCTGACGCACAATCAGGGCTGCAATCAGAAATTGTAGGGCCCAGAACTGACAAAATAGGCATCAGTCCTGGTTTAATCATAAGATTCTTGCAAGAAATTAAGAGAGTCAATTTTTTATGTGAGCTGCATACTACTGCTACAAGATGCACTTTGGGCTACAATGGGGGTCATTCCGACCCGTTTGCACGCAACGGATCTTCGCTGCGGTGCCGAGTCAGAAATGCGCATGCGCGGCAGACGCATAAATGTGATTGCAGCAGCGATCGCAAGAACACGAACAGGTGGGAGGTGCTCCGGGGCAGATACTCACCGTTTTCCAGCCATGGTGAGTCCAACGCAGGCGTGTCGAGGCGTTTGGAGGGCGGATGTCTAACATCAGGACCGGGACCTTCATCGCTGGATCCGTCGCACTGGGTGAGTAACTGCAGTCCTGGTCTTGTTTTACTTGAAACTTTTTTAGCATATCAGGGCTGCACATGTGTTCGCAGCCCTGCTATGCTAAAATACACTTCGCCATAGGCGGCGTCAGGTTGATCGCACGAAAGTTGCTACGTGCGATCAACTCGGAATGACCCCCAATGTACAGATGGGACAGCCTTCATCTTCGTCACTAGCCACGGTAATCGTGAATGGAATGCCACGACTAGCGTGCCCACATCTGTACGGGTGCGCCATGTACACACCCGTGATCCATTTGTGGGTGCGATGAGGACCGACACATTTGTATACAAAATAATGGGTTGATAAGTGGCCAGATGAAGTTTCAGCTAAAACAATATCTAGGAGACCCATCTAATACCCCTTTCACATCTCCAATGCCGGATCCCACCCGGGAACTGGAGACGGGTCCTTCCCGGGTGGGATCCGGCATTGGAGACTCTCCTTACCCCTTTCCCTGGCTGTCCAACCCAGCAATATGCCGGGTCAGCTGCCACAGCAGCGGGGGGGCGGAGCTGACAGTGGGGGCGGAGCCGGGGCTGGGAGATTAGCTCATCTCCGCGCTGCCTCTCCCTATCTAGTAAACGGGTCCCGGGTCGCATTGACCCGGGAATCCGTTTATGCAGCCACTGACCCGGTATTCAACCCGGGAATAACACTTCTTATAACGCGGGTTGAATTACCAGGTCAGGCGACCCGGGAATTCGGAGCTGGTGATTTCACACCGCATACTGACCCGTAGCGACCCGGTAATATGCCCAGCGATACCGGGATATTTGTGCGGTGTGAAAGGGGTATATTTACGATGAGCTAGCAATGAAAAAAAATGGAGGCAGCAATTGTTGAACTAAAGGCCCTCATTCCGAGTTGATCGGTCGCAAGGCGAATTTAGCAGAGTTACACACGCTAAGCCGCCGCCTACTGGGAGTGAATCTTAGCTTCTTAAAATTGCGAACGATGTATTCGCAATATTGTGATTACTAACTACTTAGCAGTTTCAGAGTAGCTCCAGACTTACTCTGCCTGTGCGATCAGTTCAGTGCTTGTCGTTCCTGGTTGACGTCACAAACACACCCAGCGTTCGCCCAGGCACTCCCACCGTTTCTCCGGCCACTCCTGCGTTTTTTCCGGAAACGGTAGCGTTTTCAGCCACACGCCCCTGAAACGCTGTGTTTCCGCCCACTAACACCCATTTCCTGTCAATCACATTACGATCGCCGGAGCGAAGAAAAAGCCGTGAGTAAAAATACTTTCTTCATAGTAAAGTTACTTGGCGCAGTCGCAGTGCGAACATTGCGCATGCGTACTAAGCGGATTTTCACTGCGATGCGATGAAAAATACCGAGCGAACAACTCGGAATGAGGGCCAAAGAGAGAATAATAGCAAAATACATTCCTAGTCACAAAGTACGCAAAACGTAATGTGTGCCAGGCAGATATTTTACATAGAAAGACTGGTAGTTCCAGCGCTTCTTCAACTGTTAAGTGTTGTTTGGGTAACAAGGAAGAGAAAATGTGTATATAGTGTACACTGGGGGTCATTCCGAGTTGATCGCAGCTGTGCTAAATTTAGCACAGCTATGATCATCTTCCCTGACATGCGGGGGGACGCCCAGCACAGGGCTAGTCCGCCCCGCATGCCCCCCCCGCAGAAGTGCAAAGGCATCGCACAGCGGCTATGCCTATGCACTTCAAGAGTAGCTCCCGACCAGCGCAGCTTTAGCGTGCTGGCCGGGAGCTACTCCTCACTCCCTGGCCCGCAGCGGCTGTGTGTGGCGTCACGCAGCCGCTGCAGCCCACCCCCGTTCGTTCTGGCCACGCCTGCGTTAGCTGGACCGCGCCTACGAAACGGTGGCCAAACACCGCCGTTCCGCCCCCTCCCGCCCAGCGACCGCCTCTGCCTGTCAATTAGGCAGAGGTGATCGCAGCCCTGCAACGGCCTTCGGCCTTCTGGCATGCGCCGGCGCACTACTGCACCTGCGCATGCGCAGTAGAGACCCGTTCGCTCGGCTGCGAGCGAACGGGTCAGAATGACCCCCACTATGTGATGTGGACCAAACCATACCTCCCAACAGTCCCAATTTTCGCGGGACAGTCCCGTTTTTTCCAGTGTCCCGCGGTGGGGGCAGTTGGGAGACTCCTGTCACTGCTGGTCTGCTTAGCATTCGCACAGCGTCTATTCACTGGAGACAGAGGGAGAGAGGGCATGCCAGCAGCTCGGAGAGCGCTGGGCATGCCCCCTCAGTGATGGTTAAAGGGGGCGTGACACACGTTCGCGGTTCAGCTGTGAGGCCACGCCCCTCACTTAAGCCACACCCTGTTTTCGCCCGCACAAAGCGCGCATCAGGGTCCTTCTTTTTTCACCTTTACAAAGTTGGGAGCTATGGCTAAACAGCCGTCCAACACATCACATGCTCACCAATTCATGTAAGGAGTTTTGACTTCTGCCAATATTTCCCCGATACCCTCCGGTGGTTGCAATGTGCAGCGTGGTCTCCTGCATTTCCAGCTGTTGTAGTATTCAGAAGATATATGGAATACAATGGGAGAAAAATATTCTGCTCTCTGTTATCAATAATGTACCCACCAGTTAAGGACTTATTGGTCCAGTCTCACCCTTTGTCAGACATATGTTTGCTTTGGACAATAATCTGAACCCTGATGTCCTCTGGTGTCTTTGATGTATATTACAGGGATACCCTCACATTAGTGGGGAGCAGTGGTGCAAGTAGAAAAAAAGTTACTGTGTGCACGCGTGATACACATATGACCCCAATAGTGCCAGATACACATTGTCCCACAGTGCCAGATACACAAATGCCTCCAAAGTGCCAGATATACATTGCCTCACAGTGCCAGATACACATTGCCCCCAGTGCCAGATACACATGTCCCCACAGTGCCAGATATGCCCCCAGTGCCAGATACAGAAATGCCCCCAGTGTCAGATACACATGTCCCCCCAGTGCCAGATATGCCCCCAGTGCCAGATACAGAAATGCCCCCACAGTGCCAGATATGCCCTCAGTGCCAGGTACACATGTCCTCACAGTGCCCCCCCTTCCCTTGCTGATTACCACGCTGCTGTCCTCTGTGTTAGGGGAGGAGAGCGCAGCGTGCGCCTCTCCTGCCCCTCAGTCTCCAGCGGTGGTGCGGGTGTCTACCTTCAATTAGGCGCCGATCCGTGAGCCAATCAAAGCTCGCGGTCCGGCAGCCAATAAGGAGCCTTGGCTGCCGGTCCGCGAGCTCTGATTGGCTCACGGGCCGGCACCAATTTGAATGTAGACACTGAGGGGCAGGAGAGGCGCATGCTGCGCTCTCCTCCCCTCAAGCAGCAGCGGCGCAGTGAGCAGCAGCGGAGGGAGGGAGCGGCGGCCCGGCGGCGGTGGGTACGCGGTACCCACGGCTAAATTCTTAAGGGTGCGCCGCACCCATGCGTACCCGCCCACTTGCACCGCTGGTGGGGGGAAATTGCGTATTGAGAAGATTATGTAGAATCTGCACAGTACTCCCTTATTTATAGATAAAATATCATTTTGTGAGGTTTATTTTAAACTTTTTGGAAAAATCCGATATTGGTGAAAAAGACATTAGGTGTGTGTGTGTAGGAGGGGGGGTACTTATTGCCCAACCCAGGTTTGTTGGAGGGGTCAGGTGGGGGCCTATGTCAGCTGCAGAGGGTGACAAATTTACCCCCTTTGTGGAGCTCAGGTTAGCTTCAAGGTGCAGCAAAAAAAATTTTTTAGGGAGGTTGTGGCCACATCTCCAGGATTTGGCCATGCCCCTCCCCAGTACCCAGGCCCCATTCAGCTCTCAATAGTCCTAAACCTACTACATCAAATTAAAATCAAACTTGAATATACTGAAGTGCATTCAACCAGATAATAATATTTTTCAAACAAGGGTTCCTCTGAGTCTATAGGGGACAGAATGTGACGATTAGGTACTTTAAGTACCTTCCCCTTATCCCATACTTGCCTACCATCCCGGAATGGCCGGGAGGCTCCCGAAAAACGGGTGACCCTCCCGGCCCCCCGGAAGAGCAGGCAAGTCTCCCGATATCCGCAGGTCTCCCCCTGCCCGCCGCCCACTTAACGAGTAAAGTGGGCGGTCCGGGCAGGCGATGACGCGATTCTTGTTGAATCGCGTCATCGTAACCACGCCCCCTGCTGTATAATGCCGGTAATCGCGGCATTACACAGCGGCGGGGGTGGGTGGGGGGGTGGCTTAAATGATGCGGTCCAGAAGCCACGCCCCGTTCCGCCTCTGGCCCGCCTCCATTCCGCCTATGGCCCGTCCCCCCTGTCACGTCACCTCACTGCCCGCCCCCCCTGCTGAGCCGACAGGCTGCTCTCTCCCGGAGAGAGCAGCCCAGAAGTCGGCAACTATGCCATATCCCCTGTCTCTTCAGATAGTTCTGTGACACAATGATGCCTCGCCTCTTCCAAGTTCCCCCAGTCCCTGCACACAAGAGATACCAGCTGGTGGACAGGTAAGTATTATTGTTTAGTAATTTGCACCCTAAGGGCAGGGCCGGAGCTTCCACTAGCAGCTTTAGGCAGCTGCCTAGGGGCGCCGGATCCTGAGGGGGCGACCTGCTACAGCTGCCTGAAAAAGGTAGCATGGTCCTACCTCACAGTCGCCGCAATCCCCCCGGCACTCGTATCTTACAGTAGTCGCAACTGGCAAGCTCCCGTATTGCAGCCTCCAGCTCCGCCTCCACCTGGCACAAGAAGTTTCTTTGACAGCTCCTGGAGTCCTGGTTGGGGGTGACATGTGGCGCTGCTCTTCATTGCAGGCTCTTTTGCAGACTACTTAGTCCCAACTCTGCATCGCATCCCGCAGGTATGGTGGCTGCACAGTGCATTCTCTGCATTTGATAAGGAAAGAGGGGGAGAGCCAGAGCCGGCCCTAACCAATATGATGCCCTAGGCAAGATTTTGTCTGGTGCCCCCTAGCACCACCGCTGGTTCCTCCTCTGACCTTGCACCTCTTTCCTAGCACCATCACCCCTCACCCATAGCAGTCCCTATTTTGGTGTTTGTACCCCCTATATTTTAAATAGGAACAGTTCGCACATTTGGCGCACAGCCCAAAAAGGGGTGTGTTTTTGCTGGCAAGGGGCATGGCCACACAATAGTAACCCCAATTCCAATTACACCACACAGTACTGCAACTTTATTCACATTTTATCATGCAATAGTGTCCATATTTCATATTACATCCCACAGTAGTACAGGTATCACTTTACCTTATAAACGTTACTCCTCACAGTAGTGCCCCTTATTCACATTACATCACACTGAATTACTCCTTATTTACATTACACCACACGCTATTGCTCTTTATTCACATTAGACGACACAGTAGTGCCCTTTCTATATGCAACGCCACATAGTAGAGCACCTTATACACATAATGCCAAACATTAGTAATGCATATATACACATAATTCCACACAGTAATGCCCCTTACACATATGAGACACATTAATGTCCTTATAAACATAATGCGCCTTACACATTATGACAACCTTTATTAATGCCCTTTTACACATAATGTCCCTTAAACATATGCCGCACATTATTAATGCCCTTATACACATAATGACACACATAGTGCACCCTACACATTTGCTGCACATTATTAGTGCCCCTATACACATAATGACACACATACAGTAGTACCCTGTTACACATATGCCGCACATTATTAATGCTCTTATACACATAATGACACACATAGTGGCCCTTTACACATATGTTGCTTATTATTAATGCATTTTTACATGACACACACAATGCTCCTTACACATATTCTGAACACTACTGCACAACCAACCCACTCACATGCACACAGCACTCACACTGCCACTAACACTGTGACCTCTGCCTCTGCTTGGATACAGATGTGTCCTCATAAATCTTGCCTCAATGCTAACGTCGGGCACCTTTTTTTTATGGAAATGCATCTTATTTGCATTGCTGTGTGGCTAGGATGCACAAGCAGCTTCTGCTGATTAAACTGATATGCAGCATGCCTATATACTGTGTGAGACTGTGGCTTTATCTGCATACGAAATGCTACGCACAGAATATAGGAATGCTGCATATCATTTTAATCAGCAGAAGCTGCTGATGCCCCTAGGCATATCAAATGCCCTAGGCAATTGTCTAGTTTGCCTATGGCTATGGCCGGCTCTGGGGAGAGCAGCAGAGCAGCAGTCTGGGGAGGGGGGGCAGCAGGCATGCACACAGTCTGGGGGGGATGAGCAGCAGCACGCACACAGATGTGGAGGAGATAGAACAGCAGACATTTAACAGAGTGAGGGGGGGAGGGGGGTGAGAGCTGCAGGCACCCACACAGACTGGGGAGATAATGAGAAGAGAGCAGCCATGCAACAGACTGGGGGTGGGGGAGAGTAGCAGCATGTCTTTCACCTGAAGGGCGGGTAGGGGGAAGGGGCAGTAGGCAGAAGTTTTGCCTAGGGTGCCGAGAAACCTTGCACCGGCCCTGCCTAAGGGGGCATATTCATCATCCTTAAAATGTCCCAATATCTACACTCACCATGGGATGCAGAAATTGTGACATTCATCAAACTCTGAAAATAGTTCATTTTTGGAGTTTGAATGTGAAACTGTTCACCATCCTCAGATGGTGAGCAGCCCACGAAACTCATCACTTGTGTGACAGAGGGTTAGGGGGGGGCTGCAGAGGGACTTCTGCCGTTCTGCAGCCCCGTTACTAAGGTAGTGCCGGGGGAGGGGAGGAGGCTGCAGCTGCGGCGAGACCCATACAATGTCCCAGTGGGGGTTACTAAGATGCCGGCGGCGGTGGTGGTGGGAGCCTCGGCTGCAGAGAGATCCATATAATGTCCCGGTGGTGAGGGGGTGGGGGGGCCCGTGGCTGCAGAGTGAGCCCCGGTACTAACATGCTGGTGGCAGGGGGTGGGGGTGGGGACAGCTGCTGCGGCGAATGTCCCACCTGGGACGTGGTTGTTCTCTGCAGCTGGGCAACCCCAGTATTAAGGTGCCAGTGGCGGGGGCTGGGCAGTGGCTAATGTCCCTGCGGGGAGACCCGCTACAGTGAGCAAGTGCCCAGACAGCTCCAGCAATAACATTAACATGCCGGCAGGGGGGGGGGTTGGGTGCCGGGGGCTGCTGCTACAGAGAGCTGCCGGACAATAACATGGGGAGGAGGGGAGTGCCGCGGTTGCAGACGGACAAACCAGGATACAGCCAAAAAAAACACTTTCTGTAAAAATGCAAAAGGAGCAGTTTTTCGGAAGTGATGCATTTATTAGGTAGGAATGATGAATAGTGAAACGATTGTGACTGAGAAGGCTGAGAAGTGAAAACTGAAAATTCTCAGCTCACAATTTTTTCATGATGAATATACCCCAAAGTGTGCTAAGGGTGCATCTATTAGAGATATAGGAGGACATTTACTAAGCAGTGATAAGAGCGGAGAAGTGAGCCAATGGAGAAAATTCCCCATCAACCAATCGGCAGCTCTATATCATTTTATAGTATGCAAATTATAGATGTTACTTCAGTGCTGATTGGTTGCCATGGGCAACTTCTCCACTGGCTCACTTCTCCGCTCTTATTAAATGTAATAAATGTAAATGTCCCCATAGGGCCTAATTCAGACCTGATCATAGCTGTGCTAAATTTACCACATCTACGATCAGTCACACTGACATGCGGGGGGACGCCCAGCACAGGGTTAGTCCGCCCCGCATGCCAGGCCCTACCCTGCCGCACAAGTACAAAAGCATCGCACAGCGGCGATGCTTTTGTACTGTAGGAGTAGCTCCCGACCAGCGCTGCTACTGCGCATGGCTGGCAGGGAGCTGCTCGTCACTGTGAGGGTCGCAGCGGCTGCGTGTGACGTCACGCAGCCGCCGCAGCCCGCCCCCTTAACGGTCCAAGCACACCTGCGTTGCGCGGTCTACGCCCCCTAAATGGCGTCCAAACGCCGCTGGCCCGCCCCCTCCCACCCAGCGACCGCCTCTGCCTGTCAATCAGGCAGAGGCGATCGCAGGGCTGAGACGGCCGACGGCTGTCTGGCATGCGCCGGCGCACTGCGGCGCCAGCGCAGTTCAGACCCGATAGGCTGCTGTGCGAAAAACGCACAGCGCCGATCAGGTCTGAATTAGGCCCCTAGTTATATGTATGTGCAAGACACGTCCCAATTGTCCTTAGCCCTGAAAGAGTTAACCTTAATAAATTAAAATCCGACACTGAACAATTAATTTGAGAAAGACAGAGAGGGGAGGTAAGCAGATTGTTTTAATCCTCATAAAAAAAAAAGATATTGATCTATTGATGTAAACTTGTGATTTACGATATTGATCATAGGATAGTACTTTATAATAGATGGCAGCCGAGAAGAAAGGCCCGCAATTAAAAGACATTGAATAAGAGTAATCCGTCCTACGTGCTCCATTATCTGTCAGTGGCAGAGCCGGATATGAAATACACGCTACAGGTCTCAGAGCTCCCAATCACACGCTAGAAGTACAATATTCTTCCTCACATATGTTGTTGCATCTGCAAATTATCTTATCTCAGGGAGTGGATAAAATAAAATAATGATATTCTTCCCTGCATGAGAAGTCATTGTGCACTTCGCAGATTCTCTAAAATGACACCATATAAAGCTGAAAATAAATATTTGAAATATACTAAAATATACAAAAAATATAGGCCCTCATTCCGAGTTGTTAGCTCGCTAGCCGCTTTTCGCAGCAGTACACACGCTAAGCCGCCGCCCTCTGGGAGTGTATTTTAGCTTAGCAGAATTGCGAACTAAGTATTCGCAATATTGCGAAAAGATTTTTCTGTGCAGTTTCTGAGTAGCTCGAGACTTACTCTTCCAGTGCGATCAGTTCAGTGCTTGTCGTTCCTGGTTTGACGTCACAAACACACCCAGCGTTCGCCCAGACACTCCCCCGTTTCTTCAGACACTCCCGCGTTTTTCCCAGAAACGGCAGCGTTTTTCCACACACTCCCATAAATGGCCAGTTTCCGCCCAGAAACACCCACTTCCTGTCAATCACACTCCGATCACCAGAACGAAGAAAAAACCTCGTAATGCCGTGAGTAAAATACCAAACTTCTTAGCAAATTTACTTGGCGCAGTGCAAACATTGCGCATGCGCAATTAGCGGAAAATCGCTGCGATACGAAGAAAATTACAGAGCGAACAACTCGGAATGAGGGCCATAGATTGTAACAAATAGCTGATAGATGAGACCAAGGAACAACTGAGATTTAACAGTGGCCTCTAGAATATATACTTGCTAACAGCACAACAGGGGTGTATCTAGGGGTCTGAGCACCCCTGGGAAAGTAAGGAACTGGCGCCTCCACCCAAGGACACAGAGGGGGGAGTTACAGATAGGCTGAGGTCAGGGACACCGAGAGGGAATTATGGGGAGGGTGCGGGCAGGGACACTGAGGGGGAATTATTGGAAGGGTGTGGACAGGGACACTGAGGGGGAATTATGGGAAGGGTGTGGACAGGGACACCGATAGGGAATTATGGGGAGGGTGCGGGCAGGGACACTGAGGGGGAATTATGGGAAGGGTGTGGACAGGGACACTGAGGGGGAATTACAAGGAGGGTGCAGACAGGGACACCGAGGGGATATATGCACACATACATAACATACAGTTAAAAAAAAAAACCTCTCTAGGTGTGATGGCACTACATGTCTCAGCAGACATGTAGTGCCATCAGTTGACAAGGTGTGCTGGGACTTGTAGTGTCAACACCTCTGGACAGGCAGTCACTGGTCTAGATACCTCTCCATACAGAGCTCTTTGTAAGCTGTGATCCAGACTGCCAGGATAGACCATGCAGTGCAGCTACGGTACCGCAGAAAATGTACAGGTATGCTCATGCTGCACTGCTGACTGGTGCTGATTGTAGTGGCTGGTGTTTGGTGACAGACCGCGTGGGACCAATGAAGGGAGCAGATGAGGAAGAGGAGGTGCCTCACCCCTCCCCATACCTGGAAGTGTCCCGCTCCCTGGCTATATTCACCATCATTGTGACTGAGTGCAATACGCTTCTGAGAGTCGTCGTCGTCGTCCCCCATCCCCCCCCCCCTTGGCCAGCGCCCCGGGCAAGTGCCATCCTGGCTGGCCAATAGGAAGATACACCCCTGCAGCACAATTCTGCATCCTCACATGATTCCTCTGTGTTTGCTTATAATAGTTACTATACTAGCCCACTCCCCCCCAAAAAGAGAATTATATATATATATATATATATATATATATATATAATGATTAAACATAAAACATAACATAACATAAACATAAAGTAAATAATAATAATAATGATAGATAGATCGAGATAGATAGATAGATAGATAGATAGACAGACAGATAGCTAGACATATTATATAGTATAATGTTGCAATCATTGTTATTTTGACCAGGCAATACAACTAGATAGACATGCACGTGACGGATGAGGGGGCGCGGCCTTGGTAAAGTGGCCATGGCCTCACTAAAATGACTGTGGCCTCACTGGAAAAGATTACATTAGATCCCCAGGTTATTGACCCTGCACCAACAGACCTCAACCACCACAGGAAAGAAAAAAATTCCACCATATTAAGCCCCACACAGAAATGCCCCTTGCATCGTATTATGACCCCTGTACCATATTATGCCACACACCACAATACCCGTGATACATTATGCCCTACAGTAAGGCTTTTAATTACTTTTAAATTACCTGCTCGTTGCCAGGGGTTTCATGCTCTAGGTTCCATGCTCGTTGCCAGGGGTCTTATGCTCTGGGTGTTATGCTCATTGCCAGGGATGTTTAATGCTCATTGCCAGGGGTTTCATGCTCGTTGCCAGGGGTTTAGTGCTCTGTCTTTCATGCTCTGACTGGTTTTGCCTATTACTTTGACCATAAATAATTTGAATTAATCCTAGACAACCAATCCAAGGCATCCCTGCAAGTGCCCTGAGGCACCCCAGGGAGCCACTGCTCACAGTTATAGAACCACTGGGTTAGGCAAACCAATGTAGTGGCTGGCCACACCCCATCTGGAGACTAGCCACACCCCTACACATGGTCCCTACAACTGCATTCCCCTGTTGGGCCCTACATGCCCTAGTCTGACATTGTGCTGAGCGAACTAGTACTCAGTCTGCGTCAGGCCTGCAATTACACATGGTGGTCGGGGTTGGGAGCAGTCTTGCCTTATCTTTTGTCTTGCTAATCTGAAGCAAGTGCCGCGCCACACACAGGGCAAAAGGGGTTTACGCTTAAAATGTTTACCCCTCTAAAACAGGCTACTACATTTACCCCAGAGAGTACAAAGACCATTCATCGTGTGATCCTTTTTGGCATGCTTTTATATTTCGTAATTTTTTAGTTGCATAGATTGGTGTATTTTACTTGCACTTTTAGTGACTGCTTTAATTTTTTTTGTAACATTTGAATGTCTGGTGTTTTATTGACCCTTTTTTTATTGACATTTTGCAATGTCAGTGTTTTATTGACTGTTTTATTTTCAAAGAAATGTGTATTGAAGGTTATTTCATTTGTGCAGTTTTTGTATTTGCACTTTGTACCGTTAAGCATTTTGTTTCATTGGGTTTGTCTTGTTTTATTTTTACCTTCTGTATTCTAAAGCTAATATAGCATTGAAAAGCAAATTGTATAGTTATTTGAATACAACTCTTTCAGATAAATACAAGGCTATTAAAATATGCTAATTAACTTGCAGCAGCTGTCCTTGAGGTTTGTTGTAACCAGAATGATTAATTTGTCGTTTTCTAGAAAAACAGAGTCAGGTTAGGGCAGGGGCGTTTTAAGTGAGAAGGGGGCTCGCGTGCAACCTCCGTTGCAGGCGCCCTCCTCTCCAGCAGCTAGTAGACTCCGGCTTAATGCACAGGTCTGCGGGAACATGGCACCCGCGCGTTGTTCCCGAGGACATCTTCAGTGTGCATGCGCATATCACTTGGAAATGACTGCAGCGGCCATTTTACAAGTGATTTGTGCCCGCACTGCAGGGCTGCCGCTGCGGTACTCTGGAGGAGTAAGCATGCTATATGGGTGCAGTGCATAATTGCCATCTTTCCCGGAAAGGCCGGGAGACTCCCGAAAATCGGGTGGTGCTCCCGCCCCCCCCCCCCCCTCAAAGAGTGGGCAAATATTTTATCTGTATGCCTTCTTTCAGCAAATAGTATTGTTGGCCATTGACTATCGATGTTTAGTAAATATCAATTGTTCAAGGCCAATGTTGAGGGTTTCCCCATGAAAGGTAGGGGTCCAATGTTTCTGCACCATCTAATTTATTTTCCAGTAATGGTCAGAGTGACGTTTCCAAGTTAATTTTCATGTGTTTGCATCGATACTTAGGAGGGAATTCAATTGACGGCGGAAAATTTAAACCCCCCCCACCCCCACCCCCACACACACACACACACCCTCCGCGGCGCTCAGTTTTTCCCGCAGCGGGGTTTGGATATTTAAATAGAGTACTGAAAATAAGTGTTTTTTCTCGCACCTCCAGATTAAGTCTGATTTTTCCTAAAATCATTAATTTTAGGACAGTGAACAGAGTGTGTGATCACCATTTGCTCCCTTCCTCAACTATTTAGGCAGAGTTCGTAGTGCAGCATTGTCATCATTGTGGCCCACGGGCCATTGGGTGGGATGTACTAACCTTGTGGTATACATCCCACCACATATCACCGATCATCGCACCAATACCAATCGCAAATGCACTAACATATGCATATGCACTAATTTTATTTACACAGAATTGCACAGCCAATTCCATGCGACTATGCAAGTCCATACAGTCATGAATTACCCCCTATATGTCATATTTAAATTGGGGATACTGTGTGGCATAATGGGTACTGGCAGCCCTACAATGTAACAGCATGTAAACTAGGGGACTACGATGGTTCATAAAATCAACTAGGGCACTACTATGGGGCATTACATTAACTAGGGCACTACTATGGGGCATTACATTAACTAGGGCACTACTATGGGGTATAACATTAACTAGGGCACTGCTATGGGGCATTACATTAACTAGGGCACTACTATGGGGTATAACATTAACTAGGGCACTACTATGGGGCATTACATTAACTAGGGCACTACTATGGGGTATAACATTAACTAGGGCACTACTATGGGGTATAACATTAACTAGGGCACTACTATGGGGCATAACATTAACTAGGGCACTACTATGGGGCATAACATTAACTAGGGCACTGCTATGGGGTATAACATTAACTAGGGCACTGCTATGGGGTATAACATTAACTAGGGCACTACTATGGGGTATAACATTAACTAGGGCACTACTATGGGGTATAACATTAACTAGGGCACTGCTATGGGGTATAACATTAACTAGGGCACTACTATGGGGCATAACATTAACTAGGGCACTACTATGGGGCATTACATTAACTAGGGCACTACTATGGGGCATTACATTAACCAGGGCACTACTATGGGGTATAACATTAACTAGGGCACTACTATGGGGCATTACATTAACCAGGGCACTACTATGGGGTATAACATTAACTAGGGCACTACTATGGGGCATTACATTAACTAGGGCACTACTATGGGGCATTACATTAACCAGGGCACTACTATGGGGTATAACATTAACTAGGGCACTACTATGGGGCATTACATTGACTAGGGCACTACTATGGGGTATAACATTAACTAGGGCACTACTATGGGGTATAACATTAACTAGGGCACTGCTATGGGGCATAACATTAACTAGGGCACTACTATGGGGCATTACATTAACTAGGGCACTACTATGGGGCATTACATTTACTAGGGCACTACTATGGGGCATTACATTTACTAGGGCACTACTATGGGGCATTACATTTACTAGGGCACTACTATGGGGCATTACATTTACTAGGGCACTACTATGGGGCATTACATTAACTAGGGCACTACTATGGGGCATTACATTAACTAGGGCACTACTATGGGGCATTACATTTACTAGGGCACTACTATGGGGCATTACATTTACTAGGGCACTACTATGGGGCATTACATTTACTAGGGCACTACTATGGGGCATAACATTAACTAGGGCACTACTATGGGGCATTACATTAACTAGGGCACTACTATGGGGCATTACATTAACTAGGGCACTACTATGGGGCATTACATTAACTAGGGCACTACTATGGGGTATAACATTAACTAGGGCACTGCTATGGGGCATTACATTAACTAGGGCACTACTATGGGGTATAACATTAACTAGGGCACTACTGTGGTTCAGAAAATGAACTAGGGCACTACTATGGGGCATGTAATTAACAATTGCTGCAGATAAGTGTCTCTCTAGAAGCATTGGGACAGGGCCCCTTCAATATGTTGCTATTGGCAGGGGTGGATTGGCCATAGGGCTCACCTGGAAGATTCCTGGTTGGCCAACGTGTCTGTGGGGCCTGTTTTGTGTGTTGTCATGTGGCCCCACCCACCACATGACAGGAAGCCAAGTACACTGCATTGTCCCCATTCATGCTGTTATTCCATCTCTGCAGTACAGCAAATCTGCCATCCAGTGACGCTGCCATTGCTACATGGAGGATCTGTTCAATTTGCCGGCTGTCGGGATCCCGGCAGTCAGGATGCAATGCCACCAACTGGAATCCCGGCAAAACAGGACTATTCCCACTCGACACCCACAGAGTGGGAATAGATCCTGTGGCGAGCCTCCGAGCCCATAGCGCGCAGAGCGCAGCGAGACCGCAAGGGGACTTTTTGCGCTTGTCTCGCTGCCGGCAATCGGGCAGGCTGAGTTGCCGCTGTCGGGATATGGACAGCTGGCATCCCACCTGCCGGTAAATCGTATGTATTGCCCACATGGTATGTTATGCCCCTTGTGCTGCCCATGGCATGACACAACTGCAGCAAAAGACACAAGGAAGGCCGCAATTGCGTACAATCAGGACTTATGAGGACGGGTCCCACCCCCCTCAACCGACCCCATCCCCCTCATCAGACCACACCCCTATTAGCGCTGCTTCCATAAATTTCCTGGGCTGGTTTTCCATCCCAGTCCACACCTGGCTATGGGGCCCACAAAGTTCTGATTATGCCCCTGCCTATATACTGTCGTGGTATCTAGTGACTTTAAAGATACGATTCTCAAAAATACTGGTGTGCTTGAAACCATCACTTGGATCCATGTTGCATACCTCTCAACTGTCCCGATTTTCGCGGGACAGTCCCGATTTATTGGGTCTGTCCCGCTGTCCCTCCCGCGGGCCGCAGTGTCCCGCGGTGGGGGGGGGGGGGGGGGGCAGTTGGGAGGCTCTTGATCACTCACTGCTCTGCTCAGTTGAGAGCAGAGCAGCGGTGAGCAGACGCTGTGCGCATGCGCAGAGCGTCTATTCCAGTGAGTTAGAGGGAGAGGGGGCATGCCAGCAGCTCACAGAGCGCTGGCCATGCCCCCTCAGTGACGAAAACGGCGGCGTGGCTCGCGATCACGGACCCTCCACGAAGCCACGCCCCCTTCCACACAAGCCACACACCCTTTTCGGGCGCGGGCGCGCTACGCGTGCCAAGATGTCTCTCCTTTCTATACTTGAATGTTGGGAGGTATGATGTTGCAAAAGTTAATGCATGTAGAATTAGAAACAAAGAAACAATCTCAGGTACTGTAGGCTAGGTAGACTGTGCATCATTTTAGGGAACATTGGCCCAACATTTGGCAGCCGTGCAAACGCATAGTCGCCGCCCACGGGGGAGTGTATTTTCGCTTTGCAAGTGTGCGAACGCGTGTGCAGCCGAGCTCTGCAAAAACAGTTTGTGCAGTTTCTGAGTAGCTCTGGAATTACTCAGCCGCTGCGATCACTTCAGCCTATTCGTGTCCGGAATTGACGTCACACACCCGCCCTGCAAACGCTTGGGCGTGCCTGCGTTTTTCCAACCACTCCCAGAAAACGGTCAGTTGACACCCATAAACGCCCTCTTCCTGTCAATCTCCTTGCGATCGGCTGTGCAAATGGATTCTTCGTTAAATCCATCGCTCAGCAACGAACCGCTTTGTACCCGTACGACGCGCCTGTGCGTTGCGGTGCATACGCATGCGCAGTTTTTACGTTTTTTAACCAGATCGCTGCACTGCGAAAATCGTCAGCGAGCGATCAACGCAGAATGACCCCCATTGTTAGGTGGAGATAGGATATGCAGCTTTTAATTTGTTTCTGTTTTAATGGCGATTTAACACCAAATTGAGGATAAAAGTCAAGATAAGCTGATACAATTCAAAAAGAGCCTGTTCACTATTCAGTTAGGATGACATGATAGACTAGTGTGTTCACAAGAGCCATTATTCTCTATAAGGGGCCTATTTATCACCATCCGCATCCAAGGATGCGGATGTAAGGCGATAAAATCGCCCAAATCCGCACTGCGATAATTGATTACATCGCAAGGATGTATCAATTATCGTATGCGATGCCTGTCTGCAGCATCATCAGGGAATTTTTCATGAAAACACCCCAATGTCCTCTTGGGCATGCACCGATATCGCCGGTCGACCCCCCCTGTCGCGACTACTCCCCCCGCGCCGCGGCCTCCTCCCTGCAGGTTATTATACTTACCAGTCCAGGGAGCTGGTGATCGCTGCTCCCACAGAGCTGACGGGCACTGAGTTATGTGAACTGCTGTGACCCCCAGTGCTGTAAAGGGAGCTGCTGTTTTGCAGCGTCACTTTACTGCACCAGGGGTCACAACGCAGCACATGGAGGACCCGGTGCACAGCAGCCCGCAGTGGAGCACCGATCACCGGCTCCCTGGACTGGTAAGTATGTTTTGTTTTTTCCTTTTTTTTTGTTTTAAACAGTGATCAGCTTGTGTATCCATCGGACACACAGAGCTGATCACCGGAGGCCGGTCCCCAGTGGCGTCACAAGGCGGGTGCGGGGGGTGCGTCCCGCACCCGGGTGTGACGCCTGGAGGAGGGAGACACCAAATGTCAGCTCCTTTCGCACTGACAGGAACCAGGTGCTGCAGTGAGAAAGTCTCCTACAGCACCCGTCTCCTGTCACAGAAGAGGAGCCGACAGCGGATGGAGACTGGCTCTTGGGGAAGCCCAGCATCTCCGGAAATGCTGGGCACGCCCCCAGAGTGACTATTCTGGGATCCCCGCGAAGCCACGGCCCCTAAATACAAGGCAATCGCGGCAGGAGATCAGGGGCGCGCACCGGGTGTCACCACACCTGGTGACGCCTCTGCCGGTCCCCGCACAGCTTTCTGTGCCAGGGGCAGAGAAAGCTGGGCAAAGGGTGCAGATCGCAGTGCTGCCCTGTGATTTCGCCAGCCCGAGCTGGCGAAATTATCAAAGGGTTCACTGCGGTGGTTTGTTTTTTTTTAAAGTAAATACGGCCATATCGCATTTCCCATTATAAGTATGGGAAATTCGATGTGGGTTAGTAAAAAAATTACAATTAAATGGTTTGGAGCAGCTTTTAAACCACTTAACTGACGATTTTTCCCTTCAAAAGCGTTAAAACATTGTTTTTTTTTATTTATTTTATTTAATCAAGTTGAAAAAGTATTTTTTGACATATTTAAACATTATATTATGCACATCTGCAGAACGGATCTCCTCGTCAAAAACGGGGGGACAGAGTGGGACAGCGCAGTTGCATGAAATCTGACCATGCCAGTTAAGTGCTCCAAATGCTCCAAATGCCCTTTAATACGTTGGAGTGATACTAAAATAATGTGAAAAGGGTGTGAAAACACACTTTTTCCCATTATTTTAGTAAAAATAATGTTAATAAATAGGCCTCTAAGTCATGGAACTAGTATGCCCTCTAGTGTCTATATATGATCTTGCATATATATTGGTAGATGCTCAATTAGCTTAGTGATATCATTCAGGTGCTCGAAAGGGAGGGGTATTTCTAAGCAAGAAAAAAAGGCATTTGTTTCCCCCAGCACCCTGAATGATAACCGTAACCAGATATAAATTCCACATAATAATAGAATTCAGAGATCTTCGTTACACATATTTGCGCAAATATGTGTAACGAAGATCTCTGAATTCTTGTATTATGTGGAATTTATATCTGGTTACGGTTATCATTCAGGGTGCTGGGGGAAACAAATGCCTTTTTTTCCTATATATGATCTTGCGCCATATAATTTTGTCGTTCTACATAGATATAGCTTGTACACACTGTGAAGGGCCTTTACACGTGGCAAAATGGCTATTACCAGAAATTGCTTCTGATCAGCTGTGCCGAATTAACGCGAGATCGTATTTATCCGGATTTTTCTTATTGGCTATCCAAAACACATGACATCCGAGAGCCAATCAGACACTGTTTTGAGATCCGGTTAAATCCGGTAAATCCGAACCCGCACATCTCTAATTTTCATCCTGTAAGACTGGGTAGACACTTGCCTGATATCACATGATATGTCGTTTTCGGCAAATCAGAACGACATATCGTACAGTGTCATATACAATATCCTCTAGTTGGCTTCCCTGCCAATTAGAAGATATCATGTACGATATGGTGCAGTCAGGGCCGTTTCTAGACAATATGGCTCCCAATGCGGACAGTACAAATACGTCCCCGCTCCCCCATATTTAAAAAAATGTAGCATACAGAGGAGCGTGCAACAAAAAGGGGAGTGGTCTCACTGCAAGGGGCGTGTCCTTATCCCCCGTGACACATACCCCTAATGCTTGATTAATTAAAATGCTTACGTCAAAGTGATATTGCTTATCTGCGATCCTACGTTTGTCAATCTATAGGTTTGTGCCTCCGCTTTTGATAGACTGCAACTTGCCAAGGGGAACAGATACAGATAGGGAAAAGGGCAGAGAAACAGATGCGGATGGTGGCAGCCAAGGTAGTCCGGGGTCGGGGGGCATAGATGGAGAATAGGGAAGAGGCTCACACGAGGACTGTGACTGCAGCTACTCTCATTGCCTCTGACGGGTCTGGGACTCAGAGTCGACAGCACAAAGGTCGACACACCTTAAGTCGACGCCAATTGGTCGACACACCTTAGGTCGACATGGACAAAAGGTCAACATGGACAAAAGGTCGACAGGAACAAGGTCGACATGGAAAAAGGTCGACATGAGTTTTTTTATGGGTTTTTTTGTGTCGTTTTCTTCGTAGAGTGACCGGGAACCCATGCCATGCTTCGGGCATGGTGCCTTCGCTCCGCTACCGCTTCGCTCGGCACACTTTACCGTTCCAATCGTAGTCCACGTGGATCGTTAAGTATGAAAAGGTTCAAAAAAAGAAAAAAATCGTGAAAAACTCATGTCGACCTTTTTCCACGTCGACCTTGTTCCTGTCGACCTTTTGTCCATGTCGACCTTTTGTCCATGTCGACCTAAGGTGTGTCGACCAAATGGCGTCGACCTAAGGTGTGTCGACCTTTGTGCTGTTGACCTGGAGTCCGGATACCGCCTCTGACAGGGGTGGTGTAGTCCAAACTCCGTAATGATGAGTCTGCCCACTGGAAGCAGGGGTAGTAGCTGGAGAACAGAGGAGGATAGCCGGGCGCAGGGATACATGGAGGCACGCTTGATAGCTGGGCACAGGGATACATGGAGGCACGCTTGATAGCTGGGCGCAGGGATACATGGAGGCACGCTTGATAGCTGGGCGCAGGGATACATGGAGGCACGCTTGATAGCTGGGCGCAGGAATACATGGAGGCACGCTTGATAGCTGGGCGCAGGGATACATGGAGGCACGCTTGATAGCTGGGCGCAGGGATACATGGAGGCACGCTTGATAGCTGGGCGCAGGGATACATGGAGGCACGCTTGATAGCTGGGCACAGGGATACATGGAGGCACGCTTGATAGCTGGACGCAGGGATACATGGAGGCACGCTGTTGTGACTGGCAGCTTCCTGCTCTAGTCCCTGTAAAGACATTTCCAGCTGAGGTCAAGGTCACCCTTCCTGCAATCTGCTGGGTCCTAGTGCCCAGACGCTCCAGCCATAAAAATGGGATGGCTGTCATTAGGTCGACCTAACATACATTGTGTCAACAACATTTGGTCGACATGTATTAGGTCGACATGATCACTAGGCCGACATGGTCATTAGGTTGACATGTAAAAAGGTCAACGTGAGTTTTTCACAATTTTTTTAATTTTTTGACCTTTTTCATACTGAACGATCCACATGGACTACAATTGGGAATGGTAACCTGTGCCGAGCGCAGCGGGGCACCATGCCTGAAGCTCGCGAGACATGTTAGGGGGCACGGTGCACTAATTGGGGTTCCCCGTCACTTTTTGAAGAAATCAACACCAAAAAAAGTATAAAAACTCTTGTCAACCTTTTTCCACGTCGACCTAGCACATGTCGACCTAATGATCATGTCAACCTAGTGATCATGTCAACCTAATGCATGTTGACCAAACGTGGTCGACCCAATGTAAGTCAACCTAACTCATGTCGACCTAATGAACCACACCCATCTCGCTTAGTCTGGGACAAAGGGAGTCCGTGCCGACCATCGCACAGACAGGCCGTTGTTCTGGTGTGTACCGGGCCTAGGTACAGACACGTCACTGTGTAATAAATACATTTGCCCATTGTGTCGCAATCTTCAACCTGTCCCAGCACCAGAGAGCCTGGGAGTGCTTCCTCTCCATAACCATCCTGTCTTATGCCACAGTCGCTTCTCTGTCTTTATGCTAATACCACTACAGAGCCCTTCCCTGGCGTAGAGCCATGCGTCCGAATGTGCAAGGACTTAGACGCTCACTTCCGGCATCCGTAGACACTGAAATGCCGCTTTGTGCATCTGAAGGAGCACCATTGGTCTCACCGTTTACACTGGCACCAGCCCCATACCAGGTGCAGTCTCTCTGTCTGAGTATGGCCCCTGATATGGCAGAGGAGCGCACCCCCCCCCATTTGTCTCACAGCATCGCTTTACGACACTGCAAATACTTTTTCTTTTTTTCTACCAATGGGGGCGTGGTCACGCCTCCCACGGTTAGCCCGCGCCCCCAAGGCATTACCAGGACCCAGCAGACCTCTCTATAGCAGTGTGTCTTTGGACTCAGTGGCTGGGCTAAAATATGTTAATACTGCAGGAGGCATCTTGTGTTAAAAGATATCCACTGCTGGAATCTCAGAAGACGCAGCATGGGAACACCATCCAGAGGCAGAACTCTGGGAGGCAACGGAGTCATCTGCCGCCGGGCTCCTGCTCTGAAGGGGGACACCTCTACTTCTATTCTGTCACACCAGTGAATTAAGGTAATTGATAGCTTCCGCTGTCTTTTCAGTGGCTGACTTCCTCACTGGTCCCTGCACCTTACAAATCACACCCTCTTTATTATACTGAATATACAGATTTTACAGGTATCACACCCAGGATTAGAAACCACAACCTATTACACTGGAAGCAGGCACCTTACTGATGATGCTTCTGTACAGGAAATATGAGAATTTTAACTATATGAAGCTACTTCTCTGACATTTACACATAACTTCATATAGTTAGAATTCTCATGCTTCCTCTACAGGAGCAAATAACTCCATCAGTAAAGTGTCTGCTGTCAGTGTAACAGGTCATGGGATGTAATCCTGGGTATGACTGCTAAGAAATTTGTGATTTAAGATAAAAGACAATTAAATGTATACATACAGTATATAATTTTTTTTTCAGAACACCACACACACACACACACACACACACACACACACACACACACACACACACACACACACACACACACACACACACACACACACACACACACACACACACACACACACACACTTATCTTGTTAAAGGAAATAGTGGGGCACCAATATTTATCTTGCCTCCGGGCAACTGGGACGAACTTACGCCACTGACACCATCGCTATCACTGATCGCAGCATCGGCCATCTGAGTCACCCTAAGGTAACTCAGAATGGCCACCACATCTCCCCTGCCAGCACCAATACATGCACAGTCCCCAAATCATTGGCCAAGTGCGGCCGATTGGGGTCTGCAAGCAGGGATGCATCATCCCCTCTTCTTCTCATGAGCGTATCCATAATGGTTGCAGGTTGTGTGGCACACACCGCACACCCTGCTCCTATAACATAAGCTTTCCTGTCTGGAATTACACTGCAGAAATCACTGGGAAGATGTTACTGGTGACATTTTCCCGGAGATTTGTGCAGTAGGGAAATCACTGGAAATATGGCGTGGACGCCATCTTCATGGAGACCTGAGCATGTGCAGAAGACTCTGCAATTGGGCCAGTAAAAGGGGGGGTGGGGGCGTGGGATTCACAGACACTGCACATTGGCCCCTCCTCTCTTAAATCATCCATTTCTACTGTTTACACTGGTTGCCTGGACATTACTTACCCTCTATTACTCAACATTACTAATCAGCACTGTGAGTGCTGGACTGATCCACTGTCGGGGTTGTTACTGCTGACCTAGTAGGTTGTTTGCACCATGCCAGGCTATTGTCCAGCAAGCCCTGTTCCAGCCCCACAAAACCCAGTCTCTCCTCCCTTCACTGGCTGCCTGTAAGATGGCAAAACGTTTTCAAGATTGGCGTACTGCTTTACAAAGCTCTACATGAGCAGAGCCCAAGTTAACTGAAGCAGCTTCTGATTCCATCCAGCCCCACTCGCTTACTGTGATCTGTAGATGAAGGGCTATTAACAGTATCTAAAGTCTCCTGGAATTCATCTGGGCGTCGAGGAGCTTTCAGCTTTGTGGCTCTGAATTGGACACTGCGAAGCGCGCCAGCTTCTATGCTGTGTGTGGGCGCTACCAATGCACTTTCTATCATTATTTAGTTAAAATGTATAAACTCGCTGTATTATTTTGCGCACGTTGGGCCTAATTCAAGGTTGATTGCAAAAGCAAAATCTTTCTCTAACGGGTAAAACCATGTGCACTGCAGGTGGGGCAGATATAACATGTGCAGAGAGAGTTAGATTTGGGTGGGTTATTTTGTTTCTCCGCAGGGTAAATACTGGCAGCTTTATTTTTACACTGCAATTTAGATTTCAGTTTGAACACACCCCACCCAAATCTAACTCTCTCTGCACATGTTACATCTGCCCCCCCTGCACTGCACATGGTTTTGCCCATTAGAGGAAGATTTTGCTTTTGTGATCAACCTTGAATTAGGCCCTTTGTCTCCACCCAAGTAAGAGCAGTGTGACCAGGGCCGGTTCTTGGCCTTGTGGCGCCCCGGGCAAAGTATATGGGCGTGGCTTCAAATGGGGGCGTGGTCAGTTACGCCCCCATTTGTGCCCCCTGTAGCGCCGCTGAAAGAAAAAATAAAATAAAAAAAAGTATACTTACTATCCCCATTCCTGATCCAGACCGCTGCAGACCTCCTCCGCCGGCGCCGCTCTTCTCCTCTCCTCTCCTCGATCTATGGGAGAGACGTTATTACGTCTCTCCCATAGAACAGCATAGACACTAGAGGTCAATTATGACCCCTAGTGTCTGTGCCACTATGCTGTGCGGTGCGCGATGACGTCATCGCGCACCGCACAGCAAAGGTCCTCTCCATGAAGGGAAACTAGACCGTAGCGTCTAGTTTCCCTTCATGGAGAGGACCTTTGCTGTGCGGTGCGCGATGACGTCATCGCACACTGCACAACAAAGGTCCTCTCCATGAAGGGAAACTAGACGCTACGCGTCTGGTTCCCTTCAAAGCGGGGGGTACAGCAGGGCACTGCGGGGGGCACAGTGGCGGATCTTGCCATGGAATGGCGCCCTCCGGAGGGCGCCTGCGCCCTTCGGAAGGCGGCGCCCTGGGCAAAAGTACTGCTTGCCCGTGGCAAGACCCGCTACTGAGTGTGACACACCATGTAATACAGAACTGAACCTGCATACTAATACCAACTGCATTTATACAGCAAACTGAGTGTCCAATATAGGAATTGCCATATTATACCACACTAACCTATATTTGTGTACAGTAGCGGATCTTGCCACGGGCAAGCAGGACTTTTGCCCGGGGCGCCGCCTTCCGAAGGGCGCAGGGCGCCATCCGGAGGGCGCCGCACCAGGGCAAGATCCGCTGCTGCTGTGCCCCCCGCTGCCCGCTGCCCCCCGCTGTGCCGCTGCCCCCCGCTGTGAAGGGAAACTAGACGTACGCGTCTAGTTTCCCTCCGTGGAGAGGTCCTTTACTGTGCGGTGCGCGATGACGTGTGGAGAGGACCTTTGCTGTGCGGTGCGCGATGACATCATCGCGCACAGCACATCATTTCAGTCTGTACAGGGGGCATAAATGACCACGCCCCCTGTACAAAGCCACGCCTCCTATTGCCGCCCGGGGCGCACAGAGCCCCAGAACCGTCCCTGTCTGTGTATGTGAGCTGCAGCAGCACCATTCAGTAATAGTATAGCTCATTCAGCATGGGATCAGTACGAGATCCCGGTGGTCGAGATCTCGTACTGATCCCACTGCGGGCTCACTGCGCTTGCCACGCTTCGGGACAGGTTTATATTCCCATCCTGGTGGTGGTCCAAGAGGGGTTACCAGCCGGCGGTCAGGACTCCGACCACCGGTATTTCAGCTGGTGTCGGGATTCCGGCGTCGGTATCCTGACCGCTGGGATCTCGCCAGACGGTCACTTGACTGCCTCCCTTCAGCATCCATTCCCCAAAATTGGTTACACTATAACAACATAGTGCCACAACACTGGACTTGATACAAAGCATCCTACAAATATAAACATGTTTGCATAAAAATAAGTGATATATACACAATTATAATATATGAAAACCCACAAGCTCACTGTATAAACTCATTCATATAGTGTTGTATCCATCTTTGATACTCCTGTTTTGTTCATACAGGTTGATCAGATTATTACATAAATAACTCACCAGTGAGAGTGATGTATCATCCTTGGGAAATCACTTTGCTATGTAATTGGTAAATTAGCAGCACTATCCGATTTAGGAGTAGAAACACAATATTTTAAAGAGGAGACTGGAACAAATTATCATAAGACGAAAAAACATCTGATTTTATTGACACAATCTATATAAGAAGGTCCACATACGTGCATATCTCACACACAGGGGCAGATGTATTAAGCCTGGAGAAGTGATAAAGCAGTGATAAGTGCAAGGTGATAACGCACAAGCCAATCAGCTCCTAACTGTCAGTTTACATATTGGAGCTGATTGGCTGGTGCATTATCACCTTGCACTTATCACTGCTTTATCACTTCTCCAGGCTTAATACATCTGCCCCTTTTTATATCACATTTTTCCTACTTTCTCACTTCCTTCTTTTCTTTACATTTTGTAATTTTGAAACAATTTTAAAAAACCACACAGAGACAAATCCTTTTTTCTTTTTTTGTTACAGTATATGCTCATTTTTATTTCTTATGTGGTAGCACACCCTGCATCAAAATAAGTGTACTTGCTTACATTATAATACAATAGGGGGTCCTCTTTTTCTGATATTCTGACAGAGACAGCATCCTGTGCGATTGGCATCCTCTATATTTCCGGTTTCGCCTGTACCCCTGTGGGCCAGTCCAACCCAGGCCGAGCTTTCAGCTTTGTGGCTCCAACTCTCTGGAACTCACTTCCCCGCACAGTTCAAGAGGCCCCCACTGTAGAATCCTTCAAATATAGACTCATAACTTCCTTTATGTCCCACGCATTTCACTAATGTCTCTTGTGAAGCTTGTTTTGTACTTTGTGATGTAATGGCAAATGTAAAGCACTTTGGGGTCTATTTATGAAGCAGTGAAAAGTGTGGAGAAGCGATGGCAACCAATCAGCATTGAAGTAACATTTATAATTTGCATACTATACAATTGTATGGAGGAGCTGATTGGTTGCCATGGGTAACTTCTCCACAGGCTCTCTTCTCCACTCTTTTCACTGCTTCATGAATAGACCCCTTTTTGAGTCCTATTAGTAGAAAAATGCTATATAAATAACATTATTATTATTATAAGTAACATTATTCCCTGTTTGCGGTAAAAGTGTTAGCTTTCATATCTAAGGATGTGAATGTGATAAAATCGACCCAATCCACACTGCGATAATTTATTACATTGCATGGATGTATCAATTATCACATGCAGGGATAGAGCTTGCAAGAAAGCTCTGTCCCTGTGATGCCCTCTGCAGCATTATCATACTATTTTTTGTATACCGTCGCTACTGCCGCCTCCGTCATGACTACTCCCCCTCGCGCCGTGACCTTTCCCCCTCACCACCACCATTGCTCCTACTCACCTACCCAGGGATCGGTGGTCAGAGCTCCTGGAGGACTGACAGACATTGGGGCTCCCTGCTGCTGTGTACTCCGGTGCTGTAAAGTGAGCTGCTGCTTTGCAGCATCACTTTACTGCACCAAGTGTCACAGGAGCAGCAGGAAGCCCTGATGACTGGCAGCCAGCACCGGAGCACTGACCACCGGACCCTGGGGAGGTGAGTATGTGTTTTTTTTTACACAGTGATCAGCTTATGTTTCCATCGGACACACGTCGCTGATCACGCCGCCGACTCCCCGCACAGGTTTCTCTGCCTAGGGCAATATCAGGATGTTTGTAGACGCATGTCTACGGGGGCGTTCGTTGCTGTGATAACGCGTGATCCCGATCACATGACCGAACATCCCAATACATCAGGAAATTAGATAATAATTAATATAAGGCTGACGCTGCTGGTCACGTGACCGGCTTTCTCAGATTTCTGATTATTCTACACTTCAATCGAGGCCAGAATTTATTAGCGTATGCATGACCCAGGATGTAGCTAGGTGCCCTGACCAATGAATGTGCAGCAGGTCTGATTGCCTAGCAACCAAAACATACACAATGCACCTGATAGGTGCATATTCCAAAAGTCACTTGCTCTCGCTTGACCTTAATAGGATTAAAATAAACGAAATGGCAATATAAAACAAATGTTTTTATACTTATTAAGTTTGTTGACAAGTTGAGTTTGCCTCCCTTAATCTGTTTATACAAAATGATGTGTATTTTATTTAATTGATATTCCATATTGAGACGTAGAGATGTGCACCAGAAATTTTTTGGGTTTTGTGTTTTGGTTTTGGATTCGGTTCCGCGGCCGTGTTTTGGATTCGGACGCGTTTTAGCAAAACCTCCCTGAAAATGTTTTGGCGGATTCGGGTGTGTTTTGGATTCGGGTGTTTTTTAAAAAAACAAAACCCTCAAAAACAGCTTAAATCATAGAATTTGGGGGTCATTTTGATCCCATAGTATTATTAACCTCAATAACCATGATTTACACTCATTTCCAGTCTATTCTGAACACCTCACACCTCACAATATTATTTTTAGTCCTAAAATTTGCACCGAGGTCACTGGATGACTAAGCTAAGCAACCCAAGTGGGCGGCACAAACACCTGGCCCATCTAGGAGTGGCACTGCAGTGTCAGACAGGATGGCACTTAAAAAAATTAGCCCCAAACATCACATGATGCAGAGCTAAATAAAATTAAAAAAGAGGTGCAAGATGGAATTGTCCTTGGGCCCTCCCACCCACCCTTATGTTGTATAAACAGGACATGCACACTTTAAAAAAACCATAATTTCAGCCACAGGGTCTGCCACACGACTGTGACTGAAATGAATGGTTGGTTTGGGCCCCCACCAAAAAAGAAGCAATCAATCTCTCCTTGCACAAATTGGCTCTACAGAGGCAAAATGTCCACCTCCTCCTCATCGTCCGATTCATCCCCCCTTTCACTGTGTACATCCCCCTCCTCACAGAGTATTAATTCGTCCCCACTGAAATCCACCATCTCAGGTCCCTGTGTACTTTCTGGAGGCAATTGCTGGTGGATGTCTCCACGGAGGAATTGATTATAATTCATTTTGATGAACATCATCTTCTCCACATTTTGTGGAAGTAACCTCGTATGCCAATCGCTGACAAGGTGAGCGGCTACACTAAACACTCTTTCAGAGTACACACTGGAGGGGGGGGCAACTTAGGTAAAATAAAGCCAGTTTGTGCAAGGTCCTCCAAATTGCCTCTTTTTCCTGCCAGTACACGTACGGACTGTCTGACGTGCCTACTTGGATGCGGTCACTCATATAATCCTCCACCATTCTTTCAATGGTGACAGAATCATATGCAGTGACAGTAGACGACATGTCAGTAATCGTTGGCAGGTCCTTCAGTCCGGACCAGATGTCAGCACTCGCTCCAGACTGCTCTGCATCACCGCCAGCGGGTGGGCTCGGAATTCTGAGCCTTTTCCTCGCAGCCCCAGTTGCGGGAGAATGTGAAGGAGGAGCTGTTGACGGGTCACGTTCCGCTTGACTTGACAAGTGCCTCACCAGCAGGTCTTTGAACATGTGCAGACTTGTGTCTGCCAGAAAGAGAGATACAATGTAGGCTTTAAACCTAAGATCGAGCACTGTGGCCAAAATGTAGTGCTCTAATTTCAACAGATTGACCACCCGTGAAACCTGGTTAAGCAAATTAAGGGCTCCATCCACAAGTCCCACATGCCTAGCGGAATCGCTCCGTTTTAGCTCCTCCTTCAATCTCTCCAGCTGCTTCTGCAATAGCCTGATGAGGGGAATGACCTGACTCAGGCTGGCAGTGTCTGAACTGACTTCACGTGTGGCAAGTTCAAAGGGTTGCAGAACCTTGTACAACGTTGAAATCATTCTCCACTGTGCTTGAGGTGCATTCCCCCTCCTTTGCCTATATCGTAGGCAGATGTATAGGCTTGAATGGCCTTTTGCTGCTCCTCCATCCCCTGAAGCATATAGAGGGTTGAATTCCACCTCGTTACCACCTCTTGCTTCAGATAATGTCAGGGCAGGTTCAGGAGTGTTTGCTGGTGTTCCAGTCTTCAGCATGCTGTGACTGAATGCCGAAAGTGGCCCGCAATTCTTCGGGCCACCGACAGCATCTCTTGCACGCCCCTTTCGTTTTTTAACAAATTCTGCACCACCAAATTCAATGTATGTGCAAAACATGGGACGTGCTGGAATTTGCCCACATGTAATGCACGCACAATATTGGTGGCGTTGTCCGATGTCACAAATCCCCAGTAAAGTCCAATTGGGGTAAGCCATTCCGCGATGATGTTCCTCAGTATTAGGACCGCTATTGTTCAATATTTTCATTAACAACCTAACAGAAGGTCTAGAGAGCATGGTGTCAATTTTTGCAGATGATACTAAATTGTGTAAGGCTATAAATACAGAGGAGGATGCCGAATCTCTTCAGAATGACTTAGTTAAATTAGAAGCATGGGCAGCCAAATGGAGAATGCGCTTCAACACAGACAAGTGTAAGGTAATGCACTGTGGTAACAAGAACAAAAATTACACCTACCTACTAAATGGGGTAAAATTAGGGGATTCTGTACTGGAAAAGGACTTAGGTGTCCTCATAGATAGCAAGCTAAGCAGTAGTACCCAAAGTAGGACTGCAGCAAAGAAGGCTAAGAAGATATTAGCATCCATAAAACGGGGTATTGATGCTAGGGACGAGAGTATTATACTCCCGTTATATAAATCACTAGTGAGGCCACACCTTGAATACTGTGTACAATTCTGGGCACCGTACTACAAAAAGGATATCCTGGAGCTTGAAAAGGTACAGAGGAGGGCGACCAAACTAATTAAGGGCATGGAGACGATGGAATACAAGGAAAGGCTTGAAAGACTAGGCATGTTTACATTGGAAAAGCGGAGACTAAGAGGGGATATGATCAACATTTACAAATATATAAGGGGACAATACACAGAGCTTGCGCGGGACCTGTTTTTGGTTAGATCAACACAGAGGACTCGTGGACACTCGCTCAGGTTAGAGGAGAGGAGATTCCGCACAATACGGCGTAAAGGCTTTTTCACAGTAAGGACAATACGTGTTTGGAATTCCCTGCCCGAGGGAGTTGTAATGGCGGAATCTGTCAACACCTTTAAGAATGGGTTAGATAAATTCCTAATGGATAAGGATATCCAGGGGTATGGTGCATAGTCATGCATTATAGTTACTATAAATAGGGATAAAATGCAACGGCTGACAGCAGCATCAGTCAAAAATTTTAGTCAAATCATCATGCATAGGAGACCACAAATAGGTTGAACTCGATGGACAATTGTCTTTTTTCAACCTCAGATACTATGTTACTATGTAGTTTCCGTAAGAGGTTGTCAGCTGTGTGCCTCTTATGGAAAGCGGTGATACAAAGCGTAGCCTGCCTAGGAATGAGTTGGCGTTTGCGAGATGCTGCTACTGGTGCCGCCGCTGCTGTTCTTGCTGCGGGAGGCAATACATCTACCCAGTGGGCTGTCACAGTCATATAGTCCTTAGTCTGCCCTGCTCCACTTGTCCACATGTCCGTGGTTAAGTGGACATTGGGTACAACTGCATTTTTTTAGGACACTGGTGACTCTTTTTCTGAGGTCTGTGTACATTCTCGGTATCGCCTGCCTAGAGAAGTGGAACCTAGATGGTATTTGGTACCGGGGACACAGTACCTCAAGCAATTCTCTAATTCCCTATGAATTAACGGTGGATACCGGACACACGTTTAACACCAACACAGCTGCCAAGACCTGAGTTATCCACTTTGCAGCAGGATGACTGCTGTGATATTTCATCTTCCTCGCAAAGTACTGTTGGACAGTCAATTGCTTACTGGAAGTAGTACAAGTGGTCTTCCGACTTCCCCTCTGGGATGACGATCGACTCCCAGCAGCAACAACAGCAGTGCCAGCAGCAGTAGGTGTTACACTCAAGGATCCATCGGAGGAATCCCAGTTAGGAGAGGACTCGTCAGACTTGCCAGTGACATGGCCTGCAGGACTATTGGCGTTCCTGTCTAAGGAGGAAAGTGACACTGAGGGAGTTGGTGGTGTGGTTTGTAGGAGCTTGGGTACAAGAGTAAGGGATTTAGTTGTCAGTGGACTACTTCCTCTGTCACCCAAAGTTTCTGAACTTGTCAATAACTTCTGATGAATGCGCTCCAGGTGACGTATAAGGGAGGATGTTCGTAGGTAGTTAACGTCCTTACCCCTACTTATTACAGCTTGACATAAGGGGACAATATACAGATCTTGCGCAGGACCTGTTTTTGGTTAGATCAACACAGAGAACTCGTGGACACTCACTCAGATTAGAGGAGAGGAGATTCCGCACAATACGGCATAAAGGCTTATTTACGGTAAGGACGATACGTGTTTGGAATTCCCTGCCTGAGGGAGTTGTAATGGCCGACTCAGTCAACACCTTTAAGAATGGGTTAGATAAATTCCTAATGGATAAGGATATCCAGGGTTACGGGGCATAGTCACGCACTATGGTTATTATAAAAAAGAGGGGTAAAACGTAACGGCAGTCGTCAACTTCAGTCATAATTTTATACAAAATAATCGTGCATAGGAGACCACAAATAGGTTGAACTCGATGGACAATTGTCTTTTTTCAACCTTAGATACTATATTACTATGACAAAGGCAACACACAGCTTGACACCTGTTGTCCGCATTTCTGTTAAAATAATTCCACACCGAAGAGGTGATTTTTTTTGTCATTTGACCAGGCATGTCAATGGCCATATTCATCCCACGGACAACAGGTGTCTCCCCGGGTGCCTGACTTAAACAAACCACCTCACCATCAGAATCCTCCTTGTCAATTTCCTCCTCAGCGCCAGCAACACCCATATCCTCATCCTGATGTACTTCAACAGTGACATCTTCAATTTGACTATCAGGAACTGGACTGTGGGTGCTCCTTCCAGCAATTGTCTGTACTCCTCTTCTTCTTATGATTCTCAATACCTTGGAGATGAGAGGAAGAGGAGGAAACACATAGACCGACTGGAACACCCACGGTGTCACCAGGGCGTCCACTGCCACTGCCTGAGGGTCCCTTGACCTGGCGCAATACCTCTGTAGTTTCTTGTTGAGGCGTGACGCCATCATGTCTATCTGAGGCAGTCCCCACTGACTTGTAATCTCTGCGAAGACTTCCTGATGAAGTCCCCACTCTCCTGGATGTAGATCGTGTCTGCTGAGGAAGTCTGCTTCCCAGTTGTCCACTCCCGGAATGAAAACTGCTGTCAGAGCGCTTACATGAGCAAAGAATCCTGGTGGCTTCTGCCATTGCCACTCTGCTCTTTGTTCCACCTTGGCGGTTTACATGAGCCACTGCGGTGATGTTGTCTGACTGAATCAGAACCGGAAGGTCGCAAAGCAAATTCTCCGCTTGACGAAGGGCGTTGTATATGGCCCTCAACTCCAGGATGTTGATGTGAAGACAAGCCTCCTGACTATCAGGAACTGGACTGTGGGTGCTCCTTCCAGCAATTGTCTTTACTCCTCTTCTTCTTATGATTCTCAATACCTTGGAGATGAGAGGAAGAGGAGGAAACACATAGACCGACTGGAACACCCACGGTGTCACCAGGGCGTCCACTGCCACCGCCAGAGGGTCCCTTGACCTGGCGCAATACCTCTGTAGTTTCTTGTTGAGGCGTGACGCCATCATGTCTGTCTGAGGCAGTCCCCACTGACTTGTAATCTCTGCGAAGACTTCCTGATGAAGTCCCCACTCTCCTGGATGTAGATCGTGTCTGCTGAGGAAGTCTGCTTCCCAGTTGTCCACTCCCGGAATGAAAACAGCTGTCAGAGCGCTTACATGAGCGAAGAATCCTGGTGGCTTCTGCCATTGCCACTCTGCTTTTTGTTCCGCCTTGGCGGTTTACATGAGCCACTGCGGTGATGTTGTCTGACTGAACCAGAACCGGTAGGTCGAGAAGCAAATTCTCCGCTTGACGAAGGGCGTTGTATATGGCCCTCAACTCCAGGACGTTGATGTGAAGACAAGCCTCCTGGCTTGACCAGAGACCTTGGAAGTTTCTTCCCTGTGTGACTGCTCCCCAACCTCGGAGGCTCGCGTCCGTGGTTACCAGAACCCAGTCCTGAATGCCGAACCTGCGACCCTCTAGAAGGAGAGCACTCTGCAGCCACTACAGGAGAGATACCCTGGCCCTAGGGGACAGGGTGATCATCTGATGAATCTGTAGATGTGACCCGGACCACTTGTCCAGAAGGTCCCATTGGAAAGTCCTCGCATGGAACCTGCCGAAAGGAATGGCCTCATAAGACGCCACCATCTTTCCCAGAACTCGAGTGCAGTGATGCACTGACACCCTTTTTGGCTTCAATAGGTCCCTGACCAAATTCATGAGTTCCTGGGCCTTTTCTATCGGGAGATAAACCCTTTTCTGGTCCGTATCCAGAATCATGCCTAAGAAAGGCAAACGAGTCGTTGGAACCAACTGTGACTTCTAGATATTGAGAATCCAGCCGTGCTGTTGCAACACCTTCAGGGAAAGTGATACTCTGTTCAGCAACTGCTCTCGTGATCTCGCTTTTATTAGGAGATCGTCCAAGTACGGGATAATTGTGACACCCTGCTTGCGCAGGAGCACCATCATTTCCGCCATTACCTTGGTGAAAATCCTCGGGGCCGTGGAAAGCCCAAACGGCAACATCTGAAATTGGTAATGACAATCCTGTACCGCAAATCTCAGGAACGCCTGATGAGGTGGATATATGGGAACATGGAGGTATGCATCCTTTATGTCCAGCGACACCATATAATCCCCCCCTTCCAGGCTGGCGATGACCGCTCTGAGCGATTCCATCTTGAACTTGAACCTTTTTAAGTATAGGTTTAAGGATTTTAAATTTAAAATGGGTCTGACCGAACCGTCCGGTTTCGGGACTACAAACAGGGTTGAGTAATACCCCATCCCCTGCTGAAGCAGGGGAACTTTGACCACCACTTGTTGAAGACACAATTTTTGAATTGCATTTAAAACTATCTCCCTCTCAGGGGGAGAAGCTGGTAGGGCCGATTTGAAAAACCGGCGAGGAGGCACCTCTTCGAATTCCAGCTTGTAACCCTGGGAAACAATTTCTATTGCCCAGGGATCCACCTGTGAGTGAACCCAGATGTGGCTGAACAGTCGAAGACATGCCCCCACTGGGGCGGACTCCTTCAGCGGAGCCCCAGCGTCATGTGGTGGATTTTGTAGAGGCCGGGAGGACTTCTGCTCCTGGGAACTAGCTGTGGTTGGCAGCTTTTTCCCCCTGCCCTTACCTCTGGCAAGAAAGGACGATCCCCGTACTCTCTTGGGTTTATGCGACCGAAAGGACTGCATCTGATAATGTGGCGTTTTCTTAGGCTGTGAGGAAACATAAGGCAAAAAAGCTGATTTACCTGCAGCAGCTGTGGAAACTAGGTCCGAGAGACCTTCCCCAAACAATTCCTCACCCTTGTAAGGTAAAACCTCCATATGCCTCTTTGAGTCGGCATCACCATAGCGTTGGCTCTGGAACCCAGTAGGCCAATGTCTCTCTGAGCATCTCATATTTAGGACAGCATCTTTAATATGACCCAGAGTCAATAAAATGGTTTCCTTATCTAGCGTATATATATCAGCAGATAAGGTATCTGTCCACGCTGCTACAGCGCTACAAACCCAAGCCGACGCTATCGCCGGTCTGAGTAAGGTACCAGAATGTGTGTAAATTGACTTCAAGGTAGTCTCCTGTCTGCGATCAGCAGGATCCTTGAGGGTTGCCGTATCTTGAGACGGCAGCGCTACCTTTTTGGATAAGCATGTCAACGCTTTGTCCACCCTTGGGGAGGATTCCCACCGTATCCTGTCCGTAGCCGGGAAAGGATACGCCATAAGAATCCTTTTGGGAATCTGCAGTTTTTTGTCTGGAGATTCCTAAGCCTTTTCAAAGAACTCGTTCAGCTCATGAGATGGGGGAAAGGTTACCTCAGGTTTCTTTTCCTTATACATGCGCACCCTCGTGTCAGGGACAGAGGGATCATCTGTGATATGCAAAACATCCTTTATTGCAATAATCATATAATGAATACTTTTAGCCAATTTTGGCTGCAACTTTGCATCATCGTAGTCGACACTGGAGTCAGAATCCGTGTCGGTATCAGTGTCTACTACTTGGGATAGTGGGCGCTTTTGAGACCCAGAAGGTCCCTGCGACATAGTGAAAGGCAGGGCTTGACTCCCTGTACATTCCCTGGACTCTGCTTTGTCCAACCTTTTGTGTAATAAATTCACATTTGCATTTAAAACATTCCACATATCCAAACAGTCAGGTGTCGGCGTTGCCGACGGAGACACCACACTCATTTGCTCCACCTCCTCCCTAGAAGAGCCTTCCGCTTCAGACATGCCGACACACGCGTACCGACACCCCACACACTCAGGGAATTCTCTAACTGGAGACAGTTCCCCCACCAGGCCCTTTGGAGAGACAGAGAGAGAGTATGCCAGCACACACCCAGCACCAATGACCCTGGACAAAAATATACCCAGATAGCGCTTTTATTTAACATAAATATATCACTGCGCCAAATTATGTGCCCCCCCTTCTTTAAAACCCTGTGTCACCGTGTTCAGCAGGGGAGAGTCCGGGGAGCCAGCTTCTCAGCGTGTGCTGTGGAGAAAATGGTGCTGGTGAGTGCTGAGGATCAAGCTCCGCCCCCTCAGCGGCGGGCTTCGGTCCCGCTTGATTTCATTTAAAAACTGGCGGGGAATCTCAAATATACAGTGCAGAGCCTATATATGTAGTGTTTTTGCCAGACCAGAGGTTTAAATTGCTGCCCAGGGCGCCCCCACTGCGCCCTGCACCCGTATAGTGCCTGCCGTGTGTGTGTTATGTGGGAGCAATGGCGCTGCGCGTTACCTCAGTAAAGATCCGAAGTCTTCTGCCGCCTCTGAAGTCTTTTATCTTCTTATACTTACCCGGCTTCTATCTTCCGGCTCTGTGAGGAGGACGGCGGCGCGGCTCCGGGACGAACTGCTAGGAGAGACCTGCGTTCCAACTCCCTCTGAAGCTAATGGTATCCAGTAGCCTAAGAAGCAGAGCCTAGCATTTAAGTAGGTCTGATTCTCTCTCCTCAGTCCCTCGATGCAGGGAGCCTGTTGCCAGCAGGCTCCCTGAAAATAAAAAACCCTATTGATTTATGGAATCATATTTATGAATATTAATATTTAATATATCATATATGGTATTTAATATATGAATATATTTGAATTAATATGCGTTTATCATATATATCTGCAAATATATTATGTCAGGCCTACAAACTAATTGGCTGATACATATATGCAGTCCTTATACATATGA
Source organism: Pseudophryne corroboree (assembly GCF_028390025.1). Classification (NCBI taxonomy): domain Eukaryota; kingdom Metazoa; phylum Chordata; class Amphibia; order Anura; family Myobatrachidae; genus Pseudophryne; species Pseudophryne corroboree. Next base: position 328,416,121 of record NC_086454.1, on the reverse strand, counting down.
CTTATTAATTTATGAAGTTAAGATTCCTTAAAGAGAGTTCAAGCTTGAATATTACCGCTCTTTTTATATGATTCTTTATTTACAGGCAGATCAAATCGTACAGAATAAGATATACACAGTAGTGATATATATACTAATTATTATATTAAGCTTCCTTCGTTACATAACATAAAACAACATGACATAAGTTTCACAAACAGTTCCAATTACTATCATATTTATACTTGCAAGTTAAAGATTGCCATCCCAAGAATCATTCCTTCTGCATGTTCTCCATGACTTCTCCTCCTGACTGACTTCCTTCCTTCTCCTTCTCCTCCTCCTTTCTTCCTCCCTCTAACTAAAAAGTCTGCTGCTTTTTATCCCATATTTTACCAATTCAAACTATCATATTCTCATAGTTTCCAATGGAATAGGTAATTATAGGTTTGTCAGATTCCAAGGTGTAATAAAACAAACATTGAACTGGGCTGTCGTGTCCTGTTCACAGAGGCATGGTGTCATAAAACGTGTCCTTTCCTTATACTGTACATCAAAGACCTTCCTTTGGTTATTTGAAGTGTAACAATATTTGTTTGCCTGAAGCATGTTTTATCAATGGATGTGATCTTTTTTCGTAGTAGTTAATTTATGGTCCTACTGGACAATTGACCAGCTAGTTTTATAATTGCTAAAGGTATTGCGAATCTTGATTCTGATCTACTGTAAGCACACCTGTGAATTCCAATGACCAACAGAGCTCTGTCACACACCTATTATCATTTATGGCCTAATACCTTTTCTCTACAATGACTCTTGATCTTACTGTGACCTCTCTAGCCTTATTTATGACTAGAGCAGAATAAACCTGTTCCCTACACTGTTTTACCATCTTGCAGTAAAACACAAATATACAGTATATCTATATAAACACATACACAAACCTAATCTCTTAAATCAGCTAAACATTACCTCATACATTCAAATTTATTTCATATCTATTCCTTACTATATATATCCACTATACTGTCCACTATGGTAACATCGCCTATTTATAATGAATTATATTTTGATTCAGACAACATCTATTAGCCTAATATTATACTAAGTGCAGACAATTACCCATATGGCAACAGTCGCCCCCTTGTGGCCATGAGAAATTCTTTTGATTGGCCACACATTAAACTAGCGTAATTGCTTCCAAATACATTTCAAAATATTTCTTCAAAACATAACTTTTGTTGTAACCATAATATAAACCATAAGTGTAATAATAATAACCATTATGATTTAAAAAAAAAATCTCTAAAAACTCTTAGCTTACCTAACCTTATTTTACTTTTTAACTAAAGCAGACAAGACTGAGGTTTTTATTCAGTATTCATGAGGAAAACTAATTTCTACAGACATTTGGAATACCATAGCCCAATTGTAGACCTTTTTTTTCTGTATCTGGATCAGTACGTTTGGACATTTTTGCTGTTCTTGGCTGTAGCAATTTACTGGGAGAGTAATGTCATCTGCGTGGTTTGCTTGCCATTGGAGACGTATTACGTTTGCATCATGGAGGCAGTTGAAGTAGAATTCTTCATAGCAGCTGCTCCTTTGCTTGCCATTTCGCTGTTTGAGGCAGAGGGCTGTGTACGTCGAGTGCTGTGTCTTGAACATTCAGTACTTGTGACGACCCTCAGTAATGGTCTTTAGCCTTGTGCGTCCTTTAAATGTTTTTCCAATGCCGCAGTTGTGACATGTGTCCATATTGCTTTTGTACAAACAGGTTGTGATTTTGAATAGAACAGGCATATATGAAACAGTCTTTTTTTTCTTTCTTTCTTTCTTTCTTTCTTTCTTTCTTTCTTTCTTTCTTTCTTTCTTTCTTTCTTTCTTTCTTTCTTTCTTTCTTTCTTTCCTTGTTAATAGTAGGTCTTAATTGTCTTCGGGCAATAGTACCACAAATGGCTGTGAGTAGTACACCTACTCTGTTCTGTATTTCCTCACTGAATAAATTACCATGCAGTCTTAAGTCTCCTTATTCTACCTTGAACCTATTTATACATCTCAATCTTAAATAACCCTATACCAGTTTAACCCATATAAAGGCGTTTTCTATCCTACCTATATTTTGACTAATAATTATTTAAAATGCTTTTGATGTGTATATAGTAACATCCTATCAATACAATAAATGAATACAATTTTGCTTCAAACAGATATTAAATATCATTTAGGAATGGTTTTGATTAAATCTAATTCCATCCAGTATTAGATATTTAATTACTTTTGAAGCTTTTACGAAGGAAGCATAGGTAGTATCTACTGTGTAATATAAAAAAAAACATAAAATATTTACAAGGTATATAATACAATGATATAAAATATATATATATATATATATATATATATATATATCAGACAAATGTTTACATATATATTTGATTAAGGTATATGAAGGGATGAGACAGTTCTGTATAATCGCAGTGATGAGATGTGCTGTACACTGTTGTGGGGGTGTACATGTAGTTTGAAAGACAAGTAATGATTACTTGTGATGAAAGGGTTAATGAAAACCTTCCCCTTTCTTGTGAAACTGGAAAACTCCTTGAGGATTTGTCCATATATCAGTCTTTAGGGATGCTATGTAGATTTTGCTGGATAGCAGCGATGAAAGGGTTAATGAAGACCTTTTCCCTTGTAAATTGGAGTCTTTTTGGAGTCTTGCACCATTCTGTATACAGGTTGCCAGGATTACTATGAATCAAACAAAAAGACATACAATGAATATCACAGATATTTATACAGTGATGTAACATACCGTGCTATGCATTCTGTCCTATCTGCTGCATGTTATCAGGTACAGAATTTACAAATGTGTCTTTAAAGATTGAATAACAAACAAACAATTGTTTCTGGCCTGTGCCAATCTTTCCTGTCACCTTGTGTGTCAATGGCAGCACAATTGTCGCTGCAGATTTGATGCAGGTTTAATTTGGAAACTGTGGCTGTTGGAACATCAAAGCAAACAATGGCTACATTGGATCTAACAAGTAAAGGAATGATACTACCGTATTCACTTGTGACCATACTCCCTTGTGATGCAGCCTGGTCCCAGACTGTCTCCAACCATAGCGTTTGCTGCTTGGCATGGCTTCTTGGTCTTGAAGCATCTTGTATTTCCTGAAAAATATTCTTGTGGGGAGAGAAACTTGTTAGACTTTGCCAAATATGTTTTGTAGGTTCCAGGGCCTTCTGTTTGTCCACACCTTTAATAAAATGGTTATGGCACCAGTGCATAAAAACATTTTCATCCTGGTGATCCTTTTTGTCATTGTTAATTGGTGTGTGGTTTGCAGAATGACATTCTGCATGTGGTCTCTCTGAGAGCCTGCAAACATTTGCACCATCACTAGATGTCTCTGAGTGTTGTGTGGGGGTTACAAAAGTTTGGGAACTTTGTTTGTAAACTTGCATTCCTGAATTAATTTCATGGATTTTCCCTTTAAACATGTTCCCAGGTGAATACATTTCAAGGTTTGCAACTCTGGTTGCCATGGGAGTTTTCACCATGGGGAACTTCTCCACCCCTGTGTGCACTGTACTGCAGCTATCAGTGTTTAAGTCTGCTGACAATTCACCTTTGCCTAAGGGCATAACAAATTCTTCATTTACATTGGGAACTCTGAGAGTGTATTCAGCAGAATACTCATAATCTGAATTACACTGATCTTCCCCCTTACTAGACACAGTATAGGGGACATCTCCTATTGCTGCTACCTCCTTTACATTAATGTGCTGTCTGATGATAGACACATCCGGCACATTGCTACTTTCTTCATTTACCACAGAGGCTGTTCTGCTGGTGGTCTGTGTGACCATAGCAGACTCTGTGTGCTGCACATGGACAATGCTGTCCTGAGTCTCACCTACATCTACAATATTCTCCCTTGTACTTCCTTTTATCTCCTCCTGAGAGGTCATGACAGTTTGCTTACAATCTGCCAGGCTTTTTGCTTCTGCCCCAAACTTTTTCTGTTTATTTTTCTGTTTAAGGGACTTAAATAATGAATGCATTTTTGCATTAATGGTCAGGCACGCCTTACGAAGACGTGAACCTGATCCTTCTTTACATTTCTGTTTGGCTTCTAAAGCCGCAGTTCTGCGCATTTTTCCTAATGCTGCTGCAACTTTTTGCATATTTAACATTACAATGCTAAATTTATAGATTCTTTGTTTTTAGTACTGAAGGTATCCTCTCCTTAAGATTGACCGGTGTCTTAAGGTTAAACTCTAATACCTGGTACATATATTCATTTATTTGGAAATACTCATTTCCACTGTGCACATTTTCTATTCTAGGCCTTTAAATTCTTTATTCTCATTTGTAACCTATTCCACTGTGATCTTGTACTTTGCCAGCAGGCTTACAGCCATTGGTGCTGCTTCCTAATAGATATTATGTTAGTTAAAATAACGTATATTGCACTAACACATTTATCCTAGGTTATACAGAATACAAAATTGACATTACACAATGGTAATAAATTTTCATAGATACATCCCCACCGTGATTCTGCAGATTTGGTAGCCAGCTTATAGCATTTGCTACTCCTCATAAATATTATAAATCAGATAATCAGATTCAGTAATAACAAGTCCAATTCGTGGTCGCCAATATTGATTTATGGAATCATATTTATGAATATTAATATTTAATATATCATATATGGTATTTAATATATGGATATATTTGAATTAATATGCGTTTATCATATATATCTGCAAATATATTATGTCAGGCCTACAAACTAATTGGCTGATACATATATGCAGTCCTTATACATATGACTTATTAATTTATGAAGTTAAGATTCCTTAAAGAGAGTTCAAGCTTGAATATTACCGCTCTTTTTATATGATTCTTTATTTACAGGCAGATCAAATCGTACAGAATAAGATATACACAGTAGTGATATATATACTAATTATTATATTAAGCTTCCTTCGTTACATAACATAAAACAACATGACATAAGTTTCACAAACAGTTCCAATTACTATCATATTTATACTTGCAAGTTAAAGATTGCCATCCCAAGAATCATTCCTTCTGCATGTTCTCCATGACTTCTCCTCCTGACTGACTTCCTTCCTTCTCCTTCTCCTCCTCCTTTCTTCCTCCCTCTAACTAAAAAGTCTGCTGCTTTTTATCCCATATTTTACCAATTCAAACTATCATATTCTCATAGTTTCCAATGGAATAGGTAATTATAGGTTTGTCAGATTCCAAGGTGTAATAAAACAAACATTGAACTGGGCTGTCGTGTCCTGTTCACAGAGGCATGGTGTCATAAAACGTGTCCTTTCCTTATACTGTACATCAAAGACCTTCCTTTGGTTATTTGAAGTGTAACAATATTTGTTTGCCTGAAGCATGTTTTATCAATGGATGTGATCTTTTTTCGTAGTAGTTAATTTATGGTCCTACTGGACAATTGACCAGCTAGTTTTATAATTGCTAAAGGTATTGCGAATCTTGATTCTGATCTACTGTAAGCACACCTGTGAATTCCAATGACCAACAGAGCTCTGTCACACACCTATTATCATTTATGGCCTAATACCTTTTCTCTACAATGACTCTTGATCTTACTGTGACCTCTCTAGCCTTATTTATGACTAGAGCAGAATAAACCTGTTCCCTACACTGTTTTACCATCTTGCAGTAAAACACAAATATACAGTATATCTATATAAACACATACACAAACCTAATCTCTTAAATCAGCTAAACATTACCTCATACATTCAAATTTATTTCATATCTATTCCTTACTATATATATCCACTATACTGTCCACTATGGTAACATCGCCTATTTATAATGAATTATATTTTGATTCAGACAACATCTATTAGCCTAATATTATACTAAGTGCAGACAATTACCCATATGGCAACAACCCTAACAAAATACTTTCTTTCAGGAAACTCAGGAGAGCTCCTTGTAATGCACCGTCTCCTCTGGGCACAGTATCAAACTGAGGTCTGGAGGAGGGGCATAGAGGGAGGAGCTAGTGCACACCCATTCTAAAGTTCTTTATAGTGCCCATGTCTCCTGCGGAGCCCGTCTATCCCCATGGTCCTTACGGAGTCCCCAGCATCCTCTAGGACGTAAGAGAAATATGCAATAGAATGCACATGTGGACTGTGGTATGTTGGTCGCACATCTAGAGCCCTAAAAATACGAATAGGCAAACACCTTCGAAACATAAAAAAGGGAATGACTACCCAAGCCCTTTCCGAACATTTTAGGGTTCAGCACAATAGCTGCATATCTGGGATAAAACGTTTCTGTGGACTGAGACATATAAAAGGTCCATGGAGACGGAAAGACCTAGATAGACAACTAGCCACAGCTGAAATGAAGGCCATATATGAGTTAGGAACCCTTAAACCAGAAGGTCTTAATGCAGATTTTGAAGTCAAGTGGTTTTTATAATTTTCCTATTTCTCATCTTTTAATTTTACTTTTGAATTTTACATTATATAACTAGCCTGTTTATAAGGTAATATTTAGTAGGATTGAATATTAATATTTTTCTTTATTTTAGAATAAAACATCGTGGTGCTGATTAAAAAGCGTCACCGGAAGTGACGTAACGTTTTAGGGAAAGCTTTGTGTATTTATTAGTGATGAGCACCGGAAATTTTTCGGGTTTTGTGTTTTGGTTTTGGGTTCGGTTCCGCGGCCGTGTTTTGGGTTCGAACGCGTTTTGGCAAAACCTCACCGAATTTTTTTTGTCGGATTCGGGTGTGTTTTGGATTCGGGTGTTTTTTTCAAAAAACCCTAAAAAACAGCTTAAATCATAGAATTTGGGGGTCATTTTGATCCCAAAGTATTATTAACCTCAATAACCATAATTTCCACTCATTTTCAGTCTATTCTGAACACCTCACACCTCACAATATTATTTTTAGTCCTAAAATTTGCACCGAGGTCGCTGGATGGCTAAGCTAAGCGACCCAAGTGGCCGACACAAACACCTGGCCCATCTAGGAGTGGCACTGCAGTGTCACGCAGGATGGCCCTTCCAAAAAACACTCCCCAAACAGCACATGACGCAAAGAAAAAAAGAGGCGCAATGAGGTAGCTGTGTGAGTAAGCTAAGCGACCCTAGTGGCCGACACAAACACCTGGCCCATCTAGGAGTGGCACTGCAGTGTCACGCAGGATGGCCCTTCCAAAAAACACTCCCCAAACAGCACATGACGCAAAGAAAAAAAGAGGCGCAATGAGGTAGCTGTGTGAGTAAGCTAAGCGACCCTAGTGGCCGACACAAACACCTGGCCCATCTAGGAGTGGCACTGCAGTGTCACGCAGGATGGCCCTTCCAAAAAACACTCCCCAAACAGCACATGACGCAAAGAAAAAAAGAGGCGCAATGAGGTAGCTGTGTGAGTAAGCTAAGCGACCCTAGTGGCCGACACAAACACCTGGCCCATCTAGGAGTGGCACTGCAGTGTCACGCAGGATGGCCCTTCCAAAAAACACTCCCCAAACAGCACATGACGCAAAGAAAAAAAGAGGCGCAATGAGGTAGCTGTGTGAGTAAGCTAAGCGACCCTAGTGGCCGACACAAACACCTGGCCCATCTAGGAGTGGCACTGCAGTGTCACGCAGGATGGCCCTTCCAAAAAACACCCCCCAAACAGCACATGACGCAAAGAAAAATGAAAGAAAAAAGAGGTGCAAGATGGAATTGTCCTTGGGCCCTCCCACCCACCCTTATGTTGTATAAACAGGACATGCACACTTTAACCAACCCATCATTTCAGTGACAGGGTCTGCCACACGACTGTGACTGAAATGACGGGTTGGTTTGGACCCCCACCAAAAAAGAAGCAATTAATCTCTCCTTGCACAAACTGGCTCTACAGAGGCAAGATGTCCACCTCATCATCATCCTCCGATATATCACCGTGTACATCCCCCTCCTCACAGATTATCAATTCGTCCCCACTGGAATCCACCATCTCAGCTCCCTGTGTACTTTGTGGAGGCAATTGCTGCTGGTGAATGTCTCCACGGAGGAATTGATTATAATTCATTTTAATGAACATCATCTTCTCCACATTTTCTGGATGTAACCTCGTACGCCGATTGCTGACAAGGTGAGCGGCGGCACTAAATACTCTTTCGGAGTACACACTTGTGGGAGGGCAACTTAGGTAGAATAAAGCCAGTTTGTGCAAGGGGCCTCCAAATTGCCTCTTTTTCCTGCCAGTATAAGTACGGACTGTCTGACGTGCCTACTTGGATGCGGTCACTCATATAATCCTCCACCATTCTTTCAATGGGGAGAGAATCATATGCAGTGACAGTAGACGACATGTCCGTAATCGTTGTCAGGTCCTTCAGTCCGGACCAGATGTCAGCATCAGCAGTCGCTCCAGACTGCCCTGCATCACCGCCAGCGGGTGGGCTCGGAATTCTGAGCCTTTTCCTCGCACCCCCAGTTGCGGGAGAATGTGAAGGAGGAGATGTTGACAGGTCGCGTTCCGCTTGACTTGACAATTTTGTCACCAGCAGTTCTTTGAACCCCAGCAGACTTGTGTCTGCTGGAAAGAGAGATCCAAGGTAGGTTTTAAATCTAGGATCGAGCACGGTGGCCAAAATGTAGTGCTCTGATTTCAACAGATTGACCACCCGTGAATCCTTGTTAAGCGAATTAAGGGCTCCATCCACAAGTCCCACATGCCTAGCGGAATTGCTCTGTGTTAGCTCCTCCTTCAATGTCTCCAGCTTCTTCTGCAAAAGCCTGATGAGGGGAATGACCTGACTCAGGCTGGCAGTGTCTGAACTGACTTCACGTGTGGCAAGTTCAAAAGGTTGCAGAACCTTGCACAACGTTGAAATCATTCTCCACTGCGCTTGAGACAGGTGCATTCCACCTCCTATATCGTGCTCAGTTGTATAGGCTTGAATGGCCTTTTGCTGCTCCTCCAACCTCTGAAGCATATAGAGGGTTGAATTCCACCTCGTTACCACTTCTTGCTTCAGATGATGGCAGGGCCGGTTCAGGCGTTTTTGGTGGTGCTCCAGTCTTCTGTACGTGGTGCCTGTACGCCGAAAGTGTCCCGCAATTCTTCTGGCCACCGACAGCATCTCTTGCACGCCCCTCTTGTTTTTTAAATAATTCTGCACCACCAAATTCAAGGTATGTGCAAAACATGGGACGTGCTGGAATTTGCCCAGATTTAATGCACACACAATATTGCTGGCGTTGTCCGATGCCACAAATCCACAGGAGAGTCCAATTGGGGTAAGCCATTCTGCGATGATCTTCCTCAGTTGCCGTAAGAGGTTTTTAGCTGTGTGCGTATTCTGGAAAGCGGTGATACAAAGCGTAGCCTGCCTAGGAAAGAGTTGGCGTTTGCGAGATGCTGCTACTGGTGCCGCCGCTGCTGTTCTTGCGGCGGGAGTCCATACATCTACCCAGTGGGCTGTCACAGTCATATAGTCCTGAGCCTGCCCTGCTCCACTTGTCCACATGTCCGTGGTTAAGTGGACATTGGGTACAACTGCATTTTTTAGGACACTGGTGAGTCTTTTTCTGAGGTCTGTGTACATTTTCGGTATCGCCTGCCTAGAGAAATGGAACCTAGATGGTATTTGGTACCGGGGACACAGTACCTCCAACAAGTCTCTAGTTGCCTCTGCAGTAATGATGGATACCGGAACCACGTTTCTCACCGCCCAGGATGCCAAGGCCTCAGTTATCCGCTTTGCAGCAGGATGACTGCTGTGATATTTCATCTTCCTCGCAAAGGACTGTTGGACAGTCAATTGCTTGGTGGAAGTAGTAAAAGTGGTCTTACGAGTACGACTTCCCCTCTGGGATGACCATCGACTCCCAGCAGCAACAACAGCAGCGCAAGCAGCAGTAGGCGTTACACGCAAGGATGCATCGGAGGAATCCCAGGCAGGAAAGGACTCGTCAGAATTGCCAGTGACATGGCCTGCAGGACTATTGGCATTCCTGGGGAAGGAGGAAATTGACACTGAGGGAGTTGGTGGGGTGGTTTGCGTGAGCTTGGTTACAAGAGGAAGGGATTTACTGGTCAGTGGACTGCTTCCGCTGTCGCCCAAAGTTTTTGAACTTGTCACTGACTTATGATGAATGCGCTGCAGGTGACGTACAAGGGAGGATGTTCCGAGGTGGTTAACGTCCTTACCCCTACTTATTACAGCTTGACAAAGGCAACACACGGTTTGACAAATGTTGTCCGCATTTCTGTTGAAATACTTCCACACCGAAGAGCTGATTTTTTTGGTATTTTCACCAGGCATGTCAATGGCCCTATTCCTCCCACGGACAACAGGTGTCTCCCCGGGTGCCTGACTTAAACAAACCACCTCACCATCAGAATCCTCCTGGTCAATTTCCTCCCCAGTGCCAGCAACACCCATATCCTCCTCATCCTGGTGTACTTCAACACTGACATCTTCAATCTGACTATCAGGAACTGGACTGCGGGTGCTCCTTCCAGCACTTGCAGGGGGCGTGCAAATGGTGGAAGGCGCATGCTCTTCACGTCCAGTGTTGGGAAGGTCAGGCATCGCAAACGACACAATTGGACTCTCCTTGTGGATTTGTGATTTCGAAGAACGCACAGTTCTTTGCTGTGCTTTTGCCAGCTTGAGTCTTTTCATTTTTCTAGCGAGAGGCTGAGTGCTTCCATCCTCATGTGAAGCTGAACCACTAGCCATGAACATAGGCCAGGGCCTCAGCCGTTCCTTGCCACTCCGTGTGGTAAATGGCATATTGGCAAGTTTACGCTTCTCCTCCGACAATTTTATTTTAGATTTTTGAGTCCTTTTTTTACTGATATTTGGTGTTTTGGATTTTACATGCTCTGTACTATGACATTGGGCATCGGCCTTGGCAGACGACGTTGCTGGCATTTCATCGTCTCGGCCATGACTAGTGGCAGCAGCTTCAGCACGAGGTGGAAGTCGATCTTGATCTTTCCCTATTTTTGGAACCTCAACATTTTTGTTCTCCATATTTTAATAGGCACAACTAAAAGGCACCTCAGGTAAACAATGGAGATGGATGGATACTAGTATACTTATGGATGGACGAGCGACTGCCGACACAGAGGTAGCTACAGCCGTGGACTACCGTACTGCGTCTGCTGCTAATATAGACTGGATGATAATGATATAAAAAATATATATATATCACTACTGCAGCCGGACAGGTATATATTATATAATGACGGACCTGCTGGACACTGTCAGCACTGCAGACTCCTAAAGTAAGCTACTAGTATCAAGAAGATAGAAAAAAAAAAAAACACCACAGGTAGGTGGTATACAATTATGGATGGACGAGCGACTGCCGACACAGAGGTAGCTACAGCCGTGGACTACCGTACTGCGTCTGCTGCTAATATAGACTGGATGATAATGATATAAAAAATATATATATATATCACTACTGCAGCCGGACAGGTATATATTATATAATGACGGACCTGCTGGACACTGTCAGCTCAGCACTGGTGACTCCTAAAGTAAGCTACTAGTATCAAGAAGATAGAAAAAAAAAAAAACACCACAGGTAGGTGGTATACAATTATGGATGGACGAGCGACTGCCGACACAGAGGTAGCTACAGCCGTGGACTACCGTACTGCGTCTGCTGCAGTGCTAATATAGACTGGATGATAATGATATAAAAAATATATATATATCACTACTGCAGCCGGACAGGTATATATTATATAATGATGGACCTGCTGGACACTGTCAGCAGAATGCGTTTATAGAATAAAAACACCACACGACGAGTGTTTAACTTTTTCAGGCAGACAATCACAATATACTGGTGGTCAGTGGTCACTGGTCAGTCACACTGGCAGTGGCACTCTGGCAGCAAAAGTGTGCACTGTTAAAATATGTACTCCTGCTATAACTTCTCCCCAGTCTCCCCCACAATTAAGCTGTGTGAGCAGTGAGCACTCAGCACAGTCAGATATACAGTATTACATAGATGATGCAGCACACTGAGGGCACACTGAGGCTGAGCACAGATATGGTATGTGACTGTGTCACACTGTGTATCGTTTTTTTTCAGGCAGAGAACGGATTAATTAAACTGGTGGTCACTGGTCACACTATCAGCAAGTAGTACTCCTAATATGCTCCCCAAAATTAGTAAATCAAGTGTCTCTACTACTCTCTAGTCTACTCTAAACGGAGAGGACGCCAGCCACGTCCTCTCCCTATCAATCTCAATGCACGTGTGAAAATGGCGGCGACGCGCGGCCCCTTATATAGAATCCGAGTCTCGCGATAGAATCCGAGCCTCGCGAGAATCCGACAGCGGGATGATGACGTTCGGGCGCGCTCGGGTTAACCGAGCAAGGCGGAAAGATCCGAGTCTGCCTCGGACCCGTGTAAAAAGCGTGAAGTTCGGGGGGGTTCGGTTTCCGAGAAACCGAACCCGCTCATCACTAGTATTTATATAAAACTTGGAACACTATAAATATCCCATATGAGTGGCTCCCATGGAGAGGAGACGGACTCCCATATATCCAAAACAAAGCATGTTTGCGCTGAACAAAGATGGACACTGACAACGCTGGCGGGTGTGAGACGCTGGTGTTGCCATAACAACTGTATGACGCGGACGGCCGAGACAACACGGGAGCCATAGGACGGAAGTGTTGTCAAACGGAAGTTCGGGTCACCATGACTACGGCGGGACGCGGACTTAGCGGAAGTCACGGTAGTCATGACTACACGTGACGTAGAAACCGGACACTCTCACCCTCAGCTAAAAGAACCATGGGACAAGTAGTCATTTTTGTATAGTGTTCAGCTGAGAGTGAGACTTTAGGACTGGCCAGGAGGTATTTAAATACTCATGGAAGCAGAGCCATTGTTAGTCACACCTTGAAAAAGACCCTAGCAAAGAGGGTAGAAACGCGTTGGTGGATTGCTGGCATCCGGACGTTGTTCCAAATAGCGGGACCTACCTCAGCTGCTTGCCTGTGGGAAAACCCTGCAAATCTCTTTCCCACGGACTTTTATGCTGATTTGAACTGATTTCATTTCCAACATCTCTGGTAATTCCCCTATACATTGGGCATTAGAAGGATTGTCACTGAAAAGACTGCTGCTGATGTTTTTAACGTTTTAAAACTGTGTGTTGTTCAAATATATGTATTAAACGTACTTCACTATATATATTCTTTTCTTATTGCATATTTCCCTCTGCAACGAGGTAGCTGATGTTGGAAATCAACAAAGAGGATATACTGTGGAGAAGCGCTAGTTAAGTAACCCCTCCATTTATTTATTTTGTACATACAGTGGTGGTGAAGGGTGTTGGAAACCTTCCAGGAGGTGTTACAAATAAGCTGCTTTCAGTGAGCACGGTTACTTTCACTACACTCACTTTCTACACCAGGAGCTTGGTCATCCACAGTACAGTCCAGGCCTGGCCCCCTGCAACTTCGTCTTGTTCCTACAAATCAAGCGCAAGATGTTTGGGATCTGTTTTGAGCCACCAGAAGCTGCGGTGGAGACCTTCATCCAGAATGTAGAAGACATACCTGCCTCGGACTGGTCCAGCTGCTTCACCAAGTGGTTTGAGCGCATACAACTTTGCATAGACTTCTCTGGCGGGGTTCCGTATGATTGACCGACGGTCGGGATGATGACCGTCAGTATACCGACAACAGCATCCCGGCCGTCAGTATGTCAGCAGCGGGGCGAGTGCAGAGTCCCCTTGCAGGCTCTCTGCGCTCGCCACCGGTTCTGTTCCCACCCTGTATGGGAATAGACTCTGTGAGCCGGGAATTCGGGTGTCGGCATTGTCAGCAGTCGGGATTCTGGCGTCAGTATCCTCAGGGGCAAACGCAGGATTTACTTGGGGGAGTTTCTGTATCTTTTATATACATACATACAGTATATAGCAATCGGTGTCAGCAGCACTGAGGTAGTGAAAAGACTTTTCATTACCTGAGTGCCGCCGACACCACTTGCTATATTTGGGCTCCTGGCCGGCGGGCACATGACGCCTTTAAAATAAAGAGTGCAATAAAGAGTGCCCGTGTGTGTGTGTGTATAAAAAAAAAATTCCATATACAGTATGACACACACACGCACATACATAACATACATATAAACACACACAGCCATACTTGCCTTCCTGACCCTCTCCATGAGGGAGAAAATGTTCTGTTCCTGGACTTTCCTGGTAATGTATGATTGCCATCACCTGTGGTGAGCTAGTTAATTGATAAGAAAGGTGTTTCACCAGGTGTAGTATTGTATGCCGGCGCCCGGGCTCCCGGCAACCAGCGTACCGGCGCCGGAATCACGACCGCCGGCATACCGACAGCGTGGTGAGCTCAAAGGAGCCCCTTGCAGGAACGGTGGCGCGCTATGCGCGCCGTGCTATTTATTCTCCCTCCAGGGGGGTCGTGGACCCCCAAGAGGGAGATAAAGTCTCGGTATGCCGGCTGTCGGGATTCCAGCGCCGGTATACTTTGTGCTGGGATCCCAACAGCCGGCAAACTGAATACCACCCATTTCACCACAGGCGATGGCAATCATACATTACCAGGAAAGTCCAGGAACAGAGCATTTTCTCCCTCATGGAGAGGGTCAGGTAGGCAAGTATGACACACACACATACCCCAGGCTGAGAGGAGGAGACTGGTGGCCGCCTTGTCACTGTAGATATAATATGATCATGCACAAAGCCTCCCGCGTATATTCTGTGCAGAGAGCTCTGACTACTAGAGCTCCCTGCAGCAGCAGAAGCTGTGATCGCGATCGCGGTTTATACTGAGACAGAGACCAAGCTGTCTCCGTCTCTAAAAACAAGAATTTTCCAGATCGGGGGGGTTGCTGGGTACTCAGAAACCCCCCCTGCGTGCGCTACTGATCCTGGCCGCCAGGATCCCGACTGCCGGCAAATTAACTGCATCCCCTCTTGCAAACACTTTGAAAAATTATAATGTTCACTTTGTAAATAATAATACATTTTGTGCTTCTGGAAACTTATTGCACCTCCCTGGTATTGCCTGTGACATTGAACAGGGCAGGGACGTTTAACTTGCGTGCTGTGTAACCAAACGCCTATTATTATCATCACGGCTTCCCTTCTGGGAGGGGAGCTTCATCATTGTACTTTGTATGTTACAGCAGCAGCATGAGGCCCTGATAAGGAAGTCAGTGCAGGAGGAACTGCTAGCAGCCAGCATGGAACTCAGCACTGCTCTGATACTGGGACTCATCCTCCTGGTAATTCTATGGAGGAAACTGTCTCGGCCAAAGGGTTTCCCTCCTGGTCCCCCAGCCCTGCCCGTAGTGGGCAACCTTCTGCAGATGGACTTCTCCAATCCCCTGAAGAAAATAAGGGAGGTGAGTGCAGAGTCTACCTAAGTGCAAGCAAATATCTGTCTATAGGCAGGCTTACCATACTATCCCTTTAAATCAGGACACTCATGAATTACACAGGTTCTGGGGCTGGCTGACTTCAAGCCTGCATTTCACCTAGTTTAAATTAGCCGCAGAACCTGTGTAATCCATGAGTGTCTCAGTTTAAAGAGATGGGATGGTAAGCCTAAGGATAGGGACAGAATATACCCCAGATGCGCAGGGGGTGTTCTTGTTACGGGTGGGGGGCAGGAAGTCGGCACAAAAAGCACGTATGTCAACCTCACAATGTCGGTGCCGGGATCACGGCATTTTACCCATGCAGGTAATCATACTGGTAACCGGCATGGTAAGTGTACTAACACCCACACAGGACATGTGCTGTAAGGAACATTGGGGGTCATTCCGACCCGATCGCTCGCTGCAGTTTGTCGCAGCGCAGCGATCGGGTTGGAACTGCGCATTCGCCGGCGCCACAGTGCGCCGGTGCATGGCAGCCGTTGTTGCCTAGCGATCGTCTCTGAGGCAGAGGCGGTCGTTGGGCGGGAGGGGGCAGGACGGTGGCGTTAAGCCGTTTAGGCGTGTGGCCGGACCGTTGGGGGGGGGGGCCGCGGGCAGCAACAATCAACTCCCGGCTAGCCGCAGGAGCTGCGCTGGCCGGGAGTTACTCCACAAATACTAAAGCATCGCCGCTGTGCGATGCTTTTGTATTTGTGTGTGTGTGTGTGTGGGGGGGGGGGGGGGTCTGGACTGACATGCGAGGTGGTCTAGCCCTGTGCTGGGCGTCCCCCCGCATGTCAGGGAAGATAATCGTAGCTGTGATAAATTTAGCACAGCTACAATCAACTCAGAATGACCCCCATTCAACGGAATCCCTTTGTGAGGTCGACATATGGTGAGTGCCGACTTCATGACCGCATACTCTTGTTTCTAGTGTAGATACTGTAGGTATAAGCATGTGATTTATGGTAGAGCTTAATTTACTTATTCGAACTAGAGATACTTATTTGGGGCAGTTCACTGCTAAATAAATAAACTGACCCTGTGACGCTGGCAAATGCTGACGCATTCCACCGCCGTCCCCTGAAAATAATCACATTATTTTGGGCATATTATGATTAGAGATGAGCGGTTTCGGAGTTACTTGGATTTACTTCGATCTCAAACACAGCATCTTATTGGCTCTCACATGTTTTGTACAGCCAATAAGATAAATCTGAATTTGCGCTAGTTTGGCGAAAAGAACTGAGAAAATCTGAACCCGCTCATCTCTAATTATGATTGGGGAATGCCACGTCCTCTGGGTGATTATTACCTGTTGCTTCTGCCCCAAGTTTATTTCCTTTAAAACCACCCTGGCCTGCATTGCCACCTGCACTGGACCTGATTCAGAGGGGATAGCACTGCCGATGTGTACGCCGTGGAGTGATTATCATCCGACTGCGCATACGTTATAATCGAACTGCACATTCGCCAACATACGTTTACGATGCCGCTTGCAGTGAGGAATTAACTGCAAAGTGATTGACAGGAACCGACCGTTTGGAGGTGGTTATGGGGAGAACCGGCAAATATGTCAGCGTGTTGCAAATGTTTTCAGGGCGTGTCTTAAGGCCCGTACACACTAGTCGATATATCGGCCGTTCTCTTGAACGGCCGATATATCGCGGGTCCGTCGGCCAGTGTGTACGGGCGATACGTCTGTGAACTCGGTCGTTCACAGACGTATCGCGTCGGCCGCGCAGCACAGCCGACGGCCAATATATCTACCGATATATTGGCGCGTCGCTGTGTGTGTACGGGGCGGTCGTCCGACCGCCCGTACACATGCTGCGGCGGCCGGCGGTGATTGACAGGTGAACTGGGCGGGCGCCCGCCCAGTTCATGACGTCAGTCCCCCGACGGATCGGGCAGTGTGTATGCACAGCACAGTGCCCGATCCGTACATAGATATATCTGCAGATCAATTGATCTGCAGATATATCTACTAGTGTGTACCCACCCTTAGTGTCCGAATGTAATCTTGTACGCAGAACACACGGAGCCAGCATTGCAACTCCCGTGGCCATCCTGCCAGACCGTAGACACGCTCATCACATCTGCATAGTGGTTGGATGGAGTACGCAGTTCTTGAGCTGTTGCGGTGGCTTTGGTGGCCGTCTCTGTCCACCTGTGGGCAGCTGATACACTTGCGTTGGCTTTGCGGTTCCATAGCTTTAAAAATCACAGCTGCGTAGGCTTTAGCGACCACATCTGAATCATGCCCAAAGGTCAGCAAGACACACCTTCCAACAGTGCAGAAGCCTCCTGAAAGTCCAGGAAGGTGGGGCAAAAATCCTCATACATGACATGCTAAGGAGGACCTACTTATGAGGCCGTTTCTGCTGCCAAAAATTGGCAATGTCTGCTGCAGAAGTTATTGTACAACGGACATTCCGGAGCTTGGCTCTGGTAGCTAAAGTCATTATAGCCTATAGGCTACTCACCGAAAAAATACCTTCAGGAGAGGGGTCCGTCTGACCGCAGAACCAGCAGTGTCGGCGCGGGAAGTGGGGAGGGCAGAAGGAGGAAGTACAGTGATCGCATATGCGACCACTTCGCATTGATTACCAGGGGGGGCTGCTTCCAGAGCCCGTCCCAGCAGCTCAGTAATGATACATTCCAGCGATCAAGAATTCCTTATTGCCATGAATTGTGGTAATAAAGAATCTTTAATATCGAGGATATGCCGCAAAAAAATAATAAATGTGCTGTATAGACATATTTCTTAATATCTGTTCTTAGCAAAGTGTCCCTTGAAACTATTTAAAAATGTTTGCCGTGATAGGGGCTGCAGGTCAGCAAGCTCTAATCAGTGCGCCTTATCTTCTCTGTATAGGTGCAGCAACAGACTTGATAAGGCTAGTTACATGAGTGGATGAGTACACGCAGTCATATATGACCACATTACTTTTCTGAGTGCATGGTTTTGTCTTGTAGCATACAGTATCACGTCAGTACATTATAGTTCCACTTATGTAACACTGACCACATGCAAAGAAGACACAACACTGTACAGTAGGATGACACGCATGTAATATATCTTAACACACCATATGACCTTTCTGTGTCAGTTCTCCGAGATGTATGGTATAATGCAAAGCTTTGCAGGTGCAGCAACAGACTGGTCAGGACTGGTTACATGGCTGGATGAGTACATGCAATCATATAAGATCAGTGTAGATGTATGCTGTATGTGGATTGCATCTCTGCTAATCACTTGCCATACAGGAAGTGTTAGTTACACAGGAAGTTTTTGTTAATACAGGAAGTGCTGCTGCAGCCACTGTTCAGCATGACTTGCAGCTAGTAAAGTCACACTTCTACAGTTCTCCAGAGTCCTGAGGTGATTTGCACACAGAAGTGAGCATATTATGTCAATGCACTATAATTCCACTTATGTAATACTGATCACATAGAAAGACAGAACACTACACAGAAAAATGGCATACCAAGTTGTTATAGCTAACACACAATATGATCCTTCTGTGTCAGTTCTCTGAGGTGTATGGTCCAGTGTACAGCATCTACCTGGGATTCACACCGGCTGTGGTGATCCGGGGACTCAAAGGACTAAAAGAAGTTCTGGTGAATAAAGGAGTTGACTTTGCAGACAGACCTCAGAACAGATTATCACAAGCCATCTCCGGTACCAGAGGTAAATTGTATATACACTACAGTACCCTGTAATTGTCTCAATACTGCAGTACCAGGGCTGCCAAGAGAAATCCTGGTCCCCAGTACAACAACTTTCTGGTCCCCCCACCCCCCTGGAGGGGGTGTGACCACAGCATGCAGGATGCATTTTAACACAGGGGGCAGAGCGGGGACTAGAGAGCAAAGACTCAGTGCCATCTTCCTGGAGATATCACCGGGAAGATGGCCCCAGCCACAGGTATTGATGTAGCATGCTCATCTTGATGTGACTATTCACAGCCGGCAATCCCTTAATTCACTCCTAATGGAATTAATGGAGCGATCGGCAGTGGCGAATAGTCACAGCCTAGCACACCACGCAGCATGCCACATTGCAGCAAGATGAGCATGCTTACCTTTGTGTACTCCGGGGGGAAGCAGCGGACCAGGGCCCCGCCTAACCCCCTCCAGCATCCTGGGTAATTAGTACCTGCCCCTTCCCCTCTCTGCGCCACTACCAGCCCTATACTAGGTACAATATATCTGCCTGCACAGCTTTTACTTCCATTGACAATCATCTTTACCTACATGAGAATGGTCAGTTACAAATCAGCTATGCCCCTTCCACTGCTAGTAGAGATGGGTTCGTCTTGCGTACGACTGTTTTCATCTGTAATTGCATACGCTTGATACCAGAGCATGTGCGGAGCGAAAACATGCACAATATGCTCTGTAAATCTAGCTACATTCAACTCTACATCAGCCCCATAGCATACCTGGGGTCAGTTTGATTTGCCGATGGACGGGATGCCGGTGGTCAGAATACCGACAGCGGCATCCTGTCCATCAGAATCCCGACAACTCCCTCTAAAGTACTCTAACCCTACCCTGCCCCCTACCCTAACCCTCCCTTGTGATTGCCTAACCCTAACCCTCCCTTCCCCGCTGCCTAAACATAACCCTCCACGCATGGTGCCTAACCCTAACCTCCCCTTCTTTGTGCCTATACCTAATCCTCCCTTCCCAGTACCTAACCCTAACTTTCAAGATCCCGAGGTCGGTATATCGACCGCCGGGAATCCCGTCCGTCGGTAACATAACTGCAACCCACATACCTCTTTCATAATGTTGACACTACAATGTCGATATGGTTCAACAGATTGAAATACACCATGTATACATCCTTAGGTTAGGTTTATGTTGTAGGATGGAAGCACTAAGAATAGGCACTTGAGGAGTTTAGGTTTAGGCTGCAGGGTATGGGTGTAGGTTAGGTACTCAGGGGTGGGCTAGGCACTAGAAGGAGTTTAGGGTTAGGCTGCAGGGCGTGGGTTAGGTACTAGGGGGCAGGTTAGGCACTAGGGGCAGTTTAGGGTGAGGCTGCAGGGGGTGGGTCAAGGTTAGGTACTCGGGGGTAGGTTAGGCACTGGGTGAGTTTAGGGTTAGGCTGTAAGGGAGTGGGCTAGGGTTAGATACGAGGGGGTGATTAAGGCACTAGGCGGAGTTCAGGGTTAGGCTTCTGGGGTGGTTTAGGGTTACGTACTAGGGTGCGGGTTAGGCACTAGGGGTGTTTAGGATTAGGCTGCAAGGGGTAGGTGAAGGTTAGGTACTTGAGGGAGGATTAGGCACTAGGGGATTTTAGGGTTAGGCTGCAGAATGGTGGGTTAGGGTTAGATACTAGGAGGTGGGTTAGGCACTACATGGAGTTTAGGGTTAGGTTGCAGAGGAGTGGGTTACAGTTAGGTGATTGGGGTTGGGTTAGGCAATAGGGGGAGTTTAGGGTTAGGCTGCAGGGGGTGGGTTAAGGTTAGGTACTCGGGAGAGGGTTAGGAACTAGGAGAGTTTAGGGTTAGGCTGCAGGGGGTGGGTTAAGGTTAGGTACTTGGGGGCGGGTAAGGAACTTGGAGGAGTTTAGGGTTAGGCTGCAGGGGGTGGGTTAGGTACTCGGGGGAGGGTTAGGCACTAGGGGAGTTTAGGGTTAGGCTGCAGGGGGTGGGTTAAGGTTAGGTACTCGGGGGAGGGTTAGGCACATGGGGGAGTTCAGGGTTAGACTGCAGAGGGGTGGGTAAGGGTTAGATACTAGGAGGTGGGTTAGACACTAAGAGGAGTTTAGGGTTAGGCTGCAGAGGAGTGGGTTACGGTTAGTTGCTAGGGGGTGGGTTAGGCACTAGGGGGAGTTTAGGATAAGGCTGCATTGGGTGGGTTAGGTACTAGGGAGAGGGTTAAGGATAGAGTTAAAATATTTACTGAAACCGCTACTCCATCTGGGGTCTACGCCACCAGTGATGGCCACTTGCCACTGGCCGCTGGAGTTGCTACAGCCATTGAGACCAGTTAAGTGACCAATGGGGAACCAGGGATGTTAAGACGTCATGTCATCCAAGTAGACAAGGTGAGTGATGACATTCCAAAATGTCAGCCATGTCGAAATCCTCATGTCAACCTCATGCACATTGACACCTATCTGTCAATCTAACATACCATAGCCAATTATACGACCCAAATTTCATTATTGTTTTGCTCTCATTATAGCCAGTTATATTGTATTTTAGCTTATCCTACCGTCCCATGCATGTTTCTCTCTCCAGGGCTCATAATTGCTCCTTACGGCCAAGCATGGAAGGAGCACAGGCGCTTCACCCTGTCCACGCTCCGCAATTTTGGGCTGGGGAAAAGGTCTATGGAGGAGAGAATCTGTGAGGAGAGCACACACATGATTCAGGAGTTCATGAAGAACTCAGGTAAGGCTGTGATGCCCCGGCGTGGCCATGTGTGCACACAAACTCCTTTCTTTGTCCCTTTGTTTTTGGAAAACTTTAATGATCTGTCTGAGTGTGGCTCTCTCCCTCCACCTACAGTATGTCTGATTTGGACATATGTCTGAGACGGAGCCCTTATAATTGTGCTCCCTAAACCTAAGAAGGACCCTCTTCACCTCGATTCTTATCACCCTATCTCCCTCTGTCTATCGACATCAAGATACTTGCTAAGCTACCAGGCTTAATAAGGTAATAAGTTAACTGAGGTTATACAGCCAGATGAAACTGGGGTTATGCCTGGAAAATCCACTTCTGTAAATCTTAGGCACTTACATTCACACATTTAATTACACTATCCTGCTGACCCTGATGGAGCTGGTTTGTCCTTGGATGCATCAAAGGAGTCTGATTCTTTTGAAAGGTTGTACCTATGGAAGGTTCTGACTCCGTTCGTTCCTACTTTCTTGGTGGGGGATTCAGTTATTTTACTCTAAGCCAGGAGCAAGTGCTTAATGGCTTTGCCACTAGATCCTTCTCTCTGGCTAGGGGCACTTGACAAGGTTGCCCACTCTGGTCTCTCCTGTTTACAATGACAATTGAACCCCTAGCATGTGCTACAAGGGCTGATGATTCCCTCTGAATAGTCCAATACAGTGAAGATATCGTTATAGGTGGACGATATGCTAGTAGTTTTGTGGACCCTGTATCTCCTTTGTATGGTTAATCAATTTGACTCCTTTTCTGGCAATAGAATTAATTGGGACAAGTCTAGAATTTGTCCCAATCGGAGTGACTCTGCCTTTGCTAATCACCTGCAATCTCCCTTTCACTGGGTTACTCAGTTGCACTATTTGGGAATTGTCAATTTCCATAGTAATGTGGATTATTTTTGGTTGAATGTACAGCCTCAGACTGACTTTCTTAAAACCAAGTCTTATATGTGGAAAAATTGCCATTGATGGTTGATTATGGTTGAAAGTTAACCTTGTAAAAATGGTCATTCATCCAAAATTCCTGTATGTGCTTCAGTCAGCCCCGGTATTTGTACTCGCCCATCAAATAAATAGGTCCATGGGGCCAAATGTAATAGAGTGAGAGTTTCAGAAAGTGAGAGATTTGGTAAGATTTTTCTGTTTTTTTGTTTTGTTTTAAAGTGGCAATTATTTACACTGCAAAACCAGGGTGATCTTGCTGTGTAAATTATTGCCACTTTAAAAAAAAACTGCAAAACCTTACCAGATCTCTCACTTTTTGAAACTTTCACTCTATTACATTTGGCCCCATATCTTCATTGATGTGGGGTGATTAGAGAGCCTGTATAACGGCCCTCATTCCGAGTTGTTCGCTTGCTAGCTGCTTTTAGCAGCTTTGCACACGCTAAGCCGCCACCTACTGGGAGCGAATCTTAGCTTTGCAGAATTGCGAACGAGAGATTAGCACAATTGCGAAAAGAAATTTCTTTGCAGTTTCTGAGTAGCTCGGGACTTACTCTACCACTGCGATCAGTTCAGTCAGTTTCGTTCCTGGTTTGACGTGACAAACACACCCAGCGTTCGCCCAGACACTCCCCCGTTTCTCCAGCCACTCCCGCGTTTTTTCCAAAAACTGCAGCGTTTTTCCGCACACACCCATAAAACGGGCAGTTTCCGCCCAGAAACACCCACTTCCTGTCAATCACACTCCGATCACCAGAACGAAGAAATATCTTCGTTAAGCCGTGAGTAAAATACCAAACTTTTTTGCAAAATTACTTGGCGCAGACGCACTGCGAACATTGCGCATGCGCAGTTTGCGACAAATCGCTCCGTTGCGAAAAACACTAACGAGCGAACAACTCGGAATGAGGGCCAACATTCAAGGCGTTGTGTAGGACACAGAGTGAAGGGAGTATGGCACTGCTTGACTTGCAACTTTATAACCTAGCAGCACAGCTCATACAGAAGTGACATCAGACATTTAGCCTCAATACGCCACGCACAACAATACAATTGAGCCCTCGGTTCCCATGCAACATTGCTAGCGTCAGGCATCTTTTTATGCAGAAATTGCATCTTAGCCGCAACGTGGTGCAGCTAGGGCGCACCAGGAGACTGTGCTGATTGATTTGATATGCGACACTTGTATACAGTATCTGTGTGTGAGTCTGTGTATGTATAAATGAATCAGCACAGTCTCCTAGTGCATCCTAGTCGCATCTCATTGAGACTAAGGTGGAGATGTACTAAGCAGTGCTAAAAGTGGAGAAGTGAGTCAGTGGAGAAGTTGCCTATGGCAACCAATCAGCATTGACATAACATTTATAATGTGCATACTATAAAAATATACAGAGCAGCTGATTGATTGCCATGGGCAACTTCTCCACTGGCTCACTTTTCCACTTTTATCACTGCTTAGTACATGTCCCCCATAGGCGCATTTTTAGCAAAAAGACGCCCTGCGATAGCAGAGTTTCACGGGACCTGGCACGCTGAGAGGGGCCCATCTGTTTCTACCTGGCTGCGGCAGACTACTTCTGGAAGTGCTGATTGCTCCGTGGTTGTCCCCCGTTATTGATACAAACAATAAAGGTGTGGCTTGTCTCCCGTCCTTCATCTGCTAAACCCCTCATTGATTCTGTTTCCTCGCTATGTGGTAATCCTGGCTTTTAGAGAGTGCTACATCTGGAGCCTGTCTCTGGCATACCTATGGGGTAATGTCTATTGGTCATCTCTATGGTGTATTTCCAGTTGTGCCTTCATCTGGCACTCTTAATGCAGACTGTTGGGTTCTCCTTTGAGCCTGTCAGGAAATTTTTCTGTTTTTGGTCTCGGTTTTGGTCTGTAGTTACTAACTGAGTGATGACAACGGGAATGAGTTTCCCTATTTTTCATTCTAGAATTTGTATTTTTTGGATTGGTGTGGATGACTTTATGCCCTCTGCTCTCCAAATGCAGGGGTGTAGCGAGGGTGGCTCCAATGGAGCGCCGAAAAAGATAGAGGGCGCATCATCACCCTCTCTCCTCACAATGCACTGTACAGGCAGCCGCAAAGCAGGAGCAGAGGGGGCGCACACTGACTCTGACTCAGAGAATACAGTAGGTAGGGCACAGGGCAGGCCACAGGCAACACAGCAGGAGACACTAACAGCCGGCACATGCCAGAGCTCTGCCTGCCCTCTTTATATTCACTGTCTGCTTGTAGCTGTGCAGCATGGTTACGTCTGTCCAACAGCACCACTCCCTGCCCCTGCTGCTGTAGCACCTCTTTCTGTCTATCCCAGCTGCTGCAGCACTTCTCTCTGCCCCAGTGGCTGCATAATCTCTCTCTTTCCCAGTTTCTGCATCATCTTTCCTGGAAGCTGCAGCACATGTCTCTACTTCTGATGCTGCAGCACCTCTTTTTGCCCAGGCTTCTGCAGCACCATTCTCTGCCACCTCTCTCTGACCCGTGTATAAGCGGCTATACTGTGGTGTAATGTGTATAAGTGGCTTTACTGTGGTGTAATATTAATAAGCGGCTCTACTGTGTGGTGTAACGTGTATAAGGTGCTCTATTGTGTGGCTTATTGTGAATAAGGGGCCCTACTATGTAGCATAACCTGTATAAGGGGTACTACGGTGTGGTGTAATGTGTAACGGACACTACTGTGCTGTGTAATGTGAATTGGTACTATTCTGTGGCCACATCCCTAGACCAGGCCCTTTCACCAATTTAGAATTTTAAATATTTTTTCTTTTCAATTGTAACATGCCAGCACCTCTTAGCTAGGCCCTCAATTCAGTACAGGGGAGCGGGGCGCTAAAACATACTCCTTGCTCCAGGCACCATGGCGTCTAGCTAAACCTCTGTCCATATGTATGTTAATAATTTATGCAAGCTCGCTAAGGTTTGCCTAACCAGGAGATGGATAGTTTCAATACCAAACCCAATTACAATTTAAGGTACTTGGGTTTTGTTCAGAGTTAGCAAATCAAAAAAGCTAGCAATTGGGCAAAACCATGTCACACTGCAGGTGGGCCAGATGTAATATGTGCAGAGAGAGTTAGATTTGCGTGGGTTATATTGCTTCTGTGCAGGGTAAATATACTGGCTGCTTTATTTTTACACTGCAATTTAGATTTCAGTTTGAACACACCCCACCCAAATCTAACTCTCTCTGCACATGTTACATCTGCCTCAAATTGCAGTGCAGCATGGTTTTGCCCAATTGCTAACTCTTTTGGTTTGCTAACAACTCTGAATAACCCCCTAAAGGTCATTTCACTGCTGACACCCTGGTCGAGGTTTGAATGAATAGTTGTCTATACTATTTCTTTGTTACCAGTGGTAGTTATCCATATGTATGACAGTGAATAATACTGTAATTGCCGCTGGTATTTTTCAGATGCACCAATAGATCCACACTTTGTCACTGACAACGCTGTGTCCAACATCATATGCTCCATTGTGTTTGGGAAACGCTACGACTACGATGACTCATCGTTCCGAGAGATTCTCAATCTTCTCCATGAAAATATGAAGATGGCAAGTAGTTTCTGGGCTCAGGTAAGTCATTTTATGGCTGCCAAAACCTAAGGTGAATAAGGATAAAATGTAAATATTTATTAAGTAACTACATATACCATGTATCAAAGGATATTTGCAAGTGACCTTTAAATTGTACTCAAACAAAATTGCAACAATTGGACACACATTGAGTGAACACATACCTTTTGAGTAGCCCTATGATCCGGATTACCTTACGCGCCTGATTTGCGCGCCCCCACAGTCATTAGCGATATATCTTCCGGTTGGCATTGCTTTATGGCTGTCCAGACGATATTGCATTCGGCTCCGTGCATGGTAATGAAGGTCGGAACGAGGGATTGTTCCGTCCTTCGTGATATTGTTCTGATGTGTACCAGGTTAATAATATGTTGGCCCATCAACTGCCATATTGTCCCGGCACACATTGTAAGTACCCAGCTTTAGGGGGTCATTCCAAGTTGATCGTAGCTGTGCTACATTTAGCACAGCTACGATCATTCACACTGACATGCGGGGGACGCCCAGCACAGGACTAGTCCGCCCCGCATGTCAGTCCAGCCCCCCCCCCGCAGAAGTGCAAAGGCATTGCACAGCGGTGATGCCTTTGCACTTCAAGAGTAGCTCCCGACCAGCGCAGCTTTAGCGTGCTGCCCGGGAGCTACTCATCGCTCCCCGGCCCGCAGTGGCTGCGTGTGACATCACGCTGCCGCCACGGCCCGCCCCCCCCAACGGTCTGGCCACGCCTACATTGGCCGGACTGCGCCCCCTAAACGGCGGCTTGCCTCCGAGGCGATCGCTAGGCAACGACGGATGGCATGCACCGGCGCACTATGGCGCCGGCCCATGCGCAGTTCCGACCCGATCGCTGGGCTGCGAGAAACTGCAGCGAGCGATCGGGTCGGAGTGACCCCCTTAGTTACTGACTTTAATGAATAAACCACTCCTTGACCACCAGCGTATGCTGCAGTAGACTTATTTAGCACAATGTCACATTTACAACACTAGACACTAGGCATTTCCTTTAGTAAATTAAGAACAGCACCTCCCACATTGAGGACGGGATGTACTAACCTATTGCAGTACATTC
The DNA here is from genome assembly GCF_028390025.1 of Pseudophryne corroboree. Taxonomy (NCBI): domain Eukaryota; kingdom Metazoa; phylum Chordata; class Amphibia; order Anura; family Myobatrachidae; genus Pseudophryne; species Pseudophryne corroboree. The sequence continues at coordinate 328,388,658 of NC_086454.1, read as the reverse complement.
CGCCACAATACGCGCATTGATGCTATCATACATGATGAGTATAGCAAAGGACAGATCTTTCAAAAAGATCTGCCTTTCGCGAAGCTGAGACGTCTAGGTTTCAGCCCCAGGAGTCCCTCTGCTCTGGAGGAAAGCTGAAAAAAGCTCATAGGCTTCTATAGGGTATGTTGGGAGGGGACCGTATCGGATCCCCAGGAAGATGTCCATAGGCTCCCGCATTCAGGGCTTAGTACATATGGAAATGCAGTAAACACCCTGAAAACGTTTTTTTTTTACCGCATTTTTCCTTTAGTACATCCCGCCCTGAGTGCTCTCAACATGACCACGTCCACTCCATTCGCAAAGATATTTACAGTCAGGGACCCTTTGGGGGCGATCAGGCCAAAACTACTTTGGCTAAACTGAACCATACTCTGACAGGGCAATGGGATGTATATTTTATTGGGATATTATATTTTCAGGAGACATTCTGTCCCCTGTACCATTCCTCAGCATCTCCACAATGTAATTACCTGGTTGGGATTGTAACAATACTGTATGACAGATATTCTCTGCACATATGTCTGTGGTTCCTCCCCGCAGCTGTACAATGCATTTGGATTTGTCAGATATCTTCCTTTGCCGCACCAGAGGATTTTCAGAAACGTAGACGTGATTTTTGGATTCCTCAGAAGAGTTTTAGAGGAGCACAAGAGAAGCAGGGTACCAGGAGAGCCCGGAGACTACATAGACTGCTACCTCGAAGAGCTGGATAAGGTAACTAACAGGTGTGATACAGGAGGCCATTGGTTGGGATGTTGGCGGTCATGTGACTGCTAACCGCATCCCGTACTAGCATACTGTAAATACAAAGAGCCTAATTTTAGACTCAGATTCATCAAACTTTGGAGACTTATAAATTGCAAGTATAGGTTGAGTATTCCATATCCGGAATGCTTGGTAGCAGGAGCATTCTGTATAAGGGATTTTTTTTGGGATAACAGAATACCTGTTATCTGGATGGGTCCTGGGGGCCTGCAGCAAGTCCGGAGCGTCGGCAGGGGATAGGTCCCGGTGGTGCGCAGCAGGTCCGGCGCATCGGTGGCAGGGTTCTGGGGGTCTGCAGTGGGTCCGACGTGTCCGTGGTGGTTCCTGGCAGCAGTGACAGTGAGGGAATGGCTGCAAAGCCACTCCCCCACCTGTCTGTGATTGGCCGCAGACTGCAGTGACTTCATGACGCCGGCCATGTCATGACGTCACTACAAGGCATCCGGATAGCGGATACTCGACCTGTACCAACCAACCAGCTCCTAACTGCCATGTTACAGGCTGTGTTCGATAAATGACAGTTAGGAGCTGATTGGCTGATACTTTATCACCGTGCAATTTATCTGAATCTTAGAGGTCTATTTATGAACATTTTTTTAACTAAAATAATGTGAAAAAGGGTGTTTTCTGTTTTCTTACCCTTTTCACATTATTTTACTATCACCTGAATGTATTAAAGGGCATTTGGAGCAGTTTTCATGAAAGCCACATCGCATTCCCCATACTTATAATGGGAAATGTGATATAGACAAATTTACTAAAAATTCCGCAGTGTGCCCTGTGATAATCTCACCAGCTCAGACTGGCGAGATCAGAGGGCAGCACTGCCCAGCTTTCTCTGCCCCTGGCAAAGAAAGCTGAGCGGGACAAGGCAGAGTGATCAGCTACGTGTGTCCGATGCACACACAAGCTGATCAGAGTGTAAAAAAATAAAGTGAAAAAAAAAACCCCAACCCATACTCACCTGTCCAGGGAGCCAGTGTCCGCTGCTCTGGTGAGCGCTGCTGGGCCCCCCATATGCTGCAATGTGACCCCGGTGCAGTAAAGTGACGCTGCAAAGTGGCAGCGCACTTTACAGCACCGGCGGAACACCGCAGTACACAGAATCTGGCGCCCAGCAGAGGCAGCGCGGGCCGGCTCCCTGGACTGGTAAGTATATTGATCTGCTGGGGGTGTGTTGGCATGCAGATAATATTGCATCACATGTCCTGTCCAAGTGCCATTTTGGACCCTTTATTTGGCTTCACACCCTTAAATATTGGGCAGGCTTCTCCGGCGCAGCAATGACTACTTGTGAACTCTCCTCTTGTACTGTATTCAGGAGCAGGAGGACAGTAACAAGTCAACCTTCAGCGATGAGAATCTCTTCACATGTGTGGGTGACTTATTTCTTGCCGGGACGGAGACCACATCGGCCAGTCTGGAGTGGTGCTTCCTTTACATGATGATGTATCCAGACATTCAAGGTTCCAGAACGCACTTCCTCATACATTAACTTTATTATTTATGCATGGCTCCATTCTAGTAGGAGTAACACAGTCAGTGGCAGTTACAGAGTTGGGGCTGCGGCACTGTCCAAAATTCAAATAGAGGAGCCGCACTAACTGCCAGTAAGTGCCGGCCGGCGATGTTTGGCAGTGTTGGGGGGCAGTTGGCGTGGCCCCCCTATTTGAATTTTGGACTGTACTACAGCCCTGCCTCTGCAACTGCCACAACTGAATGCAATGTATCTTCTCTTCTGTCAGATAAGTGTCGGGAGGAAATAAATAAGATTCGGGGGGACAGAGAACATCTAGACTATGAGGACAGAGTGAGGATGCCGTATACACAGGCTGTGCTGCAGGAAGTCCAACGCTTTGCCTCTGTTGTGCCACTGGGTGTCGCTCACTCATCCGTAAAGGACGTGCAGCTGAACGGCTATACCATCCCAAAGGTGAGCAGCAATTATATCAAGTCAAAGTTGGCATCAGTAACTGGACATAATATATAGTAATATAATAGTGCTGTTACCTTTCTTTATCAGCCTACAGTATATCCCAATTATTGTATTATTTACTTGTTACATTGATATTATGTCACCAGTGGCACATAGAGGGGGGCAGGTACACTTTACCTGGGTCCCTCTACCCCCCTTCCCGGTTGTAGAAACTGGCAGGGAGCTATAGGACTGACGGCTGCTGGAGCAGCCTCTCTCCCCAGCCCAGCATACAGTACATCACACGCTGCTGTGTGCTGGGCTGGGGAGAGAGGAAGCTGCAGAAGCAGTAACTCTTCACTTTCCCTGCGTAGAGCGGTCACACCCACCGCCACCACTGGTCTCTGCCACCACCGACCGAACATGACACCGGCTTTGCAATTAGAGATGTGCACTTGAAATTTTTCGGGTTTTGTGTTTTGGTTTTGGGTTCGGTTCCGCGGCCGTGTTTTGGGTTCGACCGCGTTTTGGCAAAACCTCACCGAATTTTTTTTGTCGGATTTGGGTGTGTTTTGGATTCGGGTGTTTTTTTCAAAAAACACTAAAAAACAGCTTAAATCATAGAATTTGGGGGTCATTTTGATCCCAAAGTATTATTAACCTCAAAAACCATAATTTCCACTCATTTTCAGTCTATTCTGAACACCTCACACCTCACAATATTATTTTTAGTCCTAAAATTTGCACCGAGGTCGCTGGATGGCTAAGCTAAGCGACCCAAGTGGCTGACACAAACACCGGGCCCATCTAGGAGTGGCACTGCAGTGTCACACAGGATGGCCCTTCCAAAAAACCCTCCCCAAACAGCACATGACGCAAAGAAAAAAAGAGGCGCAATGAGGTAGCTGTGTGAGTAAGATAAGCGACCCTAGTGGCCGACACAAACACCGGGCCCATCTAGGAGTGGCACTGCAGTGTCACGCAGGATGGCCCTTCCAAAAAACACTCCCCAAACAGCACATGACGCAAAGAAAAAAAGAGGCGCAATGAGGTAGCTGTGTGAGTAAGATAAGCGACCCTAGTGGCCGACACAAACACCGGGCCCATCTAGGAGTGGCACTGCAGTGTCACGCAGAATGGCCCTTCCAAAAAACACTCCCCAAACAGCACATGACGCAAAGAAAAAAAGAGGCGCAATGAGGTAGCTGTGTGAGTAAGATAAGCGACCCTAGTGGCCGACACAAACACCGGGCCCATCTAGGAGTGGCACTGCAGTGTCACGCAGGATGGCCCTTCCAAAAAACACTCCCCAAACAGCACATGACGCAAAGAAAAAAAGAGGCGCAATGAGGTAGCTGTGTGAGTAAGATAAGCGACCCTAGTGGCCGACACAAACACCGGGCCCATCTAGGAGTGGCACTGCAGTGTCACGCAGGATGGCCCTTCCAAAAAACACTCCCCAAACAGCACATGACGCAAAGAAAAAAAGAGGCACAATGAGGTAGCTGTGTGAGTAAGCTAAGCGACCCTAGTGGCCGACACAAACACCTGGCCCATCTAGGAGTGTCACTGCAGTGTCACGCAGGATGGCCCTTCCAAAAAACACTCCCCAAACAGCACATGACGCAAAGAAAAAAAGAGGCGCAATGAGGTAGCTGTGTGAGTAAGATAAGCGACCCTAGTGGCCGACACAAACACCGGGCCCATCTAGGAGTGGCACTGCAGTGTCACGCAGGATGGCCCTTCCAAAAAACACTCCCCAAACAGCACATGACGCAAAGAAAAAAAGAGGCGCAATGAGGTAGCTGTGTGAGTAAGATAAGCGACCCTAGTGGCCGACACAAACACCGGGCCCATCTAGGAGTGGCACTGCAGTGTCACGCAGGATGGCCCTTCCAAAAAACACTCCCCAAACAGCACATGACGCAAAGAAAAATTAAAGAAAAAAGAGGTGCAAGATGGAATTGTCCTTGGGCCCTCCCACCCACCCTTATGTTGTATAAACAGGACATGCACACTTTAACCAACCCATCATTTCAGTGACAGGGTCTGCCACACGACTGTGACTGAAATGACGGGTTGGTTTGGACCCCCACCAAAAAAGAAGCAATTAATCTCTCCTTGCACAAACTGGCTCTACAGAGGCAAGATGTCCACCTCATCATCATCCTCCGATATATCACCGTGTACATCCCCCTCCTCACAGATTATCAATTCGTCCCCACTGGAATCCACCATCTCAGCTCCCTGTGTACTTTGTGGAGGCAATTGCTGCTGGTCAATGTCTCCACGGAGGAATTGATTATAATTCATTTTAATGAACATCATCTTCTCCACATTTTCTGGAAGTAACCTCGTACGCCGATTGCTGACAAGGTGAGCGGCGGCACTAAACACTCTTTCGGAGTACACACTTGTGGGAGGGCAACTTAGGTAGAATAAAGCCAGTTTGTGCAAGGGCCTCCAAATTGCCTCTTTTTCCTGCCAGTATAAGTACGGACTGTGTGACGTGCCTACTTGGATGCGGTCACTCATATAATCCTCCACCATTCTTTCAATGGGGAGAGAATCATATGCAGTGACAGTAGACGACATGTCCGTAATCGTTGTCAGGTCCTTCAGTCCGGACCAGATGTCAGCATCAGCAGTCGCTCCAGACTGCCCTGCATCACCGCCAGCGGGTGGGCTCGGAATTCTGAGCCTTTTCCTCGCACCCCCAGTTGCGGGAGAATGTGAAGGAGGAGATGTTGACAGGTCGCGTTCCGCTTGACTTGACAATTTTCTCACCAGCAGGTCTTTGAACCCCAGCAGACTTGTGTCTGCCGGAAAGAGAGATCCAAGGTAGGTTTTAAATCTAGGATCGAGCACGGTGGCCAAAATGTAGTGCTCTGATTTCAACAGATTGACCACCCGTGAATCCTTGTTAAGCGAATTAAGGGCTCCATCCACAAGTCCCACATGCCTAGCGGAATCGCTCCGTGTTAGCTCCTCCTTCAATGTCTCCAGCTTCTTCTGCAAAAGCCTGATGAGGGGAATGACCTGACTCAGGCTGGCAGTGTCTGAACTGACTTCACGTGTGGCAAGTTCAAAGGGCAGCAGAACCTTGCACAACGTTGAAATCATTCTCCACTGCGCTTGAGACAGGTGCATTCCACCTCCTATATCGTGCTGAATTGTATAGGCTTGAATGGCCTTTTGCTGCTCCTCCAACCTCTGAAGCATATATAGGGTTGAATTCCACCTCGTTACCACTTCTTGCTTCAGATGATGGCAGGGCAGGTTCAGGCGTTTTTGGTGTTGCTCCAGTCTTCTGTATGTGGTGCCTGTACGCCGAAAGTGTCCCGCAATTCTTCTGGCCACCGACAGCATCTCTTGCACGCCCCTGTCGTTTTTTAAAAAATTCTGCACCACCAAATTCAAGGTATGTGCAAAACATGGGACGTGCTGGAATTTGCCCATATTTAATGCACACACAATATTGCTGGCGTTGTCCGATGCCACAAATCCACAGGAGAGTCCAATTGGGGTAAGCCATTCTGCGATGATCTTCCTCAGTTGCCGTAAGAGGTTTTCAGCTGTGTGCGTATTCTGGAAACCGGTAAAACAAAGCGTAGCCTGCCTAGGAAAGAGTTGGCGTTTGCGAGATGCTGCTACTGGTGCCGCCGCTGCTGTTCTTGTGGCGGGAATCCATACATCTACCCAGTGGGCTGTCACAGTCATATAGTCCTGACCCTGCCCTGCTCCACTTGTCCACATGTCCGTGGTTAAGTGGACATTGGGTACAACTGCATTTTTTAGGACACTGGTGACTCTTTTTCTGAGGTCTGTGTACATTTTCGGTATCGCCTGCCTAGAGAAATGGAACCTAGATGGTATTTGGTACCGGGGACACTGTACCTCCAACAAGTGTCTAGTTGGCTCTGCAGTAATGATGGATACCGGAACCACGTTTCTCACCACCCAGGATGCCAAGGCCTCAGTTATCCGCTTTGCAGCAGGATGACTGCTGTGATATTTCATCTTCCTCGCAAAGGACTGTTGGACAGTCAATTGCTTGGTGGAAGTAGTAAAAGTGGTCTTACGATTTCCCCTCTGGGATGACCATCGACTCCCAGCAGCAACAACAGCAGCGCCAGCAGCAGTAGGCGTTACACGCAAGGATGCATCGGAGGAATCCCAGGCAGGAGAGGAATCGTCAGAATTGCCAGTGACATGGCCTGCAGGACTATTGGCATTCATGGGGAAGGAGGAAATTGACACTGAGGGAGTTGGTGGGGTGGTTTGCGTGAGCTTGGTTACAAGAGGAAGGGATTTACTGGTCAGTGGACTGCTTCCGCTGTCGCCCAAAGTTTTTGAACTTGTCACTGACTTATTATGAATGCGCTGCAGGTGACGTATAAGGGAGGATGTTCCGAGGTGGTTAACGTCCTTACCCCTACTTATTACAGCTTGACAAGGGCAACACACGGCTTGACAAATGTTGTCCGCATTTCTGTTGAAATACTTCCACACCGAAGAGCTGATTTTTTTGGTATTTTCACCAGGCATGTCAACGGCCATATTCCTCCCACGGACAACAGGTGTCTCCCCGGGTGCCTGACTTAAACAAACCACCTCACCATCAGAATCCTCCTTGTCAATTTCCTCCCCAGCGCCAGCAACACCCATATCCTCCTCATCCTGGTGTACTTCAACACTGACATCTTCAATCTGACTATCAGGAACTGGACTGCGGGTGCTCCTTCCAGCACTTGCAGGGGGCGTGCAAATGGTGGAAGGCGCATGCTCTTCACGTCCAGTGTTGGGAAGGTCAGGCATCGCAACCGACACAATTGGACTCTCCTTGTGGATTTGGGATTTCGAAGAACGCACAGTTCTTTGCGGTGCTTTTGCCAGCTTGAGTCTTTTCATTTTTCTAGCGAGAGGCTGAGTGCTTCCATCCTCATGTGAAGCTGAACCACTAGCCATGAACATAGGCCAGGGCCTCAGCCGTTCCTTGCCACTCCGTGTGGTAAATGGCATATTGGCAAGTTTACGCTTCTCCTCCGACAATTTTATTTTAGATTTTGGAGTCCTTTTTTTACTGATATTTGGTGTTTTGGATTTTACATGCTCTGTACTATGACATTGGGCATCGGCCTTGGCAGACGACGTTGCTGGCATTTCATCGTCTCGGCCATGACTAGTGGCAGCAGCTTCAGCACGAGGTGGAAGTGGATCTTGATCTTTCCCTAATTTTGGAACCTCAACATTTTTGTTCTCCATATTTTAATAGGCACAACTAAAAGGCACCTCAGGTAAACAATGGAGATGGATGGATACTAGTATACTTATGGATGGACGAGCAACTGCCGACACAGAGGTAGCTACAGCCGTGGACTACCGTACTGTGTCTGCTGCTAATATAGACTGGATGATAATGAGATGAAATCAATATATATATATATAATATCACACTAGTACTGCAGCCGGACAGGTAGATATATTTATTATGTAATGACTGATGACGGACCTGCTGGACACTGTCAGCTCAGCAGCACCGCAGACTGCTACAGTAAGCTACTATAGTAGTATGTATAAAGAAGAAAGAAAAAAAAAAACACGGGTAGGTGGTATACAATTATGGATGGACGAGCGACTGCCGACACAGAGGTAGCTACAGCCGTGGACTACCGTACTGTGTCTGCTGCTAATATAGACTGGATGATAATGAGATGAAATCAATATATATATATATAATATCACACTAGTACTGCAGCCGGATAGGTAGATATATTTATTATGTAATGACTGATGACGGACCTGCTGGACACTGTCAGCTCAGCAGCACCGCAGACTGCTACAGTAAGCTACTATAGTAGTATGTATAAAGAAGAAAGAAAGAAAAAAAAACCACGGGTAGGTGGTATACAATTATGGATGGACGAGCGACTGCCGACACAGAGGTAGCTACAGCCGTGGACTACCGTACTGTGTCTGCTGCTAATATAGACTAACATAGAAACATAGAAACATAGAATTTGTCGGCAGATAAGAACCACTTGGCCCATCTAGTCTGCCCCTTTTTTTTTTATATTATTTTTTTTTATCACTAACCTTATTTGATCCTTATTTCTTTGTAAGGATATCCTTATGTCTATCCCATGCATGTTTAAATTGCTCTACTGTCTTAGCCTCTACCACCTCTGATGGGAGGCTATTCCACTTGTCCACTACCCTTTCTGTGAAATAATTTTTCCGCAAATTTCCCCTGAACCTCCCCCCCCTCCAGTCTCAGTGCATGTCCTCGTGTCCTATTGCTTCTCTTCATTTGGAGAATGTTTCCCTCCTGGACTTTGTTAAAACCCTTCATATATTTGAAAGTTTCTATCATGTCCCCCCTTTCCCTTCTCTGCTCCAAACTATACATATTGAGATTTCTTAGTCTTTCTGGGTATGTTTTGTGATGTAGGCCATGCACCATTTTAGTTGCCCTCCTTTGTACAGTTTCTAATGTATTAATATCCTTTTGAAGATATGGCCTCCAGAACTGAATACAGTATTCTAGATGAGGCCGTACCAATGACCTATACAGTGGCATTATTACTTCTTTCTTTCTGCTGCTGATTCCTCTCCCAATGCAGCCAAGCATCTGACTAGCCTTCCTCATTGCCTTGTTACATTGCTTACCTGCTTTTAAGTCATCTGAAATAGTGACTCCTAGATCCCTTTCCTCCTCAGTAGTTTTCAGTATAGTGCCATTAATACTGTATTTAGCTTTAGGATTTTTGAGACCCAAGTGCATGATTTTGCATTTTTGGGCATTAAACTGTAATTGCCAGACTCTTGACCATTCCTCTAGTCTACTTAGATCCTCAATCATTTGTTTTACCCCACCTGGTGTGTCTACCCTGTTGCATACCTTTGTGTCATCTGCAAAAAGGCATACTTTCCCTTTAATGCCATTTGCAATGTCACCAATAAAGATATTAAAAAGCACTGGTCCAAGTACAGATCCCTGGGGTACTCCACTGGTAACATTTCCCTCCTGTGAATGCACTCCATTTACCACAACTCTCTGTTTTCTATCCTTCAGCCAAGATCTTATCCATTCAATAATCCTAATATCCAATCCCAAACTTTCAAGTTTATTTAGCAGTCTGCGATGTGGAACTGTATCAAAAGCCTTACTAAAGTCTAGATAAGCTATATCCATGGCTCCACCTTTATCCATCACTTTAGTCACACGATCAAAAAAGTCAATAAGATTTGTTTGACATGATCTCCCCCCAGTGAATCCATGCTGTTTGGGATCCAGTAAATTGCCGGATTTGAGATGATCTACAACTCTTTCTTTTAAGAGTGTTTCCATCAATTTCTCTACTACTGATGTAAGACTCACTGGTCTGTAGTTGTTTGCCTCTTCCTTGCTTCCACTTTTGTGCAGTGGGACTACGTTTGCTCTTTTCCAGTCCCCTGGAATTTCTCCTGTAGCTAATGACTGGTTGAATAATTCTGTCAATGGTGCTACCAGCACCTCTTTAAGTTCTTTTAGTATCCTTGGATGTATCCCATCTGGCCCCATAGATTTGTCCACTTTCAGCTTTGAGAGTTCTGTTAGGACCTTCTCCTCTGTAAATGTACTTGTTTCATTTTCCTGAATATCCCTGCAACTTAACTGTGGCCCCTTCCCCTCTCTTTCAGTAGTAAATACTGAGCAAAAATAATCATTAAGATGATCTGCTATTAAATTGTCTCCTTCAACAAGACTCCCAGTGTCCGTCTTTAGTTTTATAATTCCGCCTTTTGTTTTTCTCTTTTCGCTTATATACCTAAAAAAAAGTTTTGCCTCCTTTACCCACTGACTGGGCCATTTTCTCCTCAGCTTGTGCCTTTGCACATCTGATTACCTTCTTTGTCTCCTTCTGTCTAACAAGATATATCTTTTTGTCTTCATTATTTTGTGTCTGCTTATATTTGCTAAAAGCCATCTTTTTTGCTCTCACAATATTTGCTACTTCTTTTGCAAACCACACTGGCTTCCTTTTCCTTGTGTTTTTCCTAACAGTTTTGATACAAAGGTCTGTTGCCTTCAATATTGCACATTTGAATGTTTTCCACCTCTCCTGCACTGTTTCCAAGTTCCTCCACTCTGCCAAAGAATCGCTTACACATTTTCCCATCCCTACAAAATCAGCCTTCCTAAAATCCAACACCTTTGTTTTTGTATGGGACGAGTCAGTCTCTGTCTAATGCTGAACCATACTGCTTGATGATCACTGGATCCGAGGTTTTCACCCACTTTTACGTCCGATAATCTGTCTCCATTTGTAAGTATTAAGTCTAATATTGCGTCTTTCCGAGTGGGCTCCCTCACCAATTGGTGGAGGGATGCTCCCTGAAGGGAATTTAAAATGTTCCTACTTCTAGTGGAACTAGCAACAGACACCTCCCAGTTTACATCAGGAAGATTAAAGTCTCCCATGATTATTACCTCTCCTTTTAATGCCATTTTAGTTATGTCCTGCAATAGGTTCTTGTCAAGTTCCTCTTCCTGACCTGGTGGCCTGTATATCACGCCAATACGAATAATAAACTTTTCCCCTGTTTCTATGGTCACCCAAAGGGCCTCAGTTTTTTCTTCAATACTTTGTATTAATGTAGTATTTATGGCATTTTTTACATACATTGCTACCCCTCCTCCGATTTTTCCAATTCTGTCCTTCCTAAACAAAGTATATCCCGGTATAGCTATGTCCCAGTCATGATTTTCATTGTACCATGACTCTGTAATTGCCACAATGTCTAGATCATCCCTTGTCATTATTGCAGTTAGTTCTGGGATTTTATTTCCTAAGCTCCTAGCATTTGCACACATAGCTTTTAGAGTTTTGTTTGTGCTTTTTCTGTTCCTAGCTATGTTCTTCTCTCTGCCTATTTTTATTTGGTTTTGATCTGAATTATATTCTGTTGCTGTGGATATGCTTCCTATTCCCTTTGCCTGCAGAAACAATACCTCTGTGTTGGGGGAGCAGATTTCTTTATTCCTATTTATGTAATATCACACTAGTACTGCAGCCGGACAGGTAGATATATTTATTATGTAATGACTGATGACGGACCTGCTGGACACTGTCAGCTCAGCAGCACCGCAGACTGCTACAGTAAGCTACTATAGTAGTATGTATAAAGAAGAAAGAAAAAAAAAAAACCACGGGTAGGTGGTATACAATTATGGATGGACGAGCGACTGCCGACACAGAGGTAGCTACAGCCGTGGACTACCGTACTGTGTCTGCTGCTAATATAGACTGGATGATAATGAGATGAAATCAATATATATATATATATATATAATATCACACTAGTACTGCAGCCGGACAGGTAGATATATTTATTATGTAATGACTGATGACGGACCTGCTGGACACTGTCAGCTCAGCAGCACCGCAGACTGCTACAGTAAGCTACTATAGTAGTATGTATAAAGAAGAAAGAAAAAAAAAAAACCACGGGTAGGTGGTATACAATTATGGATGGACGAGCGACTGCCGACACAGAGGTAGCTACAGCCGTGGACTACCATACTGTGTCTGCTGCTAATATAGACTGGATGATAATGAGATGAAATCAATATATATATATATATATAATATCACACTAGTACTGCAGCCGGACAGGTAGATATATTTATTATGTAATGACTGATGACGGACCTGCTGGACACTGTCAGCTCAGCAGCACCGCAGACTGCTACAGTAAGCTACTATAGTAGTATGTATAAAGAAGAAGAAAGAAGAAAAAAAAAACGGGTAGGTGGTATACAATATTATATATATATTATATACAATTATATATATATATATATATATATATATTAAACTGGTGGTGATTATTAAACTGGTGGTCAGGTCACTGGTCACACTATCAGCAACTTGCAAGTAGTACTCCTAAGCAGACAATCACAATATATATTATACTGGTGGTCAGTGTGGTCACAATGGCAGTGTGGCACTCTGGCAGCAAAAGTGTGCACTGTACGTTATATGTACTCCTGAGTCCTGCTCTCAGACTCTAACTGCTCCCCACTGTCAGTGTCTCCCCCACAAGTCAGATATACATTATACAGTCACTCTATCTATCTATCTATCTATCTATCTATCTATCTATCACTTCAACAAGTAGTAGTACTCCTACTAATGCTCCCCAAAATTACTACTGTGTCTCTCTCTACTCTAGTCTCACTCTCTTCTCTATAAACGGAGAGGACGTCAGCCACGTCCTCTCCCTATGAATCTCAATGCACGTGTGAAAATGGCGGCGACGCGCGGCTCCTTATATAGAATCCGAGTCTCGCGATAGAATCCGAGCCTCGTGAGAATCCGACAGCGGGATGATGACGTTCGGGCGCGCTCGGGTTAACCGAGCAAGGCGGGAAGATCCGAGTCGCTCGGCCCCGTGTAAAAAAAAATGAAGTTCGGGCGGGTTCGGATTCCGAGGAACCGAACCCGCTCATCTCTACTTTGCGTCCGCACATACTGAAGCCTCTTTTGCTCATATTTCCCAGAGGGGTTCTAGCCACACCTCCACTTGTTGACCATGCTCCCTCCATTAGTGGGGCCCAGCAGAGCTGTCAGCGGCCCTGCCCACCACTGAGTTATAGAACTCTGTGCATTAGAATGTGACTTGCTACAGGGTTATGTGGGAACAAGGTAGAAGGGGAAATGATCTCTACAGCATTTTTCATGGTGTCCCGAACTGAGCTATTTGGCACGATTTGAAGGTAGGTGTTATATGGACACATCTGTAGACAAATAACAATATATAATAAATACAATAGTAACATGAAGGACATATAAATGTATATAATATGGTAAATCTGATTAGTATTCTGCATGCCACCAATAAGAGCTTCTCCCAAACATGAAAACGGTGGACCTCTCACTTGCACGCTCCTCCGGCATTTACCCCGGTTCCCTCACATGCCGCCGGTTCTTTGTACTCTTAAACCTCACTTACAGTATTAAATATAATTGAGCGCTATTTTGTATTGTGTGGCACCTGTAAATTAAATTGTGTGGCACCTGTAAATTAAATTTGGCACCTGTAAATTAAATTTGTTAAACGATTGTTTACAGCTCTTTTGTAGACAGTTTTGTTATAGTTCAGGATTTCCATTTATGAAGAGTGGCGTTACTTACTATCTGTCCCTACCTCTTAATGGCCAGTGGGATTCCTCAGTCCTTAGTGTGAAATTGAGACTGTCCGCGGCTCTCCCACAAGCGGCTGCCGTCACCTCTTATCGGCCAGTGGGATTCCTCAGTCCTTAGTGTGAAATTGAGACTGTCCGCAGCTCTCCCACAAGTGGCTGCCGACAGTGGTGAAATTGCGGGCCGTGAGATGGTGACATCACTCGGCGGAGACAATGGTGTTACAAGGGGCTCTCTTCTGGATCTCTTGGCTTGCACCTCTAACGCGTTTCGTGCTTGGCGCACTATTTCAAGGAGTGTTTTGATCTTCGGATTTGCTGTTTTTATACTTAAAAAAACTAAAAAACTTTATTGTTCACATTCATTAAAAGCTGGAACTTCCAGCCGGAAGTGGTCCATTTTTGATGGTAACCACATGTTTATAGAGTATAATTTGAAATAAAAAATTAATAAAAATGTAATTGATTAAAATAAGGTGCCACACTTATGAAATGTTCTTTGTACAAGAAAACTATGTATCAAAAAATTATTTACAAAAAATTGCAGAAAAAGAAGAATTTTAACATACAAACTTAGAACCAACTTCAACATTTATTCCTATTCATTGCAATGGCCCTCACATAGATACATTTGAAAAACTATTAGAAAAAGAAATTGAAAATCTGCCAGAAAAACAAAAAATTAAATACAATATATCAGAACAAGAAAAGAAAGCTATGAAGGAATTACGAACAGATACAGAAATTGTCATAAAACTGGCAGATAAGGGTGGTGGAATAGTAATAATGGGACGTGAGCAATATGGACAGGAAGCAAACAGGTTACTGTCTGATACAGAAATATATGAACTTTTATCAGAAGGTCCTACTGCAAACTTTGCAAAATCTCTTGAAGAACATCTTAAAGAAGGACTAAAAATAGGGATATTACTTTTGGTGCCTCTACCTTTTGGTTTGGCATGGAACTCTGGTGCACCAGGCCACCGTTCAAGCACTGGTTCTCCTTACATGAGGTAACTTTAGGCTTCAAGTTCAGCTACTCGCCTTCATTGGCTCTAGGGGCCTGGTGGGATTATATCTGTTTTCCAGTCATGGAGACCTGATTGGCTATTGACATTCCAGTTTGTTTTTTTATAGGTCTTTTACCTCAGTCTGGATATCTGCCCCGCCTCACTCTTCATCATGGTGTATGACACAATTATCAGCTTTGTGTTATACTAATGTAAACCCATTTGACCTCATTTATAAATACACATATGTGTATTAGAGATATGCGCCGACCCCTGTATTTTTGGTTTTGGTTTTTATTTGGCAAAACCACCTTTGCATGTTTTGTTTTTGGATCTGTTTTGTTTTTAAATGCCCAAAACTGCCAAAATTATGCAATTTGGGCCTGTTTTTGTTCCTACAGTATTATTAACCTTATAACATTAATTTCCAGTCAGTTTCTATAGGTGAGGGCCGATAGCACACTTTACACATAACATGGCAGAGGGTGTGGGCATCCTCGTGGGGCACAGGGGAGAAGGGGATCTTCAGGAAGGAAAAGGTTGGGGGGATGGAAGCTCAGGGTGGAGGAGGAAGGAAGGGTGAACCAGGTTGGGGGGATGCTCAAGGGTCACAGGATGAGGAAGGAGAGATCAGGGTGCACAAAGTAATGGGGGGACACTCAGGGAACACAGGATGGGGGAGGGGAGCTCAGGGGGCCACTAAGGGGGGCAAAGTGTAAGGAACACAGGATGGGAGTGTTGAGGGACACAGTGTAAGGGGGGCATGCAAACTTTCCAGACCATCATGAAATTGGTCTGGGGATCACAATAATGATCAATACTGAATAGGCCCTCTGATTGGATTCGACAGACAGAAATAAGACTCAGGACTTTCCGGACCAAAACACGGAGATCCAATGGCGGGATCTCTGTGTTTTGGCACATTTTGAGATCTGAACCCGGCAGGAAGATCTGAGCCGGAGTTGGATCTGCTTGGAACCCCTAAATTCGGGTGGGATTAGTTCCCAGGAAACCAGACCCGTTCATTTCTAATATGTATTGGACATTATTACCAAATTACACGACAAATTCTATTAAAGTCTTAAATTCCATTCCTGGTTGACCTTCTTTTTCCATCCAGGGGACATTCATTTTAACAGACCTGACCTCAGTGCACTATGACGAGAGCCAATGGAAGTATCCGCATGAGTTTAATCCAGAGAATTTCCTGACCAAGGAGGGAGAGCTGGAGAAAGTTGACTCCTTCCTGCCCTTCTCTGCAGGTAACACAGGGCAACGGGAGTAGTTGGCGGGGAGCTTCTAAAAATGAAAAGTGGTGATGTTGCCCATAGCAACCGTTCAGATTCCATCTATCATTTCTCTATTGCATCCTAGAAAAAGATAGTCAGAATCTGATTGGTTGCTATGAGCAACATCACCACTTTTTAATTTTAGAAGCTTTAGTAAATATATATACACCTTAGTGTTTTGGCCCATGAGAACAACATAATTGAATCAAATGGATTTTGTTTGCCAATAATCAGAATAATGTGTATGTTCTGGGAGACCCAGAATTGGCCGTCTACATTTGTGGCCAACTTCCCACTGTGATGAAGGTTGGTGGGTGATAGACAATCAAAAGGTCTACAGGAAATAGGTAGACATGTTCAAATGGTCGACACATGAACAATCTACACGTTTTTTTGGAGGGTTTTTCATGTTTTTTCAACTTTTACTGAAATTACTATCCATGTCACAAACTATTACCTTTAGTAACCTTGTGGCGAGTGACGTACCCATCGCCCCTGTGTAATGTCTACCTTTTTTATGTTGATTGTTTGACCCTGCCAACCTTTTGTACCTGTTGACCTATTGAGTGTCGACCATACAGTGTCGAGCTATCAACTCTAGACCTTTTGACAGTCTATCTGTTAATCCACACCAGTGTTGAGATCATTTAATTTATTGGTTGAACAATCAGATCCATGCAATCTGGCCATCCAAAGCGCAACTAATACCCCTTTTCCACCTCTAAGCACGGGTTGTAGCCGGGAGACTGACACGTGTGCTACCCGGCTGCGGCCCGTGCTCAGCGCCCTTTCCCACTGCGTTCACCAACCCGGCATATTGCCGGGTTGGTGACGCTGCTGGTGACGCGGCAGGGGTGGCGCTGGGAGATCACATGATCTCCCAGCATTGCCCTTCCATAGATTGTGAACGGGGGCCGTGTCGCATCGACACGGCTTCCGTTTACACTGCACAGTTTACCGGGTTGAACTCATGTTCAACCCGGTAAACTACCCGGGTAGGATTCCTGGATCACTTGATCCAGGTTGACCCTTTTCCACTAGCAAAAAACACGGGTAAATGCGCACCCCCATGCATTTACCTGTGTTTTTCGAGCTAGTGGAAAAGGGGTATAAACCACTCACAAGTCAAATCATCCAATGACAGTCAGTCATATGGAAATCACTGGAAATCAGCGTGTGGAAATTAGGTCAGCTACTGATTTTATTAATCCATATTTCTTGTTAATGTTTAGTAGTGTAGGTTTGGAACGCTGAGCTTTCTGGGTTGCATAGGTCCAGCTGGAATTCATCACTGAAGGACAGGAAGGGTTTGAAATCCATACACACCCGGTGCTCGAGGCACTGACGCTGAATAGCAGCCAGTGAGTAGGCCAGAGTCTCAATAGTGCCAAGAACTTTATGAACTAGTTGTGCCAGGAAGCACAGCAGACTGTGGCTGCACTCTGTCAGCAGACTGAATACTAACACTTTTAGTGCTGAGACATTTATCCAGACTTGCATGTCTACTTACTGTGCCTATCTCTCTCTCTCTCTCTCTCACAATATATATATATATATATATATACATACATACACTTGCATATCTGGAAACCCCCTTTCTTCTCCAAACACCACAGCCACCAAAAGGATAGAGACCCTTGTACATTGATTTGTCCAGGGGCCTACACGGCTGTTAAGACGGAATTGCCCGAGAATTCTTCTGTGCATGTATAAGATCATGCGCTCGCCATAGGGGACAATAGGAGGAATCTGAATAGCTCTCTCAGTGCACATTGCGAAAGGAAAAGTCTGTAGACTTCTATTAGGCAATACCACATACAGAAGGCGTTGCCTACCGGGACCAATCTTCAGAATATATCCCATTCCAGGGCTTGGTGCAAATGAGAAATTACATTTTCGGGGGGTTGACCGCATTTTTACCTTTGATATATATATTGCCCAATGTCACAAAACCTTATTTGCACTGCAGAATCATACATGAGGTTTATAGTTGTTGCTGTTTTCCTGTTTTGATTATTTGTTTATGTACTCTGTAATTGGGCGCAGCTGAACCATTGTGGCGCCATATAAATATAGGATAATACTAATAATAATAGTTGTCTATAGAGATGCCTGCACTGGCCTTTATAAAGAAGGCAATCTTGCTTGCAGCTCCTCTGATGAAGGTAAATGCAGTATCAAATATGGGTTTTAGTCCAGTATAAAACTGTCTTTGCCATGAAATAAATTCTGCGTAATATATATGACGTAAACACGCCTGTGTCATGTGACTATAGAAAGAAAGTATGATCACAGCGTCCCTCCCAGTCACACAGTCAGCGGCATCAGTGCTACCCAACTCCCCACCCTAGTGGTGGACCTGTGACCCCTGCCGCCACAGACCCAGTCATCACTCTGAATTATTGGCTGGCATTCCATGGGAACATACAAATGTTTTCTGAGACACGCCTTTAATATCATTCATTTATGTCTGCACTTACATATTGCAGCACCTTGGCTGCCCTCTGACCGTTCCTTTGTTTCTCCTCAGGACCACGAAGCTGTCTCGGGGAGAACCTCGCACGCATGGAGATCTTTCTCTTCTTCACTAATGTGCTGACACATTTTAAGCTCTGTTGGCCGGACCCCAAGTCACCTCCAGACAGCACCCCGGTGTTTGGAATCTCCCACACTCCTAAACGTTATCAGATGAGGCTGGTGGCCCTCACATAGAACTGAGAAGAATGGAAACGGACTTCAAGAACCTTCTCAGCACTGATATGATAGGGGAACATGTAGTCAGCACTGATATGATAGGGGAACATGTACAAGAAATTATAATTATTGGTTCTTATTAATAAATAGTCCCTAATATATGGATGGATGCTACTCTGTGAGATTTTCCACCCTATGTTGATGATTTATGTATAATTTGACTCCTGAAAAGAGTGTAAGGTAATCCAATCTATCTGCACATACAGCTATGGAACTCTGCTACGCGATTATATTTCATTCTATGAAGACAAACAAATTGGTGTATAAACGGCCTCACATTGGTTAAAAATAGCATCCTTCATAAATAACTGAAAGAAATGATAGCTTAGGGAAGCAGTTACCTAACCGACGGCCGGGATACCGACGGTCGCTATACCGATGCCGGCATCCCGAACAAGGATGCTATCCCAACGTCTGCATACCGACGCCGAATGGGATGCCGGTGTCACAATACTGACAGCCGCCATCCCGAACGTCCTGACAGCGGGACGCAATGGCATCCAGCCGCGGGGGGGTTTAGATTTAGGCTGAAGAAGGGGGTTAGGGGGAAGCGCAGGGAAGGTTAGGGACCGGGGAGGGAGGGTTGTGGTTAGGCACATAGAAGGGGAGGTTAGGGACCGGGGAGGGAGGGTTGTGGTTAGGCACATAGAAGGGGAGGTTAGGGAGCGGGGAGGGAGGGTTAGGCACATAGAAGGGGAGGTTAGGGTTAGGGACCAGGGAGGGAGGGTTAGGCACATAGAAGGGGAGGTTAGGGTTAGGGACCAGGGAGGGAGGGTTAGGCACATAGAAGGGGAGGTTAGGGTTAGGGACCAGGGAGGGAGGGTTAGGCATATAGAAGTTGAGGTTAGGGTTAGGCACCAATCGGGGAGAGTTAGGGTTAGGCACATAGAAGGGGAGGTTAGGGTTAGGGACTGAGGAGGGAGGGTTAGGCACATAGAAGGGGAGGTTAGGGTTAGGGACTGAGGAGGGAGGGTCAGGCACATAGAAGGGGAGGTTAGGGTTAGGGACCGGGGTGGGAGGGTTAGGCATATTGAAGTGGAGGTTAGGGTAGGCACCAATCAGGGAGAGTTAGGTTTAGGCACATAGAAGGGGAGGTTAGGGTTAGGGACCGGGGAGGGAGGGTTAGGCATATAGAAGGGGAGGTCAGGGTTAGGTACCATTCGGGGAGAGTTAGGTTTAGGCAGAGGGGAAGGGAATGTCAGGATTAGGCACCAAGCAGGGAGGGTTAGGCACCACCGGGAAGGGTTAGGGTATGGAAAGGGTGAGGTTTCGGGGGCTTACTGGGGGACTGTCTGTATTATAATGGACGGGATGCCACTGTCGGTATGCTGACCACCGGCATCCTGTCCATCAGTCATTTATACTGATCCCATGGCCTATATCTAGAAGTTTTCCTATGGTTTAATATGATCTCCTGTAACTTTCCTTCGTGACTGAGTATGGGTGACATTTGCATTGTGTAATTGGTGAGACTCCAGTGACCTTCTCAATATAGTAGATTACGTATGCAAGGCAGCGGTTCCCAAATGCGGTCCTCAAGGCACCCTAACAGTCCAGGTTTTAAGGATATATATGCTTAAGCCTACGCACCATAACCCTGAATATCTTTATCCAATAGGAATTTATCTAACCCATTCTTAAAGGTGTTGACTGAGTCGGCCATTACTACTCTCTCAGGCAAGGAATTCCAACTACGTATTGTCCTTACTGTGAAAAAAACTTTTTGCCTCAATGTACGGAAACTCCTCTCCTCTAACCTAAGCGAGTGACCACGTGTCCTCTGTGCTTATAGAAAACAGGTCCCTCCCAAGCTCTGTGTATTGACCCCTTATATATTTGTAGATGTCCCCTCTTAGTCTCCTCTTTTCCAATCTAAACATGCCTAGCCTTGCAAGCCTTTCCTCGTATTCCAGCGTCTCCATGCCCTTGATTAGTTTGGTCGCCCGCCTCTGAACCTTTTCTAGCTCTAGGATATTCTTTTTGTATATGGCACCCTTTACTCCTACTTCAGTGTATATGACACCCTGTACACCTACCTCTGTGTATATGACACTCTGCACCCCTACCTCAGTGAATATGGCACCCTGTACCCCTACCTCAGTGTATATGGAACCCTGTACCCCTCCCTAAGTGTATATGGCATCCTGTAACCCTACCTCTGTGTATATGACACCCTGTACCCTACCTCTGTGTATATGGCACACTGTACCCCTACCTCAGTGTATATGGCACCCTATACCCCTACCTCAATGTATATGACACCCTGTACCCCTACCTCTGAGTATATATGGCACCCTGTATCCCTACCTTCCTGACGTTTCTGACAGTGTACACCCCCTGATGCTTTGTGTGACACCCTGTACCCACCTATACCTATGTGTGTGTGGTTTTTTTTGCCTTGTACCTGTGTGTGCTCAGGGAGAGAGGGGAGCTGGCAACTGTGCCCAGCGAGGGAGGGGATATTTTGTGTACGTCCCTCGAATATTCGCTGGAATGTGTTAAGTGGCCCCCCAGCTGAAATAATTGCCCACCCCTGCTGTAGACCCTGCTAGTTTGATAAGGTGACCCTATTTGGAAGATCCAGGGGTCCCCTACTGATCTGGCAGCTTGACCAGTAGAAACTGTTTGGGGGAAGAACAAAGGAAGAGGAATGCACCTTGGACTGAAAGAGTTAAAGAAAGGTGGGGACCAAGGAACTAGAGGAATAAGAGTCAGATACTACCAGCACAAAGTGTCCACTACTTGGAGAGAAGTGAGGTTGACTGAGGGGTGTACCAATCTATTTTGTAATCTCTCCATGCCAATAGGCCTAGTTAGTAAGTAACTTTATTTTAATTTCCTCTCTTTTATTTTCTGAAACTAATTGCAATATAATCTGTATGACAATGTTTGTAACATATCTTTGTAACTAAACCTTGGAAGTATTTTTAAGATTAAATACATTTAATTTAGTATATTCTCTGTGGTTCTTGTTGAACTCTGAGGGCCAATACTACATACCAATGTGTAATTAAGTGTGAAATAGTAATCTTGGTGAATATTGTGATGGCAGTGAAATTGTGTTATTTTCAATGAGTGACTTAAGTGCGCACTGTCACAACCCAGCTGTCCTAGATTGTGGTATCTGAGTGCAGGCTAGAATCGTGACATGCCTTATAAGAAAATGAAGATATTTAGATACCATTGATGGTATTGAAGTGTTGTGTCTATTCCGACAGACATAAAAGGCATCACTCTATGCTCACACAGGTTCCAAATTAAGTTTTTCACCATAACAGTCAAGTTTCTAACATAGGGGGAGCTGTATAAATCCTTCTAAAGAGTGGAGAAGTGTACATGTAGAAAAGTTGCCCATGGCAGGTATGGGACTCAAGGTCGACACCCATTAGGTCGACACCCATTGGTCGACAGTGGGTATGTCGACACTAGAAATAGGTGAACGTGGCCAAAAGGTCGACATGAACAAAGTCGTCATGAAAAAAGGTCGACATGAATTTATTTTTTGTGTGTCGTTTTCTCTGTCAAGTGACCGGGAACTCCAATTAGTGCACTGCGTCTCCTTGCGTGGCTGCTGGTAAGCTGCCTCGCACCGCTACCACTGCGCTTGGCACAGGTTGCCATTCCCAATCATAGTCCACATGGATCATAAAGTATGAAAAAGTAAAAATAAATGTGAAAAACTCATGTCGACCTTTTTTCACATCGACCTTGTTCATGTCGACCTAATGGCCATGTTGACCTATTCCTAGTGTTGACCCATCCACTGTCGACGAATGGGTGTCGACCTAATTGGTGTCGGATACCGCCCATGGCAACCAAACAGCTTCTAGCTAGCTTTTATAGAGTACATTCTATAAAATGATAGGGGAAGCTTATTGGTTGCTATAGGCAACTTCTCAACTTCAGAAACATCACAACAAAATACTAGCGCTTCCAAGCCACCAAGTTTATTTGATCACTTTTAAATATAATTGTAATGCAGCTCTCAATTTAGCAGTACTGTTCTGCCAAATACTAATATAGCAAAGAGAGATAAACCCAAGAGATCAATTTATCAAGAGAGCGCATTAACAATTTATTACAAGTTCTCATAAAACACACCTAGAATATACAAACAACAATTTTATAGATATATAAAAAATACATGAGAGACTTCCGGGGGCGGAGCCAGCGAGTATGGCTGCCTTTTAATGTGGCTCCCTGAGCTGAATTGAAATCCACAACGATCCCCTAATATTAACAAGAATTGGGACTTCAAACAATTATATTTTCGTTGCTGACACCTGAGGGATCTCAGGACTGCACAATTATTGGGGAGACTTGCCAAATACCCCGGAGTCAGGCCATCGGAAGAGACGGCCGGCAGGCTTGCCAACATGGCGTGGGCGCGAAAATGAGGCTGCCTATGTGAACGTGCCCTGATGGTTCATATCCCTGGTGATGCTTGAGCCCACTTGAACTACAACCCCTACAGACCTGGAGGACGGCGGCGCTGTGAGCGGTGAGCCCGTGGAGCGGGGCTGAGAGGGAAGGAAAGACGCCTGATCGGAGGACGCTGTATGCATGTGCCGCGTCTCGGACGGGTGCCCGGCCACTGAAAACAGCTGCAGGTGCTAACCTCCCAGCGGGACGCCAGAACCGCTTGCGAGCACGGATGAGGAGGAACCGCCGGCAGCCTTGTCCCTGCTGAGCCCGCGACACGCTGGCTGGACCGGAGGGCACTTCAAGGCAGAACAACTGCGGCAGTGGACAGCGGAGTTTCCCGCACGTCACCCGCAGCGCGGTGATCGGAGCCTAGACAGGAGTTTAAAAGCGGAGACCCCAGGACCACACACACTCGGCTCCCAGCAGTGCCCCTCTAAGATCCGCGCCTTTTGTTTCTTCTACCCACCCAGGTACTAATTCTGTGTGTACACCCCTTTTCTCTACTTATTAACATTCCTTATAACTACCTACACCTTTCCTATACTTGAATCCGCCCCCCCTTATGTGTTTCCCACATCCCCCCCTTCCCATATTTTCCCTCCCCACTCCATGATCCCTTCTGATATCTCCCTCTCCTCTACTCTGCACATTTCTCCGGGACAACAGGACGTAGGCTGTGATCAGCCGTTTGCCACTCTGTATAATAATCACAGGGCACAAGGTGGACTGCTCTAATTTGATTTACGGACAGTTTATGGACTGGTTCTAATTGGCTCCCACACCTATCAGAGAAAGTGGACGATCCTATACACTGGGGAGGTTCTTTGATAGAGAACTTCTGCGATCCCCCTTGTCCCCCTGTTTCACATTTCTTACCTCCACACACAGTATAGGTTTTCAGACTTTCCACAGAGTTAGAAACGTTGTATATGTGCCTGTAGTGACACCTGGTGGCGGGATTGAAAATATCTCTTAAAATCTAACTTGCAGGCTGCTGCCATCGATTTAACATACTTACTTGTTGTATGATCCGCACAGGTTCCACTACGCTTGGTTCTGCTACGGGTTTAAATTTTACTTTTATTCCTAATTTCTTTTTTTTTTTTTTCCCTCCCTTTATTTATCACGAAATTGCTATGACCCTTGCATATGCTTCTGAACTAGATGACTAAGATATGATGTCTGTTATGTGAGTGCCAGTTGCTACGTCTCTTATCTACCGTTCATTTGCCTGTACACGACTACCGGCGTCGGTGCGACCGCTGGTCTTTTGACCTCCGGCTCTATATACTTGCCAGGTGCCCTTTTATGTACAAGCTACTCATTTTGTGATAATATGTAGTTAACGTTTCACTTTCAGAGTCTAACGAACACATCTCAGTAAGACTTATGTATACTTTATAGGGGTTATTTTACTACTGTGGTTATTATTGGTCCCCCCTGCTCTGCTTCTACCGCTGGTCCGCCGTGGTATGGACAAGTATTTGGCTAAGAGCCAAAATCCCTCCGCAGACATGCCTAGTTCCGCGGCTAAATCAGGCTATAAACGCCAAACCAACCAGAAAACAAATGCTTCTCACCCACCCTCTCCTCCTTCTCCTTTATCGGGAGGAATTGAGGACACCCATTCTATCCATATGGCAATTCCGTCACCAGCGGATAATGCCAAAGAAGTTATTAACATGCTAATGCCCCTCATTGATAAAAAATTCGAGGCTCTGCATGCGCGACTAGACACATCTCTAGCTAAGATAGAGTCAAACACGGCTAGAATAGACACTTTAGAACAACGAACCAGCGATGCTGAAGACTCAGTTCACGCGTTGCAACAAGAACTAGCGATTAAATCTCAAACTATACACACCATGGTCGAGAAACTTGATGACCTGGAAAACAGGAATAGGAGATGTAATTTACGTTTTATCGGCATTCCCGAAGAGGTAACTGACACACAATTGCAGGATTACGTTGGGAACCTTGTCCCGTCTGCTCTAGGTCTGCTAGATTCTGACTTGCCACTGCCAGTGGAAAGGGCGCATAGGCTGGGTGCAATTCGCAGGGATAGAGGTAACCAATCTAGACCTACTATTGCTAAATTCTTGGATTACAGAGACAAAGAAAAAGTACTGCAGGCTTACCGCGCTGCCCCAGAGCTGCGAGTGGGGGGTCATAAAATCCTGGTGTTCCAAGACTTCTCAGCCTTGGTCTCACAGAAACGTAAGGCATTCTCGGAGGTCTGTAGGTTTTTAGTAGACAAAAAGATAAGATTCGCTTTACTCTATCCAGCCAAATTGAAAGTAACTGACCCCCAACAGGCGAAGTCCCACTTCCTTAGACATGGCCCGCCCTCGCCTGCTCGCTCTAATGACAGTTCATGGGACTAGGTGGGTCACACTCATATAGCCCCTAGTCATACTATCTTCTCAGGGGGGGGGGCGCTTGACCTGAGCCCACTTGGCAGCCACACCCTTACAATTATCGTTTATTTCTTTGCCGCCATGCCAATGAAGGAGGGGGATCTGGGGGTCGGAGGGCCGGACGCACTTCCCCCTTATATTAGGTCTTACCCAAGATTTTAATATTTACCTAGACTCTGAAGGTTTTTTTTTTTTTGCTTTTTGTTTTTTCTCAATCTTCTCTTTGTTTTTCATTTAGGATGTTTTGTGGGTTTTCTATAACTGCACTACAATGTTTGTTGTTTGTGTTGTTTTTTGTTCATGAACGGAGCATTCCCTCCATTACGGTGGGGAATCCTCAGTTTGTTGGCATGGGTCAATTAGATGACCCACGTTTAGTTATAGTTCTAAAAAATGGAAATGCATTACTTCACCTGAAATTACTGTATGTGATAACCTGCTCTGTACCCCCAGCAGTCTCCAGGGGTTGTGTGACGGGGGAAGGGGGCTGGGACCTGAGCGCCAAAGTCTCTCGGACCCCTGCTGTTATACTCTCTGAGGGGGAACAGTTGCTCCCAATTGGGAATGTTTGGGGCGCACCGGGGAACCTCAGTCATCTCTTCATCGCCGATGATGGCGGATGATATTAGCCGCACAGCTGCGGGCCGGGAGACCAGCCACCGTTCTATACTGTCTTGGAACGTGGGTGGACTAAATACCCCGATCAAGAGAAAAAATGTACTCATTCACCTTTGTCGGAAAAAACCCTCTATTACCTTCCTCCAAGAAACTCATTGGAGGCTGGGCGATGAATCTACTTTACGAGCCCCCTGGTTGGCGGAATGCATACAGGCCTCTTACTCCTCAAAGTCCAGAGGAGTGGCAATCTTGTTTCATAAACACTTAAGATACGAGATTCTCCATACACTGGTGGACCCTGAGGGCCGCTATTTAATTCTTGATGTGGAGATTGAGGGTAGAAAATTTACCTTAGTGAATTTATATGCACCCAATGTGGCAACCGGGGAATTTTTACGTCACATTACGCAGATTCTAGCCAGCAGAACCAATTACTCTTTAATAGTTGGAGGAGACTTCAACGCGGTGGATGACCACATACTGGACAAATCAGCTCATGTTGCTAGACCGACCTCCCCATGTTGGCAATTTATACAGGAGATGAAGGAACTCTTAGAATTGAGTGACCCATGGCGCTTACTAAATCAAACGGACAGGTCTTATAGTCACCTTTCTAGGGTACACGGC
The DNA here is from genome assembly GCF_028390025.1 of Pseudophryne corroboree. NCBI lineage: Eukaryota > Metazoa > Chordata > Amphibia > Anura > Myobatrachidae > Pseudophryne > Pseudophryne corroboree. The sequence continues at coordinate 328,361,608 of NC_086454.1, read as the reverse complement.
ACTATGTCCCGGATAGATTATATATTGCTGGCCAATCATCTATTGGATCAGGTGAAAAGTACTGCATTGGACGATATTGTTATCTCGGACCATGCTATTGTACGATTAGAGCTATATGTGGACTCCCGGGGGGGCGTGGACCGCCTTTGGCGTTTTCCGGATCACCTATCAAATTCAGAAGATTTCAAGAAATTCCTATTACATTCCTGGCATAATTTTGTAGATGACAATATAGCACATTGGGATGACACGGTCCTTTTTTGGGAAGCGTCAAAGGCGGTGTTGCGAGGTCATATAATAGGTTATGTAGCAAAGTTGAGGAAGGACAGCTCAAGACAATATCATATTTTACACAACGCTTTGTCCCAAAGCTTCAACATGTATAAAGCCATCCCCTCGGAGGAACATCTGGAGGGATATGTCAGAGATAAAAAATTACTTGATGCCTTTCTGACGGCTCAAGCTCAACAACGCTTAGACTACACCAAATTTCATTACTATAAGTGGGGCAACAAAACTGGTAAACTACTGGCCACTATGTCTAAGCCGAGAAGACAGCGCTCCTTCATAGCAGCGTTGAGAGATGATTCCCTGAACAAAACTTACACAACGACATTTTAACACATTTGAGTGATTATTACACTGCCCTTTATAGCCCCATACCCCCACACGAAAAGTTACAAAGGGAATTCCTGACTATGGCGAATTTACCTCACCTCAGTACTGATCAGCAAGAGGCGCTTGACGGGGACATAAGGGAAGAGGAAATACGGGAGGTTATTGCTTCTCTACAGCCACACAAATCGCCTGGACCTGATGGGTTCACAGGGACATACTATAAATTGTTACAACGGGAACTGACACCGACGTTGTTGGAACTATTTAATAAAATATACAGGGAGCACCCAAACTACTCTTCCTTTTCTCAAGCATTCACGACACTAATCCCCAAACCGGATAGGGATTTAATGTCAGCCGACTCATATAGGCCCATTACTCTTTTAAACTCTGATTTTAAGATTTTTACGAAAATAATGGCCAATAGGTTACAATTGATTCTCCCTGACTTACTGACGGACCACCAATATGGCTTTGTTCGGGATCGCCAATCAGTTAAAGCCATCCGAACAGCCATAGCGGCCACAATTGCGTTGAGGAATTCACCCCATTCAGAACATATCCTCTTAAGCCTAGATACACACAAAGCTTTCGACACTGTGGCGTGGCATCATTTATTTGATGTGTTGGAGTGTAGGGGCTTCAGCGACAGGTTCGTGAACCTCATTAAATATCTATATACTGCCCCGAAAACCTCGTTATTGGTTAATGGCAAACGCGGTGCTCAAATTACCATGCAAAGGGGCACTAGGCAGGGCTGCCCATTATCCCCTCTTCTCTTTAATTTGTCTATAGATCCCCTCTTCCGAGTTCTACAAGACTCAACCGTTTATAAGGGTATTCCTATTGGAAACATGGAGATAAAATTATCTGCCTTCGCGGATGATGTTCTATTATATATAGGGAACCCTAGAGAGTCATTACGGGATACTTTGAGATTGTTAGACGATTTTGGTAAAATATCGGGCTTTCAGGTTAACCTTGCCAAGTCAATAGGTTTATGTTTAAAAACCGGAATAAGAAGTCCAGGGTGGGGCCGCCAGCTGCCTATCAAGTGGGCTCCCACATATATCACGTACTTGGGCATCAAACTCCCTAAATACCCATCAGAATTATACAGGCTGAATGTTAAGGCGGCGATTGACAACATAGCGAAGGAGTTGGAGGCTTGGAAGAGCTTGACGCTCTCATACCTAGGACGGGCTAACTTGATTAAAATGTGCACATTCCCCAAACTGTTGTATATCCTGCAATCCCTCCCTGTACTGCTTAGTAGATTTGACGTAGCATACATAACTAAATTGTTTAGACAATTCATATGGAAGGGTAAAAGACCGCGTATTGCTATGCATAAATTACAACAGCCTAAAATTAATGGGGGAATTAATTTCCCAGACGTCCAAAAATACAACCATGCTTCTTTATTGAGATTTTTAAGAGACTGGTTACATGATAGTAACACTTATGCTAATACACAGCTGGAGGCACAATTTGTAGGGTCCAGAAACCTAATATCTTTCCTTCACGGGGTGGAAGCGGAATTCGACCAGGAATTGAAAGATAACCCTCTTCTTTGGTCGACATATCGCCTGTGGCATATTCTCAGACGCATTCGAAATTTAGGGGGGCACAAGTCCTTGTTTCAGACGTTCCTGGACAATCCAGAGTTCCAACATGGGGAGGCGGTCTTTCCGTTCACGCTGTTCAGTAGAGGGGGCCTGAAAAACATACGTCACATAATTAATGAGGGTAGAGGGAAGCCATTGACATTTGCAGAAGCGCGGGAGATTTACCCATTTATCTCTGACTTCCCGTTAGCGTTCTTTCAGATGCAACATTATGCCAGCTCAGTGATCACAGCTCTTTCGGAGGCGGATTTTACTAACGATTTAGATACTATGCTATTGACCCCGCCTGCCACGAAACGAGCTATGTCCATACATTATAGAAAACTCACCACTTTACTCGACCATTCTGCATCACAATATGGGATGCAGAAATGGACATCTGATTTCCCTAGGCTTACCTGTGAAATACTTTTAAACAGCCTGCTTCAATCCTGTAAGCTATTGCCTTCGGCACAGTATCAAGAAATGTTCTATAATATTATCCATAGGACCTATTTCTCCCCACATAAGCAATATTTGGCAGGCATGACGGATTCGGATAGGTGTCTGAAATGCCATACGCCCGAATCCGATCTCATGCACTGTTTCTGGCTATGCCCGATTATCCAACGTTTCTGGCTGCAAGTACGGCGGTATGCCATGGATGAGCTGATTAATTTTATCCCCTTCACGGCGGAATGGGCAATTTTCGGAATTCTTCCACCGGGGCAGAGAGTCACAAAGGGATGCAAACGGTTACTTTTGGCAATAAGTGCGGCTGCACGAAAGGCGATTTTACAGGCCTGGATCCTTAAAGATCCTCCTACCTTACTTCTATTCAAAGGGAAATTACACCACCTATTTCAAATGCATTGGATAGAAACTACTATACAGAAAGATAAACTGGTGGGGCAGTTCTTTGAATCCTGGGAAAGCTACATCGCCACCCTCCCCACTGATTTTCAAATTAGAATAAAGAATTCATTGAAAGAAACGCTATGGTATGAGACCAGATCGGCGGTTGGTGACCCTCCCATAGTAATAGTAAATTGATTGTTGGGGGTGCTGCATGGTCCCGGCCTCCTCATAAACCCATAGTATGGAGACTAGCAGGGTTTTTTTTCTCCTTTCCCCCATTCTTTTTATTTATTTATTTTTACTTTTATTCTGGGGTTCTTTCGCTTATAGTCTTTTTACACGGAGGTGTATTAAGTGATGTTATGATGTGTACATGCCTCTACTCAACACTACATCTGATAACATACCGAAGATCTGGTGTTAATTGGCATTGAGGATTTTTCTGCTTAATGTATTTGATTACTTGCATGTACATATTTCTCGATAATGCGGAACCTGATATTTTTGTATTGTGAAGTGATGCATTGTTAATAAAAATGATTACGTTAAAAAAAAAAAAAAAATACATGAATGAACTTCTCCTAGTGGAGATCCTATAACTCCAGCGGTCGAAAGGGTAATTACATTCACCACTTATTTAGGGATCTTTAATCCACTGAATCCAGTCTCTGTTTTGTGCATATAGGACTGAACAGTTTATGGTGGTCATTCCGAGTTGATCGCTAGCTGCATTCGTTCGATGTGGCTAAATGAAGGCACTTCTGCGCATGTGTATGCGGCGCAATGCGCACGCACGACGTACTATTACAACGAACGATGTAGTTTCACACAAGGTCTAGCGAAGCTTTTCAGTCGCACTGGTGGCCGCAGAGTGATTGACATGAAGTGGGCGTTACTGGGTGTCAACTGACCGTTTTCAGGGAGTGTTCGTAAAAACGCAGGCGTGCCAGGAAAAATACAGGCGTGGCTGGGCAAACGCAGTGCGTGTTTGTGACGTCAAAACAGGAACTGAACAGTCTGAAGTGATTGCAAGCGCTGAGTAGGTATTGAGCTACTCTAAAACTGCACTAAAAAACTTTGTAGCCGCTCTGCGATCCTTTCATTCGCACTTCTGGTAAGCTAAAATACACTCCCAGTGGGAGGCGGCATAGCGTTTGCACGGCTGCTAAAAACAGCTAGCGAGCGATCAACTTAAAATGACCACCTATATCCATACCATGCAATATAATGTCTGCATCCTATTGGAAAAGACCGCTTGTTGGTATAGCGTCAAATTTCCGTTCCTTATTGTTTAGTTGGCACTTTGATAATACTGTAGCCGTGTCTCTAAAAGGCAGCATGGGGAGGATGCTGTCTGTACTGGAAAATCACAGCATTACGGCTCGACCCGTTGCCGCTGTAGCCTCTGCACATAATGGGGGTCACTCCGAGTTGATCGTAGCTGTGCTAAATTTAGCACAGCTGCGATCATGTTCCCAGACATGCGGGGGGGGGGACCAGCACAGGGCTAGTCTGCCCCGCATGTCTGTCCGCCCCCACCCCCCCCCCCACGCTGTCCGGCACAACGGCGATGCTTTTAAGTAACTCCCGGCCAGCGCAGCTCCTGCAGATGACCGGGTGTTGCTCGTCGCTGCCCCTGGTCGCAGCGGCTGCGTGTGACGTCACACAGCCAATGCGGCCCGACCACCGCACTGCGGCGCCGGCGCAGTTCCTACCCGATCGCTAGCGCAGCACAGTCAATCTGGAGGATGCGATCCGATGCTCACGAGAACGCAGATCGGATCGGAAACACCTCCAAAACGCCCGATTTCATCCGATATATCGGGCAGAATGCCCGAAATCGGATGAAATCGGACATTATCGTTCTAGTGTATGGGGCCCTTTACGCGTTTCCCCGCTGGTATATAATAGCAGTTTGGGAACTGTGATAGGATCCTATTGGAGCCGCTGCCCCAACAAGGGTTTTTTGTTGAATAGCCTTGAGATATAATTTCTTAGTGCCACCATATGCAGATATATTTCCGTGCCCTGCTGCCACCAATGATAAATACACCACTTATTCTCTTTAGTATGCGGTTATGCCTCTGATATAGAACAGGACAGGGAAGTTTCACTTTTGCTGTGAAACCAAATACCTATTATTATCAACACAGCTTACGTTCTGGGAGGGGGAGCCTCAGCGTTGTACTTTGCATTGCAGCAGCGTGAAGCCCTGAGGGGTCATTGTATAAGAAACAGCTAGCAACCAGCATGGAACTCAGCACTGCTCTGATACTGGGACTCATCCTCCTGGTAATTTTATGGAGGAAACTGTCTCGGCCAAAGGGTTTCCCTCCTGGTCCCCCAGCCCTGCCCGTAGTGGGCAACCTTCTGCAGATGGATTTCTCCAATCCCCTGAAGAACATAAGTGAGGTGAGTGCAGAGTCTACCTAAGTGCAGGTAAACATCTGTATGTAAAATAGCATAGAAACAGAATATAACCCAGATATGTAGGGGGTGCTCTTGTTTCGGGTTGGGTGCAGGCGGTCGGCACTCATCGGGGTAAATTTACTAAGGTGGGAGATTTTTAGAACTGGTGATGTTGCCCATAGCAACCAATCAGATTATATATATTATCTGCTAGAAGCAGCTAGATAAATGGTAAGTAGAATCTGATTGGTTGCCACGGGCAACATCACCAGTTCTAAAAATCTCCCACCTTAGTAAATTCACCCCACTGTGTCAACCTCACAATACTGGTGCTGAGATCCATACACAAGGCCTGATGCAAGCAAAGCCAAAAAGCACACAACTAGGCAAAACCATGCTGCACTGCAGGTGGGGCAGATGTAACATGTGCAGAGAGAGTTAGATGTGGGTGGTGTGTGTTTGAACTGAAATCTAAATTGCAGTGTAGAAATAAAGATGTCCAGTATTTGTGGGATACATGCAAAAGCAGCCCCGTATTTACCCTGCACAAAAAATATGTAACCCACCCAAAGCTAAATCTCTCTGCACATATTATCTGCCCCACCTGCAGTGCAACATGGTTTGGTCCAGCGTGCTTTCCGGCTTTGCTCGCAACTCCAAATCAGCCCCAGAAGTACTGTAAAGAAATCTCATAGCATTAGCTTTTGACTCATTGCCCCAATGATGAATTTATTGTTGGCGTGATATGCTGCGCTACGGAATTAATCTGGGATTTTATGCGTTGCATTAATTCGCACCTTACAGCTTTATTCATTGAAATTCCTGTTCTGTGGAACTATAAGTAATTTTCAATATTGTTCAACTGCCCTATAAATGCCTTTTCTGCTTACTAACTGTTCTTAACAAAGTGTTCCTTATTGAAACTAATGGAATATATTTGCAGTGATTGGGGCTGAAGGTCAGCAAGCTCTAATATCAGGATGTAGTTATGTGACCATACCACACACCCCTAATATTAGCACGCCTTATCTTCTGTGTATAGATTGTTACTGTAATTCAAAGCTTTGCAGGTGCAGCAACAGACTGGTCAGGACTGGTTACATGGCTGGATGAGTACATGCAATCATATAAGGCCGGTGTAGAGGTATGCTGTATGTGGATTGCATCTCTGCTAATCACTTGCCATACAGGAAGTGTTAGTTACACAGGAAGTTTTTGTTAATACAGGAAGTGCTGTTGCAGCCACTGTTCAGCATGACTTGCAGCTAGTAAAGTCACACTTCTACAGTTCTCCAGAGTCCTGAGGTGATTTGCACACAGAAGTGAGCATATTATATTAATGCACTATAATTCCACTTATGTAATACTGATCACATACAAAGAAGACAGAACACTAAATAGAAATATGGCATACCAAGTTGTTATAGCTAACACACAATATGACCCTTCTGTGTCAGTTCTCCGAGGTGTATGGTCCGGTGTACAGCATCTACCTGGGATTCACACCGGCTGTGGTGATCCGGGGACTCAAAGGACTAAAAGAAGTTCTGGTGAATAAAGGAGTTGACTTTGCAGACAGGCCTCAGAACAGAATGGCAGAAACTATTTCCGGTACCAGAGGTAAATTGTATATATCACCTCAATAGTACTAGGCATACTTGCTGACTTTTATATTCTAATCACTGAGAGAAGCCTGAAGAGAAGGTCCAGGTGTCCGCAGATAAAGGTGCAGTCTGATGCCTCTTGTCATTAGGTCCCGCCCCTTCCTCATGCACCTGTGAACAGAGGGATTATGCTTTCTGTCCTTCCTTATGCAATAAGAATTGAGCATTATGCAGGAGAACATTTGAATATTTGGAAGTTTCCAGGGCATTCTGGGACATTGGGTAAACAAAGCATTAGACAATATAGGAATACTGAACACAATGACATATATTTATTACAGAAAGATAAGATCACAGTAGTATTTATATTGATTTCAGTATATACATTTAGGGGTACATTTACTAAGCAGTGATAAAAGCGGAGAAGTGAGCCAGTAGAGAAATTTCCCCATCAACCAATCAGCAGCTCTGTATAAGTTTATAGTATGCAAATTACAGATGTTACTCCAGTGCTGATTGGTTGATGGGGCAACTTCTCCATTGGCTCACTTCTCCGCTCTTATCACTGCTTAGTTAATGTCCCCCTTAGACATCCTAAAATCATTAGCTTATCCTACCATCCTATGCATGTCTCTTTGCAGGGCTCATAAATGCTCCTTACGGCCAAGCATGGAAGGAGCACAGGCGCTTCACCCTGTCCACACTCCGGAATTTCGGGCTGGGGAAAAAGTCTATGGAGGAGAGAATCTGTGAGGAGAGCACACACCTGATTCAGGAGCTTAAGAAGAACTCAGGTAAGCCTGTAATGCCGCGGTGTGGTCTTGTGTCTGTACTGGGGCTGGTTATGGAATTACTATTAATTATTATTTATGTAAAAGTCACAGTCCAATTTCTGGGCCAAGAGGATACCAATGATACAATCTCCCTAGGCCGACAGATCTGGAACTAAGTGAGTGAGCTGACGCACAGGGCGCAGGAACAAGGGGGGAATGGCAACTGTTGCGGCCCTGTGTTTGGCTTGCACAGTGCCTGTAGTATAGAAGGAGAGAGAATTGACAGCATTGGAAAGGAATGAGTTAAACATCTTGTGAGGGGTGGACCTAGCTGGAAGGAAAGAACAGCCCTTGAAAAATGGGAGGGTTAGTATTAGAGATGAGCGGGTTCGGTTCCTCGGAATCCGAACCCGCCCGAACTTCAGCTTTTTTTACACGGATCCGAGCGACTCGGATCTTCCCGCCTTGCTCGGTTAACCCGAGCGCGCCCGAACGTCATCATGACGCTGTCGGATTCTCGCGAGGCTCGGATTCTATCGCGAGACTCGGATTCTATATAAGGAGCCGCGCGTCGCCGCCATTTTACACGTGCATTGAGATTGATAGTGAGAGGACGTGGCTGGCGTCCTCTCCGTTTAGAGAAGAAATAGATAGGAGAGTGAGAGTGAGACAGTGACACTTCATTTACTGGAGCTTAGGAGGAGTACTCAGACAGAGAGTGCAGAATTTTGCTGATAGTATTAGTTAGTTATAGTGACAGAGTGAGACAGTGACACTTCATTTACTGGAGCTTAGGAGGAGTACTCAGACAGAGAGTGCAGAATTTTGCTGATAGTATTAGTTAGTTATACTAGTGACTGACCAGTGACCACCAGTGCAGTTTTATATTATTTAATATAATCCGTTCTCTGCCTGAAAAAACGATACACAGTGACTCAGTCACATACCATATCTGTGCTCAGCCCAGTGTGCTGCATCATCTATGTATAATATCTGACTGTGCTCACACAGCTTAATTGTGGGGGAGACTGGGGAGCAGTTAGGTTATAGCAGGAGCCAGGAGTACATATTAAAATTAAACAGTGCACACTTTTTTTCTGCAGGAGTGCCACTGCCAGTGTGACTGACCAGTGACCTGACCACCAGTATAGTATACTATATTGTATTGTGATTGACTGTCTGCCTGTAAAAGTTAAACACACGTCGTGTGACTTGTGTGGTGTTTTTTTATTCTATAAAATAAAAAACTCATTCTGCTGACAGACAGTGTCCAGCAGGTCCGTCATTATATAATATATACCTGTCCGGCTGCAGTAGTGATATATATATATTTTTTATATCATTATTTATCATCCAGTCGCAGCAGACACAGTACGGTAGTTCACGGCTGTAGCTACCTCTGTGTCGGCACTCGGCAGTCCGTCCATAATTGTATACCACCTACCCGTGGTTTTTTTTTTCTTTCTTCTTTATACATACTACATCTCATTATCATCCAGTCTATATTAGCAGCAGACACAGTACAGTACGGTAGTCCACGGCTGTAGCTACCTCTGTGTCGGCACTCGGCAGTCCGTCCATAATTGTATACCACCTACCCGTGGTTTTTTTTTTCTTTCTTCTTTATACATACTACATCTCATTATCATCCAGTCTATATTAGCAGCAGACACAGTACAGTACGGTAGTCCACGGCTGTAGCTACCTCTGTGTCGGCACTCGGCAGTCCGTCCATAATTGTATACCACCTACCCGTGGTTTTTTTTTCTTTCTTCTTTATACATACTACATCTCATTATCAACCAGTCTATATTAGCAGCAGACACAGTACGGTAGTCCACGGCTGTAGCTACCTCTGTGTCGGCACTCGGCAGTCCGTCCATAATTGTATACCACCTACCCGTGGTTTTTTTTTTCTTTCTTCTTTATACATACTACATCTCATTATCATCCAGTCTATATTAGCAGCAGACACAGTACAGTACGGTAGTCCACGGCTGTAGCTACCTCTGTGTCGGCACTCGGCAGTCCATCCATAATTGTATACCACCTACCCGTGGTTTTTTTTTCCTTTCTTCTTTATACATACTACATCTCATTATCATCCAGTCTATATTAGCAGCAGACACAGTACAGTACGGTAGTCCACGGCTGTAGCTACCTCTGTGTCGGCACTCGGCAGTCCGTCCATAATTGTATACCACCTACCCGTGGTTTTTTTTCTTTCTTCTTTATACATACTACATCTCATTATCATCCAGTCTATATTAGCAGCAGACACAGTACAGTACGGTAGTCCACGGCTGTAGCTACCTCTGTGTCGGCACTCGGCAGTCCGTCCATAATTGTATACCACCTACCCGTGGTTTTTTTTTCTTTCTTCTTTATACATACTACATCTCATTATCATCCAGTCTATATTAGCAGCAGACACAGTACAGTACGGTAGTCCACGGCTGTAGCTACCTCTGTGTCGGCACTCGGCAGTCCGTCCATAATTGTATACCACCTACCCGTGGTTTTTTTTTCTTTCTTCTTTATACATACTACATCTCATTATCAACCAGTCTATATTAGCAGCATACACAGTACAGTACGGTAGTCCACGGCTGTAGCTACCTCTGTGTCGGCACTCGGCAGTCCGTCCATAATTGTATACCACCTACCCGTGGTTTTTTTTTTCTTTCTTCTTTATACATACTACATCTCATTATCATCCAGTCTATATTAGCAGCAGACACAGTACAGTACGGTAGTCCACGGCTGTAGCTACCTCTGTGTCGGCACTCGGCAGTCCATCCATAATTGTATACCACCTACCCGTGGTTTTTTTTTTCTTTCTTCTTTATACATACTACATCTCATTATCATCCAGTCTATATTATCAGCAGACACAGTACAGTACGGTAGCCACGGCTGTAGCTACCTCTGTGTCGGCACTCGGCAGTCCATCCATTATTGTATACTAGTATCCATCCATCTCCATTGTTTACCTGAGGTGCCTTTTAGTTGTGCCTATTAAAATATGGAGAACAAAAATGTTGAGGTTCCAAAATAAGGGAAAGATCAAGATCCACTTCCACCTCGTGCTGAAGCTGCTGCCACTAGTCATGGCCGAGACGATGAAATGCCAGCAACGTCGTCTGCCAAGGCCGATGCCCAATGGCATAGTACAGAGCATGTCAAATCCAAAACACCAAATATCAGTAAAAAAAGGACTCCAAAACCTAAAATAAAATTGTCGGAGGAGAAGCGTAAACTTGCCAATATGCCATTTACCACACGGAGTGGCAAGGAACGGCTGAGGCCCTGGCCTATGTTCATGGCTAGTGGTTCAGCTTCACATGAGGATGGAGGCACTCAGCCTCTCGCTAGAAAAATGAAAAGACTCAAGCTGGCAAAAGCAGTAGCACCGCAAAGAACTGTGCGTTCTTCGAAATCCCAAATCCACAAGGAGAGTCCAATTGTTTCGGTTGCGATGCCTAACCTTCCCAACACTGGACGTGAAGAGCATGCGCCTTCCACCATTTGCACGCCCCCTGCAAGTACTGGAAGGAGCACCCGCAGTCCAGTTCCTGATAGTCAGATTGAAGATGTCAGTGTTGAAGTACACCAGGATGAGGAGGATATGGGTGTTGCTGGCGCTGGGGAGGAAATTGACCAGGAGGATTCTGATGGTGAGGTGGTTTGTTTAAGTCAGGCACCCGGGGAGACACCTGTTGTCCGTGGGAGGAATATGGCCGTTGACATGCCTGGTGAAAATACCAATAAAATCAGCTCTTCGGTGTGGAAGTATTTCACCAGAAATGCGGACAACATTTGTCAAGCCGTGTGTTCCCTTTGTCAAGCTGTAATAAGTAGGGGTAAGGACGTTAACCACCTCGGAACATCCTCCCTTATACGTCACCTGCAGCGCATTCATAATAAGTCAGTGACAAGTTCAAAAACTTTGGCCGACAGCGGAAGCAGTCCACTGACCAGTAAATCCCTTCCTCTTGTAACCAAGCTCACGCAAACCACCCCACCAACTCCCTCAGTGTCAATTTCCTCCTTCCCCAGGAATGCCAATAGTCCTGCAGGCCATGTCACTGGCAATTCTGACGAGTCCTCTCCTGCCTGGGATTCCTCCGATGCATCCTTGCGTGTAACGCCTACTGCTGCTGGCGCTGCTGTTGTTGCTGCTGGGAGTCGATGGTCATCCCAGAGGGGAAGTCGTAAGCCCACTTGTACTACTTCCAGTAAGCAATTGACTGTCCAACAGTCCTTTGCGAGGAAGATGAAATATCACAGCAGTCATCCTGCTGCAAAGCGGATAACTGAGGCCTTGACAACTATGTTGGTGTTAGACGTGCGTCCGGTATCCGCCGTTAGTTCACAGGGAACTAGACAATTTATTGAGGCAGTGTGCCCCCGTTACCAAATACCATCTAGGTTCCACTTCTCTAGGCAGGCGATACCGAGAATGTACACGGACGTCAGAAAAAGACTCACCAGTGTCCTAAAAAATGCAGTTGTACCCAATGTCCACTTAACCACGGACATGTGGACAAGTGGAGCAGGGCAGGGTCAGGACTATATGACTGTGACAGCCCACTGGGTAGATGTATGGACTCCCGCCGCAAGAACAGCAGCGGCGGCACCAGTAGCAGCATCTCGCAAACGCCAACTCTTTCCTAGACAGGCTACGCTTTGTATCACCGCTTTCCAGAATACGCACACAGCTGAAAACCTCTTACGGCAACTGAGGAAGATCATCGCGGAATGGCTTACCCCAATTGGACTCTCCTGTGGATTTGTGGCATCGGACAACGCCAGCAATATTGTGTGTGCATTAAATATGGGCAAATTCCAGCACGTCCCATGTTTTGCACATACCTTGAATTTGGTGGTGCAGAATTTTTTAAAAAACGACAGGGGCGTGCAAGAGATGCTGTCGGTGGCCAGAAGAATTGCGGGACACTTTCGGCGTACAGGCACCACGTACAGAAGACTGGAGCACCACCAAAAACTACTGAACCTGCCCTGCCATCATCTGAAGCAAGAAGTGGTAACGAGGTGGAATTCAACCCTCTATATGCTTCAGAGGTTGGAGGAGCAGCAAAAGGCCATTCAAGCCTATACAATTGAGCACGATATAGGAGGTGGAATGCACCTGTCTCAAGTGCAGTGGAGAATGATTTCAACGTTGTGCAAGGTTCTGATGCCCTTTGAACTTGCCACACGTGAAGTCAGTTCAGACACTGCCAGCCTGAGTCAGGTCATTCCCCTCATCAGGCTTTTGCAGAAGAAGCTGGAGACATTGAAGGAGGAGCTAACACGGAGCGATTCCGCTAGGCATGTGGGACTTGTGGATGGAGCCCTTAATTCGCTTAACAAGGATTCACGGGTGGTCAATCTGTTGAAATCAGAGCACTACATTTTGGCCACCGTGCTCGATCCTAGATTTAAAACCTACCTTGGATCTCTCTTTCCGGCAGACACAAGTCTGCTGGGGTTCAAAGACCTGCTGGTGAGAAAATTGTCAAGTCAAGCGGAACGCGACCTGTCAACATCTCCTCCTTCACATTCTCCCGCAACTGGGGGTGCGAGGAAAAGGCTCAGAATTCCGAGCCCACCTGCTGGCGGTGATGCAGGGCAGTCTGGAGCGACTGCTGATGCTGACATCTGGTCCGGACTGAAGGACCTGACAACGATTACGGACATGTCGTCTACTGTCACTGCATATGATTCTCTCAACATTGAAAGAATGGTGGAGGATTATATGAGTGACCGCATCCAAGTAGGCACGTCACACAGTCCGTACTTATACTGGCAGGAAAAAGAGGCAATTTGGAGGCCCTTGCACAAACTGGCTTTATTCTACCTAAGTTGCCCTCCCACAAGTGTGTACTCCGAAAGAGTGTTTAGTGCCGCCGCTCACCTTGTCAGCAATCGGCGTACGAGGTTACATCCAGAAAATGTGGAGAAGATGATGTTCATTAAAATGAATTATAATCAATTCCTCCGCGGAGACATTGACCAGCAGCAATTGCCTCCACAAAGTACACAGGGAGCTGAGATGGTGGATTCCAGTGGGGACGAATTGATAATCTGTGAGGAGGGGGATGTACACGGTGATATATCGGAGGATGATGATGAGGTGGACATCTTGCCTCTGTAGAGCCAGTTTGTGCAAGGAGAGATTAATTGCTTCTTTTTGGGGGGGGTCCAAACCAACCCGTCATATCAGTCACAGTCATGTGGCAGACCCTGTCACTGAAATGATGGGTTGGTTAAAGTGTGCATGTCCTGTTTTGTTTATACAACATAAGGGTGGGTGGGAGGGCCCAAGGACAATTCCATCTTGCACCTCTTTTTTCTTTTCTTTTTCTTTGCGTCATGTGCTGTTTGGGGAGGGTTTTTTGGAAGGGACATCCTGCGTGACACTGCAGTGCCACTCCTAGATGGGCCCGGTGTTTGTGTCGGCCACTAGGGTCGCTTATCTTACTCACACAGTCAGCTACCTCATTGCGCCTCTTTTTTTCTTTGCGTCATGTGCTGTTTGGGGAGGGTTTTTTGGAAGGGACATCCTGCGTGACACTGCAGTGCCACTCCTAGATGGGCCCGGTGTTTGTGTCGGCCACTAGGGTCGCTTATCTTACTCACACAGTCAGCTACCTCATTGCGCCTCTTTTTTTCTTTGCGTCATGTGCTGTTTGGGGAGGGTTTTTTGGAAGGGCCATCCTGCGTGACACTGCAGTGCCACTCCTAGATGGGCCCGGTGTTTGTGTCGGCCACTAGGGTCGCTTATCTTACTCACACAGTCAGCTACCTCATTGCGCCTCTTTTTTTCTTTGCGTCATGTGCTGTTTGGGGAGGGTTTTTTGGAAGGGACATCCTGCGTGACACTGCAGTGCCACTCCTAGATGGGCCCGGTGTTTGTGTCGGCCACTAGGGTCGCTTATCTTACTCACACAGTCAGCTACCTCATTGCGCCTCTTTTTTTCTTTGCGTCATGTGCTGTTTGGGGAGGGTTTTTTGGAAGGGACATCCTGCGTGACACTGCAGTGCCACTCCTAGATGGGCCCGGTGTTTGTGTCGGCCACTAGGGTCGCTTATCTTACTCACACAGTCAGCTACCTCATTGCGCCTCTTTTTTTCTTTGCGTCATGTGCTGTTTGGGGAGGGTTTTTTGGAAGGGCCATCCTGCGTGACACTGCAGTGCCACTCCTAGATGGGCCCGGTGTTTGTGTCGGCCACTAGGGTCGCTTATCTTACTCACACAGTCAGCTACCTCATTGCGCCTCTTTTTTTCTTTGCGTCATGTGCTGTTTGGGGAGGGTTTTTTGGAAGGGCCATCCTGCGTGACACTGCAGTGCCACTCCTAGATGGGCCCGGTGTTTGTGTCGGCCACTAGGGTCGCTTATCTTACTCACACAGCGACCTCGGTGCAAATTTTAGGACTAAAAATAATATTGTGAGGTGTGAGGTATTCAGAATAGACTGAAAATGAGTGGAAATTATGGTTTTTGAGGTTAATAATACTTTGGGATCAAAATGACCCCCAAATTCTATGATTTAAGCTGTTTTTTAGGGTTTTTTGAAAAAAACACCCGAATCCAAAACACACCCGAATCCGACAAAAAAAATTCGGTGAGGTTTTGCCAAAACGCGGTCGAACCCAAAACACGGCCGCGGAACCGAACCCAAAACCAAAACACAAAACCCGAAAAATTTCCGGCGCTCATCTCTAGTTAGTATATATAGGGAAGGATAGGCCATTTTGTTTCTCTCTGTTTGTGAAATTGCCTTGTGCTGGGTGAGTGCTGCAGTGCAGAATATTCCCCAAAGTTTTATTACACTTACTCTCTCTGTTACTTCTCTTACCCTCTCTGTACTCTCTCTTACTTCTCTCTGTTGGTGAAATTGCCTTGCATGAGTATTGCTGAGTGAGAGCTGAATAACACCAGTGCTGCTGCATCAGCATGTAGGGAGGAGTTTCACAACACCCAGCAGGAGTTTTTGCACAGAAGTAAGTAGTACCAGAAGCAGCAGCAAGTGTTTGGACATCTGGACTAATAGGACAGTGATTATATCACAGAAAGGTGAGCAGCATGACACACATGCTCACTCACAGACACACATAGACTTGGGCTAGGCAGTGCAGATACTATTTTATTTATTAGATCTGTTTTGCTGGGCTGTTGTTGTACTTTTACATTTCATTTTACAGCATCAGTTTCAGGGAGTGAAAATCCAGTGAAGTGAGACAGTGAGAAGCCTAATGCAGCTGCTGGCTCTATTCTGTCTGTGTCTGACTCCTCCTTCCTGATCAACTAATCTTTGCCAAAGCTGTGAACTGAATAAACTATTTCACTTTGAAGATTAGTTGATTTTGAACTAATCATTCATGAACTACCCATCACTAGCCAGTTTCAACGTCTCCCCTGCTGCCTCCCTTACAGCCGGCGGGGAGCGGCGGCGGGGGTCGTCCCAGGATAGGGCGCGGCAGCATTGAGCCCCACAGAGGTGCCTTCCCTGCAGACAGAGAGAGCTCCGGCCTGCGGGGGGAGGGCACGCGCAGGGGGTCCGGTGGCAGGCACAGCAGCGATAGTGACGGCCAGCAGGCGCAGGATAGGATAGATGATTGGCGGGGGGCCACGCCAATTGTGGTCAAGGGGGCCAGCGGATCACCAGCAGGCCAGGCGGTGCATTGGCCGTTGGGTCCCTGCCGGCCGACGTGCCAGGAGAGGTGCGCCGGCATCTGCGTGGGGCTCCCGCTGGTTCCAGCCGCGACTTTTGGGGAAGTCAGGAGACTTCCAGAGAGTTGGCGTCGGCTCTGTCGACGGTGGTGGCGGCATTGGGCCCATTGGCCGCATCCCCGGGCGCGCACGCAGAAGCAAGAGCGTCCGGTACGCAGCCGGGGTCAGCGGCTCAGCGAATAGCGCGCGCTTTCCGTGACCTGGGGGCGGCGCATTTGGGACACCGTCCAGTATGGACGGAGCGCGGACGCGAGGTGGGGATGTCTTTGCCCCGGAGTGCTAGGCAGGCCCCGGGAGTGGTTTCCGGGTCCCGTGCTTTGTCTTATTTTTCAGGTGATCGCGGAGAGGTTGAGTGAGCGATGGGAGTATTTTGAAGTTTCCACACTGGAGGACTCCCAGTCCGAACAGTCAACAGCATCAGGGGAGCTCGGGGAAGAGGAGATGGCAGAGTTCGAGGAGGAAGACGTCGGTTTGGCCACGCCGGAGGATTCCATGTCGGGGCAGTCGGCGGCATCAGGTGAGGTGGTGCAGTCGGTATCGGGTTCCTCCACGAGCTCTAGTCCTCGTAGTTCTTCCTCTTCCTCCTCTTCATCGTCTCTGTCGTCGCGGGCGTCCAAAGTCAGTAGCACGACTAGGGCGAGGAAGCGGGCGACGAAATTCGCCAAGAGGGCAGCGGGCCAGCAGAAGAGGCGTAAGAGACGCAAGCGGCTTAGCGAGGAAACTCGTAGGGCCAAGAAGTGCAGCGATTTGCCCGGTGTCGTGCGCTGCGACTATACTGCTGTAATGCGAGGGCTGCGAGATAGTTGCCGCAGGAAGATTCACAGGGGGGACTTCGTGGATGTGTTCGTCTTGACGAAGGACGCGAAGAAGGAGTATAAGGCGGCGGTCGCAAAGAAGGGCATCGGGGCTGAGGCATTCCGTACCTTCGATAATTGGCTGGCCGGGTTTTGGGTCTTCGCGGCGTGTTACCTGGAGGACAGGCCGAACGAGCACATTAACATAATTCGGTACCTGCCTCTCATGCATGACATGCAGCGCACGTCTTCGGGTTCGTAATGGCGTAAGTACGACCAGGAATTCAGGGAAAAGCAGGACGGTTTGCAGGTCATGGATTTTGGGTTCAAGGACGTTGAGGTCTGGCTCAAGGTCACGCGGGCTTCGCAACAGGCTGAGGAGCCCTGGAAGCCGGGGGCGGATGGGCACCGCGCAGGGTCGTCCGCCCAGGGGTCCGGCGCGGATGGCGGGTTGGCCAAGCCGGGTTGATCGGCCGTCCGCGCAGGGGGGTGAGCCGCCACAAAAAGACAATGTTTCGCGTTTAACAACGCGGCGTGTTCCTTCGGCAAACAGTGTCGTTTTCGACACTCATTCCTGCAGTGTGGCGGATCCCACCCAGCCTCTTCCTGCTTCAAAGGCAGTCATCAGGGTGCCCGGGGTAAGCCAACTTACCCCAGGCCAGCCGCGGGCGGGAGCGCTCCGCAGAGCGCCAACACCAATTAAGTTGGAAACTATGGGCCGGTGGTTTGACTGGTATCCGAATAGGGAGGATGCACAATTTTTGTTTTCCGGTTTTCAGTTTGGGTTTCGCTTGCCTGTTGCGAGCGAGGTGTCCAGGCGGGCCCAGCGGAACCTCCAGTCTGCCCGAGCCTTGCCGTTAGTACTGAGGGAGAAAGTGGATAAAGAGGTCAGGTTGGGCAGGATGGAGGGACCGTTCCTATCACCCCCGGTGGATGACTTGGTCATCTCTCCAGTGGGGGTGGTTCCCAAGAAGACTCCAGGTGCTTTCCGGCTCATTCAGCATCTTTCTTACCCGTCGGGGGCGTCGGTCAACGACGCAATACCGCCGGCTCATTGCTCGGTGGTGTATCAGTCGTTTGACGAAGCGTTGGAGATGGTCCGCAGTTACGGGACTGGGGCCCTCATGGCTAAGATCGATGTTGAGTCCGCTTTTCGGTTACTGCCATTACATCCGGACTCGTTCCGTTTTATGGGTTTCCGGAGCGGAGCGGAGTATTTCATTGACAAATGTTTGCCGATGGGATGTTCCGTTTCATGCTCATTTTTCGAGCGTTTTAGCACGTTTCTACATTGATGCGTGGAGTCTTCGTCAGGGGGTCACGGGGTAGCACATTACCTCGATGACTTCCTGTGCGCGGGTCCGGCAAATTCACCACGGTGCGGCAACTTGCTTTTCAGCATCCGAGCGCTGTTTTTCCACTTCGGCGTTCCGGTAGCCGAGGATAGAACAGAGGGCCCGTCCTCCTGTTTGGGGATTGGGATTGACACGGTGGCAGGATCGTGTCGGCTGCCTCGGGACAAGGTGGTGAAGCTCTGCGACGCTATTTGCCGGTTTGAGGGGTCGCGTAAGGTCACACTGCGGCAGGCGCAGTCCTTGCGGGGCATGTTGAACTTTGCTTGTCGGGTAATCCCGATGGGCAGGGTTTTCTGCCGGAAGTTAAAAAGGGCGACTGCGGGGTGTGTCAGACCACACCATTTTGTGCGTTTGTCCTCAGAGATCAAGAGGGATTTGGCCGTATGGGCCTCGTTCCTAGAGGACTTCAACAGGGTGTGTATATGGCAGGCCCCAATGGTGGACAGCGCTCGGTTGCAGCTGTTCACCGATGCAGCGGGTGCCTCTGGATTCGGCTGCTATCTGGAGGAATCTTGGTGCGCGGCCTCGTGGCCGGCGGAATGGCATCGCGAAGGTTTAACTAAGGACCTTTTGCTGCTGGAGCTTTTCCCCATTATGGTAGCACTGGAGGTATGGGGCGATCGGCTGGCTCATCGCAGCATCTTGTTTAGATGTGACAATCTGGGCGTGGTGCATGCGATAAATAGGGCGAAGTCGCTGGTCGTTCTGCGGGTGCTGGGGCAGTTGCTGTTGACATGCCTTCATCGGAACGTGTGGTTCCGCGCGCAGCACGTGCCGGGGCTAGAGAACGGAATTGCTGACGCGTTATCACGAGGGCAGTGGAAAAGATTTTGTTTGTTGGCACCCGAGGCCGACGAGCATGGTTTTCATTGTCCCGGTTATGTTTGGCAGGTGATCGGGCCGGACTGGAGGGTCTAGCGTTGCGGTCAGTCACGCCAACTACGCTTACGGCTTACAGGCAAGCCTGGAGTGAGTGGGAGGAGTTTGTTCAAGGACGGAATTCACAAGGTAAGAGTGGGCATTGGATGATGCTTTCTTTTATTTGGCAGCTGTATGTTTCGGGTAGGTCCAGAGCGGTGGTTGCCCGGTACTTGGCTGGTATTTAGTTTTTCAGCAAAATAAAGGGCGTCCCTGACGTGACGAAAAGTGGGATTCTGCTGAAGGCGATGAAAGGATGGGCGCGAGTCGCGCCGACACCGCCTGACAGGAGGCGGCCCATTGACGCGGCCTCGTTGCTGGCTGTCATCAGGGCGGTGGGAGGTGTCGCATCGTCCATGTTTGAGTCGCTGTTGTTCAGTTTGGCGTTCTCAATGGCTTACCACGGGGCCTTTAGGGTTTCAGAATTGGTAGCGCCTTCTAAGCGAGCAGATTCGCGCATGCTTGTCGGGGACGTGGTGGTGGGTGAGAAGTCCTTGCTTTGCAGATTGCGTCGCTCTAAGGCGGACCAAGTGGGGAGAGGTCGATGGGTCGCCTTGTTTCCGGCTCTTGATGAGAGCATTTGCCCAGTAAGGTTGGCAGTGTGATATGAGGCAGTACGGCCCGACGATCGGGGGTCATGGCTGCTGCATTATGATGGGCTGCCGGTGACGAAATATCAATTTTGTTGGATGCTGGGTCGCTGTCTTGTGAGCTTGGACCTTCCACCCGCTGCGTTCGGGACGCATTCCTTCCGCATAGGGGCTGCGACGTTGGCTGCGGCGGCGGGATTTTCCATGGCTGAGATCCAGGCGGTGGGGCGATGGAAGTCGTCAAGTTACAGACGGTATATTCGCCCCGTTGCATGAGATATTGGCTCGCGCGCGTTTTTGTGCACTTGCTGTTGTTAATCATGATTGTTACAGTTCAGTACGTTATGGTGTTGTGCGTTTTGTCTGTCTTCCCATTTTATCCTACTCAGGGATTAGCTACTCGCCGTTGCGGGCATGAGCCGGCAGCGGGGGTCTGGAGTTATTTTGCGATTTTTTGCCTGACTTGACGGACTGAATTCTAATCCACAATTCGGCTAATTCGTTCTAATCAGAGTCCCTCAGCAGGTCTTTACGCTTTCACCTCCAGCTGAGTTCTTACGTGTTTTACCCTTTTTTACCCCCCCCCCCTTTTATTTTTAATTTTGTTTTCAACTTCCCCTTTTGTGTGTTCATGTTCTGCTTCAAATTGGCTGGAAGCTCAGGCAGATCGGCTGGGCCGAGATTTCTGCAGTATTCGGAAACAAAATTTTTTCTTTTTGGCAGATCCTTCAGGTTAATGCAGTAAATTAAACAATGGTATAGATGATTAGTAACCACTTTTACCCCCTTTTCCTCCTCTTCAGGTTGGTTGGAAGATGACTTGCCTATTTGGGTGGTTGGCCACTCTTATGTGTATTGGGCCGTCCAGTTTTGGCCTCGGAGGGGGCACAGATGTTTCCTAGGGCTAGAGGAGTTTGTTGGCTTGGTTGGCAAGGGATGATGTGGACGGAGTTAAGAAGTAGACTAGTGAGTCAGGCCAGCAAGCATGGAGCCCTAGGGTGTTGGTTGTCCATTTAGGTGGCAACGACCTGGGGAAGAGGACTTCTTTGGAGATGCGGTGGGCCATGATACAGGATCTGGCAAGTTTGGCCGCAGCATGGACCAATTGTGTATTGGTGTTCTCCTTGATGGTGCCAAGGTTGAGTTGGCAAGGTGTGGCGGACGGTCGCGAAATTGAGGAGGCCAGGCAGAAGGTGAATGGGGCGGTGGCGAAGTGGGTGTTGTCCCACGGAGGCCAAGTGGTTCGCCACCCTAGGATTCGGTTCAAGGACAGTCACCTTTTTCGGCCTGATGGTGTGCATCTATCCAATGAGGGGATGATGCTTTTCCTGGAGGATCTGTTCCTAGTGTTGCATGAGTTAGGGCGAGGTTATGGTGGCGGTGCGAAGACTCTGGGGAGGAGTCTTTCGCTGTTGGCGGAAAAGAACGGCAGTTTGTAGTTGTATGGTAAGCTGTAGTGATTTACAGTTGGATTTGGTTTAGGTGCACTCACCTCCATCGACTTATTTGCCGCTCGACCACCCGACCGGGATGGCAGCGGAATGGGGCACCCCTCCGGGTGGGAAGTCATTGTGAGGGTGGAGCTAGCACCTATTACCGTTTTTGATAGTTTGTAGTTAAATTAAGATGGTTTTGATTTTAGCAGTTTTTTAAGGTTAGCGTCAGTTTAATAGAGCCGTTCTTTTTTCTGCCACCATATGCCGGCTGATTCGGCATCTTAACCAAAGCTTTTCATTACAGGTGTGCTATGGTTAGGGTCAAATAAATAGCTAGCAATTTTCTGCCAAATTCAAGTCTCCGTGTCTTTATTTATGGGTATAAGAGGTAACGAATGCTTACTTAGAACGAAGGGGTCCACCAAATGTCACTAGGATGTTTAAGCCGCCACAGAGCTGCCTGGAGTGTGTACATAGGACCAGGGCTTAAAGTGGTTCTCAAGAGGTGGTGGAACTCTTCTCCCCTCCACACCCCCACACCCCCCTTCATGAGGTGGGACCAGGGCTGGTACTAGGGTGTTCAGTGCCCTCTGCAAACCATAAATCTGCGCTTTTTTACTCTTCATCTGAGTTTAGGCTGCAGACAAAACATTGGTCCTGTATGTCCAGGCTTTCTTAGCTACGCCACCTTAGTCAATATGCACTTATGAGGGGATCATTGTTACCTCTCTGCTGCACTCCCAGGACCTACAGAGGCCCAGGTGCCTGTGTGCAAAGCTGTACAAATTCTGGTGCTTTCCTCATAATGCGCATTTGTGGTGCATACGCACGCGCAGTCAATCAGTAATCGCCTGCTGTGCGAAAAACGGCAGCGATCAGAGGTCTGAATTGGGCTCCTAGTTAACAAGTTCCATAAGTAAATAATGGTTAAGAAGGGCTCTAAAGACCTTGTGGAAGGATATTATAAAGATGGTACAATAAGGATGGATTATACTGTGGATATGGCAGCATAATAGGCAAATGGAAGAATTGAACTTTTAAAACATTGCACTTACTTGGTAACCAATCAAACACTTCCTTCCACCTGCAATAAACATATAAAAAAAAAATGTTGCTATGGCCTTAGGCACGAGATATCGTCCGAACTGGCAGATCGGATGATATACAGTATCATATACATCGGCAAGTGTGTATATATAGTATACCCTATATTGTTAAGGATGCGTGCTCCCGGATGTGAGTGTATGCCTTCACTGACGAGACGCAAACGATATCGTTCAGCTTGTATGAACTAAATTGTTTGCGAGGGATCTTGCGTGATGTCACGGACATCGACAAGTGTGTACCCAGCCTTAATTCAGCTTTGCATCTGCTGAACAAAGATAACCAGAACTACATATACTGCACAGGTTCTCAAACTCTGTCCTCAGGACCCCACACAGTGCATGTTTTGCAGGTCTCCTCACAGAATCACAAGTGACATAATTAGCTCCACCTGTGGACCTTTTAAAATGTGTCAGTGAGTAATTAATACACCTGTGCACCTGCTGGGTTACCTGCAAAACATGCACTGTGTGGGGTCCTGAGGACCGAGTTTGAGAACCACTGATATACTGTATATAAAACATACTTGCCTACCTGACCCTCTCCATGAGGGAGAAAATAATACTTGCCTACTTTTGAAAAAGCATTTCAGGGAGATTGTGAAAGTAACACCTATCAGCGTGGGCACGTACTGCTACATCGGAGAGGCGTGTCATGAAACTTACTTACATCCAAATGTAAATGAGCCCTAAAGTTAGTAAGATCTATTTGTTGAAGAAAAGACACTGATATTTTGCAGGATTTGTTCGTGTATTGTGTTTAACAAGAGCTTCCATATACTGTAAGTGGCCATAGGGATCATTGTGCCTTATAACCAATGCAAGGAAATGGCACTAATGATCCCATTTGAATGTATGTAGCTCTGATTTCTTTTCCCCCCAAGAATGTAATAGCTGCATAATGGGGGTAAGGTACAATGAGGGAGATTGATGGACTATTCAGGGAGTGAGGGAGATTGCTGCTATTTCAGGGAGTCTCCTGCAGAATGAGGGAGGGTAGGCAACTATGGAGAAAATGCTCTGTTCCTGGACTTTCCTGGTAATGTAGGATTGCCATCACCTGTGGTGAAACACCTTTCTTATCAATTAACTAGCTCACCACAGGTGATGGCAATCCTACATTACCAGGAAAGTCCAGGAACAGAGCATTTTCTCCCTCATGGAGAGGGTCAGGTAGGCAAGTATGATATAAAATGTAAAAAAATAACTTCCAGCTGAAATGTCCTTGGTCTCAGTGGTGTCACATGACCGTGCAGTGCCGGTACTTTCGTTATCCGTTTATCATATGTTGGATAGTTACTGTACCTAAACATTGTTTGGAAGAAGCCGCCGATCTGCACACAGGCGGAGAAACGCGTAAGAGGAGTGCTAATCACGGCTGAGACTCGTTGTATCCAACACTTGTACGTGAGGACCGGAGTGGTAACTATTAAGAGTGAGACGTCACTCTACAAATTGGATTCCTGGTCTGAAGACACGTGGTGTTGGTTTTAAATATAAGCGTGGCCACGCTGGACTGTTCAGCACTAATATATTCTCTGAAAGAGATCGTTAAGAGACTATCATTTACCATCTTTTTCACTAACCATCTGCATGCATGCTAATGCTATGAACTAACAGCTGAATATTGCTACATTGCTATGTTGCTATATTGCTGTATGACATTAATTGAGCTTTTTTAACATCTTGGAGCCTGCTTTCCATCTGGCAAATGTCATGAACTGGCAGCTAAATATTGCTCTATGATCATATAGGAGC
The DNA here is from genome assembly GCF_028390025.1 of Pseudophryne corroboree. Taxonomy (NCBI): domain Eukaryota; kingdom Metazoa; phylum Chordata; class Amphibia; order Anura; family Myobatrachidae; genus Pseudophryne; species Pseudophryne corroboree. The sequence goes on along the minus strand of NC_086454.1, from coordinate 328,337,044 downwards.
TTTTTACATCATCTGACATCTTTAAGCTTTTTGTCTGTTTCCAACTGGCAAATATCAGTGTGAGGAATTAGGTTGACTAATACTGCAGTGATTAAGTTGATTAATTGATAAGTGGCCACGGGGGTAAATATAATTTTAAAGGCTTTTTTATTACACAGGCCGTGGGATTATTGTAATGTTATGTGTGTAATGTTTATTAAATGTTTTATGTTTTAAATGTATACTGATCTGGACAGCGCTTCATTTACCTTTCTTGTTGTTCTGCATTTTTTTGGAGGTAACAGTGACCTCTTAGGTGAAGCAGCAATCCTTGATCAGGTTATTACAATTTAAATATCCCAAAACTTTTAACTATCTGCGCCCAGGTGTTTTTCTTGTTTCTTTGTATTGATTTTTACACTGTTTTTCCGGGGCAGCGATAACTGTACCGCTGAATATGCCTTCATTACAATGTGTTACTGAAAGGTTGGAGAGGAGGAATGGATATCTAAATGGTGGTGAATTTGGTCCCAGCATAGTGAAGGATCCTGTAAATGAACAGAGTGGGATGCACCAACTATTTAATAAATTAGAACATCTGTGCATCCAGGAAACTAAACATTGGTGGGACCAGATCACGCTACAGAAATATTTGGATAGTAACCTCATACCTAGAGGACTACGTATTTTAAAAACTGCAACTTTTAAGGATGATGAAAAATTCGTAACTGAGTGGAACACACTTTTGGATAATTGTTCCAATAATTTGATGCGGTTACTTATTAAATATAGAGAGGAAAAAGTCAATATGATCAAAGTTGAAATAGACCAAGTTCAAGAGAAATTGAGTATGTTTTCAGGTGACCCAGGATTTAAGGAAAGAGATTCCAGGGTGAACAAAAAAATAGAGGACTTCGAACTATCCTTGATAGAAAAAAAAGATGGTAAAATGAACAGAGACAAAGGAGATTATAGTAAGGGTACAGTAAGAACATATAATAGACTGATTAGAGACCGACAACTAAAAACATCTAACACATTTTCCCCTCGTAATAATACAGGTAAATGGAGAGGAGCATCCCAGTATAAACCTTATCAAAATCCTAATAATAAAAAGGAAAGAGTAAATTTTATACACAAAAATAAGTATGAAGTTTTGGAAAGAGAGGAGGATGGAAGAGTTGGTCCAAGTACACCTTACTGGAAAAATCAAGGGATGAATAGATCAAGATGGTATAGCAATAATGATAGTGAGGATTATTCACCTAGACAAAATGTTTTTTTAGATCAAAGACCCAGATTCACAAGGAATTCAGGCCAAAGGAGCGAAGCCATAAAAAGAAGAAGGGAACAGAATATAGAGGATGTAGAGGAGGAAGGAGGAAACAGAGGAAAAAATGTACGCCTCAATTAGAACCTACTAGTATATTTAATTTATCTTCCAAGGAACTAACCAGAGATGAATTAAAACTCCTCTCTAAGGGATTAAATTTTGCTCCAGCCTGTAAACCAAATATATTTACATTATTCGTGGATCTTAATAAATATGTTAGAACATTGAGTAGGAAACGTTATTTTGCGATTAAAAATTTGGCTAAGACGGGCAACACTGACACACCCATTATTTTGGATGATAATGATGCAGTTGCTTTATCTATCTTGGAAACATTGGATACAGGACATGATACGGGTCTGATTGGTACATCATATGAAAAGGTGTATGATATAAACACCAGGAGTAAATTCAGACGTAAGTCTGATTTTTATCCATTACAATTCAGAGGCCCTTATATAGAAAGTTTCTACAAGAAAACTATGGAGGATTTTCGGGTTATGTGTAATAATGCGGATAAAAAACATCTAAGGGATAATCTCACTCAGAGTGAAAGAATAGCTATGAAGGATTTGTGCAAAAACCAAGATATAATCATAAAATCTGCGGACAAGGGGGGGGGGATTAGTAGTGCAAAATCTATCCGATTATTTACAGGAAGCAGCAAGACAGTTAAGTAATACTCAAATTTATAAAAATTTGGGGGGGAATCCCACGGAATTGTTTCAATCAAAATTAAAAAAGATGCTTCTGAAGGGCCAGGCAGAGGGAGCTATATCCAAAGACACATATAATTTTTTGTTTACACTACACCCCGTTGTCCCCACGTATTATCATTTACCCAAAATACATAAATCCCTCACTGCACCCCCTGGGAGACCTATTATTTCGGGAGTGGGCTCTTTAACTAATAATTTATCACATTATGTTGATTCATTTCTACAAGGTCATGTTAAAATTTTGAAGTCCTATATAAAAGATACAACACAATTTTTAAATTTGATTAATGGTTTAAGGTGGAAGGAAGGTTATTATATGGTCACTGTATTCAAATATACCGCAAGATCAAGGTGTACAGGTCATTGAACGATTTCTATCTAGAGATGAATCAATAACTAATGACCTCCGCAAGTTTATATTGAATTCGATTAAATTCATATTACATCACAATTATTTTGTTTTTGATTCACGTTATTATTTACAAACACGGGGTACGGCGATGGGAACCAGGTTCGCCCCGAGTTTCGCGAACCTATACATGGGGGACTATGAATACCAACATGTGTGGGGGAGTGAGCTTGGGGCGGGCCTGGTTCTCTATTGCCGATTCATAGATGATCTATTTTTCATTTGGGATTCAAATCAAGCACCTTTAAGTCCATTTTTAGATAGTCTAAATCACAATCACTATGGTCTCACGTTCACTAGTAAATTTAGTTGTGAAGGGATCACTTATTTGGATATAGCGCTCTCTGTTATTGATAATAAAATAGTCACAGAAACTTATGTTAAGGAAGTGGATCAGCACAAATTTTTAAATTATCGCAGTAATCATCTGAGGAAATGGTGTGATAATATTCCCAAGGGACAATTTATACGCATGAAAAGGAATTGTTCGTCTCAAAGTGGGTTTGAGCGGCAAGCATGCAGATTATATAAATCATTTATTGAACAGGGATATCCAGAAGACATAGTGGATAGGGCCTATAAGGAGGTACAGGTAATAGAAAGAGAGACTTTATTTACTGGACGTAAAAGTGAATCTAAAGTTGATAAAGGGCCAAGGGATATGACAATGAACTTTATTACTCAATATAATTCTCATGCATCAGATATCAAAAGCATTATAAGAAAGAATAGTCAATTATTGAAGCTAGATCATCATGTAGGGGATTGTATCACGTTGAAGGGGGGTGTCACGTTTCGCAGAGCAGATAACTTAAAAGGTAAACTAGCACCTAGTCACTTTAAGAGAACAATGACTCATTATAAAAACGAGAGTAAAGGGGGTAATTGGTTACCCACCAAGTTACCTGTTGGATTCCACAGATGTGGGAAAGAGAGATGTGAGACTTGTAAATATACGGATAAAAAGTCAGTTGATATTACAGGTTGAGTATCCCTTATCCAAAATGCTTGGGACCAGAGATATTTTGGATATCGGATTTTTCCGTATTTTGGAATAATTGCATACCATAATGAGATATCATGGTGATGGGACCTAAAGCTAAGCACAGGATGCATTTATGTTACATATACACCTGATACACACAGCCTGAAGGTAATTTTAGCCAATATTTTGAATAACTTTGTGCATTAAACAATGTGTGTGTACATTCACACAATTCATTTATGTGTCATATACACCAAATACACACAACCTGAAGGTCATTTAATACAATATTTTGAATAACTGTGTATTAAACAAAGTTTGTGTACATTGAGCCATCAGAAAACAAAGGTTTCACTATCTCAGTTTCACTCAAAAAATTCCGTATTTCGGAATATTCCGTATTTCGGAATATTTGGATATGGGATACTCAACCTGTATATCTTTTGTTACGAAGGAGAGGCATGACATAAAGGATTTTCTCAACTGCAGTTCCAGTTACGTTATATATGTGTTATCTTGTGGTTGCGGAAAACAATATGTAGGACGCACCACAAGGACATTGCATACAAGGTTTATGGAACATAAACGTAATATTAATAATAAGGTTAAATCACATTGTCTATCAAACCATGTATCTAATTGTCCATATAGTACATATGATAAAATTAAAATTATAGGTATTGAACAGATCAGTGGCACACAGAGAGGCGGTGATCGTTTTAATAGGTTATGTAGGCGTGAAGCCTTCTGGATCTTTAGACTATGCACATTGAAACCACAGGGACTGAATGATACAGTTGAATTGAACAACATATAATATTAGAGATATATATATTATTTATTATGTTTATATATTATATTATGTTTTATATATTATATTATATTTTGTTTAATCACTATTTCTGTAGTGTATGCGTATGCATATATTATAGTTGCATTAATATAGGTAGATATGCATATACACCATTAATAGATTATTAATTTAGTAATTATTAATTTAGTAATTATTGAGTTAGTGGATATCAGCGGTATGGGAATAAAAGTTCTGGGATATATATAATATATGTTTTTTAAATTTTTAAATTATTAAATTGTGTCTAAATAAGTTCATGAACACTATTATGACTAATGATGATGGGTACAGTATAAAGTTGGATAATAATATGCTTGAGTAAAACAATTAGGAAGCGTCCCCATAATGTTATGAAGTGAAACGCATGAATGGAACGCATATAAGGCGCCTGCGTAAGTGTGACGAATCAACTGACAACGATTGAGATTGAAGAGATGGACCGCATAGTGGAACGCACGGTGTGCGCATGTGCGCAGTACGGAACCAGGAAATAGTAACATCTCCGGTTTCCGTATAAATAGCAGGCTAATAGGAGTATACCGTCATTCATTATTCTTTGGAAGAAGCCGCCGATCTGCACACAGGCGGAGAAACGCGTAAGAGGAGTGCTAATCACGGCTGAGACTCGTTGTATCCAACACTTGTACGTGAGGACCGGAGTGGTAACTATTAAGAGTGAGACGTCACTCTACAAATTGGATTCCTGGTCTGAAGACACGTGGTGTTGGTTTTAAATATAAGCGTGGCCACGCTGGACTGTTCAGCACTAATATATTCTCTGAAAGAGATCGTTCAGAGACTATCATTTACCATCTTTTTCACTAACCATCTGCATGCATGCTAATGCTATGAACTAACAGCTGAATATTGCTACATTGCTATATTGCTATATTGCTGTATGACATTAATTGAGCTTTTTTAACATCTTGGAGCCTGCTTTCCATCTGGCAAATGTCATGAACTGGCAGCTAAATATTGCTCTATGATCATATAGGAGCTTTTAACATCATCTAACATCTTTAAGCTTTTTGTCTGTTTCCAACTGGCAAATATCAGTGTGAGGAATTAGGTTGACTAATACTGCAGTGATTAAGTTGATTAATTGATAAGTGGCCACGGGGGTAAATATAATTTTAAAGGCTTTTTTATTACACAGGCCGTGGGATTATTGTAATGTTATGTGTGTAATGTTTATTAAATGTTTTATGTTTTAAATGTATACTGATCTGGACAGCGCTTCATTTACCTTTCTTGTTGTTCTGCATTTTTTGGAGGTAACAGTGACCTCTTAGGTGAAGCAGCAATCCTTGATCAGGTTATTACAATTTAAATATCCCAAAACTTTTAACTATCTGCGCCCAGGTGTTTTTCTTGTTTCTTTATATAATACAGTACTTCAGACATATGCAGGCCCAATGATCACCGACTTGGTAGGAAAATCTGCGGCCACTGGTAATGTGCACTTGTGCAGCAGCTCCATTCCATCCTTTATACTGCATGCAGTGGCCGCTGGCCAAGCTGTGGGCAAGGGGGGTTTCCGGGCACCTGGAAACCCCCCCTGTGTTTACCTATGATACCGCCTATTGTACATGTGTTGATACCTCCACAATGGTCTTGGAAGTTGGACCCTTATGGTTCTAAAAACTAAGAAAAGTGGGATTTATCTCTACAGTATAGTAGTCTGTACTATTTATTTGTTATCTGTGCTCAAGTTGTGCCATATGGCCACTTACTAACTGGTAGTTACTTAAATGTATAAGCTTCTACAATAGTAAATAATAATTACTAATGGTATTCTTCAGATGAACAAATAGATCCCCACCTCATCATTGACAACGCTGTGTCCAACATAATTTGCTTCATTGTGTTCGGGAGACGCTACGACTATGATGACTCAACGTTCCGAGAGATTCTTGATCTTGTCCATGAAAATATGTCGATGGCAATTAGCTTTTGGTCTCAGGTAAGTCATTTTAGGACAGCCAAAACTCAAAATATGAAGAGAATTCAAATGAACCTTAGAAACCAGAATCAAATTTAAATATTAATTATGTAACTCCAAAATACCAGTCATCAAGTGACATTTAAATTCTCGTTAAACCCACATATGATATTTTGATACACTGTATTGCACAAGAGGGTAAAGTATATGGTCTTATTAAGTTATTACTCCCTGAGTATCAGAAATCTCCAGTTAATCAAAAACATAATCAAAATCTACGTACTATGGCCCTCATTCCGAGTTGTTCGCTTGTTAATTTTCTTCGCATCGCAGCGATTTTCCGCAATCTGTGCATGCGCAATGTTCGCACCACGCCTGCGCTAAGTAAATTTGCTAAGAAGTTTGGTATTTTACTCACGGCTTTACGAAGAAATGTCTTCGTTCTGGTGATCGGAGTGTGATTGACAGGAAGTGGGTGTTTCTGGGCGGAAACTGGCCGTTTTATGGGAGTGTGTGAAAAAACGCTACCATTTCTGGGAAAAATGCAGGAGTGGCTGGAGAAACGGGGGGGGGGGGGTGTCTGGACGAACGTTTGTGACGTCACACCAGGAACGAAACTGACTGAACTGATCGCACTGGCAGAGTAAGTATCGAGCTACCCGGAAACTGCAAATAAATTTCTGATCGCTATTCTATTCGCTATTTTGCGAATCTTTCGTTCGCTAATCTGCAAAGCTAAGATTCACTCCCAGTAGGCGGCGGCTTAGCGCGTGCAAAGCTGCTAAAAGCAGCTAGAGAGCTGTCAAAGTCAGAAAAATATCTCTATGCACACTGCCATATTTGCACCTCACACAGGTCTGCGCTGCGCATGCGTGCGCTCTCCCGTGAGTGCGCATACTCGCTGTTGCGGGCACCCGCGGGCGCACGGTATGTGCATTTACGGTAGAGTTCATGTGTTCGTAGCATGCGACTCAATCGTTACATATTTTCACTATATAATGTATTTTGTAGATCATGGTCCCTTTGATAAGATTCTGAAAGTTTGGTTAATATAGAATGTTCTTGAACAGAGAAATCCCCCTTTGTTTGATACGAAGGGTCAGACAGGAGTAATACAGTGGTGTTTAGTATCCATCGGAAGAGTATCTAATTAGCAATATTCCGGTGTTGGTTTGAAGCGGATTAATCGCTCGTGCGAATAATTATGGACATAAGAAGTTTATGTCCATTTACTATTATTTGCACTTAATTATCCATGCGGCGGGAAACCCAGTTTCCCTCCCACCTGAGCTGTTGGAAATAGTCACAGCCCACCTGTATGAATCAACCTATGACCTTTTGTTATAATGCGAAGCCGAATTCCTGTGTCCAATGAACAATGAGATTGTAGGGACCATTGAATTGTATTGTGTGTGGGGCATAAATAGACAAGCCGATCACATCCAGCTCACTCTTCAACGGTTATCATTGCTGAAAATCGGGAGCTGGATGTCCAGAGGCGCATGCGATCGTTTCCTTTGTGCGTAAGTTTTCTCCGCAATCATATTGTCTTTCCTTGTTGTTATGGGCCATATCTCTCTCTCTCTCTCTCTTCTCCTTTTTCTCTCGTAATCCCTTGAACGTAATTGTATTGTATTGTATTTCATGTATAGTTATCTGGTTAGGTAGTCTATGTTATATTGTAGTGTATGACTTGTATTGTGTTAATTCTTTTGCAAGTATATCATTCATAATATATATATATTAGGCGTTGGACCCTAAGCACGGTATCTGTGTATTTCTTATAGTGCTAAGTATTCTCAGAGCGTCGGTGACGCTCAAACAGCTTTTAAGTTAATAAGGTTAGACTGTGTTGCATCTACACCCTATCTCTACACAAAGGTTTTACAGCATATTACATTGTTTATGGTTTAGATATAAAGGTTTAACATTGTGAGCGTCTGCGCCGCTCGTGATCTCCTCGTGGTCTCGAGCGTCCGCTACGCTGATAGCGTAGCATTACGGTAGTCGCTCACCTATAAGTGTGCCCGATACCAACAGCGTATTCTCGTGAGCGTCTGTATCGCTCGAGCAGCCCGCTCCCGATACAGCGTCCGTTACGCTATAGTGAACCATTACGTTAGTCGGCAGCCAATAGCGTGCCTGCCTGTGATCTCTTTGCCGTGAGCGAACGTGACGCTTGAGCGTCTCGACCACGGCTAAGCGATTGTTACGTAACGAGCGTACCCTTACGGTACTCCATACATAAATAGCGTACAGTGTTCTTAGACCTCACAAAGGGTTTTATATAAGATAAATATTTAGCTTTATCAATTGGCGGCTCGCCCGTCCTTCACATATCTGCACTAGGTAATTTCAGCAGACATTATCCAGCAGCAAAGGGCGGGAGGTCATATTCCTCGTAGTGCTGTTTGGATAAGCGTCTGCTTCGCTTAGTAAAGGGTGCTGAAGGAATCCGGGACCGGAGGTAAGAACAAAACGATAGTGTTTTTTTTAAAACTGTTTATTTCTGTCTTGCGTACACACGCACGCATATCTGCATTTCTTTTCATTCGTGTATTTTCATATATCACTCTCCTGTTTGCCATTGTATAATTGATAAACGTACTAAGAGAGATTTGCCGCTATTTCATAGTTAAAGAGTAAAGGTAATACAGTTAAGGTATAGAAATACACACAGCTCTACCTAAAGGTAAAAGGAGAGATTGGTGTGGTGTGCGGTAGATGATCGAGGATCATCTACATTGATAAAACGTGTTAGTTGTGTTACGGTGGACAAAGACTGGTGTACACGTGTCTCTAACAAAGGGAGAGACTCGCGTACGCAAAGGCCGACGCACGCAGCGTAAATTACGCAACGGAGCGTCTGAGTACGCCCACGTAACTCAAGTCGCACGATAGTGTTGATTTTTAAATAGCGCAACAGGCGATAAGTAACAAGTAACGCAACAGGCGATAAATAGCGCAACAAGCGATAAATAGCGCAACAGGCGATAAGTAGCGCAAATCTATTTTAAATTCGAAATTTAAATTAATAGATCCTTCTCCTAATTTGTAACACATCTGGTCTAAAGAGAAATTTCTGCGCAGAAATAGAAATAGAAACAAAAGTGTATATGTGGTGAGTGAGTGTTTGTTTTTACAATTTTGAGGATTGAACCAAAAGAAATCATCGAGTTCTCGTGAAGGTACATACGTGTAAGTGACATGCACGGTGGCTAGGGAGGCATCCTTGGTTAAACATAAAATTTGAGCATTAGAGTGTAGCAGACCAGGAGGTCATACTGTAACAGACCAGGAGGTCGCATACAGACCAGGAGGTCTAGGTACAGCAGACAAGGAAGTCCGCTATAGAGTCCACAGGCACAACACCAAAAAAAAAAAAGGGTTGGTGCAACACCCATATAGGCCATACAAGCTCTTGCTGAAGGAATTCGCAGCCGCAATTTTCGATTCCGCTGGTCGCTCCGTACATAAGATTAGTTGCTTATGTGCTGAACGATTGTACCGCACGTAATTGTGTGCATTAGTAAACCTGACCGGTACTATTTGTGTACGAAGGTCATAAACGCTATTTGTACATTCTAACGTGATTTGTGTAATTTTTTATTTTTTCAAAAAGGGAAGTTCGCTGGTCACTCAGGAACTATCTGACAACCACACCTTTACTGGAAAGGGTTAATGCTCTGCGGATCACACCCACATGTTCCAGTAAACAAAGGTTAATAGGGGCCCTGGGTCGAGTACGCCAGCACTATATCAGTGTGATCAGGTCGTATTGGTCGGCGTGGGCGAGTGAGTGAGGTGCTCGGTAAACTTCACCGCCAACCTATCGTGAATATCTTGGTTTTTTGTAAGGTTCCGTAACACCTGCAAATTATGGGGGCCAGTTGTTCAGGAAGGGGGCGATCAACCTCGGTTCGGGTTGATTCTATAAACCGACCAATCGGGTCGGCAAGGTACGTAATGTGTGAAAAATACGGAAGGCACACAGAAATTTTATGTGATGAATGGGAGAGAATGACAATGCATGACGGGGAGAAATTCCCAAGAATAGGTAGCTTCAGCCCAGAAGTGTTAACGAATTTAAGGAGAAGGATATGTCTCATTAAATCAGCAAAGAGACGAATCAAGCATTATGATTATTTGCAGTTGTGGCAACAGGAGGGTGACATACAGAGAGGATTGGCTCAGGCGGCGGGATCTGGCTCTATCAAGAAACTGATAGCCACGGCCCCACCGCCACCATACATACCAGGAGAGAAATTGGTTGCGGAGAATGACGCACTAAGGTGTAACAAACAAACACTTAGCAACTGTGTAAATGTTAAAGATAATGTTAACCAATTAACCAATGCAAGTATTAACCCATGCAAGTTGTACCCTGTTTTGAACTTTCCCCAGGAGTGTGATCAAGAGGACGAATCGGCAGCAATATCAGCGCTCTCTCTAGCAGCCACCATATCAGAAACAACAGTAGGCACGGCCCAACCCATAAGATTAGTAACAAAGCCCCCTAGCGGAGGGACAGGTGAGGTCGTATCAACGGGTAAGTACGGCACCATACACTATGCTGAAACTATTTCACCACAAACTGCAGAATCTACACAGAATGATGTTGTTAGAATTAATCCTGTTAAGGTAATAGTAGTGCCAAATGGGAAAACGGACACTTCAGGAGTCACTCCTGTTAGGAACATCGCCATGTATAGCCCGTTTACCCGAATGGAATTAAGGACCATAGTGTCTGAATTCCCTGACCCTAGAAAAGATTTAGTTGCTAGCCAAAAATACATCAGAGACCTAGGAAACACTTTAGAGCCCAATAACAAAGATTGGCAAGTACTGCTAAGAGCTTGTTTACCCTCCAACGTCGACGCAACTCAATTTTTAGTTGACTGTGGATTAGATCAGGATGTACCTCTTACAGATGTGTACAACAAAGATAATGTAAAAAGAATAAGCTTACAGTTAAAGGAGTATTTCCCAGCGGTAGTTAAATGGAACAAGATATTCTCCATTAAACAAAAGGAGTCAGAAACAGCTGCAGAGTATTTTCACAGAGCATTATCAGAGATGGCAAAATACACAGGCATAGAGGACATTAGAACAAACATAAACCATCGAGAAGTAGCAGTATCGGTACTGATGGATGGTTTAAAAGAGTCATTAAAGACTAGGGTACAGACCACACAACCATGTTGGCGAGGTCTGTCTGTGGCTACTTTGAGAGAGGCTGCTATTGATCACGACCGGAATATCACCAGACACAGGGAGTCACAAGGTGATAAGTTAATGTCAGTAAGTATACAGGCCCTGACCACAAAACAGCCTGTGTTAATATCACCAAACCCTGTGGGTAAGTCAAATGTGGTAACATGTTATTTTTGTCACAAACAGGGACACTTTGCACGAGACTGTAGATCGAGAAATGTACAAAAATCTTATCAACCCCCTAGACAACGACACGACACACGACATTGGGATCAGGCTCCACAGAGACGGAGTTATGAGCCACATACAGGGGAAACAAAAAGATACCCCCCGAACAGAGACTGGCACGCCTCTGGTAGTTCCCAGCTAACTCCCTCACAAGTAGTTGCTGCCAGCGGGATTCAGGGAGGTCACCATACCCAATAGGGGTGTGGCCATACCTGTAATCTGCAGCCAGTAAAATTGATTGCAAGCCTTGGAAGTGAACCCGAAGTTGCAATTAATGTAGCTGGTAAATCATTAAACTTTCTTGTAGATACGGGGGCGGCCAAATCAGTGATAAATTCGACAGTGGGCATGAGAACCACTGGTAGGACAATTCCAGCCATGGGAGTAACAGGAGTAGTCCAGCATTACCCTGTTAGCAAGCCAGCCGAGATTACAATAGGGCCTTTACATACCAAGCATTCCTTTTTGCTGGCTGCATCGGCACCGACTAATCTCCTGGGAAGAGACTTACTGTGTAAAATGGGGTGCGTCATTTATTGTACTCCTGAAGGTGTATTCTTGGACATACCTGAGAATCACGCCCAGGAAGTGCGAGACATGTTAGACTCCCCATCAAAATTAATGTCACATACCATTATGACAAATAGGACTCCCTCCCAAGTAGAAGAAATGACATCTCAGATACCAGAGTCACTTTGGACTAAAGATGGACAGGACACTGGATTAATGGCAAACGTAGCTCCGGTAGTTGTACAAGTAAAAGATGGTAGGATAGCTCCAAAAATCCCACAGTACCCTCTGAAGCCAGAGGTGGAGTTAGGAGTTTACCCAGTAATAGAGCGCTTGCTACAACAGGGCATTCTGGTAAGAACGTCCAGCACTGCCAATAGTCCCATCTTCCCTGTGAAAAAGAGTGGGGGGAGGGGTTACAGGCTAGTGCAGGATCTAAGGGGGATTAACAAAATAGTTGAGAGTCAGTTCCCCGTAGTGCCAAATCCAGCTGTCATCCTAATGCAAATCCCTCCCACTGCGAAATTTTTCACTGTTATTGACCTCTGCTCCGCTTTCTTTTCGGTACCTCTGCACCCTGACAGCCAATATTTGTTTGCATTCACATACAGAGGAGTCCAATACACATGGACTCGATTACCACAAGGATTCATAGATAGTCCAAGTATATTTTCTCAGGCTTTGCATGATTGTTTACAGTCTTTCCAACCAGTGAGTGGATCAGTATTAATACAGTACGTGGATGATCTACTACTGTGTTCTGATTCATTGGAAGCATCCCTGAAGGATACGAAACAGCTCCTGTTTCATCTTTCAGACACAGGACACAAGGTTTCCAAAGACAAGTTGCAATTATGCCAAACTAAGGTAAAATATTTGGGACACTGTCTAACACAAGGACTGAGACACCTGACCGCTGATAGAATTCAAGCAATTAGAGACATGACTCTGCCACAAACCCAGCAACAGATCAGAACATTTTTAGGAACGTGTGGGTATTGCCGTAATTGGATCCCAGGGTTTTCCATTCTAGCGTTACCCTTGCAGGAGATGGTCTCCTCAAACAAACCTGATCGGATTTCGCATACAGACGAGTCTGAGACGGCATTTGAGAGACTTAAACAGTGCCTAACGCAGGCACCAGCATTAGGTATGCCAGACTATGGGAAACCCTTTGAACTATACGGAACAGAAAGTGCTGGTTGCGCGGCAGGCGTCCTAACCCAAAAGCACGGTGATGCCAGCAGGCCAGTAGCATACTACAGCGCTCAGCTAGACACGGTAGCACGATCCCTCCCCACATGCTTGCGAAGCGTTGCTGCGATAGCATTGCTAGTAACGAAAAGCGAAGACGTAGTGCTAGGTCACAACCTCACAATTCATACACCACATGCAGTGTCAGCCTTGCTAAATTCTGCCCAAACCAGGCACGTCTCATCAGCGCGGTTTACAAGATGGGAATTGGCACTAATGGCCCCCGTAAACATCACCATAAGGAGATGCAGTGCATTAAATCCTGCAACATATCTCCCAGGTGTGCCTGGACAGGCACAAAGGGTGGAGGATGAGAGTGGTGGGGAAGGAGAATTTAACACAAAGGAAGACACACATGATTGTATGGAATATTTGACCCAAAATTTTACCGCAAGGCCTGACATCAGTAACAATCCACTGGAAGATGTAGATCTAACTTTCTACACGGACGGTAGTTGTCACAGACAGTCAGACTCGGGAGACTTGTGTACTGGATACGCAGTCGTAGATGACCAAGGCACCATAGAAGCGGAACCGCTAGGCCCACCTCACTCAGCCCAGGTTGCTGAACTGGTCGCCCTAACCAGAGCATGTGAATTGGCTAAGGGCAAATCAGCCAATATCTACACCGATTCTAGATACGCATTCGGGGTAGTCCATGATTTCGGAGCCCTATGGCGCCTCAGAAATTTCATGACGGCAGCTGGTACACCGATAGCGCATGCAGCTCACATAAAAAGGCTTCTAACAGCGATACAGGAACCCGACAGAGTGGCTGTTATCAAGTGTAAAGCACACACATATAGCCAGGACCCAGTATCACTTGGTAACAGCCGAGCAGACGAAGCTGCTAAGTTAGCAGCCGGTACCCCCAGACAGACAGACACCACACAACTGATGGTATTTAATACCATCAACACACAGAAGTTGTGTGAGATGCAAAATTTGTGTTCCACACAGGAAAAGGCAGTCTGGAAGGCAAAAGGATATGGCCAGGAGTCCTCAGGACTCTGGACGGATGGACACGGTAAACCAGTGGCCCCCAGAGCATACCTTCCATGAGTCAGCTCATGGGCTGACTCATCTGGGCAAGGAAGGGATGCGCAAGTTGGTAAGAGCATATTGGTGTGCCCCAGGATTTTCATCTCATGCGAGTAAAAGAGCAATGTCATGCCTTACCTGTTTGAGAAAGAACATCGGAAAGGCAATACCTACAGAACCATCTCATATCCCACCTGCCGGCGGCCCTTTCCAGGTAATACAGATTGACTTTATACAATTACCCCCTTGTCGGAATTTGAAATATGTACTTGTTTGTATAGATGTTTTCTCAAATTGGGTTGAAGCATTTCCTGCGGCTACAAATACCGCAATGTTTACTGCTAAGAAAATTGTGCAGGAATTTGTATGTAGATATGGTATCCCTAGAATTATCGAAAGTGATAGGGGTACCCATTTTACAGGTGATGTCTTTCAAGGAATGTGTAAGTTGATGGGAATTGATAGCAAGCTGCACACTCCATACCGTCCACAGGCGAGTGCGAAAGTGGAAAGAGTGAACAGCACTATTAAAAATAAACTGAGTAAAGTGATGGCAGAGACAGGATTGACATGGCCAGAAGCTTTACCCATTGTACTGTACAGCATCAGAACCACTCCCAGGTCCCCTCTTAATCTGTCTCCCTTTGAAATCTTGTTTGGTCGACAACCGCATGTTATGATTAACCCTCAGGATGATTTGAAGTGTAACAATGAAGTGACTGTAAAATACTTGATTAACATGAGTAAACAGTTAAGGAATCAAAATGATAATCTGAAGTTAGTGATTCCTGATTTACCAGATAGTAATTGTCATGACATTGAACCTGGGGATTATGTAATGATACGGAATTTTCTACGCTCAGGTTGCCTTATTGACAGATGGGAAGGACCATACCAGGTCTTATTGACTAGCACTACAGCATTGAAGGTTGCTGAGAGAGAGACTTGGGTTCATTCGTCCCACTGTAAGAAGGTTGCTGATCCAGAGAGGTCCCGTGATAAGGAACAGACGGTAGAGGTTGTATCACTGGAGTGTCTGTTCCAGGAGGATTGAGGCGGCACCTGAGCATTGAAAATCACAAGACCAAAAGCAGTTGTCGATCCCCTGTTCCCTTTTATTGTTTTTCTCCAACTTCCCATCCCCTCTCCCTCAAATTATTTTCCCCCCTTCTCATTCTTCTCCGTTTCCTCCTACAAGATGGACTTGCCCCAAGAGACTGTGATCCGGATTTTCCTGTTGACCATGATGTTGATCAGAGCAGTCTGTTCCGGCGAGAGTACCATGGAGGTCGAGAGAGGTTCTGGAATGGGTTCTGATGATAAAAATGGAGGCGTAGTTTTCCAAGAACAACTTAACCAACAAGTAAAGGCGAGTATCAGAAAACGATCCGATAGCATTGACAATAGAAGGAATTGTGAAGGATTGTTAGCTGAAGAAAACTGTATCTGTAGGCTCTGTGACAACGTAGTGGAGGATGGGTGCATTAAGAAATGCCAATCCAGTTTTAATATCCATATGGACCGGCATCCATTGAGTGACTATCACTCCTTAGTGGGTAGTGTGTTAAATAAAACAGATTGTTGGGTATGCTCTCAAGTACCTCAAGGTCATAGCAAATCAGGGCTAGTACCATTTCCTTTAACGTTAGGGGAGGTACTTGAGTTAAGTGGTGGGAGACAGGAGGTTTAATATCTCCAGCCCTCCTAGTTTGAAGCTCCACCAATACCATGTGGATAGGTCCCTATTATGCTTTAACATCTCCAATCCCCGAAAGCCGGGAAATTGGGAAGTGTCATGGAGTAACCAAACCATGACCTTTTCGCATAGAGCAGATAGAATGCCTACAGATACAGAGCTTATACGCCACATAGCCAGTAGAGGAAAATCTTTCCGGTATAGGTATACCTTAGGAAATAAGATTACGAGAGTTGGAGAGGTATCACCAGGATACTGTGCACATATCGTACAACCTGATACGTGTACTAAGCAGATGGAAGAATTAGGGTTAGGAGATTTCACATGGAAGGTGTGTAATATGGTTATGTCCTATTCCGTCCCATATGTCCTCCCCGATGATGCATATTTCATATGCGGGAGAAAGGCGTATAAGTGGCTTGCCCCGAACTCTGAAGGATTGTGTTATATTGGAAAAGTACTGCCTGAAGTAATGACTGTATCACATGACAAAATGAAAGACATACACCGTGTTGCCCAAACTCCTTATACTCACACCCATTACGAGCACGTAGTTAAACGGCACCTGATAGAAAGAACAGAGCATCCGGCCTCTGACATGATCCATGAATCCACCGGGATTCAGTTTCTAATCGCGTTAGACATCACTCGCACCGCCAGAGGAGTGTTGAATTATAAATACATATCTGCGCTTGCAAATTTGTTAGATAATATCACTGAAATGTATGATGACACGTTTAGGTATACTGGAAGAGAACTTCAAGCTTATAAAACAGAACTGGTACAGCATAGAATGGTTCTTAATTACCTCACAGCAGTGACAGGCGGATATTGTGTCACACTGGCAACACAATACGGCGTGAAATGTTGCACATATATTACGAATAGCACCGAGGACCCGGTCGAGGTCATAGACCAAAAGATGGACGATATTCTCCAACTGAAGTGGGAATTTCGCAGGAGACACAATCTCACTCTTGCTGCTGTAGGTAATGAGCTGACTGGTTGGGTGTCATGGTTGAACCCGCGAAATTGGTTTTCTGGTTTAGGAGAATGGGCTCAAGGAGTCATAATGGATATTGGGAAGTTTCTCCTATGTATCTTAGGTGTTGTCATATCAATTGGTTTGATATTTAGATGCGGTCAGGCTTTAATGAAGTGCAATCGTCGTACTAGGGTAATGAGTTTAAGGAGTGAGGAAACTGTAATTCCCATGGATCTGATTTATGACCCAAATGTAGAAACAATGATGTGATGAAAATGCGATTTCTACGGTCCGTTTCTTTCACCTGTTTTTCCGTTTCCTCCAAGGTAAAAAAGACCCACTTGGACGAGGAATTTGATGAGCCGATATACAGACAACAGATGGATTAAAGAAGAAGTTTTGACAACCTTATACACAGAGATTTGATGAACTTTGCCATAGATCCCCAGTTTCCCTAGAAATTTTAAAATTACGCTAGCCCAAAATTTTTTTGTAAATCTATGGACATTGACAAAGCTTTTTGCTCGCACCTAATGGGCAAAAGCACAAAGAAGACTGCATTCAACAGACACCAAACAAGACCTCAATCGACGAATGTACTAACCTGACATAGAATACCACTGCATTTACCGTAATTATGTCTTTTCTTCATCTCTACAACCTTCAGGTAATTACACACATAGTATAGGGAATACAGGCACAGATATCAGCAATCACATATTCCCCCCATTCATGTATCATCAACTAAAATGTGCTCCCCATTTTTGTTACAACCAAAATCCGAAAAGAGCTCGGTAAAGTTTGACAGCCCATCCACAGACCCGTACCACGGGATAAGAAGGAATTCAAATGTATACTTCGCAATACCTCGAAGCTTGATTTAAAACACGTACGGCACGATGATACATGACCCCCAAGCACGGATTCATACACACATGCTTCTGCTATCTCACTAGGTCATACCCTTTTCCTACCTTCTCCTCTCCTCCCCTACCCAACCATGAAAATGTATTAACCCCTGACATATATTTTTCTCTTTTTGAAATGTTTTAGGAAGTGGCAGTTATTGTTGACTGCCAAAGGGTGGACTGTCAAAGTCAGAAAAATATCTCTATGCACACTGCCATATTTGCACCTCACACAGGTCTGCGCTGCGCATGCGTGCGCTCTCCCGTGAGTGCGCATACTCGCTGTTGCGGGCACCCGCGGGCGCGCGGTATGTGCATTTACGGTAGAGTTCATGTGTTCGTAGCGTGCGACTCAATCGTTACATATTTTCACTATATAATGTATTTTGTAGATCATGGTCCCTTTGATAGATTCTGAAAGTTTGGTTAATATAGAATGTTCTTGAACAGAGAAATCCCCCTTTGTTTGATACGAAGGGTCAGACAGGAGTAATACAGTGGTGTTTAGTATCCATCGAAAGAGTATCTAATTAGCAATATTCCGGTGTTGGTTTGAAGCGGATTAATCGCTCGTGCGAATAATTATGGACATAAGAAGTTTATGTCCATTTACTATTATTTGCACTTAATTATCCATGCGGCGGGAAACCCAGTTTCCCTCCCACCTGAGCTGTTGGAAATAGTCACAGCCCACCTGTATGAATCAACCTATGACCTTTTGTTATAATGCGAAGCCGAATTCCTGTGTCCAATGAACAATGAGATTGTAGGGACCATTGAATTGTATTGTGTGTGGGGCATAAATAGACAAGCCGATCACATCCAGCTCACTCTTCAACGGTTATCATTGCTGAAAATCGGGAGCTGGATGTCCAGAGGCGCATGCGATCGTTTCCTTTGTGCGTAAGTTTTCTCCGCAATCATATTGTCTTTCCTTGTTGTTATGGGCCATATCTCTCTCTCTCTTCTCCTTTTTCTCTCGTAATCCCTTGAACGTAATTGTATTGTATTGTATTTCACGTATAGTTATCTGGTTAGGTAGTCTATGTTATATTGTAGTGTATGACTTGTATTGTGTTAATTCTTTTGCAAGTATATCATTCATAATATATATATATTAGGCGTTGGACCCTAAGCACGGTATCTGTGTATTTCTTATAGTGCTAAGTATTCTCAGAGCGTCGGTGACGCTCAAACAGCTTTTAAGTTAATAAGGTTAGACTGTGTTGCATCTACACCCTATCTCTACACAAAGGTTTTACAGCATATTACATTGTTTATGGTTTAGATATAAAGGTTTAACATTGTGAGCGTCTGCGCCGCTCGTGATCTCCTCGTGGTCTCGAGCGTCCGCTACGCTGATAGCGTAGCATTACGGTAGTCGCTCACCTATAAGTGTGCCCGATACCAACAGCGTATTCTCGTGAGCGTCTGTATCGCTCGAGCAGCCCGCTCCCGATACAGCGTCCGTTACGCTATAGTGAACCATTACGTTAGTCGGCAGCCAATAGCGTGCCTGCCTGTGATCTCTTTGCCGTGAGCGAACGTGACGCTTGAGCGTCTCGACCACGGCTAAGCGATTGTTACGTAACGAGCGTACCCTTACGGTACTCCATACATAAATAGCGTACAGTGTTCTTAGACCTCACAAAGGGTTTTATATAAGATAAATATTTAGCTTTATCAGAGCGAACAACTCGGAATGAGGGCCTATATTCTGCGTAGTGTTGACAATCTTCTGCGTTTGATCCACATTTGACGATTTTGGGCTAAAAGAAGTTGGATGTAATACTGTAGCTGTCAATTTTGAGGTAGTCGGCGAATTGCAGCCACTTTAAACCTGCAAAAAATACTCTGATACGTCATCTACTTTTTAAAAACATGGCGACTTCTATAATTATTGGTTCAAGCATACAGCTGCCAATTTTGCCTCATCAGCTGTATATAAGCGTCAGGAGTTTGTTTGGTTTGGTGAGGAGTTGGGTATAGGAGACCGGCAGTCAGAATACCGTCACCGGCATCCGTACTGCTTGATATCCGAAGCTGCGCTGAGGTAAGGGAACCCTAATCCTAACCCTCAACCTAAACCTAATCCTTAACCTCCCCCCTCCCCTGCAGCCTAACCCTAACCCTCCCTGGCAAAGTTACGTTCAGGATTTTGGTTGTTGGCATTCTGACAGCTGCCAGGATTCCGGCGCCAGTATGCCAACCTTTGGGATCCGAGCACCAGGATTCCAACTACATAAATTGGTGAGGATTTTGGCTTTGGTGTGTATTTTTGCGGTTATGGATTTTTTTTCCTGTGTCATTTACTGATTGATCTTATTGGGGTTTTTTGTGTTTTTTTTTTCTTTTTTGTCTGTTTTTTGTTTAGTATTTTCCTGTTTTTCTTCTCCTTTTTGTCTTATTTGTGTGAGCGGTGAGTCTGTGTCTTGTCTATTTTCTGTGTTAACTTTGAGGATGGCGATTGGAAGGAGAGGGAATAGTGTCAGTCAGGAGGATACAGCACCGCAAACACAGTAGTTGTGGAGGAGGTTGGTGAGGAGGCAGGGAGTCAGCCTGCACAAAAGTAACTAAAAGTGTATTTTAGCTGTGCAAGTGTGCGATCGCATGTGCAGACGAGTGGTATAAAAAACTTTGTGCAGTTTCTGAGTTGCCCAGAACTTCTGCCGCTGCGATCACTTCAGCCTGTCCTGGGCCGGAATTGATGTCAGACACCTACCCTGCAAACGCTTGGACATGCCTGCGTTTTTCCAACCACTCCCAGAAAACGGTCAGTTGACACCCACAAACGCCTTCTACCTGTCAATCACCTTGCACTAGGCTGTGCGAATGGATTCTTTGTAAAACCCATCGCACAGCAACGATCCGCTTTGTACCCGTGCGACGCGCCTGCGCATTGCGGTGCATACGCATGCGCAGTTCTGACCTGATCGCATCGCGCTGCAAAAAACGCTAGCGAGCGATTAGGTCTGAATTACCCCCATGGTTTTGCCAAACTGCTAACAAATTTGCTGCTGAGATCAACTCTGAATTAGGCCCAATATCCGTTTCAGTTATGAGAATTGGGCCCTGGTGTCTGACAAAGTGACTGTCTATGACAGAATTTTTAGTTCCATGTCCAGGGAAAACTTCCTACACCTTTTTGGCAAGGGTCTACGAGAGAGTTAACACTGTTATGCGATATCCCGAGAACTGTGGGAAATTGACCAAAATGGTTTTCGGACATTAAAAATAGGTTGTAGAGAGCAGCAGCATGGAGAAGAGGTGACCCACCTTTAGGGATGGCTTATACATCCTATGAGGAGGTGCTGACACAAATGATACCACCTGAAATCATAGAAGGACTTAATATTAATGAGATAAAAAGACTCTATGGACTACTGTACTTTGAACATCTTTGTTTGTAGCCTACTCCCAGTGGTCCTGACAGTGGTCTAAATAACCCAAACCTTCCAGAGGCATTCAAGCACAAGCAAACGGTGTTACCAGGATCATGTAATTTGGTACTGGGATTATAAAAAAAGGGGGGAGGGGGAGGAGTCACAGGACTCGCCGCTCAGGCGCTTTAATCTGAAGCAACCTGGGATCTCCAGCCACTTATTAAATATATTAACCCCCATTCTTGTAGTATCCACCCTACTCTCCAACAGATGCTACTCCCAACTATCACCAATCCCCCGACATCACAATTGCCTTGCTCATGAGTCACTGGCCCAATTTGCTGTGCTTACCACCACCAAAACGTTCCCCCTTGAAACTCCACCAGACATAACACTAAAAAAAAACTACTAGAGCACTTACATCTCAGACGAAAGCTCTTGAAATGACCGTCTGAAACCTTGACAGCTGTTCAGTAATCAGGCCAAAACTTCATCAGTCAAGTAAACCCCATCCCATCTACAGAATGAAGCATAGCGGTATTGCAGTCTGTGATGCTGCACCTCTTAAGCCCTGCACCAGTTGTATTGACCTTCTTCCAAGACTCATTAACAGAGGGACCAGGGGCAGAATCTCTCCATACCCTACAAGGGACAGTCTCCGACCAGATAACCTAAGTCCCCGGCCAATGCTCGACTGAAAACCACTGAACATCCATCTTAGCTGTCAAAATCAGGTTCTCTAATACGTGCTTAACCAGGTCATTACCCCTAGATGCAGCAGCAAGATTCACTCCAGAGCAGCCAACCACAAAACCAGCCAAACACATGCGTTAAATCTAATACAATCTTTCTAGCCACCCACGCACATGTGGTCATGGACTGCATTTAGAAGGCAGAAAGAAGAACAGGAATGTCAGGAGCAGGCACCAATAAGTTGCCACAACACCCAGGCAGCCACCTACACTACACAGCCTAACTAGGGAGGAAGGGAAGACAATAACCACGCCTCACTACTTGCTCCCGAAACCACATCATGAGATACCTGCAGGACACTCACTGCCACAGGCCCCCCTGTTTCCTGGAGATGGCCAGTGGGAAGTACGGTGTGGTGGGGGAGCATGGTGAGGAAAAGAAGCAGAAATGAAGAGAAGAAAAGGAAAGAGAAACTGGCGATAGGGAAAAGGGAAAACGCAGAGTAAGAAAGACAGATAGAAAGAGTTGGAAAAAGGAAAAATAAACCACACAAACACCAACAATAAACAGCACACTAGATGAAAACCTTAACCCTCCAGGTCCACGTCAATAACCAAGACCAATGGTTCCCAACTCCAGTCCTTAAGTACCACTGACAGGTCATGGTTTTTGGATTTCTATAATCATGCACAGGTGAGGTAGTTAAGTTTCCAACCTGCATCCAGAAACAGAAATCTTCAAAATACTGTATGACTTATTGGGGGAAAAAAACTGAGGGTTTTTAACGCTGACTAACCAATACAACCACAACCAGCAGCCAAGCCAAAACCACAAAAGCACCCTACCTACAACCACAACCAGCCACCCAAGTGGGTGGGGTGGGTGCTGGCTGCAGGTGCTGACAGTACTGGGGGTACTGGGGGGGGGGGGGGAGAAGACAAAAGTGAGGCTGTATCTGGAAGTCTGTCAGCCAGTGAGAGCTATTAGGGAAGGGGCGGGGCCTCCCTGCTTCTAGATACACTCTGTAGATCATATAATAGATTTTACTATACATACATATGTCTGTGGTTCCTCCCTGCAGCTGTACATTGCATTTGGATTTGTCAAATATCTTCCTTTGCCGCACCAGAAGATTTTTAGAAATGTTAAAATTATTTATGGATTCCTCAGAAGAGTTTTAGAGGAGCACAAGACAAGCAGGGTATCCGGAGAGCCCAGAGACTACATAGACTGCTACCTAGAAGAGCTGGATAAGGTAAGATTGATAATGATTGGGGGGTGTAGGGGCAGCAAATTATAATAGAGTCGAGAGGAGGGCTCATTCTACCTCAGCTACATGCAAAAGCAGGCAGTATCTTCTCTGCATGCACATAATATTGCACTTGCGTTCGTTGAATCGCAGCATGCTTTCCCCAAGTGCCATTTTGAACCCTTTATGTGGATTTGCTACTGATTCCCCCCCTTTAATGTTGGGCAGCCTTCTCCGGCACAGCAATGACTACTTGTGAACTCTCCTCTTATACTGTATTCAGGAGCAGCAGGACAGTAACAAGTCAACCTTCAGCGATGAGAATCTCTTCACATGTGTGGACGACTTATTTATTGCCGGGACAGAGACCATGGCGGCCAGTCTGGAATGGAGCTTCCTGTACATGATGATGTATCCGGACATTCAAGGTACATGCAGCTTCCAGAACGCTCTTCCTCATCCATTGGCTTTCTTGTTTATGCATGGCTCCATTCTAGTAGGAGTAATGCAACGTATCTGCAATGTATCTTCTCTTCTGTCAGATAAGTGCCGGGAGGAAATAAATAAGATTCGGGGGGACAGAGAACATCTAGACTATGAGGACAGAGTGAGGATGCCGTATACACAGGCTGTGCTGCAGGAAGTCCAACGCTTTGCCTCTGTTGTGCCACTGGGTGTCGCTCACTCACCCGTAAGGGAAGTACAGCTGTACGGCTATACCATCCCAAAGGTGAGCTACAATTATATGAAGGCAGTGTTGGCATCAGGGATCTCAATGTAGCTGTACTATTACCTTTCTTCATCAGACTATGGCGCTCATTCCGAGTTGTTCGCTCTCAAGCTGCTTTTAGCAGCTTTGCACAGGCTAAGCCGACGCCTACTGGGAGTGAATCTTAGCTTCTTAAAATTGCGAACGAAAGATTCTCTGTGCAGTTTCTGAGTAGCTCGAGACTTACTCGGCATCTGCGATCAGTTCAGTGCTTGTCGTTCCTGGTTTGACGTCACAAACACACCCAGCGTTCGCCCAGCCACTCCTCCGTTTCTCCAGCCACTCCCGCGTTTTTCCCAGAAACGGCAGCGTTTTTTCCCACACGCCCATAAAACGACCAGTTTCCGCCCAGAAACACCCACTTCCTGTCAATCACACTCCGATCACCAGAACGAAGAAAAAACCTCGTAATGCCGTGAGTAAAATACCTAATTGCATAGCAAATTTACTTGGCGCAGTCGCAGTGCGGACATTGCGCATGCGCACTAAGCGGAAAATCACTGTGATGCAAAGAAATTTACCGAGCAAACAACTCAGAATGACCACCTAAATCTTAATTATTGTATTATGTACTAATTACATTGAAATTATGTCACCACTGAGTTATAGTATGCGCTGTGTGCATTAGTATGTGACTTGCTACAGGTTTATGTTGGAACAAGGTAAAAAGTGAAATTGTGTCTACAGCATTCTTCATGGCCAGTTAAACGGGGTTACTTGGCACAGTATAAAGGTAAGCAAATGAGCAAAACAAGAAAACAGCGACTTACAGTCTGAGACAGTGGGAGGGATGTACTAAGCATCACATCCATGATGCAGTACACTCCGCAACACATCGCAGACGGGACAGGGGGGGGGGGGGGAGGCCACAGGGGGTGCTGGGAGGGATCCAATTGGGAACCTCTCAGGAGAAAATGCGGAAAGAAGCCCATAGACTTCTATAGGGTGACGCCATCCAAGCCCCAGAATACATTGCTTTCCGGAGCTTAATACATATGGGAAATACAGCCAAATTCAGAAAACGGACGTTTCTGGCTGCATTTTCCCTGTAGTACATCCCGCAATGTAGGACCAGTACATAGTATATAAACATTGCTGCATCAGCGGACAGGACATTGAAATAAGGATCAGGGTGGCAGAAACCAAGGGTTAGGGGCCATTGTAAGGATTAGGGAGTAGATGATAGTCAGTGTTGCTTGTAGAAAAAAGTTCTTAGTGGTACTGTATGCGTGCAAAAAATGGGTGTGGCCAATATAAATGGGGGTGTGATACACATACTGTAAGAGGGGCCAGATACACATATGACCCCAGTAGTGCCAGATACACATATGCCCCCACAGTGTCAGATATGCCCCCACAGTGCCAGATACAGATATGCTCCTACTGGCCAGATATGCCCCCACAGTGCTAGGTATGCTCCTACAGTGCCAGATATGCCGCCACAGTGCCAGATACACATATGCCCCCAGTGCCAGAGACACATATGCCCCACAGTGCCAGATATACGTATGCCCCCAGTGCCAGATACACATATGTCCCACAGTGCTAGATACACATATGCCCCCCAGTGCCAGGTACACATATGCCCCACAGTGCCAGATACACATATGTCCCACAGTGCCAGATACACATATTCCCCACAGTGCCAGATACACATATGCCCCCAGTGCCAGATACACATATGCCCCCCAGTGCCAGATACACATATGCCCCTAGTGCCAGATACACATATGCCCCTAGTGCCAGAAACACATATGCCCCCAGTGCCAGATATACATATGCCCCCAGTGCCAGATACACATATGCTCCCAGTGCCAGATATACATATGCCTCACCGTGCCAGATACACATATGCCCCACAGTGTCAGATATACATATGCCCCACTGTGCCAGATACACATATGCCCCCCAGTGCCAGATACACACATGCCCCCAGTGCCAGATATACATATGCCCGACAGTGCCAGATACACACATGCCCCCAGTGCCAGATACACATATGCCCCTAGTGTCAGATATACATATGGCCCACAGTGCCAGATACACATATGCCGCTAGTGCCAGATATACATATGCCCCTAGTGCCTGATATACATATGCCCCACAGTGCCAGATATACAAATGCCCTGCAGTGCCAGATATACATATGCCCCTAGTGCCAGATATACATATGCCCCCAGGGCAGATATACATATGCCCCACAGTGCCAGATATACATATGCCCCACAGTGCCAGATACACATATGCCCCCAGTGACAGATATACATATGCCCCATAGTGCCAGATATACATATGCCCCCCAGTGCCAGATACACATAGGCCCCCAGTGCCAGATATACATATGCCCCACAGTGTCAGATATACATATGCCCCACAGTGCCAGATATATATATGCCCCACAGTGCCAGATATACATATGCCCCCCACTGCCAGTTATACATATGTCCCCCAGTGCCAGATATCGGTCAATATACCGCTCGTCCCCCCTCCCCCACCTCCCTCCCCCTGCTGCTCACCCGCTGCTACTGTGTCAGGAGGGGAGAGGAGAGTGCAGCGCGATCCCTCAGTGGCATGCTCAGTCAAATGAGGCCTGGTTTGTTAGCCCATTCGAGCTGTGGCTGCCCGTCCACGAGCTCTGATTGGCTAGCGAACTAATGCCTCAGCTGAGAAGATACACGCCACCGCCCGAGACCCAAGTCTGACTGAGCAGCAGAGGGACCGCGCTGCACTCTCCTCTCCTTTCCTGAAACAGCAGTGGGCTGCAAGCATGGCGGTCGGCCCGGCGGTACTGCGTACCGGCTGGCAACTTCTTACCGGCACGCAGTACCACCATACTTGCAGCACTGATGATAGTCTAACTAAGAGAAATAAAAGAATATGAGGGAAGAGGACCCCACTCGTGAGATCTTATATTCTAAAGGGGAAGACAGACAGGGGAGAAACACATAGGGTAGACAGTGAGCATGGGGCAGAGGGTTAGGAATAGATATGGTTGGGTTTGATAAAGAAGTGGGTCTTGAGAGCCCGTTTTAAGTTTTGTAGAGAGGTGGAGAGTCAGATGGAGAGATCTAGAGAATTCCAGAGACAGGGAGAAGCACGTGCAAAATCCTGGAGGTGGGAGGAAGTAATTAGTGTGCAAGAGATTCAGCATGAATTATCGGAGCGAAGAGGGTGGGTGGGAGTGTAAAGGGAGATAAGGTTAGAGATATAGGTGGGAGAGGAATGGGTGAGGGCTTTGTGAGTTTGAGAAGCTTGAATTGGGTTCTGCAAAAAATGGTGGCAGTGGGGTCAATTGACGCTGCTTCTGAATGCGAGGTCTGCTCTGGACTAGCTTTAATTTCTTACTTTGTTGTATTAATATTGTATCATCTGCACCTTCTTGGATAGTGCTCTATCACCATCAGCAGGGAATACTGTATGGGTAGACGGTTTGCTGTTGGTTCTTTCTCATGGTGTTAGGTCTGGAGACAAGCACAGTTTCCACAATGAGGAGCTAGGCATTATTGCGGCTGAGCATTATCGTATACCTCCATACATCGCTCTACACTTCCATGCCCCACACCTTATCAGCTGTCCCGTATTTGCTATAGCATTGTGGGGTTTTGCTATTCATATGACTGTCTTGCCACATACTGTATCTATTGATTTATCTCTCTATGTTGCAGTGGTCACTTGGCCGTCTTCCACCATAAACAGTTTATATGGCTTTGCCTGAATTTATATATCCTGGTGTATATATTGCCATTATCTTGGCCCGGTTTGGTAGCCAACAGTGGACTGTCAGGATATTATAACACTCCCACTTGTCTAACAGTAATTGTCTGGTCACTGCTCCAGGGGTCCTGCTGCATCAGCTATATGTGGTGTGCTTGGTTCCCATAGCACAAATATGTTGGCGGCAGCTCTAGATTGGTAGTATGTCGTTCCTTGGGGTTTTATTTTGATGTAGTTGCATGGGCAATCTGATTGTGCAGGCTTTTGAAGGCTGGGCTTACCAGTAGTGAGTTTATAGTTGGCATTTAGATGGCACCCATTGTGTCACTGTCGTTGGTTTCTACCCCGGGAGTTTTGCCACTATTTCTTTTTGGTTTGGCACTGCTCAGTCTGCCTCCTCGCTGGGTGTTTTGGTATGGAATGTTGCGGCACTAGGCCACTGGTAGTCATATTACCGTAAGCTTTATATTGATCTTAATATATCCTTAGGCTTCAGCTGCTTGCCATCATTGGTTGTGGTGGCCTGTGGGTATTTTACTAGCTATCCAATCAGGGGCACCTAATTACCTATTGTTGCCACAGCTTTTTTTTTCTATAGTTTTTTTTTACTTCCAATCAGGTTATCTGCCCCTGCCTCCCTCTCCATCGCGGTGTACGGAATATGACACAATTATCAGCTTTGCATCATACTAATGTTTACCTCATTTCAATATACACATACTGTATGAATATTTAACATTATTAACAAATAACATGACAAATTCCATCAAATTGTCTTTTAAATTCCATGAAGGGAACGCTGATTATAACAGACCTGTCCTCACTGCACTATGATGAGAGCCAATGGAAATACCCGCATGAGTTTAATCCAGAGAATTTCCTGAACAAGGAGGGAGAGCTGGAGAAAGTTGACTCCTTCCTGCCCTTCTCTGCAGGTAACACAGGGCAACGGGAGTGGTTGGCGGGAAGTTTGGTGGGTGCATAATGCTTGAACAATCATTTCTGTTATTCTATTAATAATAATAATTATTATTACTATTCACTTAAAACAATATTGATTAACAACATCAATAGCTAACCTTATCTCCACATGCTGATTTCTATCTCTCATTGGAGGATTGGACCTGTGAGTGGTTTAGTTGTGCCTGTGAATGGCCAGATTGCATGGATCTGGTTGTTCTAGCAATGAATTGAACGATCTCATCACAATGGGAGGTTGGCCACGGATGTATACGGCCAATTCTGGATCAGCCAATAAACTCATGCACATTATTCAGATTATTGGCAGATAAAATCCAGTTGATTGATTCTGATGTTATGATGGGACAAAACACTTATAGTTCATGTATATGGGCCCTCATTCCGAGTTGTTCGCTCGCAAGCTGCTTTTAGCAGCTTTGCACACGCTAAGCCGCCGCCTACTGGGAGTGAATCTTATCTTCTTAAAATTGCGAACGAAAGATTCGCAATATTGCGAAAAGACATCTCTGTGCAGTTTCTGAGTAGCTCGAGACTTACTCTGCCAGTGCGATCGTTCAGTGCTTGTCGTTCCTGGTTTGACGTCACAAACACACCCAGCGTTCGCCCAGACACTCCTCCGTTTCTCCAGCCACTCCCGAGTTTTTCCCAGAAACGGTAGCGTTTTTTCGCACACACCCATAAAACGGCCAGTTTCCGCCCAGAAACACCCACTTACTGTCAATCACATTACGATCGCCTGAACGAAGAAAAAGCCTCGTAATGCCGTGAGTAAAATTCCTAACTGCATAGCAAATTTACTTGGCGCAGTCGCAGTGCGAACATTGCGCATGCGCACTAAGCGGAAAATCGCTGCGATGCGAAAAAATGTAACGAGCTAACAACTCGGAATGACCACCATTGTTAGCTTTCGAAAATAAAGGCCGTTCATGCAGGCAAAACAGTTCTAATGTTAGTTTTACAGCTTAGTATGGAAGGACAGGTCTAATGCTGAGCTTACTGCCCCCAGTACCCCCAGCAGGGCCCTTTCTCGTCACCGGTCTGTTACTGTTGCTAATACTATCATCTCTCCTGCCTCTCAAATCTGCTGTCTGGGTGTCACTTGACCATTCCCTCTTCTTCACGCACAACCCCCCCCCCACCCCCACCCCCACCCCAATTTATGAATTTTGCTGCTTTATCCTCCACAATGGGCTTGATTCATGTTTGTAAGTAAAGCAAAAAAGCAAGCAACTGGGCAAAGCCATGTTGCACTGCAGGTGGGGCAGATGTAACATGTGCGGCCCACAAATGTCAGACTGCTTTATTTAACACTGCCATTTAGATTTCAGTTTGAACACACCCCACCTAAATCTTGTTACATGTTACATCTGCCCCACCTGCAGTTCAACATGGTTTTGCTCAGTTCATACTTGCCTACCCTCTCGGAACGGCCGGGAGGCTCCCGATAATCGGGTGGCACTCCCGGACCTCCAGAAAGGAGGGCAAGTCTCCTGGAGCCTGCTTATGCTAGGAGACCTGCTCCCCCAGCTGCCCGTACACCACCGCAGCCATACCTATAGCATAGCGTCTAGTTCTCTTCGTGTAGAGGACCTTTGCTGTGCGGTGCGCGATGACGTCATCGCGCATCGCACAGTAAAGGACCTCTCCACGAAGGGAAACTCTAGTTTCCCTTCACAGCAGCCAGTGGCAGCGGGGGGCACAGCAGCAGCGGATCTTACCCTGGTGCAGTGCCCTCCGGATGGCGCCGGCGCCTCGGGCAAAAGTCCTGCTTGCCCGTGGCAAGATCCGCTACTGATCACCCGGGAAGCAGTGACTGACGCTGGAATCCCGACATCCATGGGAATCCCGGTGGTCGAAATCCCAACCAGGGTCCCGAATACAGACCCGAGAAGGAATAAATTAGTGTGGCGGTCGGGATTATGACTGCCGGGATCCCGACTGTTGAGATCCCATACTGATTCCTTATCAGCCAGTAGTGTTGCCATCATCCTATGCACTAAACCAGTCATTAGATACTTTGGGGGAGTGGGGGAGATGTATCAAGCCTTGGAGAGAGATAAAGTGCAGAAGTGGCAGCCTGCACCCATCCAGGTTGGTTTTGCCTTGTTAATGACTGACGCTTTAAAAATAATGGAAGAACTTGCACTTTGTGCTTTTTACAGGCTATTACGCCCCTTCCCCCTGCCTTCTGCAGCTCTTCCTTTCAGGAGATGCTATACTGTCATGATCTTGATTGGCCGGTAACTTATTCCCTCTCTAAGGAATATCAAATGTAACGTCACAAAACCTTATTTGCCCTGCAGAATTATACATGAGTTTTATAGCTGACTATAGAGATGCCTGCCCTGGCCATCCTAAAACAGGGCAATCCTGTTTGCAGCCCCTCTGATAAAGCTAAATGCAGCATCAAATATGGGTTTTCGTCCAGTATGCAAACTGTCTTTGCCAGGAAATAAAGGAGGTCATTCCGCGTTGATCGCTCGCTAGTAACTTTTTGCAGCGCTGCAATCAGGTTAAATCTCGGCAAAACTGCGCATGCGTATGCACCGTAATGCGCATGCACTTCGTACGGGTACAAGGAGGATCGGTGCTGGGCAATGGATTTAACGAAGAATCCATTTGCACAGCCGATCGCAAGGTGATTGACAGGAAGAGGGCGCTTGTGGGTGTCAACTGACCATTTTCTGTGAGTGTTTGCAAAAACACAGTCGTGTCCAAGCGTTTGCAGGGCGGGTGTCTGACGTCAGTTCCGAGACCAAAAAGACTGAAGTGATCGCAGCGACTGAGTAAGTCCAGAGCTACTCAGAAACTGCAACAAACGTTTTTGTGCCGTCAGCTGCAACAGTGGTTGCACACTTGCAAAGCGAAAATACACTCCTCCATAGGTGGTGACTATCTGATCGCAGCGATGCAACAAGTTGCTAGCGAACGATCAACTCGGAATGACCCTCAAAGTCTGAGTAATGCCTGTAAGGAATAGTCTTATGGTTGTAGGAAGAAAGTGTGATCACAGTGTCCTTCCCGAACGCCCAATGAGTGGCAGCAGTGCTCCCCAAACCCCCATCCCAGTGGTGGGTCTGTGCCCCCACCGCCATCTGCACAGTCATCACTGTGAATTATTGCCTAGCATTCCATGGGAACACAAATGTTTTATGAAAGATGACTTTAATATCATTCACTTGTGTCCACGTTACATATTGCAGCACCTTGGCTGCCCTCTGACCAGTCCTCTCTTTTCCCTCAGGACCACGGAGCTGCCTCGGGGAGAATCTCGCCCGCATGGAGATCTTTCTCTTCTTCACTAATGTGTTGACACATTTTAAGCTCTGTTGGCCGGACCCCAAGTCACCTCCAGACAGCACCCCGTTGTTTGGAGTCTCCCATTATCCTAAACGTTATCGAATGAGACTGGAGCTTCTGGCATAGAACTGGGGAGAAAGATGAAAACGGACTTCAAGACACTGCTCAGCCCTGATGTGATTCAGGACCCATAGGTTTCTTTTGGAGCTTCAGTATTGTGAAATTAACCCAGCTCCGGATTGTGAAGCTTGGTCCGGCCAGCTAATGCCATCTAAAGCCCGTGGCCTACAGTTTGCCCAATGTTATTGCTAAAATAGATAATATGTGTTTCCAAACGGGGGTGGTTCAAAAGGAGAGCGGGCCCCTGTGCAGGTTCCGAGCGAGCCCCCATATCTCCAGCAGCGCAGTACCCTCTGCTTCCGCAGCGCAGTAGGACTTGGCTGTGTGCCAGAGTCTACTACGTATGCGCAAGTCTCCGGGAACGTCACTGTATTTGCTACGTATATATAAAAAATGAATTTGTAAATGTAAAACATTAGTGAATGTTTATTATTAACATATATGTATAATGTATTATTAGGTGATTGGGGGGGGTTCATGAGAGAAGCAAATGAGAATATAAAATGGATGTGGCTTATTTGTCAGCATCCGCATCTGAGGATGCAGATGTGAGGTGATAAAATCGACCCAATCTGCACTGCGATAATTGATTACATCGATGGATGTATCAGTTATCGCATGCAGGGAGTCAGGGACAGAGCTTGCGAGAAAGCTCTGTCGCTGCAATGCCCTCTGCAGCACTACCGGGGTATCTTTTTTGTAAAAAAAATACCCTGAGTATGGGCTGTGCATGCGCCGATATTAACATTGCCGCAGGGTCGACCCCCCCCCCATCACGAGTAGCCACCCCCCGCACCGCGACACACCACCCACCCACCGCTGACTATATTCACCTATCCAGTGATCGGTTTCCTCCTGGAGGACTGCTGTGATCTCCGGTGATGTAAGTCACCTGTCCCTTTGCAGCATCACTTTACTGCAACTGGAAGTGGGGGGTGTCACAGGAGCAGCAGGGAGCCCCGATGTCCGGCAGCTGGCTCCAGAGCACCAATTACCAGTCCCTGGGTAGGTGCCTTTGATTTTTTTTATACACCCTGTGCATACCTCCCAACTTTTCATTTGTAGAAAGAGGGACACATGCGCAGCGAAAAAGGGGAGTATCCTAAGAAAAGGGGGCATGGCTTCACAGGAGGACCCGCAATCACGAGCCACGCCCCTGTTTTTGTCACTGAGGGGGCATGCCCAGAGCTCTGTGAGCCGCTGGCATGCCCCCTCTCCCTCTGACTCCAGTGAATAGACGCTGGCGTCTATTCACTGCTGCTCTGCTAAGCAGGGCAGCGAGTGCATGAGCCTCCCAACTGACCCCCCCTCCCCCGTGGGTGGGACAGCGGGAAAGTACCCAGAAAACTGGACTGTCCCGCGAAAATCGGGACAGTTGGGAGGTATGCCCTATATATAAATTAGCAGGACACAGGTCCTGCTAATTTATATACAGAAGATAAAGTTACAAAGTAGAACTACAGTGATAAACATGATGAGTGCTGCAATATAAGGACTGTGTGGGTGCAGCATCCAGTATATGTTCTAGATAAACCACTCTTATGGCCATGACATTGCAGCATTTGTCATGTGATTCAGTGTTGTGACTGTTATATGGCTTATGTCAAGTCACAGTTCTGCAGAAGAATGCAGAGGTGATGTAACCAAAATGAAACGACATGTAATATCATGTAAGATGTGATGTAACCAAATGAAACGACTTGTAATATCCTGTATTTTTTTTAATTACACAGCATGTTGCATAAACAATTAATAATAATAGTAATTAATAATAATAATAGATAATTAATATTCACTACGCAATGTAATAAAAATATGCTACACTACTGCTGAGCACTCAGCACAGTGGACCAAAATAGCACTTTTATATTATATTTGCATATGCTGCTTGCATGCATAGTGCATATTGTGTTTTGTTTTTTTATAATGTGTGCTTAGACTGCTGCTTATAATGATGCTGCGCTTCCTTCCACACCACACTTACCAACAGACTGACACGGCCGCTATCCTGGCTTCAGGTTTCTCTTGCAGTCACTGTCCGCCAGCCACCTGCAGTACTATCCCTTGTAGGTAGAGAGCGTTGCCACCGCAGAGTCCAGACAGAACAGGGAAGGGTGGGGAGGAGGGCGCAGCATCGTCGAATATCATGTGGATATGGCGCATGACATCATTTCTAGAAACGCCGGGGATCCACACAGGTGACCATGGGGTAGCCAGTGAGGGGGGGTTACTGGAGGGGGGCCAGGTCAGACGGCAGGTCAGAGTTATTATCAACTACTGTCTACAGTCGGTTCGATCAATTTAAATTCTAATCATTTATCCAAGCTATCCACGGCAGCTGCCGGAGCAACCATCGTGATTGCTTCCTAGAACCATGGGGCCCCTCACGGGAGTCCCCTTTTACCCCCGCTGTTGCTGGGCTTGTGTACATACTGCAAATTGTAGGATAATTGGCAGGGCCGGATCCAGGCCTACTAGCACACTGAGCGCGAAAATTTTGAAGCGCCTCCCACATGCGCGCCTGGAAAAGTGGGCGTGGCCTCGCAACTTCATATTATCAAACTATAAATAAGAAGATTTATGGTAGACTTACCATAGTTAAATCTCTTTCTGCGAGGTACACTGGATTCCACAGGGAATACATCGGGGTGTAGAGTTGGATCTTGATCCAAGGCTAAAGCTTTGACTGTTCCCAGGATGAACTGCGCTGCTGTCTCTATAACGCCGCCTCCGGGCACTGGAGCTCAGTTTCGTTAACCAGTCCAATGCAGCAGCAGGTAAAAGAGAAAGCAGATGTTAGTCACATAGAACCCCATTCTCACGACAGGAGAAGGGACCAGTGGCTAATGCCATACAAACCCAAAGAAGCTAAGTGCTTCAGGGTGGGCGCCCTGTGGAATCCAGTGTACCTCGCAGAAAGAGATTTAAGTACGGTAAGTCTACCATAAATCTCCTTTTCGCAAGCGGGGTACACTGGGATTCCACAGGGAATACATCTGGGATGTCCTAAAGCAGTTCCTCATGGGAGAAGATGCACCGTAGTGGGCACAAGAACCTGGCGTCCAAAGGAAGCATCCTAGGAGGCGGAAGTATCAAAGGCATAGAAACTGATGAATGTGTTCACAGAGGACCACCTAGCCGCCTTGCACAATTGTTCAGTGGGTCACCCAAGAAGGTCCAATAGACAGAGTAGAATGGGCTTTGTTAGCAGTAGGAGCTGGGAGTCCAGCCTGCGCATAGGCTTGTGCAATCACCATTCTAATCTGGCGAAGGTTTGCTTATTCGCAGGCCAGCCCCGTTTGTGAAAACCAAAATGTACAAAAAGGTATCTGACCTCCTGAAAGAGGCAGTCCTCTCCACGTAGATACGGAGAGCCCGTACCACATCCAAAGACCGTTGTTTGGAAGACAAACCAGAAGTGATAAAAGCCGGAACGACAATCTCTTGGTTAAGATGGAAAGAAGATACCACTTTAGGCAGATAACCGGGGCGAGTTCGAAAAACTGCCTGGTCACGGTGAAAAATCAAAAAGGGTGCACGACAGGACAAAGCGCCTAAGTCCAACACCCTCCTAGCAGAGGCAATAGCCAGCAGAAACACGACCTTAAGCGTAAGGCATTTACGGTCCACAGACTCAAGAGGGTCAAATGGTGACTCTTGTAGGGCATTTAAGACAACAGACAGAGCCCATGGAGCCACAGGAGGGACATAGGGAGGCTGAATCTGTAAAACAACCTGAGTAAAAGTATGAACATCAGGTATAGATGTGTGGCAGACATTACAGGGAATGTAGCCTAAAGGGGGGTACTCACCGAGCGATATTCTAAGCAATCTGACTAGATTGCTTAGAATTTCAGCATTATCGCTCTGTGTGTACCCCCCTCAGCAATAGCGATGCGCAGCCCCGCGCATCGCTATCGCTGCTGCTAGATTGGCCTGCATGCAGGCCAATCTAGCGGGTCGCTCACTTCACTTGCTGGGTGAAGTGAGCGGCCCCCCCGTCTCCCCCCGCACGCTCAGCACAGATCGCTCTGTGCTGAGCGGCGGGAGAGATGTGTGCTGAGCGGTTCGCTCAGCACACATCTCTCCTGCATCGGCCCGTCTATATGGGCCTTTAGAGCGTAACAGTACAATATAGTCAGACAAACACAATACCTGCAAATAACCCCCTGATTTATGTTACAGTAAATACAGGGCACAAACAGAGGATTAAAGTGGTATGAGGTGACTGAAATACACAGTAAAAAATACAAAACAGTATATACTGTGTAGTACTATATACATATATATATATATGAGACCCTGACGCACCTAGCCCCCCAGGGTACAGAATATAGTGATAGCAAGAAGTGTGATACACGAGAATGATATCCTCACAGCAGCTACAGGCACACTCAGTCACAGGTACAATGAAGAAGTTATTACAGATAAACAATAAAACTGCACTGGACTAGTAAAACTACATTATAAATATGTATGTATATAGATATAACAAAGCACAGTAGATACTGGATGTATATCACAGAATACTTGTACTAAATATTCAGGTAGCAGTACACTTGTTCTTAACTAACACTGTCTAAAATGACATGTAGAATACTTACTGTAAGTGACTGTAAATGCACAGCGCTCATGAGACAGGCGGCTTTACAGAGGAGACAGTGCCCAGCAGTCAGCTCAGCTACTTGTGTAACGATGGCGCCAAATTCTCTGTCAGGGAGTGAGGGAGAGTGAAATGCAGCTCCAGGAACACCAGCAGTAGATGGCGCCTGGAGCTGGGGGAGGGGCTACAGGTCAGCGCCTTATCCCCTATGCTGGTCCTCACCACCGGGTACTGTGGAGCCTATGTAAAACGGATTTTAGTAAATCTGACCTGTGCTCCCTGCCCTGGTGGATATAGTGGGGTCCCTGTGCAGTACAGTGTCCACGCCAGTGGCCTGGGAACCCTCTTACCTACTCCCTGATGTGCAGCGATGTGTGCCTGAAGTCCGGTGTGCCTCCGCTGCAAGTACCCGGGAACCCGGCCGTGGAAGTAGGCAACGCTGCTGTGGAGGTGATGGGGCCGCAGCACAGAATGTCAGAATGACATAAACAGTGCTGCGGCCCTTGAAGTCTTCTTAAAAAGCTCTTTTCAGGGCTGCCTAGCGCAGCCCCACCTGTTAGTGACCGGCTCTGCAGGCACCAACTTACAAATTGAGCTCCAGTGCCCAGAGGCGGGGTTATAGAGGAGGCGGTGCAGTGCATCCTGGGAACAGTCAAAGCTTTAGCCTGTTTGTGCCTCGGATCAAGATCCAACTCTACACCCCGATGTATTCCCTGTGGAATCCCAGTGTACCCCGCTGCAGAAAAATATCTTTTCACACCCGCTCTACACACACAATTAGCAGCCTTACACATAACAGCCACAGTAGTGTTCCTTACACATAATGGGGGTCATTCTGACCTGATCGCACGCTGCTGTTCATCGCAGCGCAGCGATCAGGTCAGAAGTGCGCATGCGCCGGCGCTGCAGTGCGCCAGCGCATAGCTGACGGCTGTTGTTGCCTAGCGATCGCCTCTGCCTGATTGACAGGCAGAGGTAGTCGCTGGGCGGGAGGGGGCCGCAGCGGCTGCGTGATATCACACGCAGCCGCTGTGACCCAGGCAGCGACGAGTAGCTCTCGGCCAGCGCGCAAAAGCTGCGCTGGCCAGGAGCTTCTCCTGAAGTGCAAAAGCAGTGCCGCTGTGCGATGCTTTTGTACTTCTGTGGGGGGGGGGGGGGGGGGGGGGGGGGGGGGGCGGGCCTGACATGCGTGGCGGACTGTGCAGGGTGTCCCCCCGCATGTCAGTGTGCCTGATCGTAGCCCTGCAAAATTTTGCAGGACTACAATCAGGTCTGAATTAGGCCCAATGTCTCCAGTGTAGTGCCAGATACACATGACATGCCAGATACCCCAGGAGTGCAGTGCCAGATAGACATGACATGCCCCCAGAGGTGGGTTGGCCCGGGGGGCAGGGTGCCATGTGCCCCCCGGACCACGCTACTACCAAGGGTCACGGCCGGCTGCCACCTTCCACTACACAGCACTGCAGAAGCTGCGGACGCGCTGACAAATTTATAATAAATTATCTTTGGGATAATTTACACCAGGCCTAATTTTTTTTTATTAATAAATATTTTTTAAACAAAAAAACCTTCATTTAAGATGGCGCCATTACTTATGGGCCAGTGCTCTGGATTTGCCCCCCAGGCTAACAGTTGCTAGCCAGCCCCTGCATGCCCCCCAGCAGTGCAGTGCCAGATAGATATGAGATGCCTCCCAGCAGTACCAGATACACATGACATGCCCCCCCAGCAGTGCCAGATACACATGACATGCCCCCCCAGCACTGCCAGATAGACGTGACATGCCCCCCAGCACTGCCAGATAGACATGACATGCCCCCCAGCATTGCAAGATACATGATATACCTCACAGCAGTGCCAGATAGACACGATATGCCGCTCAGAAGTGCCAGGTACACATGATATGTCCCGCAGCAGTGCCAGATACACATGATATGCCCGCCAGCACTGCCAGATAGACATGACATGCCCCCCAGCACTGCCAGATACATTATATGCCCCCCAGCAGTGCCAGATAGACACGAAATGCCCCCCAGCAGTGCCAGATAGACACCATATGCCACCCAGAAGTGCCAGATAGACACAATATGCCCCGCAGCAGTGCCAGATACACATGATATGCCCCGCAGCAGTGCCAGATACACATGATATGCCCCACAGCAGTGCCAGATACACATGATATGCCCCACAGCAGTGCCAGATACACATGATATGTCCCCCAGCGGTGCCAGATACACGATATGCCACCCAGTAGTGCCAGATACACATGATATGCCCCTAGCAGTGCCAGATACACATGATATGCCCCGCAGCAGTGTCAGATACACATGATATGACCCCCAGATACACATGTTCCCACAGTGCCAGATACACATGTCCACACAGTGCCAGATATGTCCCCAGTCAGCAGTGCCAGATACACATATCCCCACACAGTGCCAGATATGCCCCCAGTGCCAGATACACATGTCCTCACAGTGCCAGATATGTCCCCAGTCAGCAGTGCCAGATACACATGTCCCCACACAGTGCCAGATATCCCCCAGTGCCAGATACACATGTCCCCACACAGTGCCATATATGTCCCCAGTGCCAGATACACATGTCCCTACAGTGCCAGATATGCCCCCAGTGCCAGATACACATGTCCCCACATAGTGCCAGATATCTCCCCCAAGTGCATCTCTTGTTCTTAATGGCGTGGAGGCTGCTGCTCTTAAGCTGAAGGTGGGGAGGAGGGCTTAGTGATGTCACAGTCCGGCCCCGCCCCGCCCCCCGAAGACACTGCAGCGTCTCCTCTCCGGGCTTCTCCCGGAGAGGAGAAATAAAATGTAGGTAAGTATGACCTATGGTAGTGAAAGGATTTGACCTTATATTCATTAACCCTCGATGTGATGGCCTCTTAGACGTCTGGAGTGTAAATCTTTAGCCACAAGGTACATGCACAACACAAGCAGTAAAAATTCACACTGTTTTATTATGAGGTTAACAAAAGTATATAAGGCAATGCATATGGGTGTAACTGACATGTCGTTACACTCCCATTGGCTCGTTAATAGTTACCAGGCAGAACAGAAAAGGCGGATGTCCATATATGGGTTTTCTACAAGTTTCTCAAACATTTAACAAGGTTTTTGTAACACAGTATATTTGGGTAGAAAGAACAAGTTTCATCTGGTATGGAACTGACCTTGGATGCCAGACCCACACAGGCCTGGTATCTGTATGAGAGACAAAGGCACCTAGCACAGGGCAGCACGCATCCATGCAAACACATAAGAGTTCATATAGCATGTTTTAACCCTTCACTAGGGAAATAGAAATATTCACTTTTACACTGTAACTATTATAAGGAAATTGATCATATAAAAAGTAATATTTACAAAGACAGAAGAGCTAACCCTTCAATCCCCTCTTAGAATCATGATTATTATATGACATGATTCTTGAGTGAGGCTCCTTTCTTGTTCCTCCAGTTCTTGAGATATTGGACATAATCGTCGGGTCCCTCACTATCAGAGGAGGTGACAGGACTGGTGGTTATATCATAGTACATCAGGGCCTTATCAATGCCTTTGGAGGTAAGTTTCTTTCCACAGGGAATTACACAATAAACTATAATGCCTACAAGAATTAAAGTTACAAGTATGAATATGCTTATTTGCACAATACCCTGGTGGGAAGGTTTTTAGATTTCTCCCTGTGGTGGTGTTAGATGTATAACAGGTATAGTTTCCAGGATATATGGTTATGGTGCTTCCTGGGTTGGGATTTTTTGACAATATGGGATATTCCCTTTTCCACATTTCGCACTGACTGTCATTTGTTTTGGTGTCATTGGAAAGGCTGAAAAAACAATTTTCCTGTTCTAGGGGTATATTAAGGGGCACTGTACCTAGGTGGGGCCTAGATTTGCCACAGACATAACAGTTGCTTTTATTGTGTTTGTTAGCACTATACTTCATCCATTCCAACCAAAAATTAATGTCAGGGAAACCAGTTTCAATAGCTAGGGTGTCTTCAAAGGTAGGGTTAGTAATAGCCACCATATCTTTAGAAGTGGCAATATGGGGCTTTAAAGGTTTGTTTTGGGGATATTTGCTATATCTATTTTTTGCAAATGATGGGCCATATTTCCAATCTGCTCCTGTATTCCACCCCACAGCTTCCCAGGAATTACAATTAGATCCATAATATCTAATGTCATAGTACCATTCGTCAGTAACACAAATATATACTGTCTCAGACATTCCTGATTTCCTTTTCTGCTGTATGAAATGTTTGTTGTCAGCAAGTTTAGGGAACATGAAATAATCAAGGATGTATGTGGCTACGTGTGTATTGGAGGAATTGTACCACAAGGTGGGGACCCCATCTGTTTGTGTGATGTCGACTTCACATATTGTGAGGTGAATGAGGGCCAGTAGGGCTATCGAGATAGTCCCCAGGATAAAGATAGGGGACAGGTTCCTCATCTTCTTCTGTTCTTCTTTCTTCGCTAGGTGGGAGGTCAGGGCTGTCTGCCCCGGTTCGTACCTCACTGGAATCACTTGCTTCCCTCTCTAGGTCTGGTCTAGGAACCTTTTTTACTCGGGATGCATGGATCCAGGTAGGACTTTCCTCTGTCAGGACTGCTGTTCGGGTAACTGCTACGACCTCTGTCTCTGGACCATAGGTGAAGTCTCCTGGGCTCTTGTTCCTGGGGAGCACCTTCACCACGACTCTGTCTCTGACTTTAAAGGGGTGTGTAGGTTCCTGTGGATTCAAAAGGGTTTTTACAAACAACCTCATGTTCAATTTCATTCAGTTTTGTTATCAGGGACCTGACATACTCTTCTCTGATGAGTTCTAGATCTCCTTCCTGTATTACTAGTGGTTTCTTAGCCCAGGGTGTAGGAAAAGGGTCTACCCATTAGTATTTCAAAGGGTGAGTATCCTAGAGTTTTCTGTGGGGTATTCAAGATGCTGGTGTTTAGCTTTATTAGGGTTGTTCCTGAGGCAAGTGATGCATCTGCTAACATACTGGTCCACAAGTGATTTGGCATTAGCAACATAAAAATCATTGGTTAGTAGGAGGAGCGTTGTGGCTTCACCACGGTGACCAACACCACGGCACTGGGCAACGAGCAAAGGGGCACTGGACTGGGGTATACAGGGTTTCCCCTCTTTGCAGATTAATCCTGATTTAGGATTTTTTCTGCAGAATTGGGTAAGTCCAGTCGGAGAGATCAGTATTAGTCGCAGCAGCTTGAAGTTGAGTGAGCAGATGGACGTTGTCAAGGGAGGGACATGCTCTAGTGAGTGCAATGAGTTCTGCAGCTTGCGCGGACTGATAAGGTATTGGTAGGGTTTCCAACACAGTATCAGGGAGGGTGACAATGGCATAGCCAGCCTGGTATGTATTGTCATTGGGCCTACTACAGG
Source organism: Pseudophryne corroboree (assembly GCF_028390025.1). Lineage (NCBI taxonomy): Eukaryota > Metazoa > Chordata > Amphibia > Anura > Myobatrachidae > Pseudophryne > Pseudophryne corroboree. The sequence goes on along the minus strand of NC_086454.1, from coordinate 328,294,749 downwards.
AGCCGTCAACAAAAACTATGTCTGCGCCTGGTATGGGAACGGGAGACATGTCAAGTCTGGGAGAAGTTTCAGCTTCAATGGAAGCAGCACAGTCATGTAGGTCGGGTGGTTCATCCTCGGGACCTTTCAAGCCTAAAAGGGCATTGAGAATGGGTGCAGGGCCAGAAGAACTAGCAGTGTACTCAATGGTAAGGGTAGGGTTACTCAAAAGGAGTACTTCATATCCACTAAGGCGTTGTGCTGACATGTGCTGTGTGTGTAAGCCTTTAAGTATTGCCAGGACATCATGTGTGGTGTGGAGTACTGTGATGTGGCCTAAAGTGAGGGTAGTGGCCATTTCTGCAACCATTGCACAGGCTGCCAAAGCCCTGAGGCAGGCAGGCATACCTTGCACAGACACTGGCATGACTTTGGAAAAAAATGCCACGGGGCGCAACTTCCCTCCATGAAACTGTGTGAGCACCCCCGCCATGGTTTTACAATTGTCCCTTGCATATAGATGGAAAGGTAGTACATAATTGGGGAGGCCAAGTGCCGGACTTTTTATCAACATACATTTTAAACTTTCATATGCAGTTAACATTTCTTGTGACCATTGTACAGTTTTAGGTTTGTCCTTCAGTGTGGCTTGTCTCAAAATGTTATCATAATAAGAGCAATCAGATATCCACTGTCTGCAGTAATTTACCATACCCAGGAAGGACAGTAGTTCCTTCTGGGTAGTTGGGGTGACCAGGCCCAATACAGACTGTATGCGTTGTGGACTGACTTTCCTCTCTCCCTGAGTGAGCACAAAACCTAAGTAATCAACATGCTTTTTACACCATTGCATTTTTATTTTGGACACCTTGTGTCCACATTCACAAAGCCAGTTTAGTAATGAAACACCATCCACTCGGCAGGCCTCCTCAGTTTTACTACAGAGCAGCAGATCATCCGCATACTGTAGCAGGACTGAACCATGGTGAGGTTGCCAGGGCCCCAATGTGGCCTGGAGACAACAGGTGCGTCAATAATCTGCACCAGGTAAGTTGTTTACCCTCAAAAGAAAAGGCAAAAGTAATTGTGTCTGTGAATCTACAGGTATGCTGAAAAAAGGCATTCTTCAAATCAATTACAGAGAAGAACGCAGCATCTGCAGGGATTGCAGAAATGAGTGAGTTTACATCTGGAACAATTGGTGCAATTGGGACAATTAACTGATTGATCGCTCTGAGATTCTGTACAAATCTTATACTGCCATCAGCTTTTGGCAACAGGGTTCACAGGAGTACAGTATGGTGATACAATATGTCTGAGAATACCCTGTTGTAAGAATTGCTGTATCATGGGGCGGAGACCTTCTATCTTTTCTGGTGAGAGGGGACACTGCATAGGTCAGAACACAAAACACTGGTTGTTGCACCGCTGTCCACTAAAAAGGGAATTTTACTTCCATTTATAATAAGTGGCAGCAGAGGTGATTTTTACTATGACGGGAGAGTTGAATAAAGGCTGGGATATCCTCCTCCGGGCCCCGTCAGTGCGCGGGGTCTTTGGAATGTTCCCTGACTGCGGGGTTGGTTCTGTCTGTCAAAGCGTCTGGAGTTCTGATAGGCATGAGTGGGTGGGGAAATGAGTAAGCTTTCTGAGTTAAGCAAAGGTAAGCCAGCGTCATCTGTCCAGCAGTCCTTAAACCTTTTCCAAAACGCAGTAACAGACTATGAAGGTTTCTGTTTACAAGCCACAGCGACAGGCAAAAAAAAAAAAAAAAAGCACAGGCAAAAAAGCACAGGCTTTAAAGACTTCCTTCATATGTGTATAGCTGCGTCCTTTGCAAGCTTTGCGCAAATAAGATATACAGCCATCGAGGGTAATAGTGGGCTTGGGACAGTGTTTTACTATTATCTAAACTCTGGGTTATTGGTGCTAGGGATAGAGCTAGTGGACGCACCCTCCAGCAGTGGAGTTGGAGGCGATCCCATTTAGTGTGAAAGGGTTACTGCTGCCAAGAGATTTGTGTCTCTGAGCGCAGGATACATTGGAATGCAAGGGGGGGAGGCAGAGGGTTTTCAAAGATTTACAGTTTTTTTTCACTTCTTCGCTTCTGTGCTGTTGGGAACTGACATTTTTCTTAAATCTCCATATAGAAAGGGTAATTACTGCCTTCCCGTAGGAATGGGTCCTGTCCTGCTTTCTCTGTCCATCCCGCTAAATTATCCACCCATGGGTTAACTAAGTAATACTCTGAGGTGGAGTTACGGGCAACATACATCTTGCATGTCTCACCAGGGAGGGGCGGGGGATATGCAGTTTTTTACTCTGACTAGAGCCCATTGTCAGACAGTAATATAAATCAACAATACAACTTTAAAAGAAAATATCTAAAATATACAACACTCTACTTACTATACATGCATCAGCTAACCAGTTAATTAGTCATTGACAATATCACAATATTATCTGTATAGTGAGAACATGAAATCTTTTGACGCGTACGATACTTACATTCGTACAAGATGTCAGAAAAATACAGCGTTTTAAACAGGAAGCAAGAAAAGTGTTTGAGTAAAGATATCTGGCAGACGAAAACTTACCAGCCGTCTGGACCAAATATAAGAACTTATCTCACTACAAACATACAAGAATATATATAGACGATCAAATCGAGGTATGATCTACGTTACGTATAGACCCCAGGTCTATTTTTTTTAAGTATCCCAGATACTGACGTCTTTGGAGAATTGCGCTTGGACCCCGGGTCCTTTCTCAGACGTATCTTTAAGTCCCAGACATTAAAGATTCTATGGTATCCCTGATACCTGTTTTATGCTTTTACATAAAACTTCGTAATATTAAGTCCCGGACTTAAATATTACCTTGTCACGTGTTCCCGGAACACTGACACGGATTCAGCTTCAGTGTATGACCGCAATCCTGTATGGCAAAGACAGACAATAAATTCTCTATCTTACCATTCAGGGACGATCACTGAATTCCGGACATAGCCCCCAGCTGTAAGGATTTGACCTTATATTCATTAACCCTCGATGTGATGGCCTCTTAGACGTCTGGAGTGTAAATCTTTAGCCACAAGGTACATGCACAACACAAGCAGTAAAAATTCACACTGTTTTATTATGAGGTTAACAAAAGTATATAAGGCAATGCATATGGGTGTAACTGACATGTCGTTACACTCCCATTGGCTCGTTAATAGTTACCAGGCAGAACAGAAAAGGCGGATGTCCATATATGGGTTTTCTACAAGTTTCTCAAACATTTAACAAGGTTTTTGTAACACAGTATATTTGGGTAGAAAGAACAAGTTTCATCTGGTATGGAACTGACCTTGGATGCCAGACCCACACAGGCCTGGTATCTGTATGAGAGACAAAGGCACCTAGCACAGGGCAGCACGCATCCATGCAAACACATAAGAGTTCATATAGCATGTTTTAACCCTTCACTAGGGAAATAGAAATATTCACTTTTACACTGTAACTATTATAAGGAAATTGATCATATAAAAAGTAATATTTACAAAGACAGAAGAGCTAACCCTTCAGGTAGCTACACCCTGTATATAACACATGTAACTGTGACAGGGAAGGCGGCCCCTCTCAGCTCTGGTCCCATAGCAGCTGCACTCCCTGCACCTATGGTAGCTACACCCTTGTATATAACACATGTAACTGTGACAGGGAAGGCGGCCCCTCTCAGCTCTGGTCCCATAGCAGCTGCACTCCCTGCACCTATGGTAGCTACACCCTGTATATAACACATGTAACTGTGACAGGGAAGGTGGCCCCTCTCAGCTCTGGTCCCATAGCAGCTGCACTCCCTGCACCTATGGTAGCTACACCCTGTATATAACACATGTAACTGTGACAGGGAAGGTGGCCCCTCTCAGCTCTGGGCCCCATAGCAGCTGCACTCCCTGCACCTATGGTAGCTACGCCCTGTATATAACACATGTAACTGTGACAGGGAAGGCGGCCCCTCTCAGCTCTGGTCCCATAGCAGCTGCACTCCCTGCACCTATGGTAGCTACACCCTGTATATAACACATGTAACTGTGACAGGGAAGGTGACACCTCTCAGCTCTGGGCCCCATAGCAGCTGCACTCCCTGCACCTATGGTAGCTACACCCTGTATATAACACATGTAACTGTGACAGGGAAGGCGGCCCCTCTCAGCTCTGGGCCCCATAGCAGCTGCACTCCCTGCACCTATGGTAGCTACACCCTTGTATATAACATATGTAACTGAGACAGGGAAGGTGACACCTCTCAGCTCTCGTCCCCATAGCAGCTGCACTGCCTGCACCTATGGTAGCTACACCCTGTATATAATACATGTAACTGTGACAGGAAGGTGGCCCCTCTCAGCTCTGGTCCCCATAGAAGCTGCACTCCCTGACCTATGGTAGCTACACCCTGTATATAACACATGTAACTGTGACAGGGAAGGTGGCCCCTCTCAGCTCTGGTCCCCATAGAAGCTGCACTCCCTGTACCTATGGTAGCGACACCCTGTATATAACACATGTAACTGTGACAGGGAAGGTGGCCCCTCTCAGATCTGGTCCCCATAGCAGCTGCACCTGCACCTATGGTCACTACGTCCCTGTATATAAAGGGCCCTACACACATCGCTCGTGCAGTGTGGAGGCACCAGCGATGAACGATGCGCGGCCCCACGCTCGTTCATCGCTGGTGCCCCGTCGGCTGTGCATGCAGGCCAATATGGACGATCTCGTCCATATTTGCCTGCAGTTCTATGGAGCCGTGTGACGGGGGGAGACAAGTAACTTCACTCCCCCCGTCACTGCCCCCCAGCCGCCGGGTCGCCCGTATCAGCCGTCGGGCAGCTCGGCGGTGGATCAGCCAATGTGTAGGGCCCCTAACACATGTAACTGTGACAGGGAAGGTGGGCCCCTATCGGCTCTGGGCCCCTGCACCTATAGTAGCTATGCAGTTGGCTGCAGGAATATTTTCTCAGCAGGTTTTCACAGCGACTTCTGTAGTTGCAGTAACATACTGTAACATATTAGTTATACGCTGTGTGTGGCTAATGTTAATCTGTGCTGTCTGTGTAACACCAAGCATTGTCCCAGCTTTTCTCAGAGAGGGGAGAGTCTCTGGGCTGCACCAATGTTGCTGTAGGTAAGCTATAACGTGACTGAGCCAATAAGAGGACAGGAGGGAGGCACAGTCCTATAGGTGTCTAATAACTAACCTGCAATCTGCTGGTGGACACAGGAGTGAAAGAAAACATTGGTTTTCCTGACAGGAACTTGAGCGCTGACAACCAGCCAGCATGGAGCTCAGCACTGCTCTGATACTGGGACTCATCCTCCTGGTAATTCTATGGAGGAAACTGTCTCGGCCAAAGGGTTTCCCTCCTGGTCCCCCAGCCCTGCCCTTACTGGGCAACCTTCTGCAGATGGACTTCACAAACCCCCTGAAGAACATGAAGGAGGTGAGCGTACTGTAGGTCCAGAAAGCCTGGTTCTTCATTTGGTTTTGATAGTCATTTGAATGCTTGTAAGATTTGGTGCAATATCTACCGCCTGTATGATTCCGTCAGGTACAGCTATCCTTTTGCGTTGTCCAAAGTGATACATATTGTAAAATTAAGGACAATGGGGGTCATTCCAAGTTGATCGCTCGCTAGCTCGTTTTAGCAGCCGTGCAAACGCTATGCCGCCAACCACTGGGGAGTGTATTTTAGCTTAGCAGAAGTGTGAACGCCTGTGCAGCCGAGCTCTGCAAAAACAGTTTGTGCAGTTTCCGTGTAGCTCTGAACCTACTCAGCGCTTGCCATCACTTCAGCCTATTCGTGTCCAGATTTGACTCCACACACCCATCCAGCGAATGCCAAGCCACACCTGCGTTTATTCAGACACGCCTGCGTTTTTGCAAACACTCCCTGAAAACGGTCAGTTGGCACCCAGAAACGCCCCCTTCCTGTCAATCTTCTTGCGGCCGCCAGTGCGAAGGAAAACTTCGCTAGAACCTGAGCACAACCACAAAGAGCTTTGTACCCGTACGTCGCATGTGCACACTGCGGGGCATACGCATGCGCAGAAATGCTGTTTTTTCACCTGATCGTTGCGATGCGAAAATCAGCAGCGAGCAATCAACTCGGAATGACCCCCAATGTACAGTAGGTAGGTTGAAAAACCCAGTCTTACATTCAGAATGCTGATAAGTGTCCATATTTTGGTTTTTATTATAGGATTATGTAGGTTTACAATACTTTAAGGTCTATGTACTAAGCTTTTGAGAGAAATAAATGGACGGAGATAAAGTACCAATCAATCAGCTCCTAATTGTCATTTTTAATACCCAGCCTGTAACATAGCAGTTAGGAGCTGATTGGCTGGTACGTAATCTCTGTCCACGTTATCTCTCTCCAAGGTTTAGTACATAAGCCCCTATCCCTTTAAACCGGGACACTCATGATTTACAATGGTTCTGTAGCTGGCTGAATTCAAGCCTGCATTTCACTTTGTTTTAATCAGCCACAGAACCTGTGTAATTCAGGTACCATACTTTCAGGGAATTATAGGTACATTTTGGCTTGGTCTATTTAAGAAAATGCAATGATAACAAAGGGGGGAATTCATTTCTGCAGGAAGTGCCCTGTTGCACCGTCGCCATGCCAGGCTGCGCACATACTGGCCAATTACGGTAGTGCCAACATCACTTTTACTTTAAGGAGTGTGAGAAAACATGCGATACCAGCAAAACACAATGGTGGTCATTCCGAGTTGATCGCTCGCTAGCAAACGCTATGCCGCCTCCCACTGGGAGTGTATTTTAGCTCAGCAGAAGTGCGCACAAAAGGATCGCAGAGCGGCTACAAAGTTTTTTTGTGCAGTTTTAGAGTAGCTCAATACCTACTCAGCGCTTGCGATGACTTCAGACTGTTCAGTTCCTGTTTTGACGTCACAAACACGCCCTGCGTTCGCCCAGCCACGCCTGTGTTTTCCCTGAAAACGGTCAGTTGACACCCAGAAACACCCACTTCATGTCAAACACTCTGCGGCCGGCAGTGCGACTGAAAAGCATCGCTAGACCTTGTGTGAAACTACATAGTTCGTTGTAAGAGTACGACGCACGTGCGCATTGCGCCGCATATGCATGCGCAGAAGTGCCGTTTTTTAGCCTCATCGCTGCACAGCGAACTAATGCAGCTAGCGATCAACTTGGAATGACCCCCAATGAGCCTAATTCAAGGGTGATTGCAAAATAACATTATCCGCTAATGGGCAAAACCATGAGCACAGCAGGGGGGCAGATATAACATGTGCAGAGAGAGTAAAGGACCGTACTGACAGGGAGATGTGGAGGGAGATGTATGCTGAGCGTTCTATCACAGACTGCTCAGCACACATCTCTCCCCCCCCCCCCCACTCAGCACAGCGCGAAGCAGCAGCAGGGACGCCATCAGCGTCGAAGTACCAGACAAAAGCTCTGGGTGGCGACTGCCATATATAAGTATACTAGACAGGCGCTCTTCACACCGTCGAAAGGGGCTACGCCCCCTTAACCCCTGCACGCCTTGCTGGGGTTCAATATTTGTATGAGTATTACCTGCATTCCTAGGTTTGTTACTGGTTAAATATAGCATGATGAAAGGGCTTCCGATGGTGAAGGGGGTGTAGCGGGTGCGGGGGGGACCGCGGATGAGGCACAGAGTATGTAGATGCTGCGGGTGGAGGGGTGGTGTGGGACCTATAACTATGTGATTGTATGTGTAACAATATATAGGACACGGATAAGGATGTATGTGATATAGACATACCCACATGGGGAGGTATATGGTGTTATTAGACACAGAGGGGAGTGCTGGTACAATGCGGAGCAGGGACAGCTGTGTCCTCTCTCTACACCGTACCATCCTTCAGGTGTAGCAACACGGACATGTTGCGCACGCAATGTCTCCACACGGCCGCAGGTGCACCAGTCCCCTCTGCATGCGCTATATGCGCGGCCCCCTCAGGTGCAGTAGGAAGAGGGTGCGCAGGCTGGTGTTGCTCCCAGGGCTAATGGGCATGGGCAGCACGGTCATGTGCTTGGTGCTGGGCTTGCGCCCTGCGCTTGCTGAGTGAGGGATAGGGAGGAGGCGGCAGAGCGGAGCATCACCGATATACCGGTAACTACGGGGGGCACCGCAGGGGGTTATGGCTCCTGTCCTCCTGGGGAGGGTTTGTCAGGGAGGTATCAAGGAGCCGGTGGTATGGACCCTGTATGGGACGCAGGGTGGTAGGGAGAGGATACAGAGACGCGGGGCGGTAGGGAGGGGATAGAGAGACGTGGGGCGGTAGGGAGGGGATAGAGACGCGGGGCGGTAGGGAGGGGATAGAGAGACGCGGGGCGGTAGGGAGGGGATACAGAGAAGCGGGACGGTAGAGAGAGGATACAGAGAAGCGGGGTGGTAGGGAAGGGATGCAGAGACGCGGGCGGTAGGGAGGGGATACCGAGACGCGGGGAAGTAGGAAGGGGATACAGAGACGCAGAGCGGTAGGGAGGGGATAGAGAGAGGCGTGGCGGTAAGGAGGGGATACAGAGACGCAGGGCCATAGGGAGGGGATACAGAGATGCGGGAAGGTAGGAAGGGGATACAGAGACGCAGAGCGGTAGGGAGGGGATAGAGAGATGCAGGGCGGTAGGAAGGGGATAGAGAGAGGCGTGGCGCTAAGGAGGGGATACAGAGACGCGGGGCGGTAGGGAGGGGATACAGAGACGCGGGGCGGTAGGGAGGGGATACAGAGACGCGGGGCGGTAGGGAGGGGATAGAGAGAGGCGGGGCGGTAGGGAGGGGATAGAGAGAGGCAGGGCGGTAGGGAGGATACAGAGACGCATGGCGGTAGGGAGGGGATATAGAGACGCAGGGTGGTAGGGAGTGGATACAGAGACGCATGGCGGTAGGGAGGGGATATAGAGACGCAGGGCGGTAGGGAGTGGATACAGAGACGCGGGGCGGTACGGAGGGGACAGGGAGACGCGGGGCGGTAGGGAGGGGACAGGGAGACGCGAGGCGGTAGGGAGTGAATACAGAGACGTGGGGCAGTAGCAGAGCCTGCCCTAGGCATAGGCAAACTAGGCAAATGCTTAGGGCATTTAGTATGCTTAGGGGCACCAGCAGCTTCTGCTGATTAAAATGATATGCGGCATGCCTATATTCTGTGGAAATCACTGTAATGTAGCATTTCATATGCAGATACAGCCACAGTCGCACACAGAATATAGGCATGCTGCATATCATTTTAATCAGCATAAGCTGCTTGTGCATCCTAGCCACATAGTAATGCAAATAAGATGCATTTTCATAAACAAAAGGCACCCCAACATTAGCAGAGCTGCCAGCTGACTCATGCCAGGCATGTCCTGCAGAACTAGCGGCGGTGCTAGGGGGCACCAGCCCAAATCTTGCCTAGGGCATCATATTGGTTAGGGCCGGCTCTGGGCGGTAGGGAGGGGACAGAGAGACGCGGGGCGGTAGGGAGGGGACAGAGAGACGCAGAGCGGTAGGGAGGGGACAGAGAGACACGGGCGGTAGGGATGGGACAGAGAGGCGGGGCGGTAGGGAGGGGACAGACAAATGCGGGCGGTAGGGATGGGACAGAGAGGCGGGGCGGTAGGGAGGGGACAGACAAATGCGGGCGGTAGGGAGGGGACAGAGAGACGCGGGGTGGTAGGGAGGGGATAGAGAGATGTGGGGTGTTAGGGAGGGGATACAGAGACGCAGGGCGGTAGGGAGGGGATACAGAGATGCAGGGCGGTAGGGAGGGGATACAGAGACGCGGGGCGGTAGGGAGGGGATACAGAGACGCGGGGCGGTAGGGAGGGGATACAGAGACGCGGGGTGGTAGGGAGGGGATACAGAGACGCGGGGTGGTAGGGAGGGGATAGAGAAACGCAGGGTGGTAGGGAGGGGATAGAGAGAAGCGGGGCGGTAGGGTGGGGATACAGAGGCGTAGGGAGGAGGGGATACAGAGACATGGGGCGGTAGGGAGGGGATAGAGAGACGCGGGGCGGTAGGGAGGGGAAAGAGAGACGCGGTCGGGAGGTGAAAGAGTGCCGCGGGGCGTTAGGGAGGGGATAGAGAGACGCGGGATGGTAGGGAGTGGATACAGAGACGTGGGACGGTAGGGAGGGGACAGCAAGACACGGGGCGGTAGGGAGGGGACAGAAAGACGCGGGCAGTAGGGAGGGGACAGAGAGACGCGGGGCGGTAGGGAGGGGATAGAGAGACGCGGGGCGGTAGGGAGGGGACAGAGACGCGGGGCGGTAGGGAGGGGACAGAGAGACGCGGGGCGGTAGGGAGGGGACAGAGAGACGCAGGGTGGTAGGGAGGGGATAGAGAGACGCGGCGCGGTAGGTAGGGGACAGAGAGACGCGGGGCGGTAGGGAGGGGACAGAGACGCGGGGCGGTAGGGAGGGGATAGAGAGACGCGGGGCGGTAGGGAGGGGACAGAGAGGCGGGGCGGTAGGGAGGGGACATAGAGACGCGGGCGGTAGGGAGGGGACAGGGAGACGCGGGCGGTAGGGAGGGGACAGAGAGATGCGGGCGGTTAGGAGGGGATAGAGAGACACGGGCGGTAGGGAGGGGATAGAGAGACGCGGGGCGGTAGGGAGGGGACAGAGAGGCGGGGCGGTAGGGAGGGGACATAGAGACGCGGGCGGTAGGGAGGGGACAGGGAGACGCGGGCGGTAGGGAGGGGACAGAGAGATGCGGGCGGTTGGGAGGGGATAGAGAGACACGGGCGGTAGGGAGGGGATAGAGAGACGCGGGCGGTAGGGAGGGGACAGGGAGACGCGGGCGGTAGTGAGGGGACAGAGAGACGCGGGCGGTAGGGAGGGGACAGAGAGACGCAGGCGGTAGGGAGGGGACAGAGAGACGCAGGGCGGTTGGGAGGGGATAGAGAGACGCGGGCGGTAGGGAGGGTACAGAGAGACGCGGGGCGGTTGGGAGGGGATAGAGAGAGGCGGGGCGGTAGGGAGGGGATACAGAGATGTGGGGCGGTAGGGAGGGGACAGAGAGATGCGGGGCGGTAGGGAGGGGACAGAGAGGCGGGCGGTAGGAAGGGGACAGAGAGACACAGGGCGGTTTGGAGGGGATAGAGACACGCGGGGCGGTAGGCAGGGGATACAGAGATGCGGGGCGGTAGGGAGGGGATAGAGAGACGCGGGCGGTAGGGAGGGGACAGGGAGACACGGGGCGGTAGGGAGGGGATAGAGAGACGCGGGGCGGTTTGGAGGGGATAGAGACACGCGGGGCGGTAGGCAGGGGATACAGAGATGCGGGGCGGTAGGGAGGGGATAGAGAGACGCGGGCGGTAGGGAGGGGACAGGGAGACACGGGGCGGTAGGGAGGGGATAGAGAGACGCGGGGCAGTAGGGAGGGGATAGAGACAAGCGGGGCGGCAGGGAGGGGATAGAGACAAGCGGGGTGGCAGGGAGGGTCCCCAGTGAGGAAGCTGATTAAGAAAGGGGGGGAAGTAGTGGAGGGGGTGGACTTGTGTAAAGTGGTGACCAGACATAGATACAGTGGGCAGGATGGTTGGAGGGACTCACCGTTGGGGCTGTGGTAGATGTGGGTGGCTGCTGCAGGCTGTGAAATAGTCCAGTATCCAGAGGCGTCACCAGGTGTGGGAGAGCAGTCTGTACTATGACATTTCCTCCCCCGCTCGCACGGCCTTGCGGGTCTTTTCTCTCGCTCCGGGGGTGTTTCCGGCTTGCCTGTAGATGCTGGCAGCCCCCGGAGACTGGAGTGTGTGTGCCGGCTGTGTGACAGGAGGAGAGTGCTGCAGGAGATGATGTCACTGCAGCACTCGGCTCCTGACAGCGGGATGTGTGCGGAGGAGGCGGCGGGTGTGTGTACGCGGGGTAGGGAGGGCTATGAAGCCTTCTCCTGCGCCACCCGTCCCTCCTAATGTGTTTGCCGGGGACAGCAGCAGCTGTTGTTCGGCCGGCGCCGTGGCCGGGGACTCAGAGCTGCTGGGGGGGGGGGGGGGGGGGGAGGGGTGTGACATGGACAGGCAGCAGGAGCAGAGACTTGCTGCACATGTGGTGGGCGGGCTCTGTGACTCCGCCCACCACTGTGACTCCGCCCAGCGTTACGGCCAGGCGCAGAATCACAGATTTGGGCAAATATATAGGAGATACACAGGCTGTAGCCCACCAGGGGAAGATGCAGAAAGAGGACGATGAAAGTCCTGGGGTTGGCGACCAGATGGCCGAAGGCCGTCGTTACCTAGCGATTGCCTCTGCCTGAGGCAGAGGCGTTTGCTGGGTGGGAGGGGGCAGCACGGCGGTGTCGGGGTGCGGTCTGGCCACGCCTGTGTTTTCCAGGCGCAGTCCAGGCCCACGCAGCCGCTGCAACCCGGGGCACTGGCAAGCAACTCTCGGCCAGCAGCAGGAGCTGCGCTGGCCGGTAGTTACTCTTCAAGTGTAAAAGCAACGCTGCTGTGCGATGCTTTTGTACTTATGCGGGGGGGGGGGGCGGACTGACATGCAAGGCGGCGGGGTGGACTAGCCCTGTGCTGGGCGTCCCCCCGCATGTCTGGGGAGATGATCGTAGCTGTGCTAAATTTAACACAGCTACGATCAACTCGGAATGACCCCCCCATTGTCTTACAACGCTTCACACAAAGTGACACATATAATACAAATGTCAACTCACTCCCATGATTTATTAAGAGACAAGATAAGGATAAACCAAAAAACGGGGAAAAAATATATTCAAAAAGGATGGCACTAAAAGTGGGATATTAGCTTGTGTGGTTCACAGCAAAATCCAAGCGTGACCGTGTCCATCTTAGAGCTCTGTGGCGCCACCGTTGCTGCTGCAGAGTTGACTCTGTCCCAGGAGCCCGCGCTAACACCTGCAATAGGGGATAGGACGGCTCCCGCCTGGTTACCGCTCATCCTGCGCTGAAGCAAGCGACGGTGCACCCGCCACTGCTGCTGGACTGTGAGATGGGGACCACTAGTGAATGCTGATTCTGCCTGCTGCAGGTGGCTGAATCCATGAGTCTGACCATGAGTCACCAGATGGAGCCCAGCCAATTCACTGCGGGCTCCGGTCCCTGTAGGAAGGGGGCACCAACTCCAATTTGCCTCCAGGTGAATGGGGTGAACTTACTCCCCTGGTCTAGGTATACAGCTCTACAATTTACACCCGGAATACCATCGCCACATGATAGCAGAGAAAGCACAGAGAAGTAGCTTGGCAGTATTAGTAGTACATGTGAAAGTGCCATTACCCTAACTGTAGTATAATAATGTAAAGGAGTATCCTATAACATACTTGCCTACATTTGAAAAAGCATTTCAGGGAGATTGTGAAAGTAACACCTATCAGCGTGGATGTGCACGGCTACATCTGAGAGGCGTGTCATAAAAATGACTTGCATCCAAATGTAAATGAGCCCCAAAGTTAGTAAGATCTACTTGTTGAAGAAAAGACTCTCATATTTTTTAGGAATTGTTTGTGTAATGTGTTTTACAAGAGGTTCCATATACTGTAAGTAGCCAAAAGAATCCTTATTTAAAATGCATGTAGCCATCGAGATCATTGTGCCTTATAACAATGCAGGGAAATGGCACCGATGAACTCATCTGAATGTATGTATCTCTGATTTTATTTTTTTACCCCAAGTAAAATCAGGGAGATTGCTGGTCTATTCAGGGAGTGAGGGAGATTGCTACAATTTCAGGGAGTCTCCTGCAGAATGAGGGAGGGTAGGCAACTCTGTCCTATATACAAGACAGCATATTGTCTGGGCAGTTATTAATAACTGTAAAAGTGGCAGGTTCAATGTAAAATGTATTTATGCAACTATAAAAATAATAAAATAAAGATGGGGTCTATTTATCAAACTAATTTTGCCCAGAACAGTTTATTGTGGTTCTCAAACTCGATCCTCAGGTTCCCACACGGTTCACGTTTTCCATGTTACCCAGCAGCTGCACTGTGTATCACCAACTGTCACATTTGAAAAACCTACAGGTGACCTGCAAAACATGAACCGTGTGGGGTCCTGAGGACCGAGTTTGAGAACCTGTGCTTTATTGCATTTCAATACCTCTTATCACCTTTTTGGCCACTTTGGATCGTTATTGTTGGGTGTGTTAGAGTAAGCAAAAGGCCTAATGGAATTTTCTGAAAATGCTGAATCATAAAGAAAGCAAAAAAAAAAAAAAAAAAAAAAAAACCAAGATAGAATTTGCATAAAAGATAACACTGATATCAGAAAGTGTTAAGCGCTAATGGTGAAATGATGACACTTGTTACTGGATGCAGAAATACACTGTGTAATACCTGTTAGATGGGTGCAGCACGTGTGATCATGATAAGCCATTGTTGTGGCTATGACTGTGCGGATTGTATTATTACTCTGTCACATGACAGGCTGCTGATAGGCTGCATGGAAGCTCAGTGCAGATTACTACACGTTACCAACCAACGTTTCCCATCATTCCAAGAGACACTTTGCTGCTGAGTTCTGAGTGCGTCACACGTGATACTGTCTTGGTGGACCTTACAGTACTACAGTTCTCACCAGGCCTTGGTTTACAAACCGCTGCAATAATTCACTTCTACAATAACAAGTATTAACCTATACAGCATAGAGAAGAGATGATGAGAATAGGATGTGACAGGCAGGAATATGGTGAATTTCATTGTGCAAGTGGCCAGTATCGAGACATTGGGACATTGCAGGGAAAACATTTGTTATCTATCTATGTACATATAGATAGATAGATAGATAGATAGATAGATAGATAGATAGATAGATAGATAGATAGATATATGAGCGAGATAGATAGATAGATAGATACATAGAGATATGACATACATAGATAGATCGAGAGATAGATCGATAGATAGATCGATAGATAGATAGATAGATAGATAGATAACAATATGACCTAGATAGATAGATAGATAGATAGATAGATAGATAGATAGATAGATAGATAGATAGATAGATAGATAGATAGATAGATAGATAGATAGATAGATAGATAAAGATATGACCTAGATAGATAGATAGATAGATAGATAGATAGATAGATAGATAGATAGATAGATAGATAGATAGATATATGAGCGAGATAGATAGATACATAGAGATATGACATACATAGATAGATCGATAGATCGATAGATAGATCGATAGATAGATAACAATATGACCTAGATAGATAGATAGATAGATAGATAGATAGATAAAGATATGACCTAGATAGATAGATAGATAGATAGATAGATAGATAGATAGATAGATAGATAGATAGATAGATAGATAAAGATATGACCTAGATAGATAGATAGATAGATAGATAGATAGATAGATAGATAGATAGATAGATAGATAGATAGATAGATATATGAGCGAGATAGATAGATAGATAGATAGATAGATACATAGAGATATGACATAGATAGATAGATAGATAGATAGATAGATAGATAGATAGATAGATAGATAGATAGATAGATAAAGATATGACCTAGATAGATAGATAGATAGATAGATAGATAGATAGATAGATAGATAGATAGATAGATAGATAAAGATATGACCTAGATAGATAGATAGATAGATAGATAGATAGATAGATAGATATATGACCTAGATAGATAGATAGATAGATAGATAGATAGATAGATAGATAGATAGATAGATAGATAGATAGATAGATAGATAGATAGATAGATAGAGATATGACCTAGATAGACAGATAGATAGATAGATAGATAGATAGATAGATAGATAGATGGATAGATAGATAGATAGATAGATAGATAGATAGATAGATAGATAGATAGATAGATAGATAGATAGATAGATAAAGATATGACCTAGATAGATAGATAGATAGATAGATAGATAGATAGATAGATAGATAGATAGATAGATAGATAAAGATATGACCTAGATAGATAGATAGATAGATAGATAGATAGATAGATAGATAGATAGATAGATAGATAGATAGATAGATAGATAGATCGATCTATTCTGGGATCATCCACTACTTTGCTTTGCAGAACAGCGGTGATCAAAACCTTCCCAACCTTCCCGCTATCCGCGGGACACTGCAGCCTGTGTGAGGGACTGCGGGACAGTGTGTGAATAGCTGGAATGTCTCGCTGTAATCAGGACAGATGGGAGGCATGTAAAACTATTCATTGAAGATATTAAATGTTGGATCTAATTAACTTTTTTTTTGTTTGTTATACCTGAGTGCCACCCTATTCCTGTCCATCCATCCATCCATCCATCCATCCATCCATCCATCCATCCATCGGCCACTATATTAAGTACACTTACTTATTAATGCAAATATCCAATCAACCAATCAATCAATGAATCAATCAATCAATGAATCATGTAGCAGCTACTTAAACCATAAAAAAAAAATGCAAACATGGTCAAGAGGTTCAGTTGTTCAACATAAGAATGGGCAAGAAATGTGTTGGAATGATTGTTGTTGCTACAGTGGGTATTTGGGTGGGTCAGGGACTCCTGAGATTGTCAGGCAGATCAGTCTCTTTTCTTTACAGTGACTGAGGAGCAAAACAAAACCGTATCCACTGAGCGACAGCTTTGTGGAGGAGAACACATTGTCAGTGAGAGAGATATCAATCTGAGCAAATCACCGCAACCAATTGGTTCCTTTTGAATTGCTAGTGCAAGCTAGAAAATGACTACAAATTTCTCATTGGTTGCCGTGATTCTGTGCAAATCTATTGTAGATACAATGTTAGCAAATGATGCCAAATGTAAATTACTACGACAAATTCTCTTGACCTAACGTCCTTGTCTTCGTCAGTTCTCCAAGTCTTACGGTCCAGTGTTCAGCATCTACCTGGGGCTTACTCCGGCTGTGGTGGTTCGTGGGATAAAAGATCTTAAAGACGTTCTGGTTACTAAGGGTAGTGACTTCGCAGACAGGCCTCAGAACAGACTCACACTAGCCGTCTCAGGAGCCAGAGGTAAGTTATATACTATACATCAATGAACTCCCTTTATTCTTGGTCTCTGGCGAAAGATAGATATAGACAAACTGGTGCAGATTAATAGTAAGATGGTATTTAATAATAAAAAAAAAAAAGTGAAATTAATAAATTTAAAGTACTCAGGGGGACATGTACTAAGCAGTGATAAAAGTGGAGAAGTGAGCCAGTGGAAAAGTTGCTCATGGCAACCAATCAGAATTGACGTAACATGCATGATATGTCAGTGATGCATGTGACAGGGGCAGTGACATGATGTTAGGAGGGGAATGCAGGTAGCACAATCCCACACACTGAGAGTTATATAGTGGAAGTAGCATGGTCCCCCAGCAGCACAGAGTATATCAGGAGATACATAATGTGCTGCGCTATATAAGAAACTGTAAATAAATCGATCATTTCACAGGGGCAGTGACGTGATGTGAGGAGGGGAATGGAGGCAGCAGGAAGCCACAGACTGAGAGTTGTATAGTGGGAAGAGCAGGGTCCCTTGAGGGAACAAAAAGGTGTCCGCTCCACTACACAAAGTGCGTCAGGGAAGCAAGATACAGTATGCCTATATACAGTGCCAGATTAAGGTCCACATGGGCCTGGAGCTGAAATTTATGAAGGGCCTATTGCGCGCCACGCAGTGGGTGTGATTAGCGTCACAGAATTTCTACCTGGGAGGGTAGGGGTGTGTGGTGGCATACTACATCACTGCACTTCCACCTCATACTACATCTCTTAACTATGGTGGAGATGTATTAAGCAGTGATAAAAGTGGAGAAGTGAGCCAGTGGAACTGCTCTGTATACTTTTATAGTTTGCAAATGATAAATGTTACGTCAATGCTGATTGGTTGATGGGACAACTTCTCCATTGGCTCTCTTCTCCGCTCTTATCACTGCTTAGTACAATTACTACTACACTACATCTCTGCACTATGGGGCATATTTATTACAATCCACTTCTCAGATGTGAATAGAATGTGATAAATTCGACCAAAATCACATTGAGATGACTGAATTCATCACAAGGATGTATCAATTATCATATTCAGGGACAGAGCTTGTGAGAGAGCTCTGTCCCTGCGAAACTGGTTACAGTGAGATGGGCGAAAGCATGGGTCGAAGGGAGTAGTACCACAGGTGGGGAGTGAGGCAGAATAGTAGATGGATAGGTGGACAGGAAGATAGAGATACAGGTGGAGAGGGGGGAAAAGATACAGGTGTGAAGGGAGACAGAGATGCTTTTGGAGAGGTGGAGAGGGAGGTGGAAGCACAGGTAGAGAGAAGGTAGAACCACAGGTGGGGTGGAAGGCAGAGATACAGCTGGATAGGGGGACAGAGTCACATGTGTAAACGGGGCCATAAGCACAGGTGGTGAAGGGGGAAGGGACACAGTGGGGAGAATGAAGAGAAACAAGTAAGGAGGGGGCAAAGACCCAAGTGGGGAACGAAGCAGAGGCGCAAGTAGGAAGGCACAGGTGAGAAGAGGGGTGGACACACAGGCAGTTAAGGTGGCAGAGAGACAAGTAGTGAAGGTGGAAGAGACACAAGTGTGAGAGGTAGGCGGAAGCACGGGTTGAGAGAAGGCAGAAACATGTGTGGAGAGGGGGCAGAGACACAGGTGGGAAGGGGGTAGAGATAAGGTGGGGAGGGAGACAGAGACAGATGGGGTGGGGGTAGAGATACAGGTGGGGAGGGGGTAGAGATACAGGTGGAGAGGGGGCAGAGACACGGGTGGAGAGGGGGCAGAGATACAGGTGGAGAGGGGCAGAGACACGGGTGGAGAGGGGGCAGAGATACAGGTGGGGAGGAGGTAGAGATACAGGTGGAGAGGGGCAGAGACACGGGTGGAGAGGGGGCAGAGACACGGGTGGAGAGGGGGCAGAGATACAGGTGGGGAGGGGGCAGAGATACAGGTGGAGAGGGAGCAGGGATACAGGTGGGGAGGAGGTAGAGATACAGGTGGAGAGGGAGACAGAGATACAGGTGGAGAGGGAGCAACGATATAGGTGGGGAGGGGGCAGAGATACAGGTGGGGAGGGGGCAGAGATACAGGTGGAGAGGGAGCAACGATATAGGTGGGGAGGGAGCAGGAACAGATGAAGAGGGAGCAGAGATACAGGTGGGGAGGGGGCAGGAACAGGTGAAGAGGGAGCAGAGATACAGGTGGGGAGGGAGCAGGAACAGGTGAAGAGGGAGCAGAGATACAGGTGGGGAGGGAGCAGGAACAGGTGAAGAGGGAGCAGGAACAGGTGAAGAGGGAGCAGAGATACAGGTGGGGAGGGGGCAGAGATACAGGTGGAGAGGGAGCAACGATATAGGTGGGGAGGGAGCAGAGATACAGGTGAAGAGGGAGCAGAGATACAGGTAGGGAGGGAGCAACGATATAGGTGGGGAGGGAGCAGAGATACAGGTGAAGAGGGAGCAACGATATAGGTGGGGAGGGGGCAGAGATACAGGTGGGGAGGGGGCAGAGATACAGGTGGAGAGGGAGCAACGATATAGGTGGGGAGGGAGCAGGAACAGGTGAAGAGGGAGCAGAGATACAGGTGGGGAGGGGGCAGAGATACAGGTGGAGAGGGAGCAACGATATAGGTGGGGAGGGAGCAGAGATACAGGTGAAGAGGGAGCAGAGATACAGGTGGGGAGGGGGCAGAGATACAGGTGGAGAGGGAGCAGAGATACAGGTGGGGAGGGGGCAGAGATACAGGTGGGGAGGGGGCAGAGATACAGGTGGGGAGGGAGCAGAGATACAGGTGGAGAGGGAGCAACGATATAGGTGGGGAGGGAGCAGAGATACAGGTGAAGAGGGAGCAGAGATACAGGTGGGGAGGGGGCAGAGATACAGGTGGAGAGGGAGCAGAGATACAGGTGGGGAGGGGGCAGAGATACAGGTGGGGAGGGGGCAGAGATACAGGTGGGGAGGGAGCAGAGATACAGGTGGGGAGGGGGCAGAGATACAGGTGGAGAGGGAGCAGAGATACAGGTGGAGAGGGAGCAGAGATACAGGTGGGGAGGGAGCAGAGATACAGGTGGAGAGGGAGCAGAGATACAGGTGGGGAGGGGGCAGAGATACAGGTAGGGAGGGAGCAGAGATACAGGTGGAGAGGGAGCAGAGATACAGGTGGGGAGGGGGCAGAGATACAGGATACAGGTGGGGAGGGGGCAGAGATACAGGTGAGGAGGGGGCAGAGATACAGGTGGGGAGGGGCAGAGATACAGGTAGGGAGGGAGCAGAGATACAGGTGGGGAGGGGGCAGAGATACAGGTGGAGAGGGGGCAGAGATACAGGTGGGGAGGGAGCAGAGATACAGGTGGGGAGGGGGCAGAGATACAGGTAGGGAGGGAGCAGAGATACAGGTGGGGAGGGGGCAGAGATACAGGTGGAGAGGGAGCAGAGATACAGGTGGGGAGGGGGCAGAGATACAGGTGAGGAGGGGGCAGAGATACAGGTAGGGAGGGAGCAGAGATACAGGTGGGGAGGGGGCAGAGATACAGGTGGAGAGGGGGCAGAGATACAGGTGGGGAGGGAGCAGAGATACAGGTGGGGAGGGGGCAGAGATACAGCTGGAGAGGAAAGCATTAGGGAGGCCAATCCTGGGCTGTTTTTCATTCCCGGGATTCGGGATTGAAAAACACTCAATCCCGGGGTTGCAGTAGGGATCAGTGAAGGGTGTAGGGAGCAGCGCGTGAGGGAGGGTGTAGGTAGCGGCACGGGAGGGAATGTGTAGGTAGCGGTGCGGGAGGGAATGTGTAGGTAGCGGTGCGGGAGGGAATGTGTAGGTAGCGGTGCGGGAGGGAAGGTGTAGGTATCAGCGCGGGAGGGAATGTGTAGGTAGCGGTGCAGGAGGGAAGGTGTAGGTATCAGCGCGGGAGGGAGGGTGTAGGTAGCGGTGCGGGAGGGAAGGTGTAGGTATCAGCGCGGGAGGGAGGCTGTAGGTAGCGGTGCGGGAGGGAGGGTGTAGGTAGCGGTGCGGGAGGGAGGGTGTAGGTAGCGATGCGGGAGGGAGGGTGTAGGGAGCAGCGCGTGAGGGAGGGTGTAGGTAGCGGTACGGGAGGGTGTAGGTAGCGGCGGGGGAGGGGGGGTGTAGGTAGCAGCGCGGGAGGGAGGGTGTAGTTAGCGGCGCGGGAGAGAGGGTGTAGGTAGCGGTGCGGGAGGGAGGTGTAGGGAGCAGCGCGTGAGGGAGGGTGTAGGTAGCGGCGCGGAAGGGAGGCTGTTAGAGAGCACTGCACGGAGGGAGGGTGGGTGTAAGTAATACTACTTACTATTAGGCGGCTACCAATCAGGCCAATCCCGATCCCTAGAAAGCATAGATACTGGTGGAAGAGCAGCAGGGTAGGAGCAAAAATGGTGTCATGGGGCGGAGCATATCCACAGGAAGAGCTGTGACCCCTGTGATATTGGCTGCATTGTGAAATTCCTGACAACCAAGTATTAAACCTCTGTCCTAAGCAGTCAATTACTCACCACCACCCCCCTAGCATCCCCAATGATCCCCAGCTCTACTCACGTGCTGCCGATCTAGCTTCAAAAGTTCTGAACTTCAAGTTCTTACCCGGACATCGTGACTGCGGAGCTTCCAAACTTCCAACTGGTACAGGAGGCGGGCTTGTGACAGGTGCGGGAGGCAGAGTTTCTGACGGGTGCAGGAGGCGGAGCTACTGATGGCTGTGGAGTTTCTGACGGCTGCTGGAGGAGAAGCTTCTGTCGGGGAGCGGGAGCTTCTGGAAGGGGGCAGGGGCGGAGCTTCTGACGGCTGCGGGAGGCGGGGCTTCTGTCGGGTACTGTGGGCGGAGCTTCTGACGGCTGTGGGGGAGCTTCTGCTGCGGGAGGTGGAGTCTCTGTCAGGTGAGGGAGGCGCCGCTTGTCTGGTGTGCGAGGTGGAGCTTTCGCAAAAACGGGGGCGGAGCTTCTTACAGGTCGGGTGGCCCAGAGTCTGACTGTGAGATAGGAAGGAGTTTTGTCGGCTGGCTGAGGTGAGGGAAGGGAGTGAGCTGCTGGTGGTGACAGGAAAAACTTTTCCCTGTCAACACTGGCAGCACTGCAGGAGATCCTGTGGGCCTATTTTCAGTGGGGGGCCTGGAGCTGCAGCTCCATCCGCCCCATTGTTAATCCGGCCCTGCCTATATACTAGATCTCCAAACAATGTACATCAACGAACAACTATCATTCTAATTTACTATCCTCATCCCATAGCAAAGCACGGGTATTCAGCTATCTACAATGTTATTCATACTGTGTGTTTCATATTTACATTTATTTTTGTAAACAGATATTATTAAAATCCCGGGCACCGCCGGGCAGGAGTGGTGTGGTGGGTAAGAAAACTAACTGGACTCTGGCGTTACTCACCAGTTGCTTTTGTAACTCAGCAGAGGAGGAGGCTAATATCCGCTGCAATAAGATGGCGTCGGTCTGGTCACTGAGCCTTGCACAGGTACCAGACTGCCAGTGGAGTGGAGAGGGATCCAGAGGAGAAATGAGGAGGGGAGCAGGGAGCGGGTGGCAGTAAATGCGGTACTAGAGAGGGAGGGGAGGGAAAGACCCAGCAAGTAAGAGGCCCCAACAACAGGAATGTGCGCTCAGCCAACAACATAAACAGTCAGCCAGTATGAGGGGCAACAGTCGGGGTACTGCAGTGCAGAGTCAGACGTTCCAGCGGGCGGGCACAGGCGGCACTGCAGTCCAGTAATCACTCAGGCGGATGGCGGCACAACGGGCCACAGTGCAATGCTGCTCTGCAGCCACCGGGTGGGAGGGGACGGGGGCCGCGGCTTGCCCAATCACTGCTGGCCTCAGTGATCAGGACTCACAGGAAGAGAAGCTGCTGGGCCTCCCCCCTGTATACTGTATGTAACTCAGCCATACAACACACACTCACACAGATACTGACACTGCCCTTCCCATGATGTGTGTCCCTTGACGCCATACACACATGCAGCTGTTTCTGTGGCTCTGTCCTGCACACTCAGCTGTTGCCGGCAGAGTCATAGTATCCCGGGTGTCTGTGTTGGGGAAGAGGGACGCCGCCATTGGCTGCCTGATCACTGCTGGCCACAGTGATCGAGACTGAAAGGATGAAAAAAATTATAATTCAGTGCGTGAAGCGCCGGTGTGACATAACATGCACTTTGATTTGTTGCCCTGATTATCACACGCCTTAATAGTTGGGACACTTGTTATTGCCCTTTAGAATGTAAGCTCTCACGAGCAGGGCCCTCTTCCCTCATGTGCTTACCCTTTTCTTACTTTAATAATCTTCAGCTGCACCAAATCCAGCAGTCTTCTGCCACCTGATACTTATTCCAGTGTAATCTGCTGATGTAGCTATGTTTATTTACCCTGTACTTGTCCTATATTGTAGCCAACTGTAAGTTGCTGTTTTCCTAGTTGATTATTTGTTTATGTACTCTGTAATTGGGCGCTGCGGAACCCTTGTGGCGCCATATAAATAAAGGATGATAATAATAATAATAATAATAATAATTGCCAGTACTTATCTCCACAGGTCTGGTGCTTGCTCCATACGGCCAAGCATGGAAGGAGCACAGACGCTTCACCCTGTCCACACTCCGGAATTTCGGGCTGGGTAAAAAGTCTATGGAGGAGAGAATCTGTGAGGAGAGCACACACCTGATTCAGGAACTAAAACACAATAAAGGTGAGACTGACATAGCAAACGTTCTGCATCAGATATAAAGTGTGTTCCGTTCCTGTACCTCAGAGGACGTATGGCTATTCACACCACATTCCTATCCTCCCTGCATGACTCGGTTCTCTCTCCTATTCTCTCTCTCTCATGCCCCGAACAAGCCACTTCCCTATACAATGCATCCCTTACTTCTACTCATGCCTATGTCGCTCCGCCAACCACTATTCACCCTCGCAAATTAACACCTCAACCCTGGTACACCAACTGCACCAGGTATCACTTTTTTTAAAGTCGGATTGACATTGTTGGAAACGGGGCCGCAAATCTGACAAAACACGTGGATTGGCAGATAATCAGCTGATCCACGTGTTTTTCGACAAGTCGGAATTGCCGACCTGTCAGAAAAACGGCGGCCTATTTGAATAGGTCGGAACACTATCCGACCTAATAAAGTCGGAAACGGCCGTCTTTCCGATTTGAATTGAATACTCCCATTGTCTTCAACTGTAAGTTGCTGTTTTCCTGTTTTGATTATTTGTTAATGTACTCTGTAATTGGGCGCTGCGGAACCCTTGTGGCGCCATATAAATAAAGGAATGTAATAAATAATAATAATAATAATAACATGTAAGCGTATGTGCACCCTAATGCAGGCCAATCTTATATCTCCTTACAAAGAATTAAGGTTCAAAAAGGGTTGAGATTACCTAAAGCAGGGGTGGCCAACCAGTTAGAGGCAAAGAGCCAGAAAAGATCTGTAGGCAAGGGCAAGAGCCAGTATCTTGCGCGCGCGGAAGACGCGCGTGCAAAAATGGGGGTGTGGCCTAGTTTTCACAAAGCCACACCCATTTTGTGCGCACACCTTTCGTTATGACGTTTGTAGGAGTATGACCTTGTGTCCTAACTCCATTTTTAGTCATGTTGTACAGTGCCACATACATATAATGCCCCAGTACAGTGCCACATACATATAAAAATGTCAAAAAATGGGTGCCTCCACACTGCCAGAAACATATGTCCCCACAGTGCCAGATACATATATGCTCCAAAGTGCCAGATACATATATGCCCCACAGTGCCAGATACATATATGTCCCCATAGTGCCACATACACATATGTCTCACAGTGCCACATACACATATGTCTCACAGTGCCAGATACATATATGCCTCACAGTGCCAGATACATATAAGCCCCACAGTGCCACATACACATATGTCCCCACAGTGCCAGATACATATATGCCTCACAGTGCCAGATACATATATGCCTCACAGTGCCAGATGCACATTACCCCCCAGTGCCAGATATACATTTCCCCCCAGTGCCAGCTATGCCCCCAGTGCTAGATATATATGCCCCCACAGTGCCAGCTATGCCCCTAGTGCCAGATATATATGTCCCCAAAGTGCCAGCTATGCCCCCAATGCCAGTGTCCCCACAGTGCCAGATATGCCCCTAGTGCCAGATATAAATGTCCCCCCAGTGCCAGATATACATTTCCCCCCAGTGCCAGCTACGCCCCCAGTGCCAGATATAAATGTCCTCACAGTGCCAGCTATGCCCCTAGTGCCAGATATATGTCCCCACAGTGTCAGCTATGCACCCAATGCCAGTGTCCCCACAGTGCCAGATATGCCCCCCAGTGCCAGATATACATCTCCCCAGTGCCAGCTATGACCCCAGTGCCAGATATATATGTCTCCACAGTGCCAGCTATGCCCCCAATGCCAGTGTCCCCACAGTGCCAGATATACATGTCCCCCAAGTGCCAGATATACATGTCCCCACAGTGCCAGCTATGCCCCCAATGCCAGTGTCCCCACAGTGCCAGATAAGCCCCCCCAGTGCCAGGTATACATGTCCCCCCAGTGCCAGCTATGACACCAGTGCCAGATATATATGTCCCCACAGTGCCAACTATGCCCCCAATGCCAGTGTCCCCACAGTGCCAGATATGCCCCCCAGTGCCAGATATACGTGTCTCCCCAATGCCAGCTATGACCCCAGTGCCAGGTATACATGTCTCCACAGTGCCAGCAATGCCCCCCTTCCCCCGTGCTGCTCACTGCGCTGCTGCTGTCAGTGAGGGGAGGAGAGCGCAGCGTGCGCCTCTCCTGCCCTCACTCTCTGGCGGCTGTCTCCCTTCAATTGGGCGCCGGTCCATGAGCCAATTCAAAGCTCGCGGCCCGGCAGCCTTAGCTGCCGGTCTGCGAACTCTGATTGGCTCACGGACCGGCGCTGGATTGAAGCGTAACACCGCCGCCGGAGAGTGAGGGGCAGGAGAGGCACACGCTGCGCTCTCCTCCCCTCACTGACAGCAGCAGCGCGGTGTGCAGCACAGGGGAAGGGGGGGGGGGCGGGGGCAGCGGTACATAGGAGCCGGCTGAGCTGCTTGCGGCGGATGAAAGAGCTGCATGTGGTTCGAGAGCCGCAGGATGGCCACCCCTGACCTAAAGGATAAAAAAAAGAAAGGATAAAAAAAAGGGGCAGACTAGATGGGGCAAGTGGTTCTTATCTGCCGTCAAATTCTATGTTTCTATGTTTAATCTTTTGCATCCGGTGTAGACTGATACAAATGGTAGAAATGCGCACTGATAACAGTGAAGATGAGACGTTGCACACCATGGTGGTCATTCCGAGTTGTTCGCTCGGTAATTTTCTTCGCATCGCTGCGATTTTCCGCTTATTGCGCATGCGCAATGTTCGCACTGCGACTGCGCCAAGTAAATTTGCTATGCAGTTAGGAATTTTACTCACGGCATTACGAGGTTTTTTCTTGGTTCTGGTGATCGGAGTGTGATTGACAGGAAGTGGGTGTTTCTGGGCGGAAACTGTCCGTTTTATGGGTGTGTGTGAAAAAACGCTGCCGTTCCTGGAAAAAACGCGGGAGTGGCTGGAGAAACGGAGGAGTGTCTGGGCGAACGCTGGGTGTGTTTGTGACGTCAAACCAGGAACGACGGCCCTCATTCCGAGTTGTTCGCTCGTAAGCTGCTTTTAGCAGCATTGCATACGCTAAGCCGCCGCCTACTGGGAGTGAATCTTAAAATTGCGAACGAAAGATTCGCAATATTGCGAAAAGACATCTCTGTGCAGTTTCTGAGTAGCTCGAGACTTACTCTGCCAGTGCGATCAGTTCAGTGCTTGTCGTTCCTGGTTTGACGTCACAAACACACCCAGCGTTCGGCCAGACAACTCGGACTGACCACCATTGGGCCTAAATCAGACCTGTTCACTAGCAGGCGATGTTTGCACTGCTGCGATCAGATAGTCGCTGCCTACAGGAGGAGTGTATTTTCACTGTGCAAGTGTGCGATCGCATGTGTAGCAGAGTGGTACAAACAGATTTTGTGCAGTCTCTGCGCAGCCCAGGACTTACTCAGCCGCTGCGATCACTTCAGCCTGTCCGGGACCGGAATTTACGTCAGGATCCCTCCGTGCACTCGCTTGGACACGCCTGCGTTTTTCCAGACACTCCCTGAAAACGGTCAGTTGACACCCACAAACGCCCTCTTCCTCTCAATCTCCTTGCGATCACCCGCGCCAACGGATCGCACATTCCGGTGCATATGCATGCGCAGTTTGCACCTGATCGCCCGCTGTGCGAAAACGCAGCCTAGCGATCAGGTCTGAATTACCCCCATTGTTCCATGCACGTAGTATGGGAGCAACATATACTGTCTGCATCAGATCTCGTGTAGGCAGGTTTCTTACCACGTGTAACCGCTGCCACGTCCTTACACTGTACCGACACTGTCAGCGTCACATAATGATTTCTCACATGGCGGGCAGGATGCACTAAAAGAAAAATGCGGTAAAAACCCAGTTTTCAGGGTTTTTACCACATTTCCATATGCACTAACCCCCGCATCACAAGGCTTCAGTGCGGAGAGTAACGCCAGCTTTACTGGCGTTACTCCCAGCATGCTCCGCGGCTGCCGTGTCACTTTGCGCATGTGCAGGTGAACTCCCGGGGCCCAAAACCCGGAAGTCCAGTGACGGGAGCACATCGCAAAGGAAGAGCTGTACGGTGCAGTACTAATCGCTTATGTTAGTGCATATGAGATTAGTACTACTGTGATGTTAGTGTGATATCTGGCGGAATATATTCCACCTTCTTCGTGCATCCCGCCCGGTTACACTTAGAGTTTTTGAAGCCTTTATTGGTGCGCTCCTGCTTTGCAGCTGCTTGTATATTATTTTAAACTACGCTGACTGAGGGAGGGTTTCAGGGTTAAGTTGGTATCCGGTCTCTAGATCGACCACACTTAGGTCGACACTGTTTAGGTCGACCACTATTGATCAACAGTAAGTAGGTCGACAAGGACTCTAGGTCGATATGTTCTAGGTCGACATGACAAAAGGTTGACATGCATTTTTGGGACTTTTTCATACTTTACGATCCACTTGGACTACAAATGGGAATGGTAACCTGTGCCGACCGTAGTGGTAGCGGAGTCAGGCACCTTGCCCGAAGCATGGCGAGCCATGGGAGGGGACACGGTGCACTAATTGGGGTTCCCGGTCACTGTATGGAGAAAACGACACCAAAAAAAGTGCAAAAACTCTAGTACATCTTGACCTAGAGTCCCTGTGGACTTAGAAACCATGTCGACCTATAGTGGTCAACCTAGGCTCTGTCGACCTACGTGTGGTTGACCTTGCATGCCACACCCGGTTACGTTTAGGCTGCAGGGAGAGGAGGATTAGGGCGCGGGGGGGAGGGGGGGGGTCAGGCTGCAGGAAAGAAGGGTTAGGTAGGTTAGGGATTAGGGCTACTTACCACCTATGTGTCAGGATTCTGAGCGTCAGGATGTCACTGTCGCTATTCTGACTGCCGGCATTCCAACCGCAGGGATCCCGATACCATCCCCTCACTCTAATTCCTAGTTACGCAATGCCTTTCCTTTATTCATTATTAATTAGTCATGTTATCCTGTACTCTAATTATGGTATGAATTAGATGAGCGGGTTCGGTTCTCCGAGATCCGAACTTCACCTATTTTACACGGTTCCGAGGCAGCCTCGAATCTTTCCGCCTTGCTCGGTTAACCCAAACGCGCCCGAACCTCATCATCCCGCTGTCGGATTCTCGCGAGATTTGTATTCTATATAAAGAGCCGCGCGTTGCCGCCATTTTCACTCGTGCATTGGAGATTGACATGGCTGCGTTCTCTCCCTGAAAAGCTCCGTAATCTGCTCAGTGTGTTGCAAATATCTGTGCTCAGTGTGCTGCAAATATCTGTGCTCAGTGTGCTGCATTGTGGGGACTGGGGACCACCAGTATATAATTATAGTAGTACAGTACAGTAGGCCAATGCTGTATCTTGCAGCTCTGTGTCAAGTATACTATCTCTGTGCTGCATTATTGTGAGCAGTATATAGTAGGACAGTGCAGCATTTTGGTGACCAGCAGTATACATATAGTACAGTACAGTAGGCCATTGCTGTATCTTGCAGCTCTGTGTCACTTCTAGTATCCTGATCAGTGCTCAATATCTGCTGCATTATTGTGACCAGTATGTATACTGTACTGTGCGACGTGTGTTATACACCTGGTGATTTTATACGTCCTGTAATCTGTACTGAGTGATGTGTGAGATACACCTGGGGATTATACACCCTGTATACTGTACTGAGCGAAGTGTGAGATACACCTTGGGATTATACACCCTATATACTGTACTGTGTGATGTGTGAGATACACCTGGGGATTATACACCCTATATACTGTACTGTGCGATGTGTGTTATACACCTGGTGATTATACATCCTGTAATCTGTACTGAGCGATGTGTGAGATACACCTGGTAATATCTGTGCTCAGTGTGCTGCATTGTGAGGACCACCAGTATATAATTATAGTAGTACAGTACAGTAGGCCATTGCTGTATCTTGCAGCTCTGTGTCACTGCAAGTATCCATTCCATATCTGTGCTGCATTGTTGTCAGCAGTATATAGTAGGACAGTGCAGCATTTTGGTGACCAGCAGTATACATATAGTACAGTACAGTAGGCCATTGCTGCATCTTGCAGCTCTGTGTCAGACTCAGTTCTAGTATCCTGATCAGTGCTCAATATCTGCTGCATTGTTGTGACCAGTATATAGTAGTACAGTGCAGCATTGTGGTGACCACCAGTATATAGTAGTACAGTACAGTAGGCCATTGCTGTATCTTGCAGCTCTGTGTCACTTCTAGTATCCTGATCAGTGCTTAATATCTGTACTCAGTTTCAGTGCTGCATTGTGGTGACCAGTATACTACAGTACATTAGTCCAGTGCTGTTCTCGCTGCTCAGTGTCAGTTCTCCGTAGTATCATCAGTGATCAGTATAATCAGTGCGCTGTTAGACGTGTGCCAGTTTTCCGCCATTAGTGCAGTGGGAATTAGACAATTGATTAAATTATTGTGTCCCCGGTACAAAATCCCATCTAGATTCCACTTCACTTGGCAGGCGATAACAAGATTTTACCAATTAATATCAGTGATTTATAATTATTAATTACAGTGATCTTGCCATATAATTCCAGTGATTTTGTCATTTTCTTCCAGTGATTTGGACCAGTAATACCATTGATTAGAACGAATAATTCCAGTGATTTTGTCATTTTCTTCCAGTGATTTGGACCAATAATACCATTGATTAGAACGAGTAATTCCTGTGATGTTGAGGTGTTTGTGTCGCTTAGCTTAGCCGTCCAGCGACCACAGTGCACCTCTTTTTCTCTTTTCTTTGCATCATGTGCTGTATGGGGCCAATTTTTTTAAGTGCCATCCTGTCTGACACTGCAGTGCCACTCCTAGATGGGCCAGGTGTTTGTGCCGCCCTCTTGGGTCGCTTAGCTTAGTCATCCAGCGACCTCGGTGCAAATTTTAGGACTAAAAATAATATTGTGAGGTGTTCAGAATAGACTGGAAATGAGTGGAAATTGTGGTAATTGAGGTTAATAATACTATAGGATCAAAATGACCCCCAAATTCTATGATTTAAGCTGTTTTAGAAAAAAAACACCCGAATACAAAACACACCCGAATCCGACAAAAAAATTTCAGGGAGGTTTTGCCAAAACGCGTCCGAATCCAAAACACGGCCGCGGAACCGAATCTAAAACCAAAACACAAAACCCGAAAAATTTCCGGTGCACATCTCTAGTATGAATACACTGTGCTCTGTTATCAGGCACCTGGCGGACCTGCTTGTATATCTGGGCTTACCATCTACTGCTGCTGTCTTTCAGATAATCTGTA
Source organism: Pseudophryne corroboree (assembly GCF_028390025.1). Taxonomy (NCBI): domain Eukaryota; kingdom Metazoa; phylum Chordata; class Amphibia; order Anura; family Myobatrachidae; genus Pseudophryne; species Pseudophryne corroboree. The sequence continues at coordinate 328,263,828 of NC_086454.1, read as the reverse complement.
TGACCCGCACTTTGTCGTGGATAATGCTGTGTCCAACATCATTTGTTCCATTGTGTTCGGGAGGCGCTATGAGTATGATGACCCAACGTTCAGAGATATTCTTAACCTTGTCCATGAACATATGAAGCTGGCAACAGGTTTCTGGGCTCAGGTAAGTCATCTCATGTTGCCTTAACCTCAGGGGCGTAGCTATGCCAGACGGGGCCCCATTGCATACTTCCATGCTGCGGCACAGGCCCGGCTCCCGCTGCTGCTGCCATGCGTGCCCCCCACTCTGCCGCCCACCGTGGATTACTTCAAAGAACCCCTTCCCCGCAGCACTCACCATTGGGGCTACACTACCTTCTCATCCGCTCTCCCGGCCAGCCCGGCTCCACCTTGTATCTCCTTACAGACGCTGGGAGGAGGCGTGCCCGTGGTCCAGGGATGTCCCTGCAGACTCAGGCATGCTTCCTCCCAGCGTTATTCAGTATTCAGGAGAGGCGGAGCTGGTGGCCGGGTGAGTAGGTAAAAGATGCCAGTGCCGGCGCTCACTGAGCAACTAGGTGCAGGGGATGGCTCGGGCCCCAGAGACAATTCGGGGCCCCATAGCAGTCGCTTCCCCTGCACCTATGGTAGCTACGCCCATGCTTAACCTGATGGGTAGCAGTGAAATAATGAATATGTAATTTTGCTAAAAACACTTTGCAAAATAGAATACATGAAAATTTATTAATGGGACTATCCTATTTATCTGCCTCACACACTCATAGCTCTATTCCCGCGTTCTTGTTTTAAAACCAGCCACCAATAAATACAGGACCGCATTTGGAGGGCCAAACTACAATACTTGTATGTCCCAGGCTGAGCGCAAGATAGACGCTTATGTGCCTGTTGAGCACTGGCCAGCGCGCAATGCAAATTGGGTGATGATGATGACAATCTTCTGATTGGCTGCAACTTCATCCCTTTCATGGGCGTAACTATAGTGGTATTATGTATATGAGTACATAGGCAAACGCAGGGGGGGGGGGGTTTCTGGTTGCCCAGAAACCCCTCCTCTTGACAAGTGGCTCAAATTATGACAACAATAGCAATGGCATATAATATGATTACAAGAGCTGCCACCACATCATGCAGTGTAAGGGACAGAGCAGAGCTGCTGTATATGCCCAGTGGTAGTGGCTACTTCTACCAAGTTTGCTGTGTGTGTGGTTCTGACTCCTCAATCAGTGTGCTGGACCAGAAAGTAGCTGCCAGGAAGAAGAGACAGGAGCCTTACCATGAGGTGGGAGAATGTGTGCTTCGAAAGTGCAGGACTAGTTCTATCTATTATATTTGTGTATTTACAGTAGGTATTATGGAATGTTTAACCTTTTCCTAACCACTTATTTATATTATTTAAATATGTTTGATACAGCCTATACTATAGACCATCTATAGTGTTAAATATTAATACTGTATGGCAGAGTGGGAGATTGTGGACTGCATTTGGAAACCCCCCTCTAGAAATCCTGCGTTTGCCGCTGGAGTAACCAATTTGAGGCCCTAGGCAAGATTCTGGCTGGTGCCCCCTAGCACTGGCGCTAGTTCCACCTATGACCCGGCACCCCTCTCTCAGCAGCACCATCACCCAGCAGCACAGATCACAGTAGCAGCCAGCAACACCCATCATCAATCACCCACAGCAATCCTAATCCACAGAGCCGTAACTAGACATTTTGGTGCCCTGTGCCAGCCAGAGCAATGGCACACCCATATTTGAAATAGAGACAGCATGCACCAAATGCGTGCGCACCGAAAAAAAGCGAATGGTCTTGCTGGGAAGGAGCATTGTCACACAATTCAAATGACATTGCACACTAGTGTCCCTTATTCACGTTATATTACACAGTAGTAGTGACCTTTACACCAAATTATGCCACGCAGTATTAGTGACCATTACACCATGTTACGACACCCACAGTAATTTCAATTGCACCACATTATGCCCCACACAGTAATTCCCACTGTGCCACATTATGTTCCACACAGTAATGCCCAGACAACACCAACCTGTCCATGTCCATGGCGTCTGAGTTGGTGTCCAGATGCGATGGCGATAGCAGGTAAGCCTGTGTGCTGTAGCGTGACTGGGTGCAGGGGACTGGCAGGCACTGTAGGCATCTTGGGCCCCGCAGCAGCCGCATCCTCTGCACCTATGGTAGTTACGCTACTGGCAGTGAGGAAGGGAGAGGAGAGGGGAGCCTGTATGGGTCAGGGTTGGAGCAGAGAGGGGGCGGGAGTCTGCTTGCGAGATGGGGGTTTGAGGGTGAAGTTTGGAGCAGTAAGGGAAGTGAGGAGAGGGGAGCCTGTGAAGTGTTGGGGGGGGGGGGGGGGAGATGCCATGAAGGGGGGAGGGGGGAGAACTTGGAGCAGTGAAGGAAGAAAAAGAGAAGGAGAGGGGAGCCTGTGCAGGGGGAGGGGGTCTGGAGGCGGTGCTGCAAATGTGAGGGCGGAGTTTGGAGCACTTAAGGATGAGAGGAAAGGGAGAACCTGTGGGGGAGAGGGAACTTTATCAAACTGTACCGACCGCTGTCAAGCAGAAACGGGCATAGGTTTGGCATGCATGCCCCTAGGCCTTCCAAATGCCCTAGAGATTTTCCTAGTTTCCTAGGCTGGCTATGCATGTCAGAAAGATATTATACCCTCAGATACCCCATACCTATTATTATGCGGTGATGACAGTAATGATTTTCTATGCTTTACCCCTTAGCTGTATAATGCCGTTGGATTTGTCAAGCATCTTCCCTTACCACACCAGAAGATCTTCAGAAATGTCAAAATAGTTTTTGCATTCCTTGGAAAGGTGTTAGAGGAACACAAAAAAACCAGGGTGCCTGGACAGGCCCGAGACTACATAGACTTCTATCTGGAAGAACTGGATAAGGTAAGGCATTTGTCAAGAACGTTATACCCAATCTCTAAGACATCTTTGCCCCAAGGAGTGTAATAATGATCATTTAGATTTCTCCACTTTCAGTACCTCTGCGTCATCTGGCCATAGGGCCCTTAGACAGAGGACTGTGCAAAAGGTTTATCTGTATAAACTTATGTGTAAGAGAATTGTGGGGTCAAATACTGAGCTATTTATTTATAGGCTTACCCTAATAATATCCTGGGACACCTATGAATTACACAGGTTCTGTGGCTGATTAAAACCAGGTGAAATGCAGGCGTTTGTCGCTGCGGTGCGAACGGGTCCGGATTGCGCTTGTGCGGTAGCCGCACTGCGCATGCACAATGTTGCCCGGCGACAGGGGTCGCCGGGTGACGTCGCGTCCTACGAAAAAAGCGGTCGCAGAGCCGACCGCAAGAAGATTGACAGACAGACGGCGTTCCTGGGCGGATCCGGGACGTTTTCGGGGAGTGGTAAGGAAAACCGCAGGCGTGTCCAGGAGAACGGAGGGCGGATGTCTGACGTCAAAGCCGGCTCCAGCATCGCAGAGATCGTCGCACAGGGTAAGTAGGTATAGGGCTGAATTTTTTTTAGCTTAGCAGGGCTGCACAAGCGATCGCAGCCCTGCTAAGCGAAAATACACTCCCCCATAGGCGTGGACTAGTTGATCGCAGCAGCAGCAAAAAGTTGCTAGCTGCGATCAACTCGGAATGACCACCCAAGAGCCTGTATTTGAAAAGGCTGCAATATTTCGACCTGAGGGTATCAACCTTCAGCTGCTAAATGACGTATTGTGAGTTGCCAATATCTTAAGATGACTTTGTTAACGCGATGATAATGAACGCTGTGTCTCCAGTTTTTCTAAATTAATAAATCATTAAAATTAATGTGCTCTCCCAAAAAGATAAATAGGAAAATCGTGTATGCAACCTGAACTGAATAGCACTGAGACTCATCCTGGTGCTTCTTCGGTGGCAGATGCCTGGGTAATACTAGGACGTGATAAATAGGTATATGTCAGTGCCAGATGGCCATGCTTGAGTTTGTGGAACTACAATCACCAGCATGCCCTTGCAGCCAGTGACTGCTGGAACATTATTTTACCTTTTCTGTCTTTCTGGACATAGGTGGTGTGAGGCCACTGCTGCATAGTATTCATCTGGGCGTCTTTAGTCGTGGGTACGAGATAATTTATTTAGGCTGCCAGCAGATGACAGGGGTGTAGTACTGGTGACCGGCAGTCTCCTGACCGCCGGTCACCTTACCGACGCCGAGATCCCGGCGGGGAGGGGCGCCACGCTGCGCGCTGCGGGCGCCACGGGTTCTATTCCCACTCTATGGGTGTCGTGGACACCCACGAGTGGAAATAGTCCCTGTTGGTCGGCATGCCGACCATCGGGATAGTGAGCCGTCAGGATCACGGAGGAGGTCATGTGACTGTCGGTCAGCTGACCGGCGGTCGCATGAATGCCACCCGATGACAGGGCCCGATACTGGGTAACACTGCAACAATATGGTGGGTATTCAATTAGCTCCGATCATTTTGGAGCTATTGAATTCACCCCCCCTCCCCCTGTGTATTCAATAGCGGGCTGTTTTCGCTGTTTTTTTAAGGCATTTTCGCCAATGCATTTTTACTTTTTTTTTTTTTATCGAAAAGACATTGGCGAAAAATGCCTTAAAATCAGTGAAAATGGCCTGAGTTTTCACCTGCGCAGGTGAGAAAACATGTGGATTCACTGATCCATATTTTTCACTTCTGCCAAATTACTCACCTAGGCAAAAAAACGGTCATGCTATTGAATGGGGTGAAGCCCTAAAAAAGTAGTGAAAAGTGGAGTTTTTCCATCTAGACGAAAAAACGACCCTAAATGAATACAACCCCCCCCACCCCCCACCCCCTTGTAGGGTAAAACCGAAAGATTCTGGTAAATCAGGTGGTTTGTCCTAATCTGCGTAAGGTTTCAGCTAAACAGTATGTAATGTAGGTGTTTTATAACATAGCTAACAGTTTGGGGGCTTCATCCGCCTTACCAAAGTAAAGTAATGTAATGCTGCCAGATTAGGAAGATATTTTACAAATTCCCCCACCCCCTTTCCTTCCCTCCATCACCTAGCCTAGGTGCTGCAGTTTTTCTGGCCGCCAGTTCTGTAATACATGAACCGGCAAATCAATGGAAGCTGTACATGGCAGTGGCTGGGGAGGTGAGAGGTAGGTACAGTCACAAGTGGCTTGCTACTAGTTTATTTAGAATATTTACCTATGTGGGAGCGCAGCATGAAACATTTTTATTGAGAAGTGATGCGGGATGAAGAAGAAGGGAAGGACACCTTATCTATTTATGGCAGTTCTGGAGTTTTTGGAGAAAGATAACAACCTACAGTAATATGATCGACAGTCCTTCTCCATCTGAGGTGTAGCGTGAGTTGTCCAGCTGTCACTGACCCGTCTCTTTGTTATGTACTCAGGACCAGGACGGCAGGAACAAGCCAAGCTTTGATGCAGAGAATCTGTTCACGTGTATGGTAGATCTGTTTGTTGCTGGGACGGAGACGACGTCGGCCAGTCTGGAGTGGTCTCTTCTTTATCTGATGCTCCATCCGGACATTCAAGGTAAAATCTGTCCAAAATCTCATGGGCATTGTTGTGTGTTAAATAGTGTGGTAACATGAATATGATTATGGGGGGAGAGGTATCGAAGCTTGGAGTGAGGTAAAGCTCCAATGAAATGTTCAAACTTGACTGGAGGCTTCAATCATCTATGTGACTGTCAATATTAAATGTTATCTTCAGCGTCCGTAATGATACTTAGATGAGGTGGATGCGTGACTCAACATATAGAGGGACATGATCAGTGCTGAAAGTAGGATGGTACGGGGTGGTACGGAATACCATTAAGAAGTATGGTGGTGGTACGCAGCACCACCAGCCCACTGCTGGGGCATAATTTATAAGGGTAATTTTTGTAAAATGGTGTCACTGGCATATCTGTATGTAATAGGCAATATGTTGTGTGGTATAATGTGTAATGGGCATTATGGTGTGTGGCATAATGTATAATGTGTAATGGGGTTTATGGTGTGTGGCATAATGTGTAATAAGTATTATGGTGTGTGGCATAATGTGTAATAAGCATTATGTTGTGTAGCATAATGTGTAATGGGCATTACGGTGTTTGGCATAATGTGTAATGGGCATTACGGTGTTCGGCATAATGTGTAAGGGGCACTATGGTGTATGGCATAATGTGGCCATGCCCCTATTGTCATGTAGCCACTACCCTAGTTTCATGTGACTACGCCCCCTCATGACACATGACCACGCCCATTTTTACTATCAGTACCAGTAAGAAAACATTTCTACTTGCACCACTGGACATGACAATGTGAGTATTGCAATGTGGAATATTTTATTTCAGACAAGTGTCGGGAGGAAATAAATAAGATTCGGGGAGACAGAGAACATCTCGACTATGAGGACAGAGTGAGGATGCCGTACACACAGGCTGTGCTGCAGGAAGTCCAACGCTTTGCCTCGATTGTGCCACTGGGTGTCGCTCACTCACCCATAAAGGACGTGCAGCTGAACGGCTATACCATCCCAAAGGTGAGGATAATCCTTATAAACTAAGGAAATATGTTGGGTCACATCCAATCAGCGAGTATTTACTTTGATAGCCCTACGGTTCATGCAAAATTTGTACATTGCACTAATCTCTAAACCTTATGTGTAAAGGAATCTCACTGTCCCATTTAGGATTTTTATATTAGTGTAGGGCGCTGGGTCGTATATACAGCAGCAAACCTTCAATCATTTGTGCTTAGTAAGTATATGATGATCAGGGGTGTCAGACCTCTGGTCTCTAGTGATGAGTTGTTAGCAGAATTCTCGCTTCAAATTACCGCTCTAGTCACCCCTACACGTTATACTAAAACACGCACACACGTCAGTGACAGGCTTTCATTCCGACATCGAGACGTATGCCCATCAGCCTGGATTGCCCGTAGACACTGGAATTATGTTAATGAAGGACAGAACGATTATGTATTTCTTCCAAATATGAAATGACAATAGAACCTTAGACTAAATCTAACTACTTTGCAGTAATGTATGTATGCACTAAGACCGAGAAACACAATTCATGGACTGGTATACCTCTGTGGCACACTACACACTTACGGTGTTTTTTTTTCTGTCAGGGAACGATGATTATAACAGACCTGTCCTCAGTGCACTATGACGAGAGCCAGTGGAAATACCCACATGAGTTTAATCCAGAGAATTTCCTGACCAAGGAGGGAGAACTGGAGAAAGTTGACTCCTTCCTGCCCTTCTCTGCAGGTAACAGCAATGGCTTCCAGGGGTGGGAGAGGGGGTGTTAAAAACACTAATGAGCATGTAAGTCCACAAAATACATTGCAGTGACAATTCTGATTATAAATGTCCATGATTGTGCAAGTAATAATAAGTGAGTTGACAGTAAAGTTTTTGGGCACACAAAGGTCTCTTCTCTATGCAAAACCTTATTGGCTAACAGTGTATTAACTTATACATACTGTGGCAGGAGAGGTACTTTGCCACCTGTAAGCTACACACAGGGTCATGGGGGTGGATGGGAAGTGTGGATGGACCAGGTTCCCATCCATTTGGCCCAGACTAGGTCTTATAGGCTTCTTCATCAGCCAGCACCTGGGTGCTGGGTTTAAAGCAGAGTCTCTCCCATGAGTCAGGGCTCCTGATGGCAGTTAGTGTCCAGGTGATAGGCCTGCTAGGGACAGTGGGATCCGGAAGACTGGGGCACTAGTGTCAGGATGCCGGAACCTGAAGGGTTCCTTATTAAGTAAGAGGGAGTGAGGCAGGGCCTAACCTCCCTGGTAGTTTATACTGAAGATAGTGATCTTTGTTTATGTATATCTTTGTTTTTGAGCTACCTGAATAAAAGGTATTTGTTGTTTTTGTACAAGCCTGGAGTCGGTCGTTGGTGGAATTTTTGTAGCAGAGCACATTCTAGCAAGACTCCTGTTACAATACATATTAAAGCCTAATGTTTCCACACATACTGTAACATTGCAGATAAAGGGTAAACAGCTGGGGCTCCCTGAATTTGGCCACCTACCTGTATCACCAGAGTGGACATACAATACATTCTTTCAATCTTAGTACAGGCCATCTGGCAGGATCAGTCCCTGTGTTGCCAACTTAAGTTTTGATTATAAATGTCCATGATTGTCCTTGAGAAAAAATATTATGCCCTTAAAATTGGGTCCAGGTTTGGGGTGAAAGGGTCTACTCGGATTGTGTCAAAAATCAAATATCAGTTCATATAAATGGGTTAATTTATCAATGAGTGATAAATTTCATTGTGAGTGATAAATTGCACCATCCAATCAGCTCCTAACTACCATGTTACAGACTGTGTTTGAAAAATGACAGGAGCTGATTGACTGGTGCAATTTATCACTTCCAGTGAAATTTATCTCTCATTGATAAATGAGCCTTATAGTCGGCTGCACACAGAACCTTCCTCAGCGCCCAATGGTGGTCATTATGATTTGAACGCTCGCTCGCAGTTTTTAGCAGCCGTGCAAACGCTATGCCGCCTCCCACTGGGAGTGTATTTTAGCTTAGCAGAAGTGCGAACGAAAGGATCGCAGAGCGGCTACAAAGTTTTTTTGTGCAGTTTTAGAGTAGCTCAATACCTACTCAGCGCTTGCGATCACTTAAGACTGTTCAGTTCCTGTTTTGACGTAACAAACACGCCCTGCGTTCGCCCAGCCACGCCTGCGTTTTTTCTGTAACGCCTGCGTTTTTCCGAATACTCCCTGAAAATGGTCAGTTGACACCCAGAAACGCCCACTTCATGTCAATCACTCTGCGGCCAATAGTGCGACTGAAAAGCTTCGCTAGACCCTGTGCAAAACTACATCGTTTGTTGTAATAGTACGTCGCGCGTGCGCATTGCGCCGCATACGCATGCGCAGAAGTGCCGATTTTTAGCCTCATCGCTGCACAGCGAACGAATGCAGCTAGCGATCAACTCGGAATGACCCCCATTACACAGTATATTCATTGCATCTATAATTGGATGAGCACGTCTGAACCGGGGCTACTACTGCTATTGAATAGGTGAGGATCTCAATGCAATTCACCAGGTTTATGAAGAAACATGGAACAAAGAAATAAAACAAATATAGTGTAGTATGTCAACCACACAACAATAACAAGTCCCAAAAAGCTTTCTATCCGGTATCCCCTTGATTCGTGAAACGTGAGAAATGAGCCTTAGATGCAGTTGCGCAAGCAGGGGGTTTTCTGAGTACCCAGAAACCCCCCCCTGATGGACCACACATTTTTTTTCAGCATTGGTCCGGACGGCCGTCAATTGTAGCCCCGCCCCCTCGCGGCTATTTGCCGCGATTCGCGGGTCTGTCGGGAAGGGGCGGAGCCAATATGAACAGATTCGCATGTAATTGAGTCATATTGGTTCCTTCCCCTCAACGCCGACCCGCGAATCGCAGCATTTAGCCGAGAGGGGGCGGGGCTACAGTTGCCGGACCAATTATGCCATGGTGGCTTATTTTTTAAGCATGCTCCAGTCCAGCCCTGCATTAATAACAACTGTAGCATCCTCTTCCTTCAGGACAGGGCAGTTTCCAAATGTAAGTGTACTGTATGTGGTGTGTAATTGTGTATGTGTGTATATGTATGTGTTCCATGTGTATATTTATGTGTACGTGTTCTGTGTATGTATAGCGATCTATGTATGTATTGATGTGTTCTATGAGTGTGTGTACTGTATATATGTATGTTTGTGGTGTTCTATGTGTGCGTTTGTGTGTATGTGTTCTATGTAATATATGTATTATATATATCTACATGTGTGTGTGTGTGTGTGTGTGTGCGCACGAACACACTTGTGCGCACATAGAAGTAACACCCCCCCTTCCACATTAATCCTGCGTTTACCCCTGAGGGGGGTATCCTGTGCGCAGGATCTAGAGTGATAAGATACTCATAATGAATGTATCTGCAGATGATATATGGGGACAAGCATAGGTAAACGCAGGGGGGATATCCAGTTGCCCGATGTTCGGCACAGTGGGAAATTGCGGATTGCATTTGGAAACCCCCCTCTTGAAATCCTGCGTTTGCCCCTGAGATGGCGTACCGTACTCACACAGTGGATAGCCACCATAGACCCATAAAGGTATCTTTGTGGTTGAGATCCCACCCTCTTACTGGTCGATTCTAGGAATGTAGGTGCATACCCGAACTCACACTTCAGGAAATGATGGCAAATATATCAAGGTATCTTTAGTCCACCTTAACGAGTATATTGGGAAAGCGTACCCCACTCACAATAATGCGAACTGCTACCCTCACATCAAGGTATCTTTACATTGGACGTGCTTCCAGGTAAAAAAACTTCCAATCCAATCCACATTTGTGAAAAAGGGGTAACAAATTTATTAAATAGACAAAAAATGGTCCATAAAACACATGAAAAAAACATAAAAAGGGAGGTACTTCTGCACAACACCAAATAAACCCATAGGTGTGTAGATGGAAAAGTAGAGACGGGCGTTCCGGACTGCCCACTCACCATTACCCAGGTAGGGTAGTGGTGAGTGGGCAGTCCGGAACGCCCGTCTCTACTTTTTCATCTACACACCTATGGTTTTTTTTGGTGTTGTGCAGAAGTACCTCCCTTTTTATGTTTTTTTCATGTGTTTTATGGACCATTTTTTGTCTTTTTAATAAATTTGTTACCCCTTTTTCACAAATGTGGATTGGATTGGAATTTTTTTTACCTGGAAGCACGTCCAATGTAAAGATACCTTGATGTGAGGGTAGCAGTTCGCATTATTGTGAGTGGGGTACGCTTTCCCAATATACTCGTTAAGGGGGACTAAAGATACCTTGATATATTTGCCATCATTTCCTGAAGTGTGAGTTCGGGTATGCACCTACACTCCTAGAATCGACCAGTAAGAGGGTGGGATCTCAACCACAAAGATACCTTTATGGGTCTATGGTGGCTATCCACTGTTTGAGTACGGTACGCCATCTAGGACTCATTTCTCACGTTTCACGAATCAAGGGGATACCGGATAGAAAGCTTTTTGGGACTTGTTATTGTTGTGTGGTTGACATACTACACTATATTTGTTTTATTTCTTTGTTCCATGTTTCTTCATAAACCTGGTGAATTGCATTGAGATCCTCACCTATTCAAGAGGAGAAACATTGGCCTATAATCATCCTAAAATAAGGGACGTACTGTCCTTAGCGCTTGATTATCATGTACAATTTCTTATTTTTTTGTACTGCCATATTGTTTTAGAAGTAAGGTGAAACTTCTGAGAATTGTACTTAGTCAGCAGCTTCAGCGCCTGGTTGTGATACACGCAAACCCATTTCATTGTCACTACTACTGCTATTGTCTGACCATTCTTCTATGTCCTCTTAGGGCCTCGAGTTTGTCTGGGGGAGAATCTCGCCCGCATGGAGATCTTCCTTTTCTTCACCGCTATGCTGACGCACTTTGAGTTCCAATGGCCAGACAAGTCGCCCCCGGACCTCACACCAGTGTTTGGAGTTTCTCAGGCTCCTAAACGTTTTAAGATGCGGCTGGTGCCGCTCACATAGAACAGATCGTCAGATACGTGGGGAGGAAAATCACGCCTCACGGCTCCCCTGTGCTTCAGGAATACCAGCTCTGATTTGCCGCTGAAGTTTCTTTGATACTAGTTTTTCGCTTGTATTACTCAGAATGTGACTCATGTATACTGTAAATCTGTATGTGTAAATCTATCTCCTGTTTGTCACTGGGATGGAACATTTGTATAATGACAGTACTAATACATACACTGATTTGTGCAGACCGGTGATAAAAATATTTTGAAATATGGTGAGTCTACATCTGTGAGATTATTGGGTGGTAGTTTGCGGCAATGTTTACATTTGCCTTTATATGGCCATTTATGAGAAAGCAAAATGTATGGATGCACAGCGCTTCACGGTTTGTGCTAATTCTCTTATTTCTCTTTTGTTACTTGACTTGACTGGTTTAAAATGGGGTTGATTCGGTGTGGGTCATTAGATCGACAGTGTCTAGGTCGACAGTCACTAGGTCAACAGGGTTTGAAGGTCGACATGTTCTAGGTCGATAGGTCAAAAGGTCGACACAAGTTTTTCATGTTTTTTTGGTGTAGTTTTCTCCGTACAGTGACCGGGAAGCCCAATTAGTGAACCGTGTCCCCTCGCATGGTCGCTTCACTCGCCATGCTTCGGGCAAGGTGCCTCGCTCCGCTGCCGCAGCGTTCGGCACAGGTTACTGTTCCAATCGTAGTCCACGTGGATCGTTAAGTATGAAAAAGTTCAAAAAAAGAAAAAAAATTTGAAAAACGACCTAGAACATGCCGACCTAGAAACCCTGTCGACCTTGAAAACATGTCGACCTAGTGACTGTCGACCTATAGTGGTCGACCTAGACACTGTCGATCTTCAGACCGGATCCCGTTGATTCTACATAAGTCATTGGATATGAAAATGTATAATAAAGCCACAGAATTTCCCTTTAGGACAACGCCCCTTAATGATAGAAAACCAATCACAATAGCTTCCTAGAAACATTAATTCCAGGAGACAGGGGGACATATGTACTAAGCCTCAGAGAGAGATAAAGGGGGACATTTACTAAGCAGTAATAAGAGCGGAGAAGTGAGCCAGTAGAAAACTTGCCCTATCAACCAATCAGCAGCTCTGTATCATTTTATAGTATTCAAATTATAGATGTTACTTCAGTGCTGATTGGTTGCCATGGGCAACTTCTCCACTGGCTCACTTCTCTGCTCTTATCACTGCTTAGTAAATGTCTCCCTAAGTTGAGAGAGATAAAGTACCAACTAATAGCCTCCTAACTGTCATTTTCAAACACAGCCTGTAACACGGCAGTTAAGAGCTAATTGGTTGGTAGTTTATCTCTCTCCGCTTTATCCTAGGTTTGGTGCATCTCTCCCACAGTCCCCCAGCTTATCACAGCAGCACATGTCGCAGCATAAGCACTGTGGGAGCCCATTTCTGCATGTATATAGGCCCTCATTCCGAGTTGTTCGCTCGGTATTTTTCATCGCATCGCAGTGAAAATCCGCTTAGTACGCATGCGCAATGTTCGCACTGCGACTGCGCCAAGTAACTTTACTATGATGAAAGTATTTTTACTCACGGCTTTTTCTTCGCTCCGGCGATCGTAATGTGATTGACAGGAAATGGGTGTTACTGGGCGGAAACACAGCGTTTCAGGGGCGTGTGGCTGAAAACGCTACCGTTTCCGGAAAAAACGCAGGAGTGGCCGGAGAAACGGTGGGAGTGCCTGGGCGAACGCTGGGTGTGTTTGTGACGTCAACCAGGAACGACAAGCACTGAAATGATCGCACAGGCAGAGTAAGTCTGGAGCTACTCTGAAACTGCTAAGTAGTTAGTAATCGCAATATTGCGAATACATCGTTCGCAATTTTAAGAAGCTAAGATTCACTCCCAGTAGGCGGCGGCTTAGCGTGTGTAACTCTGCTAAATTCGCCTTGCGACCGATCAACTCGGAATGAGGGCCATAATGTCAGTGTATTATCAGGCTGCACGCCCTGTAGTGAAAGTGTGAGGGGTGTAGAGATGAAGATATTGTGGGCAGATTTATTAACCCTGGATTTATTAACCCAGTAACACATTCCTAAGTCAGCTGAGAGATGGGCCTCTTGCTTTGTTTCTTGGCCACCAGGCTGCTTCCTTTCCAAACACATGGGCAGATTTATTAACCCTGGAGAAGGGATAAAGAAGTGATAAAGCGGTGATAAGTGGAAGGTGATAATGCACCAGCCAATCAGCTCCTAACTGTAATTTCTCTAACGTCCTAGTGGATGCTGGGAACTCCGTAAGGACCATGGGGAATAGCGGGCTCCGAAGGAGGCTGGGCACTCTAGAAAGATTTATGACTACCTGGTGTGCACTGGCTCCTCCCACTATGACCCTCCTCCAAGCCTCAGTTAGATCTTGTGACCGGCCGAGGTTGGATGCACACTAGGGGCTCTCCTGAGCCCTTAGAAAGAAAGTATAGATTTAGGTTTTTTATTTTCAGTGAGACCTGCTGGCAACAGGCTCACTGCAGCGAGGGACTAAGGGGAGAAGAAGCGAACTCGCCTGCTTGCAGCCGGATTGGGCTTCTTAGGCTACTGGACACCATTAGCTCCAGAGGGATCGACCGCAGGCCCAGTCCTTGGTGTTCGGTCCCGGAGCCGCGCCGCCGTCCCCCTTACAGAGCCAGAAGCAAGAAGAGGTCCGGAAAAACGGCGGCAGAAGACATCAGTCTTCACCAAGGTAGCGCACAGCACTGCAGCTGTGCGCCATTGCTCCTCATGCACACCACACACTCCGGTCACTGAGGGTGCAGGGCGCTGGGGGGGGGGCGCCCTGAGCAGCAATATAAACACCTTGGCTGGCAAAAATACATCACATATAACACCCAGGGCTATATGGATGTATATTAACCCCTGCCAGATTCCATAAAAATGCGGGAGAAAAGTCAGTGAAAAAGGGGCGGAGCCTATCTCCTCAGCACACTGGCGCCATTTTTCCCTCACAGCTCCGTTGGAGGGAAGCTCCCTGGCTCTCCCCTGCAGTCTACACTACAGAACAGGGTTAAAACAGAGAGGGGGGGCACTAAATTTAGGCGCAGTATAAATTATATAAAAGCAGCTATAGGGGACATAACTCAGTTAGTCCCTGCATTATATAGCGCTCTGGTCTGTGCTGGCATACTCTCACTCTGTCCCCCCAAAGGGCTTTTGTGGGTCCTGTCCTCATTGGAGCATTCCTTGTGTGTGTGCGGTGTGTCGGTACGGCTGTGTCGACATGTTTGATGAGGAGACTTATGTGGAGGCAGAGCAGATGCCGATAAATGGGATGTCGCCCCTGTGGGCCGACACCAGAGTGGATGGATAGGTGGAAGGTATTAACCGACAGTGTCAACTCCTTACATAAAAGGCTGGATGACGTAACAGCTATGGGACAGCCGGCTTCTCAGCCCGCGCCTGCCCAGACGTCTCAAAGGCCATCAACGCTCCCTCAGATGGCAGACACAGATGTCGACACGGAGTCTGACTCCAGTGTCGACGAGGTTGAGACATATACACAATCCACTAGGAACATCCGTTACATGATCCCGGCAATATAAAATGTGTTACACATTTCTGACATTAACCCAAGTACCACTAAAAACAAAGGGTTTTATGTGTGGGGAGAAAAAGCAGGCAGTGTTTTGTTCCCCCATCAAATGAGTGAATGAAGTGTGAAAAAGCGTGGGTTTCCCCGATAAGAAACTGGTAATTTCTAACAAGTTACTGATGGCGTACCCTTTCCCGCCAGAGGATAAGTTACGCTGGGAGATATCCCCTAGGGTGGATAAGGCGCTCACACGTTTGTCAAGGTGGCACTGCCGTCTTAGGATACAGCCACTTTGAAGGTACCTGCTGATAAATAGCAGGAGGCTATCCTGAAGTCTGTAATTACACACTCAGGTACTAGACTGAGACCTGCAGACTGCTGCAGCGTGGTCTGTACCCCTTTCAAACAGGGATACTATTTTGCGAACATAAGACGTCGTCTTATATATGAGGGATGCACAGAGGAATATTTTGCCGGCTGGCATCCTGAATTATTGCAATGTCCATTCTGTCAGGAGGGTATTGGAGACCCGACACTGGACAAGTGATGCTGACTTTAAAAGGCACATAGAGCCTTATAAGGGTGAGGAATTGGTTGGGGATGGTCTCTGGGACCTCGTATCCACAGCAACAGCTGGGATGAAAATATTTTACCTCAGGTTTCCTCACAGCCTAAGAAACGCACTGTATTATCAGGTACAGTCCTTTCGGCTTCAAAAAAGCAGGCGGGTCAAACGAGGGAAGAGGGAAAAAGCTGCACCAGCAGCCAGTCCCCAGAATCAAAATTCTTCCCCTGCTTCCTCTGAGTCCACCGCATGACGCGGGGGCTCCACAGGCGTAGCCAGGTACGGTGGGGGGCCGCCTCAAAAATTTCAGCGATCAGTGGGCTCGCTCACAGGTGGATCCCTGGATCCTTCAAGTAGTATCTCAGGGGTACAAGCTGGAAGTCGAGGCGTCTCCCCCCCGCCGTTTACTCAAATCTGCCTTGCCGACAACTCCCTCAGGCAGGGAGGCTGTGCTAGAGGCAATTCACAAGCTGTATTCCCAGCAGGTGATAGTCAAGGTGCCCCTACTTCAACAAGGACGGGGTTACTATTCCCCACTGTTTGTGGTACCGAAACCAGCCGGTTCGGTGAGACCCATTTTAAAATGGAAATCCTTGAACACTTACATAACAAAGTTCAAGATGGAATCGCTCAGGGCGGTTATTGCAAGCCTGGACGAGGGGGATTACATGGTATCCCAGGACATCAAGGATGCTTACCTGCATGTCCCTATTTACCTTCCTCACCAGGAGTACCTCAGATTGTGGTACAGGATTGCCATTACCAATTCCAGACACTACCGTTTGGACTGTCCACGGCACCGAGGGTGTTTACCAAGGTAATGGCAGAAATGATGATACTCCTTCAAAAAAAAAAAGGGAGTTTTTATTTATCCCATACTTGGACGATCTCCTTATAAAGGCAAGGTCCAGGTAGTAGTTACTGGTCGGAGTAGCACTATCTCAGGAGGTGCTACAACAGCATGGCTGGATTCTGAACATTCCAAAGTCACAGCTGGTTCCTTCCACTCGCTTACTGTTCCTGGGGATGATTTTGGACACAGAACAGAAAAAAGTGTTTCTCCCGCAGGAGAAAGCCAAGGAGCTGTCATCTCTAGTCAGAGACCTCCTAAAACCAAAAAGGGTATCGGTGCATCGTTGCACACGAGTCCTGGGAAAAATGGTGGCTTCATACGAAGCAATTCCATTCGGCAGGTTCCATGCGAGGACCTTCCAGTGAGACCTCTTAGATAAGTGGTCGGGATCGCATCTTCAAATGCATCAAATGATAACCCTGTCTCCAAGGACCAGGGTGTCTCTACTGTGGTGGATGCAGGGTGCTCATCTTCTAGAGGGCCGCAGTTTCGGCATACAGGACTGGGTCCTGGTGACCACGGATGCCAGCCTTCAAGGCTGGGGAGCAGTCACACAGGGAAGAAACTTCCAGGGCCTATGGTCAAGTCAGGAGACTTCCCTACATATAAATTCTGGAACTGAGGGCCATTTACAATGCCCTAAGTCAGGCAAGACCCCTGCTTCAAAACCAGCCGGTACTGATACAGTCAGACAACATCACGGCAGTCGCCCATGTGACCCGACAGGGCAGCACAAGAAGCAGGATGGCAATGGCAGAAGCCACAAGGATTCTCCGATGGGCGGAAAATCACGTACTAGCACTGTCAGCAGTGTTCATTCCGGGAGTGGACAACTGGGAAGCAGACTTCCTCAGCAGACACGACCTACACCCGGGAGAGTGGGGACTTCATCCAGAAGTCTTCCTGCTGTTGGTAAACCGTTGGGAAAGGCCACAGGTGGACATGATGGCGTCCCGCCTCAACAAAAAGCTAAAGAGATATTGCGCCAGGTCAAGGGACCCTCAGGCGATAGCTGTGGACGCTCTAGTGACACCGTGGGTGTACCAGTCGGTTTATGTGTTCCCTACTCTGCCTCTCATACCAAAGGTACTGAGAATAATAAGATGGCGAGGAGTAAGAACGATACTCGTGGTTCCGGATTGGCCAAGAAGGGCTTGGTACCCGGAACTTCAGGAAATGATATCAGAGGACCCATGGCCTCTGCCGCTCAGACAGGACCTGCTTCAGCAGGGGCCCTGTCTGTTCCAAGACTTACCGCGGCTGCGTTTGACGGCATGGCGATTGAGCGCCGGATCCTGAAGGAAAAGGGTATTCCGGAAGAAGTCATTCCTGCGCTTATTAAAGCCAGGAAAGATGTTACGGCAAAGCATTATCACCGCATGTGGCGGAAATATGTTGCATGGTGCGAGGCCAAAAAGGCCCCCACAGAGGAATTTCCACTAGGTCGATTTCTACATTTCCTGCAAGCAGGAGTGAATATGGGCCTAAGTCTAGGCTCCATTAAAGTACAGATCTCGGCTCTGTCGATTTTCTTTCAAAAAGAATTAGCTTCAGTACCTGAAGTTCAGGCATTGTGAAAGGAGTGCTGCATATTCAGCCCCCGTTTGTGCCCCATGTGGCACCTTGGGATCTCAACGTGGTGTTGAGTTTTCTTAAAATCACATTGGTTTGAGCCACTAAAAACCATGGATCTAAAATATCTCACGTGGAAAGTGGTCATGTTATTGGCCTTGGCTTCAGCCAGGCGAGTGTCAGAATTGGCGGCTTTATCATGTAAAAGCCCTTATCTGATTTTCCATATGGATAGGGCAGAATTGAGGACTCGTCCCCAATTTCTTCCTAAGGTGGTGTCAGCGTTTCACCTGAACCAGCCTATTGTGGTGCCGGCGGCTACTAGTGAATTGGAGGACTCCAAGTTGCTAGACGTTGTCAGGGCCCTGAAAATATATGTTTCCAGGACGGCTGGAGTCAGAAACTCTGACTCGCTGTTTATCCTGTATGCACCCAACAAGCTGGGTGCTCCTGCTTCTAAGCAGTCTATTGCTCGCTGGATTTGTAGTACAATTCAGCTTGCACATTCTGTGGCAGGCATACCACAGCCAAAATCTGTAAATGCCCATTCCACAAGGAAGGTGGGCTCATCTTGGGCGGCTGCCCGAGGGGTCTCGGCTTTACAACTTTGCCGAGCAGCTACTTGGTCAGGGGCAAACACGTTTGCAAAATTCTACAAATTTGATACCCTGGCTGAGGAGGACCTGGAGTTCTCTCATTCGGTGCTACAGAGTCATCCGCACTCTCCCGCCCGTTTGGGAGCTTTGGTATAATCCCCATGGTCCTTACGGAGTTCCCAGCATCCACTAGGACGTTAGAGAAAATAAGAATTTACTCACCGGTAATTCTATTTCTCGTAGTCCGTAGTGGATGCTGGGCGCCCATCCCAAGTGCGGATTGTCTGCAATACTTGTAAATAGTTATTGTTAACTAAAGGGTTATTGTTGAGCCATCTGTTGAGAGGCTCAGTTGTTTTCATACTGTCAAACTGGATATAGTATCACGAGTTGTACGGTGTGATTGGTGTGGCTGGTAAGAGTCTTACCCGGGATTCTAAATCCTTCCTTATTATGTCTGCTCGTCCGGGCACAGTGTCCTAACTGAGGCTTGGAGGAGGGTCATAGTGGGAGGAGCCAGTGCACACCAGGTAGTCATAAATCTTTCTAGAGTGCCCAGCCTCCTTCGGAGCCCGCTATTCCCCATGGTCCTTACGGAGTTCCCAGCATCCACTACGGACTACGAGAAATAGAATTACCGGTGAGTAAATTCTTATTTTTTCAAATCTGTAATGATTGGCTGGTGCGTTATCACCTTGCATTTATCACTGCTATATCCCTTCTCCAGGCTTAATAAATCTGCCCATGTGTTTGGAAAGAAAGCAGCCTGGTGGCCAAGAAACAAAGCAAGAGGCCCATCTCTCAGCTGACTTAGGAATGTGTTACTGGCAGCGGTATAAATGCCTGATGTATACAGGGTCGGTCTGGCCCACAGGGGTACCAAGGAAACCACCGGCTGGCCCCACTGCCTGAGGGCCCACTCCTTCCTCTAGGGATCAGGTTCCAGACTGTGCACTTGTATTATACATGGTAGATATGTTGCATTACACTGCACAAGACTATTGTGTATTTCAAGCCTCTGTGGAGGCTGGCCACACACCCTTTGTAGGCTGGCCACACCCATAAGTATGGGCCCCTATCACTGCAATCCCCTGGTGGGCCCTTCATACCCCAGTCTGACACTGGATGTATAGATAAAACACTCTAAGGATCATCAAGAAAAACTGACACCCACACACATATAGTGAAGTATGTATAGAACTTACCCAGAGTGTATTCAGGAGTGATGCCAATGTCAGTGTGCCCAGATATGCAGCAGCAGGGACAGCGCAACATATAATGTAGCATGGACAGTAGGCTGGTAAGTATTGGTTTATTGGTCAATAGGCACCTATCCGGTAGAGTTTTAGTTTTGGATTTGGCACAAAAGTGGGCAAAGCCTAAAGTAGACAAGGGCAATGAAAAAGTGGCGTCCGGTTTGTTCTAAGGGTTTGTAATAATGTAATGTTCAATGACCGTTGGACCTTACCGTATAATATGGAAGTTAGGGATCGGCGTGTTTGTGCCTGTAGGGCTCGTCATGCTGGGGGCATGCTTACTGCTTCCAATCTGCTTCCCATTTCTCTTTCTCTACTGTTTGGAAAGTGGAATCCATTCACCACTCCCAACCTTTCCCCACCATGGGACCATTCTCAAAGCATGGGGCTATCCTGGTAAATCTGAAACACTTGGGGGTCTGCTAATGAGGCCTGGTTCACAGATTAGTAGTCACCAAGAAGGTAACTATAAGATAAGAAAGGGAGCCAGGTTCAGTGCACAAGTAGCCATCAGTAGAGGTGCAATCATCGAACTAATCAGAAATAGAGCCAAGTTTGGGACACATAATAGAAATGAGGAGAAGACAGAAGCAGTAAGGGGTCTATTTATTAACATTATTTTTACTAAAATAATGTGAAAAACTGAGTTTTCTGTTTTCTCACCCTTTTCACATTATTTTAGTATCGCCCGAATGTATTAAAGGGCATTTGGAGCAGTTTTCATGAAAAACTGCTCCAAACCCTTTAATTAACTTTTTTTTTTTTTAGTAACCCACATCGCATTCCTCATACTTATTATGGGAAATGTGATGTGGCCGAAGTTACTAAAAAAAAAAAATGGGAAAAAATACCGCAGTGTACCCTGTGATAATCTCGCCAGCTCAGGCTGGCGAGTTCACAGGGCAGCACTGCGATAATGTGGCATTTGCCCAGCTTTCTCTGCCTCTGGCAGAGAAAGATGAGCGGGGACCAGGCTCCAGTGATCAGCTATGTGTGTCCGATGGAAACACAAGCTGATCACAGTGTAAGAAGTTTTTAAAAAAAGTAAAAAAAACCAAAAACCATACTCACCTGTCTAGGGAGCCGGTGTCCGCTGCTCCGGTTAGCGCTGCCGTGCGCCGGGTCCCCCATGTGCTGCAATGTGACCCCGCTGCGGTCCAGTGCCGGGCAGCCCAGCAGAAGCAGCGCGGACCGGCTCCCTGGACTGGTGAGTATATTGATCTTCTTGAGGTAGGTCCGCGGCGCGTGGGGGTAGTCGCAACTGGGGGGGGGGTGTTGACCGGGTGGCGGCAATGTCGGCGGGGGTGGTGCATGAGCAGCAGGACATCGGGGTATTTTTTCTGAAAAATACCCCGATGATGCTGCGGAGTATCATCGCAGGGACAGAGCTTGACCGCAAGCTCTGTCCGTGTACGCAATAATTGATACATCCCTGCAATGTAATCAATTATCGCAGTGCGAGTTTGGGCGATTTTATCACCTGTCATCCGCATCCTGGATGCGGAGGGTGATAAATAGGCCCCTTAGTCTGAAACAAGCCACGGTGTCAGTACATAGATATGGTAATACTGAAGAGGGAGCAGGCAGAAGCGGGTATTCATAGAGCCAGGATTAGTACACAGTCAGACAATTGCAGGAGTACAGGATCAGCTTCACCAGAACACCAGTAATCACCTAGCAAGAGGCGCTAGTTTAGGTCCCTTGTTATGGTGATCGGAAACATAAATCTGTGATTTAAAATAAGAAGCTGCAGCCTTCACATGTGCAGATTAGGTCCTTGGATGCTAAGGAATTATGCTGGTGACTAAACCTCTAAGCTTTTGGGCACTAAATTTAAGTCCTTCAGAGGCATACTGATTGAGCAGGATTACAAAACAGCAGATCTGCACAGGGAACAGTGGACAAAGGGGGTAATTCCAAGTTGATCGCAGCAGGATTTTTGATAGCAATTGGGCAAAACCATGTGCACTGCAGGGGGGGGCAGATATAGCATGTGCAGAGAGAGTTAGATTTGGGTGGGTTATTTTGTTTCTGTGCAGGGTAAATATTGGCTGCTTTATTTTTACACTGCAAATTAGATTGCAGATTGAACACACCACACCCAAATCTATCTCTCTCTGCACATGTTATATCTGCCTCCCCTGCAGTGCACATGGTTTTGCCCAATTGCTAACAAAAATCCTGCTGTGATCAACTTGGAATTACCCCCAAAGGGCAGGGCCGAAACTAGGATTCGTATCATCCGGGTCAAGGCAGTATTTTAGTGCCCCCCCCCCCCCCCTCCCCCCAAACCCAAAGACCCCGCCCAAAGAAATGAAAAATAATAAAATAAAATAAAATAAACAATTAGGTTGGACGCAAAAACAAGATCTACAAGTTAGTTTGAGTACTGTTCTAATATACAGTGTGTGCGTGTGTGCGTGTGTGTGTGTGTGTGCGTGTGTGTGTGTGTGTGTGTAGATAGAAATATAGGTATGCACCCAAATATATATATATATATATATATATATATATATATTCAAATGTCAAAAAGCACAACAATATATTTAGTGGGAAAGTGGAATTATTAATTACCCTGCATCTGGCATTAATGTGCACACAATACAGTAGAGGATCACATAATCTAGTGTGGATAATATTCAAGGATATATATATTAGTGATGAGCGGATTCGGTTTTACTCGGTTCTCAAAACCGAATCTTATTGGCTCACTGATGTCACGTGTTTTGGATAGCCAATAAGATTCGGTTTTGAGAACCGAGTAAAACCGAGTAAAACCGAATCCGCTCATCACTAATATATATATGTATATATCTATATATATATATAAATATATACTGTATATACACACATATATACATAAAGCACACTGACGCCAGATGCCGGGTAATTAATAATTTCACCTTCCCACCAGATACATGCCTGCATTTGGATTGTGAGTGCGCAGTCTAATTGAACTTGTACCTGCATGGAGCATCTTTGGAGGCCAATGCTACAACAACTGTGCTGCTGGCTGGGACATGATGGGCGCACCCGTGCCTCCACTCAAGCCTTCAGGAAAGTCCCAGGGGAAGCTCCTGATTGTGCTCAGACAGCGATGACCACTGGCTGCGCTCCCTGGTGACCTGAAGCAGCTCATCTGCTGTGTGAGCAGAGGCGTAACTCTGGGAGGCAACGGAGTCATCTGCCGCCGGGCTCCTGCTCTGAAGGGGGCACCTCTCCTCCCATTCTGTGACACCATTGAATTAAGTTGATAGCTGCTACTATCTTAACAGTGGGCAACTTCCTCACTGGTCCCTGCACCTTACAAATCACACTCTTTTTATTATACTTTCTGTACACATTTTACAAGTGTCATACCCAGGATTAGAAACTATGACCTATTACACTGGAAGCAGACACCTTACTGATGAAGCTAGTTGCTCCTGTATAGAAAATATGAGAATTCGAACTATATGAAGTTACTTCTCTGACAATTACACGTAACTTCATATAGTTAGAATTTTCATGCTTCCTGTGCAGGAGCAAATAGCTCCATCAGTAAAGTGCCTGCTGTCAGTGTAACAGGTCATGGGTTCTAATCCTGGGTATGATTACTAAGAAATGTGTGATTTAAAATAAAAGACTATGAAATGTGTATATATACAGTATATACACTTTTTTCAGAACACTCCACACACACACTTACTTATCTAAATATTAGGGGGGCACCAATATTTATCTCGCCTCCGGGCTACTGAGACGAACTTACGCCACTGTGTGTGAGGGCTGCCTCCTGCCTCAGTGTTGCTGCCTTGTTGTTGTGTGCCTGTGGCCAGGGACTGGCGGAAGCTGACTGGCGGCCGGGGACTGGTGGAAGCTGACTGGCGGCCGGGGACAGGCGTAAGATGACTGGTGGCTTGGGACTGGCGGAAGCTGACTGGCGGCCGGGACTGGTGCAAAATTAGGTCGGCGGCAGGTGACTGACTGCCGCGGACTGACTGAGACGGCAGTGGCTTCAGCAGCGCAGTCACACATACCAAGCGCAATAGTCAGGCTATCCCTGCTCTCTAGCGCCCCCCTCATTCCGGCGCCCAGGGCGCATGCCCCCTTAGCCCCCCCCCCCCTAGTTACAGCCATGCAAAGGGGGTAATTCCAAGTTGATCGCAGCAGGATCTTTGATAGCAATTGGGCAAAACCATGTGCCCTGCAGGGGAGGCAGATATAACATGTGCAGAAAGAGTTAGATTTGGGTGGG
Source organism: Pseudophryne corroboree (assembly GCF_028390025.1). Lineage (NCBI taxonomy): Eukaryota > Metazoa > Chordata > Amphibia > Anura > Myobatrachidae > Pseudophryne > Pseudophryne corroboree. Next base: position 328,239,612 of record NC_086454.1, on the reverse strand, counting down.
TTATTTTATTTCTGTGCAGGGTAAATACTGGCTGCTTTATTTTTACACTGCAAATTAGAATGCAGATTGAACACACCCAACCCAAATCTAACTCTCTCTGCACATGTTATATCTGCCTCCCCTGCAGTGCACATGGTTTTGCCCAATTGCTAACAAAAATCCTGCTGCGATCAACTTGGAATTACCCCCAAAACCTGATGCAGTAACATACAAATAAATGGTAGACACTGCATATAAGCAGGCCCAGATTTATCACCACCCTTCCCAACCACTACTGTACACCCCATGGCTGTAAATCTCCATTTGACTGCATTAGATACTGTGCTGGGTGACAGGGCAGGTAGCTGATGCTGCACAGAGAAGTGATGGGGCATCCAAATTCAATTCCCTGTGCAGTTTTCTTTGTACTATGGGCCTAGGGGGTAATTCTGAGTTGATCGCAGCAGCAAGTTTGTTAGCAGATGGGCAAAACCATGTGCACTGCAGGAGGGGGGGGGGGGGTAGATGTAACATGTGCAGAGAGAGTTAGATTTGGGTGGGTTCAACTGAAATGTAAATTGCAGTGTAAAAATAAAGCAGCCAGTGTTTGCCCTGCACAGAAAATAAGAATTTACTCACCGGTAATTCTATTTCTCATAGTCCGTAGTGGATGCTGGGGACTCCGTAAGGACCATGGGGATTAGCGGCTCCGCAGGAGACTGGGCACAACTATAAAGAAAGCTTTTAGACTACTGGTGTGCACTGGCTCCTCCCACTAAGACCCTCCTCCAGACCTCAGTTAGGATACTGTGCCCGGAAGAGCTGACACAATTAGGAAGGATTTTGAATCCCGGGTAAGACTCATACCAGCCACACCAATCACACCGTATAATTCGTGATACAATACCCAGTTAACAGCATGATAGCAACTGAGCCTCTCAACAGATAGCTCAACAATAACCCTTTAGTTAAGCAATAACTATATACAAGTATTGCAGACAATCCGCACTTGGGATGGGCGCCCAGCATCCACTACGGACTACGAGAAATAGAATTACCGGTGAGTAAATTCTTATTTTCTCTAACGTCCTAAGTGGATGCTGGGGACTCCGTAAGGACCATGGGGATTATACCAAAGCTCCCAAACGGGCGGGAGAGTGCGGATGACTCTGCAGCACCGAATGAGAGAACTCAAGGTCCTCCTCAGCCAGGGTATCAAATTTGTAGAATTTTGCAAACGTGTTTGCCCCTGACCAAGTAGCAGCTCGGCAAAGTTGAAGAGCCGAGACCCCTCGGGCAGCCGCCCAAGAAGAGCCCACTTTCCTCGTGGAATGGGCTTTCACTGATTTAGGATGCGGCAGTCCAGCCGCAGAATGTGCAAGCTGAATCGTACTACAGATCCAGCGAGCAATAGTCTGCTTAGAAGCAGGTGCACCCAACTTGTTGGGCGCATACAGGATAAAGAGCGAGTCAGTCTTCCTGACTCCAGCTGTCCTGGAAACATAAATTTTTAGGGCCCTGACTACATCCAACAACTTGGAAGCCTCCAAGTCATTTGTAGCCGCAGGCACCACGATAGGTTGGTTCAGATGAAAAGCTGATACCACTTTGGGGAGAAACTGGGGACGAGTCCTCAATTCTGCCCTATCCATATGGAAAATCAGATAAGGGCTTTTACATGACAAAGCCGCCAATTCTGAAACACGCCTGGCCGAAAACCAAAGCCAACAACATGACCACTTTCCACGTGAGATATTTCAAATCCACGGTTTTCAGTGGCTCAAACCAATGTAACTTTAGGAAATCCAACACCACGTTGAGATCCCAAGGTGCCACTGGAGGCACAAAAGGGGGCTGAATATGCAGCACTCCCTTAACAAAAGTCTGAACTTCAGGTAGTGAAGCCAATTCTCTCTGGAAGAAAATCGATAGAGCCAAAATCTGTACCTTAATGGAACCCAATTTAAGGCCCATAGTCACCCCTGACTGTAGGAAGTGCAGGAACCGGCCCAGCTGAAATTCTTCCGTTGGGGCCTTCCTGGCCTCACACCACGCAACATATTTTCGCCATATGCGGTGATAATGGTTCGCGGTTACTTCTTTCCTAGCTTTTATCAGCGTAGGAATGACTTCCTCCGGAATGCCCTTTTCCTTCAGGATCCGGTGTTCAACCGCCATGCCGTCAAACGCAGCCGCGGTAAGTCTTGGAACAGACAGGGCCCCTGCTGCAGCAGGTCCTGTCTGAGTGGTAGAGGCCATGGGTCCTCTGACATCATTTCTTGAAGTTCCGGATACCACGCTCTTCTTGGCCAATCCGGAACCACGAGTATCGTTCTTACTCCTCTTCTCCTTATTATTCTCAGTACCTTTGGTATGAGAGGCAGAGGAGGGAACACATAAACCGACTGGTACACCCACGGTGTCACTAGAGCGTCCACAGCTATCGCCTGAGGGTCCCTTGACCTGGCGCAATATCTCTTTAGCTTTTTGTTGAGGCGGGACGCCATCATGTCCACCTGTGGCCTTTCCCAACGGTTGGAAGACTTCTGGATGAAGTCCCCACTCTCCCGGGTGTAGGTCGCGTCTGCTGAGGAAGTCTGCTTCCCAGTTGTCCACTCCCGGAATGAACACTGCTGACAATGCTAAGACGTGATTTTCCGCCCATCGGAGAATCCTTGTGGCTTCTGCCATCGCCATCCTGCTTCTTGTGCCGCCCTGTCGGTTTACATGGGCGACTGCCGTGATGTTGTCTGATTGGATCAGTACCGGCTGGTTTTGAAGCAGGGCCTTGCCTGACTTAGGGCATTGTAAATGGCCCTCAGTTCCAGAATATTTATGTGTAGGGACGACTCCTGACTTGACCAAAGTCCTTGGAAATTTCTTCCCTGTGTGACTGCCCCCCAGCCTCGAAGGCTGGCATCCGTGGTCACCAGGACCCAGTCCTGTATGCCGAATCTGCGGCCCTCTAGAAGAAGAGCACTCTGCAGCCACCACAGCAGAGACACCCTGGTCCTTGGAGACAGGGTTATCAGACGATGCATCTGAAGATGCGATCCGGACCACTTGTCCAACAGGTCCCACTGAAAGGTACTTGCATGAAACCTGCCGAATGGAATCGCTTCGTAGGAAGCTACCATTTTCCCCAGGATCCGCGTGCAGTGATGCACCGACACCTGTTTTGGTTTTAGAAGGCCTCTGACTAGAGATGACAGCTCCTTGGCCTTCTCCTCCGGGAGAAACACTTTTCTCTGTTCTGTGTCCAGAACCATCCCTAGGAACAGCAGGCGTGTCGTAGGGACCAGCTGTGACTTTGGAATGTTTAGAATCCAGCCGTGCTGTTGTAGCACTTCCCGAGATAGCGCTACCCCTACCAACAACTGCTCTCTGGACCTCGCCTTTATCAGGAGATCGTCCAAGTACGGGATAATTAAAACTCCCCTCCTTCGAAGGAGTATCATCATTTCCGCCATTACCTTGGTAAAGACCCTCGGAGCCGTGGAGAGACCGAACGGCAACGTCTGGAATTGGTAATGACAATCTTGTACCACAAACCTGAGGTACTCCTGGTGAGGATGGTAAATGGGGACATGTAGGTAAGCATCCTTGATGTCCAGCGATACCATGTAATCTCCCTCGTCCAGGCTTGCAATAACCGCCCTGAGCGATTCCATCTTGAACTTGAATTTTTTTATATATGTGTTCAAGGATTTCAAATTTAAAATGGGTCTCACCGAACCGTCCGGTTTCGGTACCACAAACATTGTGGAATAGTAACCCCTTCCTTGTTGAAGTAGGGGCACCTTTACTATCACTTGTTGTGAATACAGCTTTTGAATTGCCTGTAACACTGCCTCTCTGCCTGAGGGAGTGGTCGGCAAGGCAGATTTGAGGAAACGGCGGGGGGGGGGGGGAGACGTCTCGAATTCCAGTTTGTACCCCTGAGATACTATTTGAAGGATCCAGGGATCCACCCGTGAGCGAGCCCACTGATTGCTGAAATTTTTAAGACGGGCCCCCACCGTACCTGGCTCCGCCTGTGGAGCCCCAGCGTCATGCTGTGGACTTAGAGGAAGCGGGGGAGGACTTTTGCTCCTGGGAACTGGCTGTATGCTGCAGCTTTTTCCCCCTACCTCTGCCTCTGGGCAGAAAGGACGCGCCTTTAACCCGCTTGCCCCTATTGGGCCGAAAGGACTGTACCTGATAATACGGTGCTTTCTTTGGTTGTGAGGGAACATGGGGTAAAAAAGCTGTTGCTGTGGAAACGAGGTCCGAGAGACCATCCCCGAACAATTCCTCACCCTTATAAGGCAGAACTTCCATGTGTCGTTTGGAATCTGCATCACCTGTCCACTGCCGAGTCCATAACCCTCTCCTGGCAGAAATGGACATTGCACTAATTTTGGATGCCAGCCGGCAAATATCCCTCTGTGCATCCCTCATGTATAAAAGTGCGTCTTTTATATGCTCTACGTTTAGCAAAATAGTGTCCCTGTCTAGGGTATCTATATTTTCTGACAGGGAATCTGACCACGCAGCAGCAGCGCTGCACATCCAGGCTGAAGCTATAGCCGGTCTCAGTATCACACCTGTGTGTGTATATATAGATTTAAGGATAGCCTCCTGCTTTCTATCAGCAGATTCCTTCAGGGCGGCCGTATCCGGAGACGGTAGTGCCACCTTCTTTGACAAGCATGTGAGCGCTTTATCCACCCTAGGGGATGTTTCCCAGCGTGACCTATCCTCTGGCGGGAAAGGGTACGCCATTAGTAACCTCTTAGAAATTACCATCTTTTTATCAGGGGAAGCCCACGCTTCTTCACACACTTCATTTAACTCTTCAGATGGAGGAAAAGCTACTGGTAGTTTTTTCTCTCCAAACATTATACCCTTTTTTGTGGTACCGGGGGTAACATCAGAAATGTGCAACACATTTTTCATTGCCTCAATCATGTAACGTGTGGCCCTACTGGAAGTTACATTAGTCTCTTCGTCGTCGACACTGGAGTCAGTATCCGTGTCGACATCTGTGTCAACCATCTGAGGTAGCGGGCGTTTTAGAGCCCCTGATGGTTTTTGAGACGCCTGGGCAGGCACAGGCTGAGAAGCCGGCTGTCCCACATTAGGTATGTCGTCAAACCTCTTATGTAAGGAGTCGACACTATCACGTAATTCCTTCCACAGCACCATCCACTCAGGTGTCGACCCCGCAGGGGGTGACATCACATTTACAGGCATCTGCTCCGCCTCCACATAAGCCTCCTCATCAAACATGTCGACACAGCCGTACCGACACACCGCAAACACACAGGGAATGCTCTGACAGAGGACAGGACCCCACAAAGCCCTTTGGGGAGACAGAGAGAGAGTATGCCAGCACACACCAGAGCGCTATATAACACTGGGATCCCACTATCAATGAGTGTTTTCCCTATAGCTGCTTTTTTATATATATTACATATATATATATCTATACTGCGCCTAAATTTAGTGCCCCCCCTCTCTTTTTTACCCTTCTGTAGTATTCTCAGACTGCAGGGGAGAGCCAGGGAGCTTCCTTCCAGCGGAACTGTGAGCTGAGGGAGAAGCCCCGCCCCCTTTTCTGCGGACTTTCTCCCGCTTTTTCTGTGATACTGGCAGGGGTAATTTTACATCTATATAGCCTCTGGGACTATATATGATGTATATTTTGCCAGCCAAGGTGTTATTTATTGCCCTCAGGGCGCCCCCCCCCCCCCAGCGCCCTGCACCCATCAGTGACCGAAGTGTGAGGTGTACATGAGGAGCAATGGCGCACAGCTGCAGTGCTGTGCGCTACCTTGGTGAAGACCGAAGTCTTCTGCCGCCGATTTTCCGGACCTTCTTCGTGCTTCTAGCTCTGTAAGGGGGACGGCGGCGCGGCTCCGGGAATGAACACCAAGGTCGGGTCCTGCGGTCGATCCCTCTGGAGCTAATGGTGTCCAGTAGCCTAAGAAGCCCAAACTACCACCTGTTAGGTAGGTTCGCTTCTTCTCCCCTTAGTCCCTCGCTGTTGCCAGCAGATCTCACTGAAAATAAAAAACCTAAATATACTTTCTTTCTAGGTGCTCAGGAGAGCCCCTAGTGTGCATCCAGCTCAGCCGGGCACAAGAATCTAACTGAGGTCTGGAGGAGGGTCTTAGTGGGAGGAGCCAGTGCACACCAGTAGTCTAAAAGCTTTCTTTATAGTTGTGCCCAGTCTCCTGCGGAGCCGCTAATCCCCATGGTCCTTACGGAGTCCCCAGCATCCACTTAGGACGTTAGAGAAACAATATATATCCCACCCGAATCTAACTCTCTCTGCACATGTTATATCTGCCCCATCCCCCTGCAGTGCACATGGTTTTGCCCAACTGCTAACAAATTTACTGCAACAATCAGGTCTGAATTAGGCCCTAGGGGGGTCATTCTGAGTTGATTGCTCCACAGCAACTTTTTGCTGTGCTGCGATCAGATAGTCGCCACCTACGGTGGGGGGGGGGGGGGTGTATTTGCAAGTGTGCGAACGCTTTTGCCGCTGACGGCACAAAAATGTTTTTTGCAGTTTCTGAGTAGCTCTGTAATTACTCAGCCGCAGTGATCACTTCAGTATTTTTGGTCCCGGAATTGACGTCAGACACCCGCCCCGCAAACGCTTGAACACGCCTGCGTTTTACCAAACACTCCCAGAAAACGGTCAGTTGACACCCACAGACGCCCTCTTTCTGTCAATCATCTTGCGATCGACTGTGCGAATGGATTCTTCGTTAATTCCATCGCCCAGCACATGCGCAGTTTTGCAGAGTTTTACCCTGATCGCAGCGCTGCAAAAAGTTGCTAGCAAGCGATCAACTCGGAATGACCCTCATGGTTTTGCCCATCTGCTAACATATTTACTGCTACGATCAGGTCTGAATTAGGCCCTATGACTGTTGTTTCGGGATGATTGATGACATTAAGAAAAGTCATCCCTATTGCTTAGGAGCCAAAATGGCTCAGTACACCAATACCTATGGGGTTTATAACTGCAGCTGAGGAGTCTGGAGTCTGCATCCGCAGAGTGTATTACTGTTGCATTATACTGAGTGATGACATTCAGAAATACAGCAGATTGATGTAAAAGCTGGCTCAGTGCACTAGTGCCGTCCTGTGATAGCAGAGCTGAGGGCTGTCTTGGTTCAAGTTCTCAATCAGCCAGAATTTTAGTATATGTTACACCCGGCTGATTTATGTCAATGAGGAAAGTAACCCCCTATTGCATAGTAAGCACAATGGCTCAGTACACTGCAGGTAGTTCTATGGGGTGATTCCGAGTTGTTCGCTCGCTAGCTGCTTTTAGCAGCATTGCACACGCTAGGCCGCCGCCCTCTGGGAGTGTATCTTAGCATAGCAGAATTGCGAACGAAAGATTAGCAGAATTGCGAATAGAAATTTCTTAGCAGTTTCTGAGTAGCTCCAGACTTACTCCTACACTGTGATCAGTTCAGTCAGTTTCGTTCCTGGTTTGACGTCACACACACGCCCAGCGTTCGGCCAGCCACTCCCCCGTTTCTTCAGACACTCCCACGTTTTTCCCTGACACGCCTGCGTTTTTCCCCACACTCCCAGAAAACGGTCAGTTTCCGCCCAGAAACACCCACTTCCTGTCAATCACACTACGATCAGCAGAACGATGAAAAAACTTTGTTACGCCGTGAGTAAAATACCAAACTTTTGAGCTAATTTACTTGGCGCAGGCGCACTGCGTACATTGTGCATGCGCAGTTTGCGACTAATCACTCCGTAGCGGAAAAAAAATAACGAGCGAACAACTCGGAATGACCCCCTATGGGCCTAATTCTGAGTTGATCGCAGCAGCAAATTTGTTAGCAGTTGGGCAAAACCATGGCCCTCATTCCGAGTTGTTCGCTCGGTAAATTTCATCGCATCGCAGCGATTTTCCGCTTAGTGCGCATGCGCAATGTTCGCACTGCGACTGCGCCAAGTAAATCTGCTATGCACTTAGTAATTTTACTCACGGCTTTTTCATCGTTCTGGCGATCGTAATGTGATTGACAGGAAATGGGTGTTACTGGGCGGAAACAGGCCATTTTATGGGCGTGTGGGAAAAAACGCTACAGTTTCCGGAAAAAACGCAGGAGTGGCCGGAGAAACGGGGGAGTGTCTGGGCGAACGCTGGGAGTGTTTGTGACGTCAAACCAGGAACGACAAGCACTGAACTGATCGCAGATGCCGAGTAAGTCTGAAGCTACTCAGAAACTGCTACGAGGTGTGTAATCGCAATATTGCGAATACTTCGTTCGCAATTTTAAGAAGCTAAGATTCACTCCCAGTAGGCGGCGGCTTAGCGTGAGCAACTCTGCTAAAATCGCCTTGCGAGCGATCAACTCGGAATGAGGGCCATGGTTTTGCCCAATTGCTAACAAACTTGCTGCTCCTAAACTTGCCAAAATCACAGTTGGTTCCGACGACACGGCGTCGTTCCTGGGTATGATTCTGGATACAGAATTACAGAGAGTTTTTCTTCCAGTGGAAAAGGCTCTGGAAATACAGAACATGGTAAAACAGATTCTGAAACCAGCAAAAGTGTCAGTTCTTCAATGCACTCGGTTGTTGGGGAAGATGGTGGCGGCCTACGAGGCCATTCCGTATGGCAGGTTCCACGCCAGGGTGTTTCAGTGGAACCTGTTGGACAAGTGGTCCGGGTCTCACCTGGACATGCACCGGAAAATAATCCTATCTTCCAGGACCAGGATCTCCCTTCTGTGGTGGCTGCACAGTTCTCACCTTCTAGAGGGACGCAGGTTCGGGATTCAGGATTGGATCCTGGTGACCATAGATGCAAGCCTCCGAGGCTGGGGAGCAGTCACACAGGGGAGAAATTTTCAGGGAAAATGGTCAAGCCAGGAAGCTTGTCTGCACATAAACATTAAGGGCCATTTACAACGGCATTCTGCAAGCAGAACTTCTTCGTCTAGTTCCCTTCAGGAGGCGGACGGGGACGGGGACGGCAGCGGGCAGCGGAGGCAGACGGGGACACAGCGGGCAGCAGTGGCGGATCTTGCCACGGTGCGGCGCCCTCCGGATGGCGCCAGCGCCCTCCGGAAGGCGGCGCCCCGGGCAAAAGTCCTGCTTGCCCGTGGCAAGATCCGCCACTGGTGACATCATGGGTGTTTCCGTCGGTCTATGTGTTCCCTCCACTTCCACTCATTCCAAAGGTGATAAAGATCATAAGAAGAACAAGGGTTCCGGCGATACTCATTGTTCCAGACTGGTCAAGGAGGGCCTGGTATCCAGATCTTCAGGAGTTGCTCATAGAAGATCCCTGGCCTCTTCCTCTATGAGAGGACCTGTTCCAACAAGGACCGTGCGTGTATCAAGACTTACCGAGGCTACATTTGACGGCATGGCGGTTGAACGCCAAATCCTAGCCCGAAAGGGTATTCCCAATGAAGTCATTCCCACACTTCTTCAGGCTAGAAAAGAAGTAACAGCAAAGCATTACCACCGTATTTGGAGAAAATATGTATCTTGGTGTGAATCCAAGAAGGCTCCTACGGAGGATTTTCAGCTGGGGCGTTTGCTCCATTTTTTACAAGCAGGTGTGGATGCGGGCCTAAAGTTAGGCTCCATCAAAGTACAAATTTCGGCCTTACCAATTTTCTTTCAGAAAGAATTGGCCTCCCTTTCAGAAGTTCAGACCTTCGTAAAAGGCGTACTGCACATCCAACCTCTCTTTGTGTCCCCCAGTGGCACCATAGGATCTTAATGTGGTGTTGCAGTTCCTGCAATCTCATTGGTTTGAACCTTTGCGTAAGGTTGAGTTAAAATTCCTTACTTGGAAAGTAGTTATGTTGTTGGCCTTGGCATCTGCAAGGTGGGTATCTGAATTGCCGGTTTTGTCTCACAAAAGCCCCTATTTAATCTTCCATGCTGATAGAGCGGAGTTGAGAACTCGTAAGCAATTTCTGCCAAAAGTGGATTAATCGTTTCACGTAAACCAGCCTATTGTGGTGCAAGAAAAGACTAAACAAGAGAGCGCAGGCAGACTTAGCAAAATTCACAATTTATTAAAACAGTGATCACAAAATAAGATAATATAAAATGATTATGAATTAATTCCGTACTACCACTCCATATATTCCACACATTTAGAGTGCACTAGTATACTAGTATAATGACAATATGAAGTAATCCTGGAAATTTTAGGCAGCTTGTGTTTTAAGTGCTGCGGATCTTATCCATATAATAGTCTCATACTTGTATTAATTTGTTCAAAGTGAAAGTCACATGTATACAAAGTCAGTGCACTGTTGATTTGTGTTAAATATCTGTGAGTTACCTCCAATAGACAGAGCACCAGTTCCGTTTGGTTTAGTATATCCTCATATAGGGAATTAACGCTTACCGCTTCCTTGATGTGAATAAAGCACTCCCGAGTGCTCGGGTGTCTGTTTGTTCCAGCGGCTGTATCCACTGCTCTCTCCTTACTGAGTCTTGTCAGACTCCTGACTGCTCACCACTCCTATGGATCATCTGACGGTGCTGTAATTAACCGAAGTGCCGTTGATCCAAGGAGATAAGTTGATAGCCACGGTCCCCGTGTTTGCAAAAGGGACCCGTGCAGGTGGCTTTAATCGGGCAGATTAAAAAACTATAACCCTCTGAGGAAACGACCAGATTGTGCCGGTCGAGAAACGCGTCAGGGTTGCTATAGGATCCGACTACCTTTCATCCTACTACCTCCATTTCTCACGGACTTTATCTGTTCCAGCTCTACTCCACTGTCGGGTAAAAATCTGCCCGAGTTCAGCCTCCTGCACTGGTCCGTTTTTGAATTACGGGGACCGTGGCTGCCAGCTCACTTCCACTGTCGGGTCCGAATCTGCCCGATTAAAGCCACCTGCACGGGTCCCTTTTGCAAACACGGGGACCGTGGCTATCAACTTATCTCCTTGGATCAACGGCACTTCGGTTAATTACAGCACCGTCAGATGATCCATAGGAGTGGTGAGCAGTCAGGAGTCTGACAAGACTCAGTAAGGAGAGAGCAGTGGATACAGCCGCTGGAACAAACAGACACCCGAGCACTCGGGAGTGCTTTATTCACATCAAGGAAGCGGTAAGCGTTAATTCCCTATATGAGGATATACTAAACCAAACGGAACTGGTGCTCTGTCTATTGGAGGTAACTCACAGATATTTAACACAAATCAACAGTGCACTGACTTTGTATACATGTGACTTTCACTTTGAACAAATTAATACAAGTATGAGACTATTATATGGATAAGATCCGCAGCACTTAAAACACCAGCTGCCTAAAATTTCCAGGATTACTTCATATTGTCATTATACTAGTATACTAGTGCACTCTAAATGTGTGGAATATATGGAGTGGTAGTACGGAATTAATTCATAATCATTTTATATTATCTTATTTTGTGATCACTGTTTTAATAAATTGTGAATTTTGCTAAGTCTGCCTGCGCTCTCTTGTTTAGTCTTTTCTGTCTCCATTTGTTTAGGGATCGCTAATACCCTATTCCTTTGAGAGCAGCGGGCAGCGTTTCAACATAGGATCAAGGAGGCGCCTCTTTCCCCCCCTTTTTTTATTGTGGTGCAAGTGGCTACTGACGCCTTGGCGGAATCGAAGTCTCTCGATGTGGTCAGAGCTTTGAAAGTCTATGTCGCCAGAACGGCTCAAATTAGGAAAACAGATGCTCTGTTTGTCCTATGGGCTCCCAACAAGATTAGGGCTCCTGCTTCCAAGCAGACTATTGCGCGCTGGATCTGTAATGCGATTCAGCAGCCTCATTCTACGGCAGGATTGCCGTTACCGAAATCAGTGAAGGCCCATTCTACCGGAAAGGTGGGCTCGTCCTGGGCGGCTGCCCGGGGGGTCTCGGCATTACAACTTTGCCGAGCTGCTACTTGGTCGGGTTTAAACACCTTTGCGAAGTTCTACAAGTTTGATACCCTGGCTGATGAGGAGCTCATGTTTGGTCAATCGGTGCTGCAGAGTCATCCGTACTCTCCCGCCCGTTCTAGAGCTTTGGTATAAACCCCATGGTTCTTGAAGCATCCCCAGCATCCTCTAGGACGTATGAGAAAATAGGATTTTAATACCTACCGGTAAATCCTTTTCTCTTATTCCGTAGAGGATGCTGGGCGCCCGTCTTAGTGCGGGCTGTATCTGCAGTTTGGTTATGGTTACGCTCATGTTGAGTTAAGTACAGTCAGTCTGTGGCTGATGTTGGTCATGCCGTTGCATGCGTTGTTGTTGAATGCCATGTTGTACGGCGTGTTTGAGGTGTGAGCTGGTATGTATCTCACCTTAGTTTAAAAACATTAAATAAATCCTTTTCCTCGAAATGTCCGTCTCCCTGGACACAGTTCCTAAAACTGGAGTCTGAAGGAGGGGCATAGAGGGAGGAGCCAGTTCACACCCATTCAAAGTCTTATAGTGTGCCCATGTCTCCTGCGGATCCCGTCTATACTAGAGATGAGCGGGTTCGGTTTCTCTGAAACCGAACCCGCACGAACTTCATGTTTTTTTCACGGGTCCGAGCAGACTCGGATCCTCCCGCCTTGCTCGGTTAACCCGAGCGCGCCCGAACGTCATCATGACGCTGTCGGATTCTCGCGAGACTCGGATTCTATATAAGGAGCCGCGCGTCGCCGCCATTTTCACACGTGCATTGAGATTGATAGGGAGAGGACGTGGCTGGCGTCCTCTCCATTAGAAATTAGATTAGAAGAGAGAGAGAGATTGTGCAGAGTCAGACAGAGTTTACCACAGTGACCAGTGCAGTTGTTGTTAGTTAACTTTTATTTATTTTAATATAATATATCCGTTCTCTGCTATATCCGTTCTCTGCCTGAAAAAAAACGATACACAGCAGCAGCCAGTCACACAGTGTGACTCAGTCTGTGTGCACTCAGCTCAGCCCAGTGTGCTGCACATCAATGTATAAAAGGCAAAGCTTATAATAATTGTGGGGGAGACTGGGGAGCACTGCAGGTTGTTATAGCAGGAGCCCCCAGGAGTACATAATATTATATTAATTTAAAATTAAACAGTGCACACTTTTGCTGCAGGAGTGCCACTGCCAGTGTGACTAGTGGTGACCAGTGCCTGATCACCAGTATAGTAGTATATTGTTGTATGTATTGTATACTATCTCTTTATCAACCAGTCTATATTAGCAGCAGACACAGTACAGTGCGGTAGTTCACGGCTGTGGCTACCTCTGTGTCGGCAGTCGGAACTCGGCAGGCAGTCCGTCCATCCATAATTGTATTACAATATATACCACCTAACCGTGGTATTTTTTTTTCTTTCTTTATACCGTCGTCATAGTGTCATACTAGTTGTTACGAGTATACTACTATCTCTTTATCAACCAGTGTACAGTGCGGTAGTTCACGGCTGTGGCTACCTCTGTGTCGGCAGTCGGCAGGCAGTCCGTCCATCCATAATTGTATTATTATTATAATATATACCACCTAACCGTGGTTTTTTTTTCATTCTTTATACCGTCATAGTGTCATACTAGTTGTTACGAGTATACTACTATCTCTTTATCAACCAGTGTACAGTGCGGTAGTTCACGGCTGTGGCTACCTCTGTGTCGGCAGTCGGCAGGCAGTCCGTCCATCCATAATTGTATTATTATTATAATATATACCACCTAACCGTGGTTTTTTTTTCATTCTTTATACCGTCGTCATAGTGTCATACTAGTTGTTACGAGTATACTACTATCTCTTTATCAACCAGTGTACAGTGCGGTAGTTCACGGCTGTGGCTACCTCTGTGTCGGCAGTCGGCAGGCAGTCCGTCCATCCATAATTGTATTATTATTATAATATATACCACCTAACCGTGGTTTTTTTTTCATTCTTTATACCGTCGTCATAGTGTCATACTAGTTGTTACGAGTATACTACTATCTCTTTATCAACCAGTGTACAGTGCGGTAGTTCATGGCTGTGGCTACCTCTGTGTCGGCAGTCGGCAGGCAGTCCGTCCATCCATAATTGTATTATTATTATAATATATACCACCTAACTGTGGTATTTTTTTTTCTTTCTTTCTACCGTCGTCATAGTGTCATACTAGTTGTTACGAGTATACTACTATCTCTTTATCAACCAGTGTACAGTGCGGTAGTTCACGGCTGTGGCTACCTCTGTGTCGGCAGTCGGCAGGCAGTCCGTCCATCCATAATTGTATTATTATTATAATATATACCACCTAACCGTGGTTTTTTTTTCATTCTTTATACCGTCATAGTGTCATACTAGTTGTTACGAGTATACTACTATCTCTTTATCAACCAGTGTACAGTGCGGTAGTTCACGGCTGTGGCTACCTCTGTGTCGGCAGTCGGCAGGCAGTCCGTCCATCCATAATTGTATTATTATTATAATATATACCACCTAACCGTGGTTTTTTTTTCATTCTTTATACCGTCGTCATAGTGTCATACTAGTTGTTACGAGTATACTACTATCTCTTTATCAACCAGTGTACAGTGCGGTAGTTCACGGCTGTGGCTACCTCTGTGTCGGCAGTCGGCAGGCAGTCCGTCCATCCATAATTGTATTATTATTATAATATATACCACCTAACCGTGGTTTTTTTTTCATTCTTTATACCGTCGTCATAGTGTCATACTAGTTGTTACGAGTATACTACTATCTCTTTATCAACCAGTGTACAGTGCGGTAGTTCACGGCTGTGGCTACCTCTGTGTCGGCAGTCGGCAGGCAGTCCGTCCATCCATAATTGTATTATTATTATAATATATACCACCTAACTGTGGTATTTTTTTTTCTTTCTTTATACCGTCGTCATAGTGTCATACTAGTTGTTACGAGTATACTACTATCTCTTTATCAACCAGTGTACAGTGCGGTAGTTCACGGCTGTGGCTACCTCTGTGTCGGCAGTCGGCAGGCAGTCCGTCCATCCATAATTGTATTATTATTATAATATATACCACCTAACCGTGGTTTTTTTTTCATTCTTTATACCGTCGTCATAGTGTCATACTAGTTGTTACGAGTATACTACTATCTCTTTATCAACCAGTGTACAGTGCGGTAGTTCACGGCTGTGGCTACCTCTGTGTCGGCAGTCGGCAGGCAGTCCGTCCATCCATAATTGTATTATTATTATAATATATACCACCTAACCGTGGTTTTTTTTTCATTCTTTATACCGTCGTCATAGTGTCATACTAGTTGTTACGAGTATACTACTATCTCTTTATCAACCAGTGTACAGTGCGGTAGTTCACGGCTGTGGCTACCTCTGTGTCGGCAGTCGGCAGGCAGTCCGTCCATCCATAATTGTATTATTATTATAATATATACCACCTAACCGTGGTTTTTTTATACCACCTAACCGTGGCAGTCCGTCCATAATTGTATACTAGTATCCAATCCATCCATCTCCATTGTTTACCTGAGGTGCCTTTTAGTTCTGCCTATAAAATATGGAGAACAAAAAAGTTGAGGTTCCAAAATTAGGGAAAGATCAAGATCCACTTCCACCTCGTGCTGAAGCTGCTGCCACTAGTCATGGCCGAGACGATGAAATGCCAGCAACGTCGTCTGCCAAGGCCGATGCCCAATGTCATAGTACAGAGCATGTCAAATCCAAAACACCAAATATCAGAAAAAAAAGGACTCCAAAACCTAAACTAAAATTGTCGGAGGAGAAGCGTAAACTTGCCAATATGCCATTTACCACACGGAGTGGCAAGGAACGGCTGAGGCCCTGGCCTATGTTCATGGCTAGTGGTTCAGCTTCACATGAGGATGGAAGCACTCAGCCTCTCGCTAGAAAAATGAAACGACTCAAGCTGGCAAAAGCACAGCAAAGAACTGTGCGTTCTTCGAAATCCCAAATCCACAAGGAGAGTCCAATTGTGTCGGTTGCGATGCCTGACCTTCCCAACACTGGATGTGAAGAGCATGCGCCTTCCACCATTTGCACGCCCCCTGCAAGTGCTGGAAGGAGCACCCGCAGTCCAGTTCCTGATAGTGAGATTGAAGATGTCAGTGTTGAAGTCCACCAGGATGAGGAGGATATGGGTGTTGCTGGCGCTGGGGAGGAAATTGACAAGGAGGATTCTGATGGTGAGGTGGTTTGTTTAAGTCAGGCACCCGGGGAGACACCTGTTGTCCGTGGGACGAATATGGCCGTTGACATGCCAGGTGAAAATACCAAAAAAATCAGCTCTTCGGTGTGGAGGTATTTCACCAGAAATGCGGACAACAGGTGTCAAGCCGTGTGTTCCCTTTGTCAAGCTGTAATAAGTAGGGGTAAGGACGTTAACCACCTCGGAACATCCTCCCTTATACGTCACCTGCAGCGCATTCATAATAAGTCAGTGACAAGTTCAAAAACTTTGGGTGACAGCGGAAGCACTCCACTGACCAGTAAATCCCTTCCTCTTGTAACCAAGCTCACGCAAACCACCCCACCAACTCCCTCAGTGTCAATTTCCTCCTTCCCCAGGAATGCCAATAGTCCTGCAGGCCATGTCACTGGCAATTCTGACGATTCCTCTCCTGCCTGGGATTCCTCCGATGCATCCTTGCGTGTAACGCCTACTGCTGCTGGCGCTGCTGTTGTTGCTGCTGGGAGTCGATGGTCATCCCAGAGAGGAAGTCGTAAGACCACTTTTACTACTTCCACCAAGCAATTGACTGTCCAACAGTCATTTGCGAGGAAGATTAAATATCACAGCAGTCATCCTACTGCAAAGCGGATAACTGAGGCCTTGACATCCTGGGTGGTGAGAAACGTGGTTCCGGTATCCATCATTACTGCAGAGCCAACTAAAGACTTGTTGGAGGTACTGTGTCCCCGGTACCAAATACCATCTAGGTTCCATTTCTCTAGGGTTGCGATACCGAAAATGTACACAGACCTCAGAAAAAGAGTCACCAGTGTCCTAAAAAATGCAGCTGTACCCAATGTCCACTTAACCACGGACATGTGGACAAGTGGAGCAGGGCAGGGTCAGGACTATATGACTGTGACAGCCCACTGGGTAGATGTATGGACTCCCGCCGCAAGAACAGCAGCGGCGGCACCAGTAGCAGCATCTCGCAAACGCCAACTCGTTCCTAGGCAGGCTACGCTTTGTATCACCGGTTTCCAGAATACGCACACAGCTGAAAACCTCTTACGGCAACTGAGGAAGATCATCGCGGAATGGCTTACCCCAATTGGACTCTCCTGTGGATTTGTGGCATCGGACAACGCCAGCAATATTGTGCGTGCATTACATCTGGGCAAATTCCAGCACGTCCCATGTTTTGCACATACCTTGAATTTGGTGGTGCAGAATTTTTTAAAAAACGACAGGGGCGTGCAAGAGATGCTGTCGGTGGCCAGAAAAATTGCGGGACACTTTCGGCGTACAGGCAGCACGTACAGAAGACTGGAGCACCACCAAAAACGCCTGAACCTGCCCTGCCATCATCTGAAGCAGGAGGTGGTAACGAGGTGGAATTCAACCCTCTATATGCTTCAGAGGTTGGAGGAGCAGCAAAAGGCCATTCAAGCCTATACAACTGACCACGATATAGGAGGTGGAATGCACCTGTCTCAAGCGCAGTGGAGAATGATTTCAACGTTGTGCAAGGTTCTGCAACCTTTTGAACTTGCCACACGTGAAGTCAGTTCAGACACTGCCAGCCTGAGTCAGGTCATTCCCCTCATCAGGCTTTTGCAGAAGAAGCTGGAGACATTGAAGGAGGAGCTAAGACAGAGCGATTCCGCTAGGCATGTGGGACTTGTGGATGGAGCCCTTAATTCGCTTAACAAGGATTCACGGGTGGTCAATCTGTTGAAATCAGAGCACTACATTTTGGCCACCGTGCTCGATCCTAGATTTAAAACCTACCTTGGATCTCTCTTTCCGGCGCACACAAGTCTGCTGGGTTTCAAAGACCTGCTGGTGAGAAAATTGTCAAGTCAAGCGGAACGCGACCTGTCAACATCTCCTCCTTCACATTCTCCCGCAACTGGGGCTGCGAGGAAAAGGCTCAGAATTCCGAGCCCACCCGCTGGCGGTGATGCAGGGCAGTCTGGAGCGACTGCTGATGCTGACATCTGGTCCGGACTGAAGGACCTGACAACCATTACGGACATGTCGTCTACTGTCACTGCATATGATTCTATCACCATTGATAGAATGGTGGAGGATTATATGAGTGACCGCATCCAAGTAGGCACGTCACACAGTCCGTACTTATACTGGCAGGAAAAAGAGGCAATTTGGAGGCCCTTGCACAAACTGGCTTTATTCTACCTAAGTTGCCCTCCCACAAGTGTGTACTCCGAAAGAGTGTTTAGTGCCGCCGCTCACCTTGTCAGCAATCGGCGTACGAGGTTACATCCAGAAAATGTGGAGAAGATGATGTTCATTAAAATGAATTATAATCAATTCCTCCGCGGAGACATTGACCAGCAGCAATTGCCTCCACAAAGTACACAGGGAGCTGACATGGTGGATTCCAGTGGGGACGAATTGATAATCTGTGAGGAGGGGGATGTACACGGTGATATATCGGAGGATGATGATGAGGTGGACATCTTGCCTCTGTAGAGCCAGTTTGTGCAAGGAGAGATTAATTGCTTCTTTTTTGGTGGGGGTCCAAACCAACCCGTCATTTCAGTCACAGTCGTGTGGCAGACCCTGTCACTGAAATGATGGGTTGGTTAAAGTGTGCATGTCCTGTTTTGTTTATACAACATAAGGGTGGGTGGGAAGGGCCCAAGGACAATTCCATCTTGCACCTCTTTTTTCTTTTATTTTTCTTTGCGTCATGTGCTGTTTGGGGAGGGTTTTTTGGAAGGGACATCCTGCGTGACACTGCAGTGCCACTCCTAGATGGGCCCGGTGTTTGTGTCGGCCACTAGGGTCGCTTATCTTTCTCACACAGCTACCTCATTGCGCCTCTTTTTTTCTTTGCGTCATGTGCTGTTCGGGGAGGGTTTTTTGGAAGGGACATCCTGCGTGACACTGCAGTGCCACTCCTAGATGGGCCCGGTGTTTGTGTCGGCCACTAGGGTCGCTTATCTTTCTCACACAGTCAGCTACCTCATTGCGCCTCTTTTTTTCTTTGCGTCATGTGCTGTTTGGGGAGGGTTTTTTGGAAGGGACATCCTGCGTGACACTGCAGTGCCACTCCTAGATGGGCCCGGTGTTTGTGTCGGCCACTAGGGTCGCTAATCTTACTCACACAGCTACCTCATTGCGCCTCTTTTTTTCTTTGCGTCATGTGCTGTTTGGGGAGGGTTTTTTGGAAGGGACATCCTGCGTGACACTGCAGTGCCACTCCTAGATGGGCCCGGTGTTTGTGTCGGCCACTAGGGTCGCTTATCTTTCTCACACAGTCAGCTACCTCATTGCGCCTCTTTTTTTCCTTGCGTCATGTGCTGTTTGGGGAGGGTTTTTTGGAAGGGACATCCTGCGTGACACTGCAGTGCCACTCCTAGATGGGCCCGGTGTTTGTGTCGGCCACTAGGGTCGCTTATCTTTCTCACACAGTCAGCTACCTCATTGCGCCTCTTTTTTTCTTTGCGTCATGTGCTGTTTGGGGAGGGTTTTTTGGAAGGGACATCCTGCGTGACACTGCAGTGCCACTCCTAGATGGGCCCGGTGTTTGTGTCGGCCACTAGGGTCGCTAATCTTACTCACACAGCTACCTCATTGCGCCTCTTTTTTTCTTTGCGTCATGTGCTGTTTGGGGAGGGTTTTTTGGAAGGGACATCCTGCGTGACACTGCAGTGCCACTCCTAGATGGGCCCGGTGTTTGTGTCGGCCACTAGGGTCGCTTATCTTACTCACACAGCGACCTCGGTGCAAATTTTAGGACTAAAAATAATATTGTGAGGTGTGATGTGTTCAGAATAGGCTGAAAATGAGTGTAAATTATGTTTTTTGAGGTTAATAATACTTTGGGATCAAAATTACCCCCAAATTCTATGATTTAAGCTGTTTTTTAGGGTTTTTTGAAAAAAACACCCGAATCCAAAACACACCCGAATCCGACAAAAAAAATTCGGTGAGGTTTTGCCAAAACGCGGTCGAACCCAAAACACGGCCGCGGAACCGAACCCAAAACCAAAACACAAAACCCGAAAAATTTCCGGCGCTCATCTCTAGTCTATACCCCATGGTTCTTGAAGCATCCCCAGCATCTTCTACGGACTAAGAGAAAAGGATTTACCGGTAGGTATTAAAATTAGAGATGTGCAATTTTTCGGGTTTTGTGTTTTGGTTTTGGGTTCGGTTCCGCGGCCGTGTTTTGGGTTCGACCGCGTTTTGGCAAAACCTCACCGAATTTTTTTTGTCGGATTCGGGTGTGTTTTGGATTCGGGTGTTTTTTTCAAAAAACACTAAAAAACAGCTTAAATCATAGAATTTGGGGGTCATTTTGATCCCAAAGTATTATTAACCTCAAAATCCATAATTTCCACTCATTGTCAGTCTATTCTGAATACCTCACACCTCACAAGATTATTTTTAGTCCTAAAATTTGCACCGAGGTCGCTGGATGACTAAGCTAAGCGACCCTAGTGGCCGACACAAACACCGGGCCCATCTAGGAGTGGCACTGCAGTGTCACGCAGGATGGCCCTTCCAAAAAACACTCCCCAAACAGCACATGACGCAAAGAAAAAAAGAGGCGCAATGAGGTAGCTGTGTGAGTAAGATAAGCGACCCTAGTGGCCGACACAAACACCGGGCCCATCTAGGAGTGGCACTGCAGTGTCACGCAGGATGGCCCTTCCAAAAAACACTCCCCAAACAGCACATGACGCAAAGAAAAAAAGAGGCGCAATGAGGTAGCTGTGTGAGTAAGATAAGCGACCCTAGTGGCCGACACAAACACCGGGCCCATCTAGGAGTGGCACTGCAGTGTCACGCAGGATGGCCCTTCCAAAAAACACTCCCCAAACAGCACATGACGCAAAGAAGAAAAAAAGAGGCGCAATGAGGTAGCTGTGTGAGTAAGCTAAGCGACCCTAGTGGCCGACACAAACACCGGGCCCATCTAGGAGTGGCACTGCAGTGTCACGCAGGATGGCCCTTCCAAAAAACACTCCCCAAACAGCACATGACGCAAAGAAGAAAAAAAGAGGCGCAATGAGGTAGCTGTGTGAGTAAGATAAGCGACCCTAGTGGCCGACACAAACACCGGGCCCATCTAGGAGTGGCACTGCAGTGTCACGCAGGATGGCCCTTCCAAAAAACACTCCCCAAACAGCACATGACGCAAATAAAAATGAAAGAAAAAAGAGGTGCAAGATGGAATTGTCCTTGGGCCCTCCCACCCACCCTTATGTTGTATAAACAGGACATGCACACTTTAACCAACCCATCATTTCAGTGACAGGGTCTGCCACACGACTGTGACTGAAATGACGGGTTGGTTTGGACCCCCACCGAAAAAGAAGCAATTAATCTCTCCTTGCACAAACTGGCTCTACAGAGGCAAGATGTCCACCTCATCATCATCCTCCGATATATCACCGTGTACATCCCGCTCCTCACAGATTATCAATTCGTCCCCACTGGAATCCACCATCTCAGCTCCCTGTGTACTTTGTGGAGGCAATTGCTGCTGGTCAATGTCTCCACGGAGGAATTGATTATAATTCATTTTAATGAACATCATCTTCTCCACATTTTCTGGAAGTAACCTCGTACGCCGATTGCTGACAAGGTGAGCGGCGGCACTAAACACTCTTTCGGAGTACACACTTGTGGGAGGGCAACTTAGGTAGAATAAAGCCAGTTTGTGCAAGGGCCTCCAAATTGCCTCTTTTTCCTGCCAGTATAAGTACCGACTGTCTGACGTGCCTACTTGGATGCGGTCACTCATATAATCCTCCACCATTCTTTCAATGGTGACAGAATCATATGCAGTGACAGTAGACGACATGTCCGTAATCGTTGTCAGGTCCTTCAGTCCGGACCAGATGTCAGCATCAGCAGTCGCTCCAGACTGCCCTGCATCACCGCCAGCGGGTGGGCTCGGAATTCTGAGCCTTTTCCTCGCACCCCCAGTTGCGGGAGAATGTGAAGGAGGAGATGTTGACAGGTCGCGTTCCGCTTGACTTGACAATTTTGTCACCAGCAGGTCTTTGAACCCCAGCAGACTTGTGTCTGCCGGAAAGAGAGATCCAAGGTAGGTTTTAAATCTAGGATCGAGCACGGTGGCCAAAATGTAGTGCTCTGATTTCAACAGATTGACCACCCGTGAATCCTTGTTAAGCGAATTAAGGGCTGCATCCACAAGTCCCACATGCCTAGCGGAATCGCTCCCTTTTAGCTCCTCCTTCAATGCCTCCAGCTTCTTCTGCAAAAGCCTGATGAGGGGAATGACCTGACTCAGGCTGGCAGTGTCTGAACTGACTTCACGTGTGGCAAGTTCAAAAGGTTGCAGTACCTTGCACAACGTTGAAATCATTCTCCACTGCGCTTGAGACAGGTACATTCCACCTCCTATATCGTGCTCAATTGTATAGGCTTGAATGGCCTTTTGCTGCTCCTCCAACCTCTGAAGCATATAGAGGGTTGAATTCCACCTCGTTACCACTTCTTGCTTCAGATGATGGCAGGGCAGGTTCAGGCGTTTTTGGTGGTGCTCCAGTTTTCTGTACGTGGTGCCTGTACGCCGAAAGTGTCCCGCAATTCTTCTGGCCACCGACAGCATCTCTTGCACGCCCCTCTCGTTTTTTAAAAAATTCTGCACCACCAAATTCAAGGTATGTGCAAAACATGGGACGTGCTGGAATTTGCCCATATTTAATGCACACACAATATTGCTGGCGTTGTCCGATGCCACAAATCCACAGGAGAGTCCAATTGGGGTAAGCCATTCCGCGATGATCTTCCTCAGTTGCCGTAAGAGGTTTTCAGCTGTGTGTGTATTCTGGAAACCGGTGATACAAAGCGTAGCCTGCCTAGGAAAGAGTTGGCGTTTGCGAGATGCTGCTACTGGTGCCGCCGCTGCTGTTCTTGCGGCGGGAGTCCATACATCTACCCAGTGGGCTGTCACAGTCATATAGTCCTGACCCTGCCCTGCTCCACTTGTCCACATGTCCGTGGTTAAGTGGACATTGGGTACAGCTGCATTTTTTAGGACACTGGTGACTCTTTTTCTGAGGTCTGTGTACATTTTCGGTATCGCCTGCCTAGAGAAATGGAACCTAGATGGTATTTGGTACCGGGGACACAGTACCTCCAACAAGTCTCTAGTTGGCTCTGCAGTAATGATGGATACCGGAACCACGTTTCTCACCACCCAGGATGCCAAGGCCTCAGTTATCCGCTTTGCAGCAGGATGACTGCTGTGATATTTCATCTTCCTCGCAAAGGACTGTTGGACAGTCAATTGCTTGGTGGAAGTAGTAAAAGTGGTCTTACGAGTACGACTTCCCCTCTGGGATGACCATCGACTCCCAGCAGCAACAACAGCAGCGCCAGCAGCAGTAGGCGTTACACGCAAGGATGCATCGGAGGAATCCCAGGCAGGAGAGGACTCGTCAGAATTGCCAGTGACATGGCCTGCAGGACTATTGGCATTCCTGGGGAAGGAGGAAATTGACACTGAGGGAGTTGGTGGGGTGGTTTGCGTGAGCTTGGTTACAAGAGGAAGGGATTTACTGGTCAGTGGACTGCTTCCGCTGTCGCCCAAAGTTTTTGAACTTGTCACTGACTTATTATGAATGCGCTGCAGGTGACGTATAAGGGAGGATGTTCCGAGGTGGTTAACGTCCTTACCCCTACTTATTACAGCTTGACAAAGGCAACACACGGCTTGACAAATGTTGTCCGCATTTCTGGTGAAATACTTCCACACCAAAGAGCTGATTTTTTTGGTATTTTCACCAGGCATGTCAACGGCCCTATTCCTCCCACGGACAACAGGTGTCTCCCCGGGTGCCTGACTGAAACAAACCACCTCACCATCAGAATCCTCCTTGTCAATTTCCTCCCCAGCGCCAGCAACACCCATATCCTCCTCATCCTGGTGTACTTCAACACTGACATCTTCAATCTGACTATCAGGAACTGGACTGCGGGTGCTCCTTCCAGCACTTGCAGGGGGCGTGCAAATGGTGGAAGGCGCATGCTCTTCCTGTCCAGTGTTGGGAAGGTCAGGCATCGCAACCGACACAATTGGACTCTCCTTGTGGATTTGGGATTTGGAAGAACGCACAGTTCTTTGCGGTGCTTTTGCCAGCTTGAGTCTTTTCAGTTTTCTAGCGAGAGGCTGAGTGCTTCCATCCTCATGTGAAGCTGAACCACTAGCCATGAACATAGGCCAGGGCCTCAGCCGTTCCTTGCCACTCCGTGTGGTAAATGGCATATTGGCAAGTTTACGCTTCTCCTCCGACAATTTTATTTTAGATTTTGGAGTCCATTTTTTACTGATATTTGGTGTTTTGGATTTTACATGCTCTGTACTATGACATTGGGCATCGGCCTTGGCAGACGACGTTGCTGGCATTTCATCGTCTCGGCCATGACTAGTGGCAGCAGCTTCAGCACGAGGTGGAAGTGGATCTTGATCTTTCCCTAATTTTGGAACCTCAACATTTTTGTTCTCCATATTTTAATAGGCACAACTAAAAGACACAGAGGTAGCTACAGCCGTGGACTACCGTACTGTGTCTGCTGCTAATATAGACTGGATGATAATGAGATGAAATCAATATATATATATATATATATATATATATATAATATCACACTAGTACTGCAGCCGGACAGTTATATAATATATATTTATTATGTACTAATGACTGATGACGGACCTGCTGGACACTGTCAGCTCAGCAGCACCGCAGACTGCTACAGTAAGCTACTATAGTAGTATGTATCAAGAAGAAAGAAAAAAAAAACCACGGGTAGGTGGTATACAATTATGGATGGACCAGCGACTGCCGACACAGAGGTAGCTACAGCCGTGGACTACCGTACTGTGTCTGCTGCTAATATAGACTGGATGATAATGAGATGAAATCAATATATATATATATAATATCACACTAGTACTGCAGCCGGACAGGTATATAATATATATTTATTATGTACTAATGACTGATGACGGACCTGCTGGACACTGTCAGCTCAGCAGCACCGCAGACTGCTACAGTAAGCTACTATAGTAGTATGTATCAAGAAGAAAGAAAAAAAAAAACCACGGGTAGGTGGTATACAATTATGGATGGACCAGCGACTGCCGACACAGAGGTAGCTACAGCCGTGGACTACCGTACTGTGTCTGCTGCTAATATAGACTGGATGATAATGAGATGAAATCAATATATATATATATATATAATATCACACTAGTACTGCAGCCGGACAGGTATATAATATATATTTATTATGTACTAATGACTGATGACGGACCTGCTGGACACTGTCAGCTCAGCAGCACCGCAGACTGCTACAGTAAGCTACTATAGTAGTATGTATCAAGAAGAAAGAAAAAAAAAAACCACGGGTAGGTGGTGTACAATTATGGATGGACCAGCGACTGCCGACACAGAGGTAGCTACAGCCGTGGACTACCGTACTGTGTCTGCTGCTAATATAGACTGGATGATAATGAGATGAAATCAATATATATATATATATATAATATCACACTAGTACTGCAGCCGGACAGGTATATAATATATATTTATTATGTACTAATGACTGATGACGGACCTGCTGGACACTGTCAGCTCAGCAGCACCGCAGACTGCTACAGTAAGCTACTATAGTAGTATGTATCAAGAGGAAAGAAGAAAAAAAAACCACGGGCAGGTGGTATACAATTATGGATGGACCAGCGACTGCCGACACAGAGGTAGCTACAGCCGTGGACTACCGTACTGTGTCTGCTGCTAATATAGACTGGATGATAATGAGATGAAATCAATATATATATATATAATATCACACTAGTACTGCAGCCGGACAGGTATATAACATATATTTATTATGTACTAATGACTGATGACGGACCTGCTGGACACTGTCAGCTCAGCAGCACCGCAGACTGCTACAGTAAGCTACTATAGTAGTATGTATCAAGAAGAAAGAAAAAAAAAAACACGGGTAGGTGGTATACAATTATGGATGGACCAGCGACTGCCGACACAGAGGTAGCTACAGCCGTGGACTACCGTACTGTGTCTGCTGCTAATATAGACTGGATGATAATGAGATGAAATCAATATATATATATATAATATCACACTAGTACTGCAGCCGGACAGGTATATAATATATATTTATTATGTACTAATGACTGATGACGGACCTGCTGGACACTGTCAGCTCAGCAGCACCGCAGACTGCTACAGTAAGCTACTATAGTAGTATGTATCAAGAAGAAAGAAAAAAAAAAACCACGGGTAGGTGGTATACAATTATGGATGGACCAGCGACTGCCGACACAGAGGTAGCTACAGCCGTGGACTACCGTACTGTGTCTGCTGCTAATATAGACTGGATGATAATGAGATGAAATCAATATATATATATATATATATAATATCACACTAGTACTGCAGCCGGACAGGTATATAATATATATTTATTATGTACTAATGACTGATGACGGACCTGCTGGACACTGTCAGCTCAGCAGCACCGCAGACTGCTACAGTAAGCTACTATAGTAGTATGTATCAAGAAGAAAGAAAAAAAAAAAACCACGGGTAGGTGGTATACAATATTATATATATATTATATACAATTATATATATATATTATATATATTAAACTGGTGGTGATTATTATAAACTGGTGGTCAGGTCACTGGTCACACTATCAGCAACTTGCAAGTAGTACTCCTAAGCAGACAATCACAATATATATTATACTGGTGGTCAGTGTGGTCACAATGGCAGTGTGGCACTCTGGCAGCAAAAGTGTGCACTGTACGTTATATGTACTCCTGAGTCCTGCTCTCAGACTCTAACTGCTCCCCACTGTCAGTGTCTCCCCCACAAGTCAGATATACATTATACAGTCACACTATCTATCTATCTATCTATCACTTCAGCAAGTAGTAGTACTCCTCCTAAAGTACTCCTCCTAATGCTCCCCAAAATTACTACTGTGTCTCTCTCTACTCTAGTCTCACTCTCTATAAACGGAGAGGACGCCAGCCACGTCCTCTCCCTATCAATCTCAATGCACGTGTGAAAATGGCGGCGACGCGCGGCTCCTTATATAGAATCAGAGTCTCGCGATAGAATCCGAGCCTCGCGAGAATCCGACAGCGGGATGATGACGTTCGGGCGCGCTCGGGTTAACCGAGCAAGGCGGGAAGATCCGAGTCGCTCCCGTGTAAAAAAACATGAAGTTCGGGCGGGTTCGGATTCCGAGGAACCGAACCCGCTCATCTCTAATTAAAATCCTATTTTCTTTTTTCCCCATCGAGAATATAACAGCTGGATAACGGGGGTCAGATGCAATCAAGGAGATTGCTGGTCTATTCAGGGAGTCAGGGAGATTGCTACTATTTTAGGGAGTCTCCTGCAGAATGAGGGAGGGTAGCATTACATACTTGTCTACCTGACCCTCTCCATGAGGGAGAAAATGCTCTGTTCCTGGACTTTCCTGGTAATGTATGATTGCCATCACCTGTGGTGAAACACCTTTCTTATCAATTACCTAGCTCACCACAGGTGATGGCAATCATACATTACCAGGAAAGTCCAGGAACAGAGCATTTTCTCCCTCATGGAGAGGGTCAGGTAGGCAAGTATGGAGGGTAGGCAACTCTGCACCTGTTTGCTGTATCTGCAAGTGGAACATTTGGCGGGTTGCTGGACACAGTGCAAGTTGTATCCTGAAAGAAGGAAACTGGCTTCTGTCTTGTTTGTCTTGGCTGTTACCTATTCTACTATCTTATCACCTGTGCTGAGACACCAACAGCTGGTCCCCAATTTGTCACATTTCATGGTAAAACTACAGCTGTGTCTCACTGTGCTGAACATTATACAGAAAATATCTTTGGTAAAGTAAGTACCTAGCCAAACTAGAGATAAGCAGCCCAGCCAAACTTCCGGGATCTGAGGGAATCTGAGCCTGCTCAGATTCCAAAACGAGGCAGAACATCATCTTCCTGGTGTCAGATTTTACGTTTTGGATTTGTTATAAGTAGAGATGAGCGGGTTCGGTTTCTTTGAATCCGAACCCGCACGAACTTCACTTTTTTTTCCACGGGTCCGAGCGACTCGGATCTTCCCGCCTTGCTCGGTTAACCCGAGCGCGCCCGAACGTCATCATGACGCTGTCGGATTCTCGCGAGGCTCGGATTCTATCGCGAGACTCGGATTCTATATAAGGAGCCGCGCGTCGCCGCCATTTTCACTCGTGCATTGAGATTGATAGGGAGAGGACGTGTCTGGCGTCCTCTCCATTAGAATAGAGATAGATAGATTAGATAGAGAGAGATTGTGCAGAGTCGCAGACAGAGTTAGTTTACCACAGTCAGTGACCAGTGCAGCAGCTAGTTAACTTTTATTTAATATAATATATCCGTTCACTTCTCTCTGCTATATCCGTTCTCTGCCTGAAAAAAAAAACGATACACAGCACAGTCAGTCACACAGTGTGACTCAGTCTGTGTGCACTCAGCTCAGCCCAGTGTGCTGCACAGTCATCAATGTATAAATTAAAAGCTTATAATTAATTGTGGGGGAGACTGGGGAGCACTGCAGGTTGTTAGCAGGAGCCAGGAGTACAATTATATTAATTAACAGTGCACACTTTTGCTGCAGGAGTGGTGACCAGTGCCTGACCACCAGTATAGTATTGTTGTATACTACTAATATCTCTTTAAATATCAACCAGTCTATATTAGCAGCAGACACAGTACAGTGCGGTAGTTCACGGCTGTGGCTACCTCTGTGTCGGCACACGGCAGGCAGTCCGTCCGACCAGAATTGTATTATTTATTATTATATACCTACCACCTAACCGTGGTTTTTTTTTCATTCTTTATACCGTCATAGTGTCATCCTAATTGTTACGAGTATACTACTATCTCTTTATCAACCAGTGTACAGTGCGGTAGTTCACGGCTGTGGCTACCTCTGTGTCGGCACACGGCAGGCAGTCCGTCCGACCAGAATTGTATTATTTATTATTATATACCTACCACCTAACCGTGGTTTTTTTTTCATTCTTTATACCGTCATAGTGTCATCCTAATTGTTACGAGTATACTACTATCTCTTTATCAACCAGTGTACAGTGCGGTAGTTCACGGCTGTGGCTACCTCTGTGTCGGCACACGGCAGGCAGTCCGTCCGACCAGAATTGTATTATTTATTATTATATACCTACCACCTAACCGTGGTTTTTTTTTCATTCTTTATACCGTCATAGTGTCATCCTAATTGTTACGAGTATACTACTATCTCTTTATCAACCAGTGTACAGTGCGGTAGTTCACGGCTGTGGCTACCTCTGTGTCGGCACACGGCAGGCAGTCCGTCCGACCAGAATTGTATTATTTATTATTATATACCTACCACCTAACCGTGGTTTTTTTTTCATTCTTTATACCGTCATAGTGTCATCCTAATTGTTACGAGTATACTACTATCTCTTTATCAACCAGTGTACAGTGCGGTAGTTCACGGCTGTGGCTACCTCTGTGTCGGCACACGGCAGGCAGTCCGTCCGACCAGAATTGTATTATTTATTATTATATACCTACCACCTAACCGTGGTTTTTTTTTCATTCTTTATACCGTCGTCATAGTGTCATACTAGTTGTTACGAGTATACTACTATCTCTTTATCAACCAGTGTACAGTGCGGTAGTTCACGGCTGTGGCTACCTCTGTGTCGGCAGTCGGCAGGCAGTCCGTCCATCCATAATTGTATTATTATTATAATATATACCACCTAACCGTGGTTTTTTTTTCATTCTTTATACCGTCGTCATAGTGTCATACTAGTTGTTACGAGTATACTACTATCTCTTTATCAACCAGTGTACAGTGCGGTAGTTCACGGCTGTGGCTACCTCTGTGTCGGCAGTCGGCAGGCAGTCCGTCCATCCATAATTGTATTATTATTATAATATATACCACCTAACCGTGGTTTTTTTATACCACCTAACCGTGGCAGTCCGTCCATAATTGTATACTAGTATCCAATCCATCCATCTCCATTGTTTACCTGAGGTGCCTTTTAGTTCTGCCTATAAAATATGGAGAACAAAAAAGTTGAGGTTCCAAAATTAGGGAAAGATCAAGATCCACTTCCACCTCGTGCTGAAGCTGCTGCCACTAGTCATGGCCGAGACGATGAAATGCCAGCAACGTCGTCTGCCAAGGCCGATGCCCAATGTCATAGTACAGAGCATGTCAAATCCAAAACACCAAATATCAGAAAAAAAAGGACTCCAAAACCTAAAATAAAATTGTCGGAGGAGAAGCGTAAACTTGCCAATATGCCATTTACCACACGGAGTGGCAAGGAACGGCTGAGGCCCTGGCCTATGTTCATGGCTAGTGGTTCAGCTTCACATGAGGATGGAAGCACTCAGCCTCTCGCTAGAAAACTGAAAAGACTCAAGCTGGCAAAAGCACCGCAAAGAACTGTGCGTTCTTTGAAATCCCAAATCCACAAGGAGAGTCCAATTGTGTCGTTTGCGATGCCTGACCTTCCCAACACTGGACGTGAAGAGCATGCGCCTTCCACTATTTGCATGCCCCCTGCAAGTGCTGGAAGGAGCACCCGCAGTCCAGTTCCTGATAGTCAGATTGAAGATGTCAGTGTTGAAGTACACCAGGATGAGGAGGATATGGGTGTTGCTGGCGCTGGGGAGGAAATTGACCAGGAGGATTCTGATGGTGAGGTGGTTTGTTTAAGTCAGGCACCCGGGGAGACACCTGTTGTCCGTGGGAGGAATATGGCCGTTGACATGCCAGGTGAAAATACCAAAAAAATCAGCTCTTCGGTGTGGAGGTATTTCACCAGAAATGCGGACAACAGGTGTCAAGCCGTGTGTTCCCTTTGTCAAGCTGTAATAAGTAGGGGTAAGGACGTTAACCACCTCGGAACATCCTCCCTTATACGTCACCTGCAGCGCATTCATAATAAGTCAGTGACAAGTTCAAAAACTTTGGGTGACAGCGGAAGCAGTCCACTGACCAGTAAATCCCTTCCTCTTGTAACCAAGCTCACGCAAACCACCCCACCAACTCCCTCAGTGTCAATTTCCTCCTTCCCCAGGAATGCCAATAGTCCTGCAGGCCATGTCACTGGCAAGTCTGACGAGTCCTCTCCTGCCTGGGATTCCTCCGATGCATCCTTGCGTGTAACGCCTACTGCTGCTGGCGCTGCTGTTGTTGCCGCTGGGAGTCGATGGTCATCCCAGAGGGGAAGTCGTAAGCCCACTTGTACTACTTCCAGTAAGCAATTGACTGTTCAACAGTCCTTTGCGAGGAAGATGAAATATCACAGCAGTCATCCTACTGCAAAGCGGATAACTGAGGCCTTGGCATCCTGGGTGGTGAGAAACGTGGTTCCGGTATCCATCATTACTGCAGAGCCAACTAGAGACTTGTTGGAGGTACTGTGTCCCCGGTACCAAATACCATCTAGGTTCCATTTCTCTAGGCAGGCGATACCGAAAATGTACACAGACCTCAGAAAAAGAGTCACCAGTGTCCTAAAAAATGCAGCTGTACCCAATGTCCACTTAACCACGGACATGTGGACAAGTGGAGCAGGGCAGGGTCAGGACTATATGACTGTGACAGCCCACTGGGTAGATGTATGGACTCCCGCCGCAAGAACAGCAGCGGCGGCACCAGTAGCAGCATCTCGCAAACGCCAACTCTTTCCTAGGCAGGCTACGCTTTGTATCACCGCTTTCCAGAATACGCACACAGCTGAAAACCTCTTACGGCAACTGAGGAAGATCATCGCGGAATGGCTTACCCCAATTGGACTCTCCTGTGGATTTGTGGCATCGGACAACGCCAGCAATATTGTGTGTGCATTAAATCTGGGCCAATTCCAGCACGTCCCATGTTTTGCACATACCTTGAATTTGGTGGTGCAGAATTTTTTAAAAAACGACAGGGGCGTGCAAGAGATGCTGTCGGTGGCCAGAAGAATTGCGGGACACTTTCGGCGTACAGGCACCACGTACAGAAAACTGGAGCACCACCAAAAACTACTGAACCTGCCCTGCCATCATCTGAAGCAAGAAGTGGTAACGAGGTGGAATTCAACCCTCTATATGCTTCAGAGGTTGGAGGAGCAGCAAAAGGCCATTCAAGCCTATACAATTGAGCACGATATAGTAGGTGGAATGCACCTGTCTCAAGTGCAGTGGAGAATGATTTCAACGTTGTGCAAGGTTCTGATGCCCTTTGAACTTGCCACACGTGAAGTCAGTTCAGACACTGCCAGCCTGAGTCAGGTCATTCCCCTCATCAGGCTTTTGCAGAAGAAGCTGGAGGCATTGAAGAAGGAGCTAACACGGAGCGATTCCGCTAGGCATGTGGGACTTGTGGATGCAGCCCTTAATTCGCTTAACAAGGATTCACGGGTGGTCAATCTGTTGAAATCAGAGCACTACATTTTGGCCACCGTGCTCGATCCTAGATTTAAAGCCTACCTTGGATCTCTCTTTCCGGCAGACACAGGTCTGCTGGGGTTGAAAGACCTGCTGGTGACAAAATTGTCAAGTCAAGCGGAACGCGACCTGTCAACATCTCCTCCTTCACATTCTCCCGCAACTGGGGGTGCGAGGAAAAGGCTCAGAATTCCGAGCCCACCCGCTGGCGGTGATGCAGGGCAGTCTGGAGCGACTGCTGATGCTGACATCTGGTCCGGACTGAAGGACCTGACAACGATTACGGACATGTCGTCTACTGTCACTGCATATGATTCTCTCAACATTGATAGAATGGTGGAGGATTATATGAGTGACCGCATCCAAGTAGGCACGTCACACAGTCCGTACTTATACTGGCAGGAAAAAGAGGCAATTTGGAGGCCCTTGCACAAACTGGCTTTATTCTACCTAAGTTGCCCTCCCACAAGTGTGTACTCCGAAAGAGTGTTTAGTGCCGCCGCTCACCTTGTCAGCAATCGGCGTACGAGGTTACATCCAGAAAATGTGGAGAAGATGATGTTCATTAAAATGAATTATAATCAATTCCTCCGCGGAGACATTGACCAGCAGCAATTGCCTCCACAAAGTACACAGGGAGCTGAGATGGTGGATTCCAGTGGGGACGAATTGATAATCTGTGAGGAGGGGGATGTACACGGTGATATATCGGAGGGTGAAGATGAGGTGGACATCTTGCCTCTGTAGAGCCAGTTTGTGCAAGGAGAGATTAATTGCTTCTTTTTTGGGGGGGGTCCAAACCAACCCGTCATATCAGTCACAGTCGTGTGGCAGACCCTGTCACTGAAATGATGGGTTGGTTAAAGTGTGCATGTCCTGTTTTGTTTATACAACATAAGGGTGGGTGGGAGGGCCCAAGGATAATTCCATCTTGCACCTCTTTTTTCTTTTCTTTTTCTTTGCATCATGTGCTGATTGGGGAGGGTTTTTTGGAAGGGACATCCTGCGTGACACTGCAGTGCCACTCCTAGATGGGCCCGGTGTTTGTGTCGGCCACTAGGGTCGCTAATCTTACTCACACAGCTACCTCATTGCGCCTCTTTTTTTCTTTGCGTCATGTGCTGTTTGGGGAGGGTTTTTTGGAAGGGACATCCTGCGTGACACTGCAGTGCCACTCCTAGATGTGCCCGGTGTTTGTGTCGGCCACTAGGGTCGCTAATCTTACTCACACAGTCAGCTACCTCATTGCGCCTCTTTTTTTCTTTGCGTCATGTGCTGTTTGGGGAGGGTTTTTTGGAAGGGCCATCCTGCGTGACACTGCAGTGCCACTCCTAGATGGGCCCGGTGTTTGTGTCGGCCACTAGGGTCGCTTATCTTACTCACACAGCGACCTCGGTGCAAATTTTAGGACTAAAAATAATATTGTGAGGTGTGATGTGTTCAGAATAGGCTGAAAATGAGTGTAAATTATGTTTTTTGAGGTTAATAATACTTTGGGATCAAAATTACCCCCAAATTCTATGATTTAAGCTGTTTTTTAGGGTTTTTTAAAAAAAACACCCGAATCCAAAACACACCCGAATCCGACAAAAAAAATTCGGTGAGGTTTTGCCAAAACGCGGTCGAACCCAAAACACGGCCGCGGAACCGAACCCAAAACCAAAACACAAAACCCGAAAAATTTCCGGCGCTCATCTCTAGTTATAAGTCCTCCCACGGTGATTCGGGCCCCATCCACAGCAGATGCCAGCCTGAGAGCATAGCCACAAGACTGCCACGGCAAATGTCAATAATATTATCCTCTTAATACAGAGGTTGCATTAACCCACTGGCGTGGTTTTTTTTTTGTCACTGCCCACAGTGCAGCTTTAACCCGTTATTGGTGCACACTGGTGCGGGCCACCATAACTATAATTATGTAAGTGCAGTGATTCGCAGTAGTGTGTAAAAAGTAAATGTAAAATCATTGATAGCACTACAACATCTACTAAATGTGGTCCAGGAAGCAGAGAGTTTAGGAAAGGGCACCTGAAAACAAAATCTTTCACAATGTTAACATAAAGGGGAAGAGGTGTCATATTAAAAAATGAGAAATCAGTGCCCAATAAATAGAAAACTAAGGGGCCTGTTTATCACCATCCGCATCCAGGATGCGGATGACAGGTGATAAAATCGCCCAAACTCGCACTGCGATAATTGGTTACATTGCAGGGATGTATCAATTATCGCATGCAGAGACAGAGCTTGCGGTCAAGTTCTGACCCTGCGATGACACTCCACAGCATCATCGGGGTATTTTTCGTAAAAAATAACCCGATGTCCTGCTGCGCATGCGCCGCCCCCGCCGACATCGCCGCTGGCCGGTGACCCTCCCCATTGTGACTACCCCCGCGCATCGCAGCCCCCCCTCCCCCAGCAGGATAATATACTCACTTGTCCAGGGAGCCGGTCCACGCTGCTTCAGGAGGCTGCCGGGCACCAAATCCTTCTCCTGCGTTGTGACCCCCGATGCTGTAAAGTGCGCTGCCGTTTTGCAGCGTCACTTTAATACAGCGGGGTCACATTGCAGCATATGCACCGGAGCAGCAGACACCGGCTCCCTGGACAAGTGAGAATGTTTTTTTTTGTTTTGTTTTTTACTTTTTTATTTTATTTTTACACTGTGATCAGCTTGTGTATCCAGGTTCAGAGAAAGCTGGGCAAAAGGGTGCACATCGCAGTGCTGCCCTGTGAACTCGCCAGCCTGAGCTGGTGAGATTATCACAGGGCACACTGCGGTATTTTTTCACATTTGTTTTAGTAAATTTGGCCACATCGCATTACCTATTATAAGTATGGGGAATGCGATGTGGGTTACTAAAAAAAAAAAGTGAAGTAAAGGCTTTGGAGCAGATTTTCATGAAAACTGCACCAAATGCCCTTTAATACATTCAGGTGATACTAAAATAATGTGAAAAGGGTGTGAAACCCTTGCAAATTCACACAACAGTGATCAGGTCTGAATTAGGGAAGCCAATCCCGGGCCATTTTTTCAATCCCGGGTATAGGGATTGAAAAATGGGCAATCCCGGGATTCCCGGGATACCCGGGATTGGCTTTTAGCTATGTGGCCGCCCCCTCGCCTCACCCCGCCCCGCCCACCCAGCACACATAACTCACCATATACCGGGGGCGGACGGGTGGGGAACATCCTCTGATTGCTGCTGGCGGCTCCCAGCAGCGGCTGACGGGGAGCCGGAACAAGGAATCCGAGCAGCGTCTGAGTGTCCTGTGGATGCTCAACGCTGATCCCTCAATCCCTGGGATTGGAGCTTCCAATCCCAGGATTGAATCCCGGCCATTTTTGGCCCTAAATCCCAGGATCCCGCAGATCCCGATCCCGGGATTGGCCACCATAGTCTGAATTAGGCCCATAGCTAACATACAGGGAAGATGTACTAAGCAGTGTTAACAGTGGAGAAATGAGCCAGTGGAGAAGTTGCCCATGGCAACCAATCAGCATTGAAGTAACATTTATAATTTGCATACTAAAATTATACAGAGCAATGAATGGTTGGCATGGGCAACGTCTCCACTGGCTCATTTCTCCACTGAAATGTGACATAGAGTGAACTTAAGCACTACTACGATTCATAAAAGAAACTAGGGCACTACTATGAGGCACAACATTACATAAGGCTCTACTATGGTTCAGAAAATGAACTAGGGCACTAATATAGGGCATAAAATTAACAACTGCTATAGAGAAGTGTCTCTCTAGAAGCATTGGGAAGGGCGGCCCTTCAAAATGTTGCTATAGAGCCCACAAAGTTCTGGCTACACCCCTGGATGTTGATGATGTTGTTTGTGTAAGTCAGCCACCGGTTATTGCCTATGATAAAAAGAAAGCCTGTGCATTAGACCAAAAAAGCCTCCTCTTGAGTGTGGAATTTTTTTTACCCAAATCCTGACAATGTTTTTGAAGGCATCTGTTCCATTTGTGAGGCCAAAGTTCGTAGAGGTAGGAACATAAGCATCTAGGCACCTCCTCCATGTTACGTCATTTGTGACGAGTTAATTACATTTATTTTGCAAAATTATAATAATTTAATAACAATATTGTTATAAATATTATCCAGTGTCATTTACCAGCAGTTTGGACCAGACCATGCAATCTCCACTGCCAACATCCTTATCATCAACCTCCTCATTAGTGATCAGCTGTAGTCCTTCCAAAAAATTTGTTTGTGGGGGCCCAAATAAACCAATCACTTCAGCCTCAAAAGAGGCAGTCACTATTGCTGAAGTGCTTGGTTTGTTAAACTTTGCATGTCCTTTTTAATATCCAACATAATGGTGGGTGCACCACTTTTCTTTTCTGCCACTACTGTGTGGCAATAGATGTGCTATAAACTGCCGTGTGTTTGTGCTGCTGCTCTGTTGCTTAGTAACCAGCCAGCTCACTGCAGCCTTTGGCCAATATTGATAAATACATTATCATACCTCCCAACTGTCCCGATTTTCGCGGGACAGTCATGTTTTTTGGGGACTGTCCCGCTGTCCCACACGCGGGCCGCAGTGTCCCGCGGTGGGGGAGGGGCAGTTGATGACTGATAGCGTGGCAGACTTGTTTTGCAGAAATATATTGTTTTTTTTTCTATGAAAACTTGGGCCGGTACCCACCTAATGCTGGCATGAGATTTCTAGAACCTTCCATACTCTGGATAATTGTGCAGATACTTATTTTGTTAATTTCTGACATTGTTTCAATGATTTCTTCCTGTTTCCGGAACTCAAGTTAAGCTTTAAGGAAACAAAAATAATAATACAATTGACAGTTCTGCATGTCCTGAGTACCACCACAAAAAAAAAAAAAAACAGCACTGCCCAAGCCAATATCCAAAGGTGCGGGAGAAATTACAGATGGCTGTAGTGGAGTGCGAACGCAGCCCTTTACTATGGTGGAAAGTCAGGTCCTCACTGCACAATGTATTACATGCATAGTTTTTTCCTCCTCCTGGACGTCTGTGACTCCCAGATTGAAGTGAGACCTCCTGGACCGCCCAGAGGGCAGCAAATTCTCCAGGAAGGGCGCCTGTCCGCAAGGTGGACGGGGACGTGACAACACCCACCATGTCAATTCTCACCCACCACAGTGAACATTGTTTCAGGTGTGTATACTCAGCATCACACCGAAGCCCAGCTTTCCCTACCCACTTGGTCACACCCACTGCTCTTCATACCTCCCCTCAGCATCTCCCACAGGGTGGCTATGGTAAGTACTGTGTGATTGGAATTAGGGCATGCAGTTCAGCCCCCCCTCCTTTCCTTTTTGTTTCTATAGTTAGAACTTTGATCTAATATTTTAAAACAAACCCCCTCCCTTCTCAAAAAAATTAAGTAAAACACCAACAAAACGCACACACAGGAAAGTGTCTTTGGCTCCGAATGTCCTTATCTTCCATCAACCTGTATGTTTTTATAATTAAAAATACTAAACTTACAAATGTGAATGCAGCCTGCCTTCCTGGCCATGCCATAGAGCTTATAGCACAAATAAGAACGTGCGTTTCTCAGTGAACTACAGTGCGACCTACAGATGACAGAGACAGGGCCTGATTATGGGTTCCAGCCGCCCTAGGCTAACACAGAAGTGGCCGCACCCCCCCCCCCCCTCCTCTTCCCACCCCCACCACCAATTTTTCTGCCGCCCCTTACACATTATGGCACAAACCGTAAAGCCCCTTACACATTATGCACCACATGCACATATATACAGTACTTATACATAGGCAAGCACACACACACACACACACACACACACACACACACACACACACAGAAACATCATAGCAGCATTCACCTTTGTGCTGCAATAGTGGCACTGGGTCCGGTCGGTCTTACTGGCTGGTGGCTGCAGTGCTGGGGCTGGCCTAGCTAGGGCTGGGAGCATCAGCAGACGCTGTCACTCCCCGGCCTCCCCCCTCGTTCTCTTCAGGCTCTGGGAGCTCCTCTGGGAACGGAAGCAGGGCGAGAATTTTTGGGGTGAGTCCGCAGGCAAGGCTGTCTTGCGGGAAATCCACCCCAAGTCCCCCAGTACCCAGCACTCCAGGCTGCAGCCTGATCAGCCTATTGGTTGATCAGGCCCTGGGCAGAGGCAGGCGGTTTATGAGCTGAATTATTGTACACACAAATGCATTGAGCCCCTTTGTGTCTACTTCTTCCTCAAGGGCCAAAGGCAGATACAGTAGTTTGCTCAAAGAATGAAAATAGTCATCATCATCATCATCAGTAGCCACAAAGCTAATGAGCAGTGATATGTAATGTTTCACATTGGCAGAGCTGGCCATAGGCATAGGCAAACTAGGCAATTGCCTAGGGCATTTGATATGCCTAGGGGCATCAGCAGCTTCTGCTGATTAAAATGATATGCAGCATGCCTATATTCTGTGTGTAGCATTTCTTATGCAGATACAGCCACAGTCTCACAATATATAGGCATGCTGCATATCATTTTAATCAGCAGAATCTGCTTGTGCATCCTAGCCACATAGCAATGCAAATATGATGCATTTTCATAAAAAAAGGTGCCCGACGTTAGCACTGAGGCAAGATTTATGAGGACACATCTGTATCCAAGCAGAGGCAGAGGTTACAGTGTTAGTGGCAGTGTGAGTGCTGTGTGCACGTGAGTGGGTTGGTTGTGCAGTAGTGTTCGGAATATGTGTAAGGAGCATTATGTGTGTCATGTAAAAATGCATTAATAATGTGCAACATATGTGTAAAGGGCACTATGTGTGTCATTATGTGTATAAGGGCATTAATAATGTGCGGCATATGTGTAACAGGGTACTACTGAATGTGTGTCATTATGTGTATAGGGGCACTAATAATGTGCAGCAAATCTGTAGGAGGCACTATGGGTGTCATTATGTGTATAAGGGCATTAATAATGTGCGGCATATATGTAAGGGACATTATGTGTAAAAGGGCATTAATAAAGGTTGTCATAATGTGTAAGGTGCATTATGTTTATACGGACATTAATAATGTGTAAGGGGCATTGCTGTGTGGAATTATGTGTATAAATGCATTATTAATGTGTGGCATTATGTGTATAAGGTGCTCTACTATGTGGCGTTGCATATAGAAAGGGCACTACTGTGTCGTCTAATATGAATAAAGAGCAACAGGGTCTGGTATAATGTGAATAAGGAGCAATTTAGTGTGATGTAATGTGAATAAGGGGCTCTACTGTGAGGAGTAATGTTTATAAGGTAAAGTGATACTACTGTGGGATGTAATATGAATTATGGACACTATTGCATGATCAAATGTGAATAAAGTTGAAGTACTGTGTGGCGTAATTGGAATTGGGGTTACTATTGTGTGGCCATGCCCCTTGCCAGCAAAAACACACCCCTTTTTGGGCTGTGCGCCAAATGTGCGAACTGTTCCTATTTAAAATATAGGGGGTACAAACACCAAAATAAGGACTGCTATGGGTGAGGGGTGATGGTGCTGGGAAAAAGGTGCAAGGTCAGAGGCGGAACCAGCGGTGGTGCTAGGGGGCACCAGCCAAAATCTTGCCTAGGACATCATATTGGTTAGGGCCGGCTCTGCACATTGGAGGTATGACTGCCAGCTGTCTATGTACGGGGTAATGTTTACCGTTACTGCTTCACAACACTGAGGTCATGGGTTTGTCCCCCCCCCCCCCGCCCTGTGTGGAGTTTGTATATTCTCCCCAAACTTGCATGGGTTTCCTCCACAATCCATATATATACTGGTAGATTACCTGGATCCCCACAAAAAAATGAACCCTAGTGTGTAACTATGTATGTGTGTTTGGGCGACTGGATGGGCCAAGTGGTTCCTAAATGACGTTTCTATGGGATAGTTCACTAACCCTCTAAGGTTTCCTGGTAACCATTGTTGGTTGTGTTATTTTAATGAAGCAGAAAATAATAAGGTGTAATTCCAGATTATGGGGTCTCTTTATTACAGACCACTTTTACACAGGGTACTTAGTAATCTGTATGGCTGTATACTGCAACTATACAGAACGTTGTGCCACTGTAATTACCTGCGAAGGGTGCGAGATGCCGCTGCCGCAGAGTGTAGACATCAGCAATGGCACCCGAATTCGCCCCCCTTTGCGACCCCTTCTAGTACCCGATTCCCCATTTTTGCTCCCAACATTATGGGGCTGTGAACAAAAATTGGTAAGTCGGTGGTACCGTAAGTGCGGCATACAGCTGCACTTACACCTGCAAAGACATCATTTGTAATTGGATTGACCCCATGGAATCCTCATGTAATTAGTAGTAAAATCAGTGGTCTGTGTGAGCACTATGGTCAGTAAAATAGAGATCCGACAGAATGCTCCATGGCATTTGCAAAATTGCACATGCCTGACCCGAAAGGCCATGTATGGTTATACTTTAGCTGAGACTGACTACGCATGTGTGAGAGTGAGACAGAAATAATTCCCCCGTCCCCTGTTGGCATTCTCATTGTCAGGAAGCCGATGTCGGTCATGTGACCGTCGGCATCCCAGCCGCCGGTAAACTGTATAACACCCTTTATGGTATCAAACTTGGGGATAAAAGTAGAGAAGTGAGCCAGTGGAGAAGCTGTCCATGGCAACCAATCAGCTGCTCTGTATACTTTTGTAGTATGCAAATTATAAATGTTACGTCAATGCTGATTGGTTGCCATGGGCAACTTCTCTGCTGGCTCACTTCTCCACTTTTATCACTGCTTATTAGTACATGTCCCCTACTCTACTCTACCAAGTTGTGTATGCCAGGTACTAGTAACCCCCTCTCTGAGTACACAGGAAACACACTGTTCCATAACCTGGTGCCAAGGTCACCACCTGATATAAGACGAATGTGTCCCATCGTACAAGCCTTAATCTATCATCATGGGTCCTTGTGTGTTCCTGTCTCTGCTCCTCGCTGGTAAGACTGCTGAAGGGAGATGGACAATTCCATCTTTTTACTTTAATACTTTGGAATTAAAAAACTATTTAGCTTTTGCACATACGTAGCTGTTTGGGAGAATGAATTCACAACATGGTTTGTCCAGGTTCCAGTCTACACCCTCTACAAAGATTTGCCCATACTTGCCTACCTGACCCTCTCCATGTGGGAGAAAATGCTCTGTTCCTGGACTTTCCTGGTAATGTATGATTGCCATTCACCTGTGGTGAAACGCCTTTCTTATCAATTAACTAGCTCACCACAGGTGATGGCAATCATACATTACCAGGAAAGTCCAGGAACAGAGCATTTTCTCCCTCATGGAGAGGGTCAGGTAGGCAAGTATGGATTTGCCTCTAGATTTGCTCAGTGAATTATTAGTAGTGCTAGATTAGTGTTATGGTGAGCAGTGTATATACTGGATGGTGCTTTGCGTGTTACACATTGGTGCAGTATGACATCTTTACATTATGATATTTTGCTGTATATAGTGATTACTGTATTACTTATATGTAAATCAAGTAGTCACAGTATGTCTGGCAGACCACTTATATTTTAGCAGTTTTCACAGTGTTCCAATAGCAAAAGTGTTGCTACCATAATAAGGATCAATATGATGTATTGTATTTCCATATATCTGTGAAGATGACCTACACAGTACAGGCGTTATAGTTACATAGTTAGTGAGGTTGAAAAGAGGCAAAATGCCCATTGGGTTCAACCTGTATTCCGTGTTAAGCTGTTCATAATATAATGTGCCTGCTGAAGTAATGGTTTAGTACCAATTGACAACTATGTTTCTTACCACTCCCAGATAATTTAATTTCAATATATTAAATGCTATAACCCTGGATACATTTTCCAGTTAGAAATTTGTCCAATCCGTTTTCAAATGCATTTACAGAATCTGCCATTATTACATTCTCCGGCAGGAAATTCCAAATCTTTATTGCCCTTACCGTGAAGAACCCTTTCCTACGTTGTGTTTGGAATTTTCTCTCCTCTAGCCTCAGCGAGTGCCCACGTGTCCTATACAGAGTTCTTTTAATAAACAAATCCCCTGCTAACTCCTTGTAATGACCCTTTACATATTTGAAGATATTAATAATGTCTCCTCTTAGTCGCCTCTTTACTAGTGTATACAGATTTAACCTAGTAAGTAGTAAGCCTTTCCTCGTACTCCAGTGACTCTAACCCTTTAATCAATTTAGTAGCTTGTCTTATAGTTATAGCATACCTCCTAACACCGGGGGTCTCCAGAGTGTGAGGGAGACAGGGAAGTGCACACGGATGCATGTGCAAGACCTGGGTATGCGTGTTCAGAACACACATTTTCTCACTGCAGCACACCAAGGAGCAGCGATCCCACTTACAGTTTGTTTCCACTGTACACGGAAATTTGGTTATGACCAAGAATAGTGTTTGCACTTCCACCCCTCCACCCCCCCCCCATCCGATCACTGAGAAGGTTTAGTCTTAATATCTGCTGCATTGTTTTCTGTT
Organism: Pseudophryne corroboree; assembly: GCF_028390025.1. NCBI lineage: Eukaryota > Metazoa > Chordata > Amphibia > Anura > Myobatrachidae > Pseudophryne > Pseudophryne corroboree. The sequence goes on along the minus strand of NC_086454.1, from coordinate 328,196,509 downwards.
TTGTTAGCTTTCAACATGTGTAGACCATCTTTGACAGTGAATTTAAGGGGAATATGTGTTGTGATGTATTGTATCCCACTTCTAACACCAATGGGGGTCATTCCGGAGTTGATCGCTCGCTAGCAGTTTTTAGCAGTCGTGCAAACGCTAAGCTGCCTCCCACTGGGAGTGTATTTTAGCTTAGAAGTGCGAACGAAAGGATCGCAGAGCGGCTACGAAAAAAAAATTGTGCAGTTTTAGAGTAGCTTCAGACCTACTCAGCGCTTGCGATCTCTTCAGATCATTCAGTTCCGGATTTGACGTCACAAACACGCCCTGCGTTTGCCCAGCCACGCCTGCGTTTTTCCTGGCACGCCTGCATTTTTTCCAACACTCCCTGAAAACGGTCAGTTGACACCCAGAAACGCCCCTTTCCTGTCAATCACTCTGCGGCGGCCATTGCGACTGAAAAGCGTCGCTAGACCTTGTGTAAAAATACATTGCCCGTTGTGAAAGTACGTCACGCGTGCGCACTGTGCCGCATACGCATGCACAGAAGTGCCGCTTTTTCACTTAATCGCTGCACTGCAAACATTTTTTACTAGCGATCAACTCAGAATGACCCCAATATTTCTAACACTATTTCCCATCAGTGTCGGCGGTCTCCGCTCATCCTGGGCCCAGGAATCTCCTGCAGTTCCGGAAAATAATAAAGTGCATTATACCTAACAGCAAACCCCTGGATGAGTACAATGGATACGGCTGCTACTGCGGACTTGGGGGCTCTGGTATCCCAGTGGATGAACTTGATAAGTAGGTTTTCAAACATACTTGGAGTTTTAACTTCGCTATTTCCATTATTCCCTTATGCTGAGTCACACATGCGCACAGCAAGGTTCTAGTAAACCCATACTACTTATTGTACATAAAAAAATGTCAGTATTCTTAGAGGTTTTTTAGAAATGAAATAATAAAATGTACATACTGTATAAAAAGTATAGTAAATTACACATAAAATACAACTCACACAGTAAAGCTGGCAAAAGGTATATAAAATGATTTATTTATAAAGAGGCCTAGACTGTACACTCTCCATTGGTTAACCAAGCCTCTGTGCCCCCCCACTGGTGGCTGACCACGCCCCTAAGCATTGTCCCTTACCACTGCATTCACCCAGTGGGCCCGTCATATCCCAGTCCGACATTGGGGGTCATTTCCGACCCGATCGCTCGCTGCAGTTTATCGCAGCGCAGCAATCGGGTCGGGATTACGCATGTGTCGGCGCCGCAGTGCGCCGCTGCATGCCGGATGGCCGAAGGCCGTCGTTTCCCTGCGATCGCCTCTGCCTGATTGACAGGCAGAGGCGGTCGGTGGACGGGAGGGGGCGGCACGGCGGCGTTTGGCCACCATTATGGGGTCGCGGCGTGGCTGCGGGCCAGGGAGCGACGAGTAGCTCCCTGCCAGCACGCTAAAGCTGCACTGGCCAGGAGCTTCTCCTAAAGTGCAAAAGCATCGACTCTGTGCGATGCTTTTGCACTTCTGCGCGGGGAGGGGGGGGGGGGGGGGCGGCACTGACATGCGGGGCGGGATAGCCCTGTACTAGGCATCCCCCGGCATGTCTATTGTCATGATCGTAGTCCTGCAAAATTTTGCAGGGCTACGATCAACTCGGAATGACCCCCACTGTACATGATTATGGCATGTAATCAAATATTGGCAAACAGGAAATACAAGGCGGGTGTGAGGGTTAGGGTCAATGTTAATTATGGTAACATCAAAACCATGAGAATGGCTGGCTTATCACTCTACCAGGAACTCTGCCCCTAGCTATGGAGGCACCAATAAATGTCTCGTTGGATGAGGCTGCAGAGACTTCCAAGTGCAAGAAGGTTGTTAAGAAAAGAAATTAGAACAAAACCAAGTGAAATGTCATTAGAAACATACCAAGAGAAGTGATTAGATGAAACCAGACCGGAACGCATGTGTGAGGATGGTCCTACAGCCCACAATGTCAGCCATTGGTGGAATTCCACATGTGACATCTCTGCTCTTTTCTTACATGCAGGTGCTGTGAGATCCATGACAACTGCTATTCAGAATACAAGTCCATTAAGAACTGCAACATAATATTTGACAACCCTTATACAGAGTTCTACTCCTACACCTGTTCTGATAACACCGTGACCTGTGCAAGTAAGGGCTATTGCAATGCAGACCTCACACAGTGGGGGTCATTCCGAGTTGATCGCTAGCTGCCGTTGTTCGCTGCGTAGCGATCAGTGTAAAAAACGGCTAATCTGCGCATGCATATGCACCGCAATGCGCACGTGCGACGTACGGGTACAAAGAGCTTTGTGGTTTTGCACAGGTTCTAGCAACGTTTTCAGTCGCACTGTCGGCTGCAAGAAGATTGACAGGATGGGGGCGTTTCTGGGTGGCAACTGACCGTTTTCAGGGAGTGTTTGGAAAAATGCAGGCGTGCCAAGGAAAACGCAGGCGTGTCTGGGCAAACGCTGGGCGGGTGTGTGACGTCAAAAGCCGTCCCTCCAACGTTAGAATTATCGCACACGAAGAGTAACTACAGGGCTGGTCTTGTTTTGCACAAAATATTTTTGCAGGCGCTCTGCTGCACAAGCGTTCGCACTTCTGTAAAGCGAAAATACACTCCCCAGTGGGCGGCGACAATGCGTTTGCACGGCTGCTAAAAACTGCTAGTGAACGAACACCTCGGAATGACCCCCAGTGTACACAATGCATAACGTATGACATTCCAGAGGAGGATGATTACAGGCAGCCTTATAGATAAAATACCACTGGTTATATAGCTGACAAGAGAACCTTTCAGTAATGCAAATACGTGAATCTATAGAATGTGCAGTTTTAGGCTATGTTTGCACCATTCCTTCCATTTCTGAATGTTACATTGATAATACTTTTGTAAGTCGATATAGATTCATTGTAAGTTTTTGCTACCAGGCAGGATGTGGGTCTGTAAAATAAGTTTTTATCTAATTCACTTTGTTGAGCTGCAAATACACAATTTGATCTGACGGCTCTGCCACACACCTACGCAGTCAGATCTGAAATTAGCACTGTACTCTGGACCTGATTTATGTTTGCAAGTAAAGCAAAATATCAAACAACAGGGCAAAACCATGCCGGACTGCAGGTGGGGCTGATGTAACATGTGCAGAGAGAGTTAGATTTAGGTGGAGTGTGTTCAAACTGAAATCTAAATTGCAGTGTAAAAATAAAGCTGTCTAACATTTGTGGGCTCCATGCAAAAGCAGCCAGTATTTACACTGCACAGAAAAAAAAAGAACCAACCCAAATCTAACTCTCTCGGCACATGTTACATCCGCCACACCATGGTTTTTCCCAGTTGCTTGCTTTTTTGCTTTCCTTCCAAACATGAATCAGGCCCTCTGCCATGTGTGCATACACAGCCAGATCTGCGCCCATCACCATCACAGGGCAAGGCCACCTAGCATGTCAGAGGGCGCCTCCCAAAGCGTCCGCAATTAGATTGAGGACGCATCGGAACTAAGGTTGACCCCTGGCAGGTCAGTTCAGGCGGCTGGCTGACATTTTTTTCCCTCAGAACTGCTGCATGTGAGGCCACACAGCCGCCCCAAAAATAGTATCTGGCCCGTCCCACCCACGCAACAGCGCACCCCTGGCAGCCACCACTGCCAATCACATTGCGGTCGCATCCAGCGGGGATGCAACCGCAATGTGTGTGTCCGTGCACATTGAATGCGGCCGCTGCGTGTGCGCAGTTTTCCAAAATCGGCAAATTGCCCTGCAGGCCGCACTAGCGGCTGAGTCTGAGTGACACCCATACTCGGCCCAAATGACATCTGATAGATCCTGCTTTGATGTTGGATTGCTTAATCGAAGCTGGATCGCTGGATCCCTGGATCGAAGCCAATTATGTATAAATAAGCTTAACTGGCTGCCACATTTACAGATGGAACTTTCTGATAACAATGTGAATGCATTGCCTAATCTGTCTCCTGCCTCCTATAGACGGGAGCCGGTCTCTAGGTCGACAGTAACTAGGTCGACAGTTACTAGGTCAACCGCTATTGGTCGACAGTAACTAGGTCAACAGGGTCTCTAGGTCGACAGGGACTGTAGGTCGACATGTTCTAGGTCGACAGGTCAAAAGGACGACATGAGTTGTTCACAATTTTTTTCTTTTTTGAACTTTTTCATACTGAACGATCCACACAGACTACGATTGGGAATAGTAACCGGAAGCATGGCGAGTGAAGCGAGCCATGCGAGAGGACACGGTGCTCTAATTGGGGTTCCCGGTCACTGTACAGAGAAAACGACACCAAAACCCACCCATAAAAAACTCATGCCGACCTTTTGACCTGTCGACCTAGACCATGTTGACCTAGAGACCCTGTCGACCAATAGTGGTCGACCTAGACACTGTCGACCTAGTTACTGTAGATCTTCCATACCACACCCCTTATATACATACAATGGCAGAGGTAAGTAATACGGTATCCGGACTCCAGGTCGACAGCAAAAAGGTCGACACACCTTAGGTCGACGTCAATTGGTCGACACACCTTAGGTCGACATGGACAAAAGGTCGACAGGAACAAGGTCGACATGGAAAAAGGTCGACATGACTTTTTCACGATTTTTTTCTTTTTTGGAACCTTTTCATACTTAACGATCCACGTGGACTACGATTGGAACGGTAAAGTGTGCCGAGCGAAGCGGTAGCGGAGCGAAGGCCCCATGCCCGAAGCATGGCGAGCGAAGCGAGCCATGCGAGGGGACGCGGTGCACTAATTGGGGTTCCCGGTCACTCTACGAAGAAAACGACACCAAAAAAACATAAAAAACTCATGTCGACATTTTTCCATGTCAACCTTGTTCCTGTCGACCTTTTGTCCATGTCGACCTTTTGTCCATGTCGACCCAAGGTGTGTCGACCAATTGGTGTCGACATAAGGTGTGTCGACCTTTTTGCTGTCGACCCTCAGTCCCAGACCCAGTAATACAGAGCAAAGAGAATACAAAGGTACATTAAATACACAACAATAGTATCTTATAGAATCTGGAGAGAACGGCGAGTATTTTTCTAGTTAGTTATGGAACACTGAACATACATATATATATATATATATATATATATACTAGTGCAATTCATAGTGCCACTTCCAGGGCAGTAATACAGTATATGCTTTCTACTATAGTGCCCACAGTCTAGTGTATGTACACTGGAGACAGGAGGAGAGGGGGCATCAGGGGGTACGGATTAAGGGGGGGCCGGCAGCAGAGCCGGATTAAGGGGGGGCCCAGCGGGTACGTACCCCGTGCCTCACAGTTTTAGGGGGCCCCCGCGGCTGGAGTAGCTCTGTCCCAGCTCTGAAGCTCCCCCGTCCTGCCAGTAACAGCAGCAGCATTGTGCTACAGTCAGCACACGCTGCTGCGTGTTGGCAGGTCTGTGGTGTTACAGGGAGGCAGCAGTCTCCCTGCTTTCTTCTGCCTGTGCGGGTGTGTAGGGGGGAGCGACCACCTCCTCTGGATTTACCCCTAGCTGAGGGGCCAAAATCCCATAAAAAAAAAAAAAAAATCCCCGGAATTTGCATAAGGGGGCGAGAATTTGCATAAGAATGGCGAGTATTTTTCTAGTTAGTTATGGAACACTGAACATTACTAGTGCAATTCATAGTGCCACTTCCAGGGCAGTAATACAGTATATGCTTTCTACTATAGTGCCCACAGACTAGTGTATGTACACTGTAACAGTGGTAGCTCTCTCAGCCTGGCTCATATGTATTGTGTTTTTCTTTCATGTAGGCAAAAACAACCCGTGTGAAATGCACATATGTGATTGCGACAGGAAGGCTGCACGCTGCTTCTCCCAAGCCACCTATAATGAGCAATTCAAGAACATGGATAAGAAAAAGCACTGTCTGTGAACGAAGAAGGACATACAGAAGCTGACGCGTTTCACTATGACACTACCCTCTCTATAACACGTAGTGCGGCTGTGACAGCAATACCTTCTGCGCTACAAGGGTTATATTTACTAAAGTGCGGGTTTCTAGAAGTGGAGGTTTTGCCCAAGCAGCTAATCATACTCTAGTTATTATCTCCTAGAAGGTGCTATATAAATGATACGCAGAATCTGATTGGTTGCTATAGGCAACATCTCCACTTCTAAAAACCTGCACTTTAGTAAATATTCCCCCAAGTCTCTACCACAATTTCAGCCCCTCTTGGTGATCACATCAGCCGATAACACACTCTCTGCTCCATCAATAAATGAGGTATAACTATATCTCCATGCAATCGGTATTGTTTTTTCCTGAGTCTGTAGTGCCCTATAGCTCTCAGTCTCAGCTGTTACTCATAGCCAGATTAAGGGGGAGTGGATGCAGGGCATACTGTACTCCGGACCCCCTTTGTCATGGGGCCCCCTGGCCAGAGCAGACTGACATCACTAGCTTTACCTCTTAAGCAGCAGCAGAACCAGCAGCCAGAATGCGAGCAGGACAATATGCAGTGCAGGTAGAGACACAGGAATATCATGTTTCATGAGCTACCGACAGCTTTCCGACCAGAGGAGAGATAGGAGGATGGAGAGAGCTGTAAGTGACACAGGGATCCCATCTTTTCTTCCTCCCCACCTGGGTGTCTGAGTTATGTGTAAACTGTTATGCAACTAAACAATTTGGGTCTAGAGATAGAGACACACACAGAGAGTCCTCCTGAGTCCTGTCCCAGTGTGTAAGTAGTACAGAGGCTGCTGCTATTCTTGCATGTGACAAGATAAATTATTTTATTTTTCTATGTGTATTTTAAGGTTAAGTTGTCTTTATTTCATTACAAGAAAATTTTACAAAATAGTTGTCTTTCAATTAGGTGGAGCTATAAACAGTACCCAGGCATTATTAAACTATTAGTTTACAACTAATATACACCATTGGTTAAAATTTAATATACGTTACACAATTTATACCTCCCACCATGACCCATTACAGGAGAGTCAACATGCTCTCTACCTGGACTTTCTTCTTAATTTATGATTGCAATCACCTGTATTAAAGTACCTTTCTTATCAATTCAATAGTTCAAGACAGGTGAAAGTCGAAAGTCTAGGTAGAGAGCCTTTTGTCCCTCTTGGAATGGGACAAGTTGGGAGGAATGCACAATCTAATATACACCCCCCACCTTCCACCGGGGCCCCCGTGTCTTAAGTGCCCCGGGCACCCCAAGGCTTAATCCGGCCTTGCTGCTTGTCTGTGTGTATTAGTCCTCCTCATATGCTGATACTACAGTAACACAGTGTCAGTCAGTGTCACTGCTGTGATGCGCGGAGTAGTCACAGGCCAAGAGATTCCGTTCAGTTTGGGGGGGGGGGGTGATAATACTGTGTATGCTGCAGCCCCTGCGAAGACAAAGTATATAGGGGGGTCATTCAGACCTGATCGCACGCTAGCTTTTTTTGCAGCACTGCGATCAGGTCACTACTGCGCATGCGTATGCACCGCAATGCACAGGCGCGTCTCACAGGTACAAAGCTGATCATTGCTGCGCGATGGGTTTTACGAAGAATCCATTTGCACAGCCGATCGCAAGGAGATTGACAGGAAGTGGGCGTTTGTGGGTGGCAACTGACCATTTTCAGGGAGTGGTTGGGAAAACGCAGGCGTGTCTAAGCGTTCGCAGTAGAGATGTGCACCGGAAATTTTTCGGGTTTTGTGTTTTGGTTTTGGGTTCGGTTCCGCGGCCGTGTTTTGGGTTCGAACGCGTTTTGGCAAAACCTCACCGAATTTTTTTTGTCGGATTCGGGTGTGTTTTGGATTCGGGTGTTTTTTTCAAAAAACCCTAAAAAACAGCTTAAATCATAGAATTTGGGGGTCATTTTGATCCCAAAGTATTATTAACCTCAATAACCATAATTTCCACTCATTTTCAGTCTATTCTGAACACCTCACAATATTATTTTTAGTCCTAAAATTTGCACCGAGGTCGCTGGATGACTAAGCTCAGCGACCCAAGTGGCCGACACAAACACCTGGCCCATCTAGGAGTGGCACTGCAGTGTCACGCAGGATGGCCCTTCCAAAAAACACTCCCCAAACAGCACATGACGCAAAGAAAAAAGAAAGAAAAAAGAGGTGCAAGATGGAATTGTCCTTGGGCCCTCCCACCCACCCTTATGTTGTATAAACAGGACATGCACACTTTAACCAACCCATCATTTCAGTGACAGGGTCTGCCACACGACTGTGACTGAAATGACGGGTTGGTTTGGACCCCCACCAAAAAAGAAGCAATTAATCTCTCCTTGCACAAACTGGCTCTACAGAGGCAAGATGTCCACCTCATCATCATCCTCCGATTCATCACCGTGTACATCCCCCTCCTCACAGATTATCAATTCGTCCCCACTGGAATCCACCATCACAGCTCCCTGTGTACTTTGTGGAGGCAATTGCTGCTGGTGAATGTCTCCATGGAGGAATTGATTATAATTCATTTTAATGAACATCATCTTCTCCACATTTTCTGGAAGTAACCTCGTACGCCGATTGCTGACAAGGTGAGCGGCGGCACTAAACACTCTTTTGGAGTACACACTTGTGGGAGGGCAACTTAGGTAGAATAAAGCCAGTTTCTGCAAGGGCCTCCAAATTGCCTCTTTTTCCTGCCAGTATACGTACGGACTGTCTGACGTGCCTACTTGGATGCGGTCACTCATATAATCCTCCACCATTCTTTCAATGGGGAGAGAATCATATGCAGTGACAGTAGACGACATGTCCGTAATCGTTGGCAGGTCCTTCAGTCCGGACCAGATGTCAGCATCAGCAGTCGCTCCAGACTGCCCTGCATCACCGCCAGCGGGTGGGCTCGGAATTCTGAGCCTTTTCCTCGCACCCCCAGTTGCGGGAGAATGTAAAGGAGGAGATGTTGACAGGTCGCGTTCCGCTTGACTTGACAATTTTCTCACCAGCAGTTCTTTGAACCCCTGCAGACTTGTGTCTGCCGGAAAGAGAGATACAACGTAGGTTTTAAATCTAGGATCGAGCACGGTGGCCAAAATGTAGTGCTCTGATTTCAACAGATTGACCACCCGTGAATCCTTGTTAAGCGAATTAAGGGCTCCATCTACAAGTCCCACATGCCTAGCGGAATCGCTCTGTGTTAGCTCCTCCTTCAATGTCTCCAGCTTCTTCTGCAAAAGCCTGATGAGGGGAATGACCTGACTCAGGCTGGCAGTGTCTGAACTGACTTCACGTGTGGCAAGATCAAAAGGTTGCAGAACCTTGCACAACGTTGAAATCATTTTCCACTGCGCTTGAGACAGATGCATTCCACCTCCTATATCGTGCTCAGTTGTATAGGCTTGAATGGCCTTTTGCTGCTCCTCCAACCTCTGAAGCATATAGAGGGTTGAATTCCACCTCGTTACCACTTCTTGCTTCAGATGATGGCAGGGCAGGTTCAGGCGTTTTTGCTGTTGCTCCAGTCTTCTGTACGTGGTGCCTGTACGCCGAAAGTGTCCCGCAATTCTTCTGGCCACCGACAGCATCTCTTGCACGCCCCTCTCGTTTTTTAAATAATTCTGCACCACCAAATTCAAGGTATGTGCAAAACATGGGACGTGATGGAATTTGCCCATATTTAATGCACACACAATATTGCTGGCGTTGTCCGATGCCACAAATCCACAGGAGAGTCCAATTGGGGTAAGCCATTCTGCGATGATCTTCCTCAGTTGCCGTAAGAGGTTTTTAGCTGTGTGCGTATTCTGGAAAGCGGTGATACAAAGCGTAGCCTGCCTAAGAAAGAGTTGGCGTTTGCGAGATGCTGCTACTGGTGCCGCTGCTGCTGTTCTTGCGGCGGGAGTCCATACATCTACCCAGTGGGCTGTCACAGTCATATAGTCCTGAGTCTGCCCTGCTCCACTTGTCCACATGTCCGTGGTTAAGTGGACATTGGGTACAACTGCATTTTTTAGGACACTGGTGAGTCTTTTTCTGAGGTCTGTGTACATTTTCGGTATCGCCTGCCTAGAGAAATGGAACCTAGATGGTATTTGGTACCGGGGACACAGAACCTCAAACAAGTCTATAGTTGGCTCTGCAGTAATGATGGATACCGGAACCACGGTTTTCACCGCCCAGGATGCCAAGGCCTCAGTTATCCGCTTTGCAGCAGGATGACTGCTGTGATATTTCATCTTCCTCGCAAAGGACTGTTGGACAGTCAATTGCTTGGTGGAAGTAGTAAAAGTGGTCTTACGACTTCCCCTCTGGGATGACCATCGACTCCCAGCAGCAACAACAGCAGCGCCAGCAGCAGTAGGCGTTACACGCAAGGATGCATCGGAGGAATCCCAGGCAGGAGAGGACTCGTCAGAATAGCCAGTGACATGGCCTGCAGGACTATTGGCATTCCTGGGGAAGGAGGAAATTGACACTGAGGGAGTTGGTGGGGTGGTTTGCGTGAGCTTGGTTACAAGAGGAAGGGATTTACTGGTCAGTGGACTGCTTCCGCTGTCGCCCAAAGTTTTTGAACTTGTCACTGACTTATGATGAATGCGCTGCAGGTGACGTATAAGGGAGGATGTTCCGAGGTGGTTAACGTCCTTACCCCTACTTATTACAGCTTGACAAAGGCAACACACGGCTTGACAAATGTTGTCCGCATTTCTGTTGAAATACTTCCACACTGAAGAGCTGATTTTTTTGGTATTTTCACCAGGCATGTCAATGGCCATATTCCTCCCACGGACAACAGGTGTCTCCCCGGGTGCCTGACTTAAACAAACCACCTCACCATCAGAATCCTCCTGGTCAATTTCCTCCCCAGCGCCAGCAACACCCATATCCTCCTCATCCTGGTGTACTTCAACACTGACATCTTCAATCTGACTATCAGGAACTGGACTGCGGGTGCTCCTTCAAGCACTTCCAGGGGGCGTGCAAATGGTGGAAGGCGCATGCTCTTCACGTCCAGTGTTGGGAAGGTCAGGCATCGCAACCGACACAATTGGACTCTCCTTGTGGATTTGTGATTTCGAAGAACGCACAGTTCTTTGCTGTGCTTTTGCCAGCTTAAGTCTTTTCATTTTTCTAGCGAGAGGCTGAGTGCTTCCATCCTCATGTGAAGCTGAACCACTAGCCATGAACATAGGCCAGGGCCTCAGCCGTTCCTTGCCACTCCGTGTGGTAAATGGCATATCGGCAAGTTTACGCTTCTCCTCCGACAATTTTATTTTAGATTTTTGAGTCCTTTTTTTACTGATATTTGGTGTTTTGGATTTTACATGCTCTGTACTATGACATTGGGCATCGGCCTTGGCAGACGACGTTGATGGCATTTTATCGTCTCGGCCATGACTAGTGGCAGCAGCTTCAGCACGAGGTGGAAGTCGATCTTGATTTTTCCCTATTTTTGGAACCTCAACATTTTTGTTCTCCATATTTTAATAGGCACAACTAAAAGGCACCTCAGGTAAACAATGGAGATGGATGGATACTAGTATACTTATGGATGACGAGCGACTGCCGACACAGAGGTAGCTACAGCCGTGGACTACCGTACTGCGTCTGCTAGTATAGACTGGATGATAATGATATAAAATATATATATATATCACTACTGCAGGACAGGTATATATTGTATAATGACGGACCTGCTGGACACTGTCAGCACTGCAGACTCCTAAACTACTAGTATGAAGAAGATAGAAAAAAAAAAACAACCACAGGTAGGTATACAATTATGGACGAGCGACTGCCGACACAGAGGTAGCTACAGCCGTGGACTACCGTACTGCGTCTGCTAGTATAGACTGGATGATAATGATATAAAAAAAATATATATATCACTACTGCAGGACAGGTATATATTGTATAATGACGGACCTGCTGGACACTGTCAGCACTGCAGACTCCTAAACTACTAGTATGAAGAAGATAGAAAAAAAAAACCCACCACAGGTAGGTATACAATTATGGACGATCGACTGCCGACACAGAGGTAGCTACAGCCGTGGACTACCATACTGCGTCTGCTAGTATAGACTGGATGATAATGATATAAAAAATATATATATATCACTACTGCAGGACAGGTATATATTGTATAATGACGGACCTGCTGGACACTGTCAGCACTGCAGACTCCTAAACTACTAGTATGAAGAAGATAGAAAAAAAAAAAAACCACCACAGGTAGGTATACAATTATGGACGAGCGACTGCCGACACAGAGGTAGCTACAGCCGTGGACTACCGTACTGCGTCTGCTAGTATAGACTGGATGATAATGATATAAAAAATATATATATATCACTACTGCAGGACAGGTATATATTGTATAATGACGGACCTGCTGGACACTGTCAGCACTGCAGACTCCTAAACTACTAGTATGAAGAAGATAGAAAAAAAAACCCACCACAGGTAGGTATACAATTATGGACGAGCGACTGCCGACACAGAGGTAGCTACAGCCGTGGACTACCGTACTGCGTCTGCTAGTATAGACTGGATGATAATGATATAAAAAATATATATATATCACTACTGCAGGACAGGTATATATTGTATAATGACGGACCTGCTGGACACTGTCAGCACTGCAGACTCCTAAACTACTAGTATGAAGAAGATAGAAATATAATGAATGACGGACCTGCTGGACACTGTCAGCAGAATGCGTTTATATATAGAATAAAAAAAAAAAACACCACACGAGTGTTTAACTATTTCAGGCAGACAATATACTGGTGGTCACTGCTGGTCAGTCACACTGGCACTCTGGCAGCAAAAGTGTGCACTGTTAAATATGTACTCCTGCTATAACTGCTCCCCAGTCTCCCCCACAATTAAGCTGTGTGAGCAGTGAGCACTACTCAGCACAGTCAGATATACATAGATGATATTATCATGCAGCACACTGAGGCTGAGCACAGATATGATATGTGACTGTGTATCGTTTTTTTTCAGGCAGAGAACGGATTATATTAAATAATAAATAAAACTGGTGGTCACCACTAGTATAACTATCAGCAAAACTCTGCACTCTCTGAGTACTCCTAATGCTCCAGTAAATCAAGTGTCTCACTCTCTATCTAAACGGAGAGGACGCCAGCCACGTCCTCTCCCTATCAATCTCAATGCACGTGTGAAAATGGCGGCGACGCGCGGCTCCTTATATAGAATCCGAGTCTCGCGATAGAATACGAGCCTCGCGAGAATCCGACAGCGGGATGATGACGTTCGGGCGCGTCGGGTTAGCCGAGCAAGGCGGGAAGATCCGAGTCTGCCTCGGACCCGTGTAAAAAGCGTGAAGTTCGGGGGGGTTCGGATTCCGAGGAACCGAACCCGCTCATCTCTAGTTCGCAGGGCAGGTGTCTGACGTTAATTCCGGTTCCGGACAGGCTGAAGCAATCCCAGCGGCTGAGTAAATACTGGGCTACTCAGAAACTGCACAAGATCTGCTTACGCAGCTCTACTTCACAGTTTCGCACACTTGCAAAGCAAAAATACACTCCCCTATAGGCTGCGACTAGGCGAACGCAGGACTGCAAAAAAAGCCTAGCGAGCGATCAAGTCTGAATTACCCCCATAGTCTACACAACACACACAGCCAGCATGCAGCTGCAGCCCAGCCCATGGCCCCTCCCTGCTCCACACTGACTGATACCATAGTCCTCCCTTCTGAGTTCGGTGAAGCAAGCGCAGCCAGACTGGCAGTACTGCAGGATGCCCAGTGCCTCAGCAGCCAGACCAGAGACGAGGAGAGAGTTTCTTCACTCCCCCCGTCACCCGGCCCCATAGCCCTGCATGCTAATATGGACGAGAGTGTCCATATTGGCTTGCAGCTATAAACGAGCCGGTACCAACGATGAACAAGCCCGGGCCGCACATAGTTCATCGCTGGTGCCTACACACTGAAAGATATGAACGATATCTCGTTCATTGATGAACAAGATCGTGCTGGAGGAAGAGAGATGCAGATGTACACTCCTGATAGTAAAAATAATTTAAATAAACCCTCACAATTAACATGGAGTATAAATGAAGTTCTTAGCACACATTTGTGCAGATATGCGGCCCATGTACTGCGGCCAGGTGACTTCATCACATGGGTCCCTAACATCCCTAATACTATCACATTCTATAAATGTATCCAGGTCTTACCTCTAATTAGTGCCCTTATCAATGTGTGATCTGAAATGCAGGAACCCAGCTAATTAAAACTCCTGAGGGTAAATGGGAGGAGTGCCAATCCCAGAGGAAGGAAGCCCTGCCTTCCAGTGTACAATATATACACAAATATAGAGGAAAAAAGGGGGGCCTGGACTGCACACCCTAATACTAAAGATATCAAGAGGTGCTATCATGCTGAGGCTTCTAATATTATGCTGGAGCGTACACATGGGATCGCACACTGCACGGCGAATATACAGTACACTCCCCCTGGGGGCGGCTATCTGATCGCAGCAGTAGCCCAGTGATCAGGTCTGAATCACCTCCATGGTTTCTGCAGGGAATGGAGGCAGGGAGAAGCCAGGGAGAGGCAGTGACCAGCTCTGCATCCCTTTTTATGTTATGGTGCGTACACCTGGTGCGATTTCGGCTTATGGCCGGTATCGGCTAGAAACGGCCCAGAGGCATGAGCCCCTGATCAAGCAAATATTGGTCCTGTCTGCACAGTCTATTTTTTCTTACACAAGAACATCAGGGACGTGCAGTCAGGGGAGGTAGGAGGCAGTGCCTCCCCTGTCATTAATGAGTAAAATAATACAAAGAAGATACTTATGACACATAAGTATCTTCTTTATTATTTTACTTATCATTAACGTGTGTATAATTAGTTTGGGAGGCACCGATCGTGGTGCCCTCCATAGTGATTGGGAAAAGATATGGGAGCGGGGGGCGGGCGGGGCCTAGCAATGGGCAGGAAAAGCCCATTTAAATTGCATGGGAAAGCGGCACCATTAGAGGTGCCGCTTTCATACAGGGATGTGCTTTCAACCTATGAAAGCACGCCCCTGTGAGTGAGGCCACAGTGATTGGCCAGCGGATCCGTCACTGGATCCGCTGTCAATCACTATGTGGGCTTCGGTGGCGGCGGAGGTGCGGGATGCGGCGGGCCGGGCGGCGGAGGTGCTGGCGGTGTAGATGCGGGCGGCGGGACGCGGCATTCAGGGGCATTGTGCAGAGTTTGGCAGCGGAAGCGGTACACATTTCAAAAATGGCGCCTCAGCGTCATTTTTTAAATTCAAGATGGCCGCTGCGAGCCAATCATGGCTCGCCGTGTCATCGCTCCACCCCCTCCCGCTGACTTATATAAGTCAGCGCAAGGCAGCGGCTGTCAGTCCAACGGCGGAGGAGGAGCTGTAAAGAGCTCTAGAAGACCGAAGACGCCATGGAAGTCCTGGATGGGCGGCGGCTATGCAAAAGAGCTTAGCAGCCGCCGCCCACCAGGTGAAGACGCTGGAAGTCCTGGGAAGGCGGCGGCCATGCAAAAGAGCTTAAAGG
The DNA here is from genome assembly GCF_028390025.1 of Pseudophryne corroboree. Lineage (NCBI taxonomy): Eukaryota > Metazoa > Chordata > Amphibia > Anura > Myobatrachidae > Pseudophryne > Pseudophryne corroboree. The sequence continues at coordinate 328,180,988 of NC_086454.1, read as the reverse complement.
CCGCCGCCTCCCAGGTGAAGACGCCGGAGGAAGACGCCAGAAGCCCTGGGGAGGTGGCACCCCCCCAGGTGAAGACGCCGAAAGCCCTGGGAAGGCGGCGGCCATGCAAAAGAGCTTAAAGGCCGCCGCCCCCAGGTGAAGACCCAGTTTAATAAAGGTTTTTTTAAAGAACGTGTAGTGTTTTTTAAATATTTTCTTTACAGGTGTACTACAGGTGCCAGTGGGCCATTTATGTCCGGGCATGCTGCCACTTGTGGTTCTCCAAGTGTCAGCATGCTGGGGTAGGCTTGCTGGAACCTGTAGGCCACCTGTATAGAACAGTATTAGCATACAATGAACCCCGCACCCACCGCCACCAGGGGTGCGGGGCATAGCACTGGGCTATCAGCCCAGTGCTGGTTGTTGCTCGGGAGGGGGGACCCCATTTTGATTTTTTGGGGACCCCACTTTCCGAGGAATTCCAGCCATGGGCTGACTGGTTTGGGGGGTGTTTAATGGCATGGCAGGGGGACCCCATACTGAGTGTCTCCCCTGCTATGGCATTACCCCCCCCCCCCCTGGCTGGTTCTGCCCGGTGCTGGTTTTAGCGGTGGGGGGGGGGTTTAGCTGCAGTGCCTCCCCAGCACCTGCCCTCACCGCACGTCACTGAAGAACATGCACATGGTGCGATTTGCACTAACTTTTCTGGGGCTGGGGCCGTGCTGCAGGCAATATTGCTACACAGAAAACGGACTCGGGGGGGTCATTCCGAGTTGATCGCTCGCTGCCATTTTTCGCAGCGCAGTGATCAGGTCCCTACTACGTATGCGTATGCACTGCAGTGCGCAAGCGCGTCGTACGGGTACACAGCGGATCGTTGCTGAGCTATGGATTTAACGAAGAATCCATTCGCACGGGCGATCGCAAGGAGATTGACAGGAAGAGGGCATTTGTGGGTGGCAACTGACCGTTTTCTGGGAGTGTTTGGGAAAAAGCAGGCGTGTCCAGGCGTTTGCAGGGCAGGTGTCTGACGTCAATTCCGGGAGCAAAAAGACAGAAGTGATCGCAAGGGCTAAGTAAATCCAGAGCTACTCAGAAACTGCACAAAACGTTTTTGCACAGCTCGGCTGCACAGGCGTTCGCACACTTGCAAAGCAAAAATACACTCCCCCTTGGGCGGCCACTATGCGTTTGCGCGGCTGCTAAAAGTAGCTAGCGAGCGATCAACTCGGAATGAGGGCCTCTGTGAGGCTCTATCAGATCTGTCTCACTCCTGTGCTCACACTTCTACATAGATAGATAGATAAATAGATAGATAGATAGATAGATAGATAGATAGATAGATAGATAGATATGATAGATAGTGTGGCCGGAGACCCTGGCAGCCACATGGTTAATGGCCGCCGCAGCACTTAAGGGGTTAACCCGTAAGTGCCCGGCACCTTTTTCAGGACAATGGGCGCCTGACGCCACTTTCTAAATGAACACTGGCGCTGGGCGCCATCTTTAAAATGTATGTGGGCCCGAAGGGTTTAAAAAAATGTTTTTATGTCTGCGCCACGGTCCCGGACCTCTCCAGCGACCGCGGCAGTAAGGGTGACCCCTGGGCGCACTGGCTTGTGTGTGCACGACGGGAGAGGGGAGCCGCTGCAGCTGGGAGATCAGCTCCCGCTGTAGTGATCTGTGTGTGCCGCCACTGGGGGAGCTCCCGGCGCCTCAGCACTACGGAGGTGGCCAGCCACGGCATCCGGGATGAGCGTTCCGGGCTGCAGAAGGGGTGCGCCGCTCATGTGGTCCAGAAAGACACAGAGCCACGGCCGCCGGAATGAGCATCCCGAGCCACCGGGTTTCAGAAGGGGGGTGTGCCGCAGCTTCGGATCAGGGGGCTGCGGCTAGGCAGCAATTTCAGCCACACTGGGTGCGCCCTGCTGACCCTGGGTAGAGCCCAGCTGTCCTCCAGGCTGCAGAGCTAAGGTATCCCAGCGCTGAGCGCTGGCCAGAGTAAAAACAAAGCAATGTTTTTAAATGTAATTAATACTGTATATATTGTATGGTGAGGCACTGAAGTGCCTGGGTATGTGGAGCCTGTGCAGGGCACAGGCTCAGAGTATATTTAAACAGGTATGTACAGTGTATTTAATGTAAAAATGCACTTACTGGTTGTTGTGTCCCAGGAGGGGGGAATCCATGACTGTGCAGGCTGTTGGATTCCCCCAGACATTTTCCCCCAAAACGGAATGCCTTCCCCTCCAGCCTCAAACATAAAAGTATCATGGGGAGAGAGAGGAGAAGCTCAGTTTTTCAACAAGCTGAGTGGTTTTCTGGAGCTCCATAGAGATCACCCTCGGTGAGCAGGAAACCCTGACCGGGGATCTAGGCTGCCCAGCTCTGGAGCCCGAATTCAGGCTGCAGTTGGTGAGCTAGGTCCCGGGCAGATTTCTGGAAGTAAGTTTAGGTGGGAAAACTTACCCCAGCCCAGACTGAACATCACCGGGGTGAATACCGATCCTCCAGGATGGGACGGTCTAAGGAGAGTGACCACTCCCCACTGTCCATAGAGGACAATGGTAGCTGTGCATGTGACCAAGGCATGCACAGCACATGGGTAAACAGTGATTGGTTGTAAACCACAGGGCGGACTTACCCCCTGTGGTACTGTGTGGAAAATGAACAATAAAAAGAGGCATGCGAGCCCCCAGAGTGTATTATACCATTTTCATTCTGCTGTAAACATCTTACTGTATTGCTAAAGTTCTTTTCAGTACTATTTTTGGGCAAATAAAGATCTTCTGCCTCAAAACGACGCTTCATCTTGTGACCTTCAGGGCTAGGCAAAACCTAGCTCCGTTTTCTGGCTGACCAGGGTGCACCCAGCGTCTCCAAACTCTGCCTCCAACCAGCTACCGGGTAGAGGCCTAGTCAAGCGACTAGTGGGGAGTCGTCAACACCGCACAGGTGTGGTAAGACAGCGTGTCGACGCATACAGAGCAGAAACATGGTTCCAGACAACACGGGGAGTGTTTGGTGGTGGCAGCACAGTACCCGCCCACTGAGCAGTGGGTGAAGTCAGTAACAGGCGTTTACTGGTGGTAAGCGCTAATCCCCTACTTGGCCAGGTCCCGTGTGACCTAAAACTCCATTCTGTGACTGGGGACGGGACGCGAAGCAGTGAGGACTCTCGTACGGGACCATCCGGTCACAGATAGATAGTTAGATAGATAGACAGATAGAGATAGATACAGTAGGTAGATAGATAGATAGATAGATAGATATGAGAGGGATAGATAGATAGATAGACAGACAGATAGAGATAGATACAGTAGGTAGATAGATGGATAGATATGAGAAGGATAGATAGATAGATAGATAGATAGATAGATAGATAGATATGAGAGGGATAGATAGATAGATAGATAGATAGATAGATAGATATGAGAGGGATAGATAAATGATGGATGTCAGATAGATAGATAAAAGTGAAGTGAGCCAATGGAGAAGTTGCCCATGACAACTAATTAGCTGTTTTATAGTATGCAAATTATAAATGTTACGTCAATGCTGATTGGTTGCAATGGGCAACTTCTCCACTGGCTCACTTCTCCACTTTTATCACTGCTTGGTACACCTCCCCTAAGCTATCCATCGTGTTCCATTGCTCCTCTGCAGCAGGCTGCCATGTAAGGGGGGAGGTGTGTATCTAGTAGGGATGTGCACTTGAAATTTTTCGGGTTTTGTGTTTTGGTTTTGGGTTCGGTTCCGCGGCCGTGTTTTGGCAAAACCTCACCGAATTTTTTTTGTCGGATTCGGGTGTGTTTTGGATTCGGGTGTTTTTTTCAAAAAACCCTAAAAAACAGCTTAAATCATAGAATTTGGGGGTCATTTTGATCCCAAAGTATTATTAACCTCAAAAACCATAATTTCCACTCATTTTCAGTCTATTCTGAATACCTCACACCTCACAATATTATTTTTAGTCCTAAAATTTGCACCGAGGTCGCTGGATGACTAAGCTAAGCGACCCTAGTGGCCGACACAAACACCTGGCCCATCTAGGAGTGGCACTGCAGTGTCACGCAGGATGGCCCTTCCAAAAAACACTCCCCAAACAGCACATGACGCAAAGAAGAAAAAAAGAGGCGCAATGAGGTAGCTGTGTGAGTAAGCTAAGCGACCCTAGTGGCCGACACAAACACCTGGCCCATCTAGGAGTGGCACTGCAGTGTCACGCAGGATGGCCCTTCCAAAAAACATGTAATGACTGATGACGGACCTGCTGGACACTGTCAGCTCAGCAGCACCGCAGACTGCTACAGTAAGCTACTATAGTAGTATGTATAAAGAAGAAAGAAAAAAAAAAAAACCACGGGTAGGTGGTATACAATTATGGATGGACGAGCGACTGCCGACACAGAGGTAGCTACAGCCGTGGACTACCGTACTGTGTCTGCTGCTAATATAGACTGGATGATAAGGAGATGAAATTAATATATATATATATATATATATATATATATATATATATCACTAGTACTGCAGCCGGACAGGTATATATATTTATTATGTAATGACTGATGACGGACCTGCTGGACACTGTCAGCTCAGCAGCACCGCAGACTGCTACAGTAAGCTACTATAGTAGTATGTATAAAGAAGAAAGAAAAAAAAAAAACCCACGGGTAGGTGGTATACAATTATGGATGGACGAGCGACTGCCGACACAGAGGTAGCTACAGCCGTGGACTACCGTACTGTGTCTGCTGCTAATATAGACTGGATGATAATGAGATGAAATCAATATATATATATATAATATCACTAGTACTGCAGCCGGACAGGTATATATATTTATTATGTAATGACTGATGACGGACCTGCTGGACACAGTCAGCTCAGCAGCACCGCAGACTGCTACAGTAAGCTACTATAGTAGTATGTATAAAGAAGAAAGAAAAAAAAAAAACCACGGGTAGGTGGTATACAATATTATATATATATATTATATACAATTATATATATATATATATATATATTAAACTGGTGGTGACTGGTGGTCAGGTCACTGGTCACACTATCAGCAACTTGCAAGTAGTACTCCTAAGCAGACAATCACAATATATATTATACTGGTGGTCAGTGTGGTCACAATGGCAGTGTGGCACTCTGGCAGCAAAAGTGTGCACTGTACGTTATATGTACTCCTGAGTCCTGCTCTCAGACTCTAACTGCTCTACACTGTCAGTGTCTCCCCCACAAGTCAGATAATATACAGTCACACTATCTATCACTTCAGCAAGTAACTAGTACTCCTCCTAATGCTCCCCAAAATTACTACTGTGTCTCTCTCTACTGTCTCACTCTCTTCTCAATAAACGGAGAGGACGCCAGCCACGTCCTCTCCCTATGAATCTCAATGCACGTGTGAAAATGGCGGCGACGCGCGGCTCCTTATATAGAATCCGAGTCTCGCGATAGAATCCGAGCCTCGCGAGAATCCGACAGCGGGATGATGACGTTCGGGCGCGCTCGGGTTAACCGAGCAAGGCGGGAAGATCCGAGTCGCTCGGCCCCGTGTAAAAAAACATGAAGTTCGGGCGGGTTCGGATTCCGAGGAACCGAACCCGCTCATCCCTAGTATCTAGCAGAGGTGACAGAGGGTCATTGAGAGGGAACAAGTGATGTTCAGGGGCATTTGGTGGCTACAACTGGGGACTCGCTGTGTGCCCATTCATTACACAGACCTGCAGTTCAATATCCGCAGGAGGAGTAATGCAGGTCTGTGCTGAACATAAGAAATGACCCACTTTATGCTAAACAAAAGCTCTCTAATGTTTGTTCAATTCAGACTATGCAGAGACTGAGGCTGGAGTGGAGACCCAGGCAGAATGATAGAGACCCCTATGAGCTGCACAGCCTTACCTGTAACAGAGTGACAGCACCTGCAGTACTTGCTGAGAAGTATAACCTGGTCCCTAGCTCCCTCTGCTGGATATCTATGGGAAGAGCGCAACATACAATAAACTGACTTTATATGTGCAGCATTGATTAAAAAAAAAATAGATTTAAAGTCATTTAAAGTAATTTTTGCACAATGAATAAGTCTTTTTACAATTTACATGGTTTTCCAATTTACATATGGAAAGAGGCGGGAAATGACATCAACACTGCACTCCACAGCAATATGATGGAGACTGAGTCCACCCTCCTGAGCAGGGGTGTTTTAAGAGCCGTCATAATTGCTGCCGGTAGTACCATCTTTTCGCTGATTTCTGCGGACAAATAGCGCATACTCAGAAGATAGCAAATGTCGGCATGGTGGTAACGTCAGTATGCTTGGCATGTCATCATTAAACATAGAAACATAGAATTTGTCGGCAGATAAGAACCACTTGGCCCATCTAGTCTGCCCCCTTTTTTTTTAATATTATTTTTATCTCTAACCTTATTTGATCCTTATTTCTTTGTAAGGATCAAATAAGGTTAGAGATATAGTGATAGTGATGACATGTTGACAGGATGTTTCTAGTTGTCAAGTAGTGACCTACCTTGTGCGACAGGTCCGGCAGCTCCAGCGGTGTCTTCAGGGTATGGTTGTTACCAGGGCTGCCACCATAAATTGTAGGGCCCAGGACTGTCAAAATAGGCAGGGCCCCCCCTGCCCCCTCTTACAAAAACGATTTTAGTCAGATAGTGCTGCACACAGAGGACCCCTGTGTGCTGAGTCCTCCTCCAGTCCTGTATTGGGGTAATGATGAGAGCCAGGCCCGGGCCCGCTTCTGCCTCTCACAACAGTTACATAAATATACGTACATACCCCTCGCTGAGAAAATCTGGCATCCTCTCCCCCACTCTGTCTGCTCCTGAGCTGTTGTGGCGGCTCCTCTTCTCTTCGTTGGCATGACATCATGGCGTTACGCCGCATCCTACAATAACGTTATTGAACAACAAGCTGGCAGGGATCTTTCCTGCAGCTTGCTTGCTTGGATCTGCGGCGGGCAGAAGCCCGCGGCCCGGCGACGACGGGAGCAGCGAAGTGGCGCAGGGTATTTGAGAATATCGTCATCGGCGGCCTCAGGCAATACCGCCGATACAAAGTAGTACTAGCAGCAGGGGCCACGGATAGTCCCATCGGCGGCGGCGGGCAGTACGAGCAGTCCAGGCCCTCCACTCTGTCAGAGTGGTCGGGCCTGGGAGAAGTGTACCCAGAGCACCCCCTTTATGGCGGCCCTGGTTGTTACGTCGTGATGACTTTCAGCTGATCCTGCCCTATCCCTAATCCCCCCCGCCCCCGAGTGCCTAACCCTACCTCTCCGCCAAGTGCCTAATGCTAATCCCCAAGTCCGCAGCGTAACACTCCTCCTAGAGCCTAACTCTAACCCCCTGTTATTAATCCCTAGTAGATATTATATAGGCTTGCCATAATACCCCTTTACTCCAGGGCACATATGAATTAATCAATCCTACCCCACAAGCTCTCTGCCTAGGGGTCATTCTTGACTTTGAACTGTCCTTTGTTCCCCACATTCAATCTGTTTCAAAATCATGTCCATACATTTAAGAAACATATCCAAACTACGACCATACCTTACACAAGACACTGCTAAAACTCTAATCCATGCTCTCATTATCTCCCGCACTGATTATTGCAATAGTCTTCTTACTGGTCTTCCCAAAACGAGGATGGATTAGAGTTTTAGCAGTGTCTTGTGTAAGGTATGGTCGTATTTTGGATATGTTTTTTAGATGCATGTAACATGATCTTGAGATAGATTGAATGTGGGGAACAAAGGGGGTCATTCCGAGTTGTTCGCTCGCAAGCTGCTTTTAGCAGCTTTGCACACGCTAAGCCGCCGCCTACTGGGAGTGAATCTTAGCATATCAAAATTGCGAACGAAAGATTAGCAGAATTGCGAATAGACACTTCTTAGCAGTTTCTGAGTAGCTCCAGACTTACTCGGCATCTGCGATCAGTTCAGTGCTTGTCGTTCCTGGTTTGACGTCACAAACACACCCAGCGTTCGCCCAGACACTCCTCCGTTTCTCCAGCCACTCCCGCGTTTTTCCCAGAAACGGTAGCGTTTTTTCACACACTCCCATAAAACGGCCAGTTTCCGCCCAGAAACACCCACTTCCTGTCAATCACATTACGATCACCAGAACGAAGAAAAAACCTCGTAATGCCGTGAGTAAAATTCCTAACTGCATAGCAAATTTACTTGGCGCAGTCGCACTGCGGACATTGCGCATGCGCATTAGCGACTAATCGCTCCGTTGCGAGAAAAAAATACAGAGCGAACAACTCGGAATGACCCCCAAAGGTCAGATCAGAGTCAAGGATGACACCTAGCCAGCGAGCTTGTGGGGTAGGGTAGATTGTCGAGTTTTCAACAGTGATAGAGATATCAGGTTGGTATCTACTACTGGCCGGTGGAAATATAATTAACTCTGTCTTTTAAATATTAAGTTTGAGGTGGTGAGATGTCTTCCAAGATGAAATGGCAGATAGGCATTTAGTGATACGGCCCAGTACAGATAGGGACAAATCAGGGGAGGATAGGTGGATTTGAGTATCATCTGCGTACAGATGATACTGAAATCCAAAAGAGCTGATTAGTTTACCAAGAGATGAGGTATAGATAGAGAAAAGCAGAGGACCCAAGACTGACCCTTGCGGTACTCCAACTGAAAGAGGAAGCAAAGAGGTAGATTCAGCAAAACACTGAAGGAGCGATTAGATAAGTAGGATAGGAACCAAGAAAGGGCTGTGTCCTGAATACCTAGGGATTGTAGTGTTTGTATGAGAGGAGAGTAATCAACAGTGTCAAAGGCAGCAGATAAATCTAGAAGAATAAGTAGTTAGTAATGGCCTTTAGACTTTGTAGTGACCAAATCATTAACCACTTTAGTCAGTGCTGTCTCTGTGGAGTGTTGGGAACAGAAGCCTGACCGAAGTGGGTCCAATAAATTGTGTGAGTTAAGAAAGTGTGTAAATCGAGTGTAGGCAAGTCTCTCAAGTAGCTTAGAGAGACAAGGGAGCTGAGATAGGGTGGTAGTTTGAGAGAGAGTTAGGGTCTGATTTTTTTTTTCAAAATGGGAGTAATCATTGCATGCTTGAAGAGTGAAGGTAAAATAAAAGTAGAGAGAGAGAGAGAGAGATTACAGACAGGGCCGGATTAAGTCTTGGCGGGGGGGGGGGGGCTTGGGGCACTTAAGACAGGGGGGCCCTGGTTGCGTGGGAGGGTGTATATTAGATTGTGCATACCTCTCATTCTGGGGGAGATGTGCTAAGCCTGAGAAGTGATAAATATCACTGTGATAAAGCACCAGCCAATCGGCTTCTAACTGCCATGTCACAGGCTGTGTTTGAAAAATGACAGTTAGGAGCCGATTGGCTGGTGCTTTATCACAGTGATATTTATCACTTTTCAAGCTTAGTACATCTGACCCTCTGGGAGGGAAAAATGCTCTCTATCTGGACTACCCTTTTAATATATGCTTGGCATCACGTGTTGAACTATTTCATTGATAAAAAAGGTATTTCAACAAAAATTATTACAATCATAATTAAGAAGAAAGTCCAGGAAGAGAGCATTTTGTCCCTTCTGGAATGGGAGGTATGGATTGTGTATATTAAATATAAACTAATTATTCATATTAGATTTAAACAAATAGTTAAATAAGAACTGGGTACTGTTTATATCTCTACCTAATAGAGATACAAATATTTTATAATGTTTTCCTGTAGTGGAACAAAGACAACTTAACCAGCCTTAAAAAACAGCGACCACAATATGGTCACACTCAATATCAGTTTCCATAAACAGTCCTACACTGGCTCAACTAGGACTCTAAACTTTAGCAAAGCGAATTTTGAAAAGATGAGGGTATTTTTCAGGGATATTGAATGGGAAGGTTTGTTTCTAGGAAAAAATACTACGGAGAAATGGGATGTACTAAAACTCCTGCTAGCTAAAAATACACTCAAATTTATTCCTACGAGCAGCAAAAAAAGGAATAAAAATCATAAACCGATGTGGCCTAACAAAAAGATAAAGGAACTTATGGGCAAGAAAAGGCGAGCATTTAAAAAATACAAATCGGAAGCGGAGTCATTTCAGCTCTATAAGGACTGTAACAAAATATGCAAAAAGGAAATAAGAGCGGCTAAAGTAGAAACTGAAAAACTAGTAGCAAAGGAAAGCAAAGCGAATCCCCAAAAAATCTTTAAATACATTAATAGCAAGAGATTAAAGGAGAGTATAGACCCTTTAAAAGACAAGTTGGGAGTCTTAAGCAAAAATGATAATGACATAGCGAACACACGAAATGAGTTTTTCTCAACAGTATTTACTAGAGAGGACCCAATTCAGGGGCTAACACATAATCTCAATAATGAGAATATCCCACTGATAGGTACTTATTTAAGCGAAGAGGTAGTTTGTGACCAATTAAAACATTTAAAGATTAATAAGTCACTGGGTCCTGATGGAATTCACCCAAGGGTTCTAATGGAGCTTCACTCTGAACTTGCAAAACCGCTATTTTTTATCTTTAAGGATTCAGTAATATCAGGTATGGCTCCCAAAGACTGGCGTATAGCGGATATAGTGCCTATATTCAAAAAGGGAAGTAAAGCTGAACCAGGTAATTATAGACCAGTTAGTCTTACATCTGTAGTGGGGAAAGTATTGGAAGGTATTCTAAGAGGTAGTATTCAGAAGTTCCTTGAAGTCAGTAAGGTCATTAAAAAAAATCAACATGGATTTGGGAAGGACAGATCCTGTCAAACCAACTTACTTGGCTTTTATGAAACAGTAAGTGCAAACTTAGATCAGGGTAAAGAGGTGGATGTAATCTGTTTAGATTTTGCGAAAGCTTTCAACACTGTACCACACATGAGACTTATCTACAAGCTACAAGAATCAGGGCTAGGAAGCACAGTATGCACTTGGATCAAAAATTGGTTAGATAATAGGGAGCAGCGTGTTGTGGTTAATGGATCTTTTTCAAATTGGACTGAAGTGTTAAGTGGTGTGCCACAAGGCTCAGTATTAGGACCGCTATTCTTCAATATTTTCATTAACGACCTAACAGAAGGTCTAGAGAGCATGGTGTCAATTTTTGCAGATGATACCAAATTGTGTAAAGTTATAAATACAGAGGGGAATGCTGAGTCACTTCAGAACGACTTAGTTAAATTAGAAGCATGGGCAACGAAATGGAGAATGCGCTTCAATACAGACAAGTGTAAGGTAATGCACTGTGGTAACAAGAACAAAAATAACACCTACATACTAAATGGGGTAAAATTAGGGGATTCTGTACTGGAAAAGGACTTAGGTGTCCTCATAGATAGCAAATTAAGCAGTAGTACCCAAAGTAGGATTGCAGCTAAGAAGGCTAATAAGATATTAGCATGCATAAAACGGGGAATTGATGCTAGGGACGAGAGTGTTATACTCCCGTTGTATAAATCACTAGCGAGGCCACACCTTGAATACTGTGTACAATTCTGGGAACCATACTACAAAAAGGATATCCTGGAGCTAGAAAAGGTTCAGAGGCGGGCGACCAAACTAATTAAGGGCATGGAGACGCTGGAATACGAGGAAAGGCTTGCAAGGCTAGGCATGTTTATATTGGAAAAGAGGAGACTAAGAGGGGACATGATCAACATCTACAAATATATAAGGGGACAATACACAGATCTTGCGCAGGACCTGTTTTTGGTTAGATCAACACAGAGAACTCGTGGACAGTCGCTCAGGTTAGAGGAGAGGAGATTCTGCACAATACGGCGTAAAGGCTTTTTCACGGTAAGGACGATACGTGTTTGGAATTCCCTGCCTGAGGGAGTTGTAATGGCGGACTCAGTCAACACCTTTAAGAATGGATTAGATAAATTCCTAATGGATAAGGATATCCAGGGTTATTGTGCATAGTCACGCACTATAGTTATTATAAAAAAGAGGGATAAAACGTAACGGCAGACATCAGCATCAGTCATAATTTTATACCAAATAATCCTGCATAGGAGACCACAAATAGGTTGAACTCGATGGACAAATTGTCTTTTTTCAACTTAGATACTATGTTACTATGTTACACATAGAAAAATAAAATCTATAATTTATCTTGCCAAAATGCAGTAGCAGCAGCCTCTGTATTACTAACACACTGGGACAGGACTCAGGAGGATGCTCTGTATGTCTCTCTCTCTAGACATGAACGCTCTCATTAGATAACAGGTTACACAGGACCCTGACACCCAGGCGGGAGTAGGAGAAGCTGGGAACCCTGGGTCACTTACAGCTCTCTCCTCTCTGCTATCTCTCCTCTGGTCAGGAAGCTCCGTCAGTATCTCATAAAACCTGATACTATTGTGTCTCTGCCTGCAATGCATACTGTCCTGCTCACAATCTTGCAGCCTAATTCTGCTGCTGCACAAGAGGGAGAGCTAGTGATGTCAGTGTGCTCTAGCTGGGGGGCCCCTTGACAGAGGGGGGCCCGGGGTACAATATGCCCTGCATCCCCCCCTTAATCTGGCTATGATTACAGATGTTAGTTAAGGTAGGGATGAGCACCAGAGACAGAGCTTTACTTATTTGTGAGGGTAAAGGATCAAGAGGAGAGGTAGTAGAGAAGCAGGATGAGAAGAGTGATGATACTTCATCTTCATTTGTGGGATCAAATGAAGAGAGTGCCAGAGGGTTCAGGTAAAGAACTGAGCAGGTCACTGGCTGCCGAAGAGCATACCATTTAATCTCGGATTTTATCAATCTTCTCCTTGAAGTAGGAAGCAATATCTTGTGCCTTGATAGTGGCTGGTGGGGTAGGTGAGGGAGAATTCAGAAGTGATTTAAATGTATTAGAGAGTCGTTTGGGGTTAGAACATGGCCGCAACTAGGGGGGGCTAAGGGGGCATGCGCCCGGGTACAGAATCTGAGAGGGTGCAGAGATGGGTACTCTGCCTCCCCTCCTTCCTCTCAGCCCTAAGGGGTTACCGTCTGCCAGGTCCAAGTATCCTTGCTGCAGGTACCTGCTCCCCAGCACCACCAATGTGGACTTCTGGGAAACTCCCCCCTCTCTGGCAACTAGAATGCTAATAAATGAGGCAGGGGCAGTGATCATGGACTCTCCAGCTGCCCCCTTTCATTTTCCCATGGGCTGGTCCATGGCCATTCATACACTCCTGTGCCTGTGTAGCCAATGTCTGCCCCCAGGCCTGTTCCCCAGTGCCTCCCCCTTCCCGCATGCAGCTCCACCAGAGGAGGACAGGGACCTCAGGGGCTACCTACTGCCAGGTCCCAGACAGAACCCTTGCTGCAGGTCCCAACTCCTCAGTACCACCAATGTGGACTCCTGGGAAACTAAACCCCCGGCAACTACAACACTTATGGTCGTTCACACACTCCTGTGCCTGTGTAAACTATATCTGCCCCTGTTCCTTAGCGCCTCCCCCTTCCTGCACGGCAGCTCCACCAAAGGAGGAAAGGGCAAGAGGAGGCAGCAGCAGCCAATAATTAGTCTGGGCACTGAGGTGAGGTCTCTATACGCCAGGACAGCTGCTGCCTCCCAAAGAGTGGTCCTAGGTCCCAACTGGCATGCAGGGCTTTGTAGTCCTACAGCAGTTGGCCAGCCAGAGTCACTGTTCCCCCTCCCCCATTGTGATACAGTGACTGCATGGCTCATATTAGGTATATAACACCAGCCAGTCCTAGGGACTCCTCTCTGCAGCCACGATAACCCACATTTTGTATCCCCCCTCCCCAGAAATTTGGTACTACTCCTCTTTAAATGGTCCTAGGTACTGACTGGCATGCTAGGCTTTGTAGTCCTACAGCAGTTGGCCAGAGTCCCCCACAATACTGTATCTGAGGTGCATGTTAGTTTTCTTGTGTTCCTATCCATTTTCCTAGGGAATGTGTGCTGGATGCACCATGACGGTGCTGGCTGTCACTTTACCAATTGTTTATTACTGTGTTTTTGACACACTTCTAAAGTGTGTGAGTGTGTGTGCACATGGGGGGGCGCCAAATTACTGACTTTGCCCCGGGTGCCAAAAATCCTAGTTTCAGCCCTGGTTAGAGGCTTGAGCAGAGATAAGAGTTTGGAAATATGTTTGTTTGGCAGTGTCCAGGGCATTTCTATAAGATTGGTAGACAGTCTTAAATGTGAGGAAGTCACTTGAAATACAAGATTTAAGCCTCTGACGTTCAAGTTTCCGTGTGAGTTTTTGTAGTTGTCTTGTTAATTTGGAGTGCCATGGTTGACATCTAGGCCTACGTGGAGTGTGATGGGTCGCTGGAGCCACTTCATCAAGGGCTAGTTCTAGAGTCTCATTAAGGTGTGATACAGCCATCTCAGGAGAGGTGAATGCAGAAATAGGTGAAAGCAGTTTATTGGAGTGAGGTGGAAAGTTCTTGAAGATTAATTGTTTTAATATTTCTGCGGGTTCGTGTAGGATTGGATGACTTCAGCAACACTGAGTTTGAATTAACGGAGGAGAGTATGCAGGTGATAAGGTTGTGATCTGAGAGGGGGAAAGGAGTGTTAGTGAGTTCAGAAACGGAGCATAGTCTGATGAATCAGTGCCAGATTAAGGTCCACATGGGCCTGGAGCTGAAATTTATGTAGGGCCTATTGTGTGCCTCGCCAGGAGGTGTGACAAGCGCTGCGGCGGTGTGACCAGTATGGTGTGGTTTACAAAGTGGGTGTGGCCTGTGCTGTGTGTGTCGCTATCCCCGTGGAGGTCATAGCTAGTGCCTACCTTCAACTACTTAAGTGAAGATATAACAACAAAAGTTTGTGACCATATATACAGATCCATCAGTGACCGCCATATGATACAGACAGCATCACAGTGACCACCATATAATAGAGACCATTGCAGTGACCGCCATATGACACAGAAAGCTTTACAGTCGCCATATGATACAGAGAGTATTGCAGTGAACATCATATAATACCAAGAGCATCGCAATGACTGCCACATAAAAAAGATAGAGTAACAGTGTCCACATTAGAGAGCATCCCAGTGACTAACATGTAATACACAAAGCATTCAAATGACCTCCACACACTAAAGAACATTACAATAAATGCCATATTATATAGAGAGCGCCAACCACCACCATAAAATACAAAGGACACCACTCCCATGGGGTAAAACTGAGAGGAGATGACTTTGAGGAGACGAGTGTGAGGATAGGAACAGAGATCTGAGGCATAGGTAGTCTAGGAGACTGCTAGACTGGGTGTTGCTATAGATGTGAGCAGGTCTCTGGATGAAATGACACTGTGTAGAGGTGAGGGTCTCTGGATGAAAGGATAGAGTGTAGGGATGATGGTACCTGGATGTATGGACAGGGTGAGGGTACCTGGGTGTAGGAACAGGGTGTGGGTACTGGGATGCAGGGACATGGTGTAGGGGTGAGGGTACCTGGATGTAAGAACAAGGTGTGGGTACTGGGATGCAGGGACATGGTGTAGGGGTGAGGGTACCTGGATGTAGGAACAGGGTGTGGGTACTGGGATGCAGGGACAGGGTGTAGGGGTGAGGGTACCTGGATGTAGGAACAAGGTGTGGGTACCTGGATGTAGGAACAGGGTGTGGGTACTGGGATGCAGGGTCAGGGTGTAGGGATGAGGGTACCTGGATGTAGGAACAGGGTGTGGGTACTGGGATGCAGGGACAGGGTGTAGGGGTGAGGGTACCTGGATGTAGGAACAAGGTGTGGGAACCTGGATGTAGGAACAGGGTGTGGGTACTGGGATGCAGGGTCAGGGTGTAGGGGTGAGGGTACCTGGATGCAGGAACAGGGAGTGAGTACTGGGATGCAGGGACAGGGTGTAGGGGTGAGGTTATTGGGATGCAGGGGTGAGGTTATTGGGATGCAGGGAGAGGATGTAAGGGTGAGGGTATCAGGATACAGCGACAGATTGCAGGGGTAATGGTACCTGGATGGAGGGACAAGGTGTAGGAGTTATGGTATCTGGATGCAGGAACAGGGTGTAGGGATGACTGTATTTAGATGCAGGGACAGGGTGTAGGGGTGACGGTACCTGGATGCAGGTACAGGGAGTAGAGGTGAGTCTATCAGGACGTAGGGACAGGGTGCAGGGGTGATGGTACCGGGATGCAGGGACATGATCTAGGGGTGACGGTAGCTGGAAGCAGGGACAAGGTATAGGGGTGAAATAAATGGAGGGACAATACAAAGCTCCTATAGATCACCCTGATAAGTGCCATAGGCTGCCTGTGCACAGCTGCGTGTAGTGGTTTAACTCAGACCATCATGTTAGAGGGTCCCCGGACAAATGACTAGAGAAACTGAAGCACCTCTGATAATTGGGCTCTTACCCACTCTGCCAGCAGCAGGTGGTCTTTGCAAGAGCTCAGGAATTCCTTTCCTGGGAAGATATCTAAATTCTCAGATGGCAGATTGGGTTGCCCAGGGCTGCTCCAGGGTCGTCCACTGAGGTCAGTGTCAGACTGGGGGATCAAGGGCCCACAGAGGAATGCAATGGCAGGGGCCCACTGAAGGGACATAACCAGACTTAGGTAAGTGTGGCCATCAATAGGAGGGGTGTGGTCAACCCACATTATAATATAAATAATCTGTGCCCCTTTTATTAGATTAACATTAATCCATGCCCCTTTTACTAAAATATCATTAATCTGTTCCCCTTTAAAAAAATATCAATAATCGGTGCCCCTTTTAATAGATTAGCAATAATACACGAGGCAGTATGTAATGCTGTCCGAGTTTGCCGGACATGCAGGTTGCCGGCCGAACTCGGACGTTTTTCTGAAGGGGCAATCACTAAGGCATGGTTTTGCCTTGTAAATGAATGCCCCTTTAAAAAAAAACATTCAACTTTGGCCGGCAACCTGCACATCCGGCAAACTCGGACGACCTTACATCCCTCCCATAGTTTACACATAACGGGAAGAATACAATTGCAAGTGATATTCTCATTCCCGCAAATTAGTACTTTATGCCTTCTGCGACTTGTACAATTTTGTAAGCAGCTTTTTGGGTCTGCGTGCAAAATTGTTAAAATTCGGGATGGGAGTGTGCCATGAATGGTGCAAGATGCAGTGCCATTACTGCCGTCTCCACACCACTACAACAGGCAACTTGCACCGTTAGCCCGCAGTAGGACTGACCCCTAAGCTAGAGATAGTGTATATACATAGTATACGTATACATGGTGTACATAAACATAGTTAGCATACCTAGATTAAGGGGGGAATTCAATTGTTGCTCCATTTGGGCACGCTGAGCCGTGGGAAAATACATTTCAGCTCGTAGCCGGCAGTGTGGCAAGCTGAAGTGTGTGAAAAGTGACCCGTTTCAGCGTGCAAACAGCACCTTTCACGTCATGCCCAGCATTTTGGGTGGGTTTAGCAAGTTTATGTGGCTAAACCTGGCCTGTCTGGGCGAGATTAGTGAATTAAAAATAAAACTATTGAATTGCGCCCCGCGATCTCCCATCATTTTAGATGGGAGAATGGGTGTGCAAAACAATTTGAATCTCCTCCACAGTGTACATATACAGTATCCATATGTATAGTATATGTGCATATAAATGGTATGGGATGCAGTCACTGAGATCCCGGCAGCCGGTCACGCAGCCACAACCCCACAGTATACATGTACAGTATATATACAGCAGGGATTTGCAATGTCCAGCCCTCCAGATGCTGTGGAATTAAATATCTCAGCATGTCCTTTAACAGTTATAGTTTGCCCTAAGAGCAAATCTGTGGCAATGCATGCTGGGATGTATAGTTAAACTGTAGCTGGAGTGCTGAACATTGCCTACCCGATATACAGTGTACATATATATATACCTCTATATTATGCATATGTATACATGGGATCAGTACGAGATCCCGGCATTTGGTATCCCGGCGGTCAGAAGACCGACGCTGGGAGCCCAACAGCCGGGATCCCGACGGCGAGTGCAGTGTGTCCGCTCGCCATGCTTCGGGCCCGGTGGCGACCTCTGGTCGCCACAGGGTTCTGCTCCCCTCCGGGAGGTGGCGTGGACCACCACCCAAGAGGGGTAACCAGCCGGCGGTCGGGAATCCTACCGACGGTATTTCAGCTGGTGTCGGGATTCCAGCGTCGGTACCTTGGCTGCAGGGGGGCTGTGAGAAGGGGGGGTTAGGTTTACGCACCACTGGGGAGGGTTAGGGTTAGGCTGCGGGGAGGGAGGGTTAGGGGGGTTGGTGGGGAAGGCAATTATAGTTACCGAACCCCTGTCGACATCTTCTCCATCGGGATGTCAGTCAGTTTTATGACTGCCGGCATCCCAAACGCTGGTAAAATGTATCACACCCAGCATGTTTGCAGTGTACATAAACATTATCTACAGTATACATAGAATGCATGTTTACATTTACATAGCATAAATACCAATACAAAATACATATACATAGTACAGTATGCATACACACATATAGTATACATAGTTACATACCTATAAATAGACTATATATAGTGTACATAGTGTGCCTGCAGATACAGTGTACATAGGGTGTAGTATGGTATGCCGGCAGCCAGGCTCCCGGCGGCCAGCATACCGGCACCGGGATCCTGACCGCCGGCATACTGACAGCTGAGCGAGCGCAAATGAGCACCTTGCGGGCTCGCTACGCGCGTCACGCTATTTATTCTCCCTCCAGGGGGGTCGTGAATCCCCAAGAGGGAGAAAAGTTGTCGGTATGCCGGGTGTCGGGATTCCGGTGCCGGTATACTGTGCGCCAAGATCCCAACAGCCTGAAAACTGAAGACCACCCTGTACATATATAGAGTATGTGTATATATATCTGCATGCACATGGAGCTGCTCTCATCTAGTGCGGCTCTATCATATAGGTGCACTCCCGGCAGGACTAGGCGATCCGGCCGCCTAGCCCCGCCGGGAGTGAACAGAGACGCTCCCATTCTTGTGAACGGGGTGCGTGCGCATCACGGACGCGCCTGGGTGCAGACGGAGCCACGATTAGCGTGGCTCCATCTGTATGTTAAATATACTGTAGTTAAGCATGAAAGTGTGTCGGCACTCAATTCCACAGCTCTCCAATATTGCCTGGGTGCCCTCCCACGTGTTGCTCAATGAATAAAAACATATAAACAGGCTGATTTGTTTATATATATATATTTACACATATAGCACACAAACACATGGTATACACGTACATAGAATATACACACAGTATATACATATTATATATAGCTATACATACTGTAGAAAAGGCAGCCGGGAGGGAGGGGGTTACATAAGGGGGCTGCTACATCCAGGGGATAAGGCTATAAGGAACATGTAGGGGTATATGCAATTGCGGTCGAATTTCAGAAAAAGTCGAATTCCGGAACGTTTTCGCCTCAAAAAATCAATTCGCCTATGCAGTACAGTACTTTTTCGCAAACAAACGGACATTCAGAATTCGACTTTTGTCAATTCGACTTTTTTCGCATTCGACTTTTCTGCAATGATACAAGTGCTGCAATTCGACCAAAGCATATTCAATTCAAGTTTGGAAATTCGACAGCAGGGCTTTTAGACAGCAAATTCGTCATTTTCAATCCGCCACACTTTGGAGGGTGAAAACAAATAAAAAAAATTTAAACATGTTTTTTTTTGTGTTTTTTTTTCTGGGAATAGAAGATCTATTTATATTAGAAGGGATTAGGTACTTTTTTTTTTTTTTTTGGAGGCACAAATATTATTTATATATTTTTTAAAATATTATTTTTATTTTTATTTTTTTTTTAATGCTGGAACGGTAAAATCATAAAAAAAAATGGCGTGGGGTCCCCCCTCCAAAGCATAACCAGCCTCGGGCTCTTCGAGCAGGTCCTGGTTCTAAAAATGCGGGGGAAAAATTGACAGGGGATCCCCCGTATTTTTAAAACCAGCACCGGGCTCTGCGCCTGGTGCTGGTGCAAAAAATACGGGGGACAAAACGAGTAGGGGTCCCCCGTATTTTTCACACCAGCATCGGGCTCCACTAGCTGGACAGATAATGCCACAGCCGGGGGTCACTTTTATGCCGTGCCCTGCGGCCGTGGCATTAAATATCCAACTAGTCACCCCTGGCCGGGGTACCCTGGGGGAGTGGGGACCCCTTCAATCAAGGGGTCCCCCCCCCAGCCACCCAAGGGCCAGGGGTGAAGCCCGAGGCTGTCCCCCCCCATCCAATGGGCTGCGGATGGGGGGGCTGATAGCCTTTTGTGATAATAAAAAGATATTGTTTTTTCCAGTAGTACTACAAGTCCCAGCAAGCCTCCCCCGCAAGCTGGTACTTGGAGAACCACAAGTACCAGCATGCGGGAGAAAAACGGGCCCGCTGGTACCTGTAGTACTACTGGGAAAAAAATACCCAAATAAAAACAGGACACACACACCGTCGACAGTAAAACTTTATTTCATACGTCGACACACACATACTTACCTATGTTCACACGCCGACATCGGTCCTCTTCTCCATGTAGAATCCACGGATACCTGAAAAGAAAAGTTCAATAAACTCACCTCAGCCATGGTCCAGAGATAAATCCACGTACTTGGCAAAAAAACAAAGCGAACACCCGCTCCATGCCGGACTGAAAGGGGTCCCATGCTGACACATGGGACACCTTTCCACGAATGAGACCTGTCAGTGACAGCTGTCACAGACAGGTCTCTAAGCCAATCAGGAAGCGCAACTTCGTTGCGCTCACCTGATTGGCTGAGCGCTGTCTGCACTGTGACAGCGCATCGCACAGCTCCCTCCATTATATTCAATGGTGGGAACTTAGCGGCTAGCGGTAAGGTCACCCGCCGGTCAGCGGCTGACCGGCGGGTGACCCCACCGCTACCCGCAAAGTTCCCACCATTGAAAGTAATGGAGCGGCTTTGCGAGGCGCTGTCACAGTACAGACAGCGCTCAGCCAATCAGGTGAGCGCAACGGCAGTAGCGCTTCCTGATTGGCTGAAGGGACATCAGTGACAGGAGTCACGTGATGTCCCGGCATTCGGGAGAAAGGGGTCTGATGTGAAAACATTGGACCCCTTTCTAGTCCGGTATGGCTCGGGTTTTTGCGTTTTCTTTTTTTTTAACAAGTACGTGGATTTATCTCTCTGGACGCTGGAAGGTGAGTATCATTTTTTCACAGGTACCCTCGGATCGTCGGAGACCGTGGCAGTCGGCGTGTCAACATAGGTAAGTATGTGTGTGTCGGTAGTGTGTAATAAAGTTTTACTGTCAAAGGTGTCTGTGTCCTGTTTTTATTTGGGTATTTTTTTCCCAGTAGTACTACAGGTACCAGCGGGCCCGTTTTTCTCCCGCATGCTGGTACTTGTGGTTCTCCAAGTACCAGCTTGCGGGGGAGGCTTGCTGGGACTTGTAGTACTACTGGAAAAAACAATGGGGTATATGCAATTGCGGTCGAATTCCCGAAATTGTCGAATTTCGGGTCATTTTCGACCAAAAAAAAAAATCGCCTATGCAATTCAGTGCTTTCCGACCAAAAAACGGACTTTCAAAATTCGACTTTTTGAAATTCGAATTTTTGCAAATTCGACTTTTCTGCAATGATACAAGTGCTGCAATTCGACCAAAGGATATTCAATTCAAGTTTGGAAATTCGACAGCAGGGCTTTTAGACAGCAAATTCGTCATTTTCAATCCGCCACACTTTGGAGGGTGAAAACAAATAAAAAAAATTTAAACATGTTTTTTTTGGTGTTTTTTTTTTGGGGAATAGCAGATCTATTTATATTAGAAGGGATTAGGTACTTTTTTTTTTTTTTGGGGAGGCACAAATATTATTTATATATTTTTTAAAATATTATTATTATTTTTTTATTTTATTTTTATGCTGGAACGGTAAAATCTAAAAAAAAAATGGCGTGGGGTCCCCCCTCCAAAGCATAACCAGCCTCGGGCTCATTGAGCTGGTCCTGGTTCTAAAAATGCGGGGGAAAAATTGACAGGGGATCCCCCGTATTTTTAAAACCAGCACCGGGCTCTGCGCCTGGTGCTGGTGCCAAAAATACGGGGGACAAAAAGAGTAGGGGTCCCCCGTATTTTTAACACCAGCATCGGGCTCCACTAGCTGGACAGATAATGCCACAGCCGGGGGTCACTTTTATGCCGTGCCCTGCGGCCGTGGCATTAAATATCCAACTAGTCACCCCTGGCCGGGGTACCCTGGGGGAGTGGGGACCCCTTCAATCAAGGGGTCCCCCCCCCAGCCACCCAAGGGCCAGGGGTGAAGCCCGAGGCTGTCCCCCCCATCCAATGGGCTGCGGATGGGGGGGCTGCTGATAGCCTTTTGTGATAATAAAAAGATATTGTTTTTTCCAGTAGTACTACAAGTCCCAGCAAGCCTCCCCCGCAAGCTGGTACTTGGAGAACCACAAGTACCAGCATGCGGGAGAAAAACGGGCCCGCTGGTACCTGTAGTACTACTGGGAAAAAAATACCCAAATAAAAACAGGACACACACACCGTCGACAGTAAAACTTTATTTCATACGTCGACACACACATACTTACCTATGTTCACACGCCGACATCGGTCCTCTTCTCCATGTAGAATCCACGGATACCTGAAAAGAAAAGTTCAATATACTCACCTCAGCCATGGTCCAGAGATACATCCACGTACTTGGCAAAAAAACAAACTGCAAATACCCGACCACCGGACTGAAAGGGGTCCCATGCTGACACATGGGACACCTTTCCACGAATGAGACCTGTCAGTGACAGCTGTCACAGACAGGTCTCTAAGCCAATCAGGAAGCGCAACTTCGTTGCGCTCACCTGATTGGCTGAGCGCTGTCTGTACTGTGACAGCGCATCGCACAGCTCCCTCCATTATATTCAATGGTGGGAACTTAGCGGCTAGCGGTAAGGTCACCCGCCGGTCAGCGGCTGACCGGCGGGTGACCCCACCGCTACCCGCAAAGTTCCCACCATTGAAAGTAATGGAGCGGCTTTGCGAGGCGCTGTCACAGTACAGACAGCGCTCAGCCAATCAGGTGAGCGCCACGGCAGTAGCGCTTCCTGATTGGCTGAAGGGACATCAGTGACAGGAGTCACGTGATGTCCCGGCATTCGGGGAAAGGGGTCTAATGTGAAAGCATTGGACCCCTTTCATTAGTCCGCTGGATCGGTGTTCGTTTTTTTTTTTTGCCAAGTACGTGGATTATCTCTCTGGACCTGGATGTACCTCTGGACGCTGGAAGGTGAGTATAATTTTTTTACAGGTACCTCGGATCGTCGGAGACCGTGGCAGTCGGCGTGTCAACATAGGTAAGTATTTATGTGTGTGTCGGTAGTGTGTAATAAAGTTTTACTGTCAAGGTGTGTGTGTCCTGTTTTTATTTGGGTATTTTTTTCCCAGTAGTACTACAGGTACCAGCGGGCCCGTTTTACTCCCGCATGCTGGTACTTGTGGTTCTCCAAGTACCAGCTTGCGGGGGAGGCTTGCTGGGACTTGTAGTACTACTGGAAAAAACAATATCTTTTTATTATCACAAAAGGCTATCAGCCCTCCCATCCGCAGCCCATTGGATGGGGGGGGGACAGCCTCGGGCTTCACCCCTGGCCCTTGAGTGGCTGGGGGGGGGGACCCCTTGATTGAAGGGGTCCCCACTCCCCCAGGGTACCCCGGCCAGGGGTGACTAGTTGGATATTTGATGCCACGGCCGCAGGGCACGGCATAAAAGTGACCCCCGGCTGTGGCATTATCTGTCCAGCTAGTGGAGCCCGATGCTGGTGTTAAAAATACGGGGGACCCCTACTCTTTTTGTCCCCCGTATTTTTGGCACCAGCATCAGGCGCAGAGCCCGGTGCTGGTTTTAAAAATACGGGGGATCCCTGGCCAATTTTTCCCCGGATTTTTAGAACCAGGACCAGCTCGATGAGCCCGAGGCTGGTTATGCTTTGGAGGGGGGACCCCACGCCATTTTTTTTTTCGGGTTTTTCCCGTTTTTTACCGTTTTTTAAAATCGCGGTAAAATCCGCCAAATCGGCCGATTTTCGCCCGCGATTCTGGCGAATCCGTTTTTCATTGAATATGGTGAATTCCGGAAGCCACCTTCCGGAATTCACCTGGCGAATTTGGTCGAATTAAAAAACGGCGAAAATTGCCGCGAATTCGACCGCAATTGCATATACCCCAATATCTTTTAATTTTCACAAAGGCTATCAGCCCCCCCATCCGCAGCCCATTGGATGGGGGGGGACAGCCTCGGGCTTCACCCCTGGCCCTTGGGTGGCTGGGGGGGGGGGACCCCTTGATTGAAGGGGTCCCCACTCCCCCAGGGTACCCCGGCCAGGGGTGACTAGTTGGATATTTAATGCCACGGCCGCAGGGCACGGCATAAAAGTGACCCCCGGCTGTGGCATTATCTGTCCAGCTAGTGGAGCCCGATGCTGGTGTTAAAAATACGGGGGACCCCTACTCTTTTTGTCCCCCGTATTTTTGGCACCAGCATCAGGCGCAGAGCCCGGTGCTGGTTTTAAAAATACGGGGGATCCCTGGCCAATTTTTCCCCTGCATTTTTAGAACCAGGACCAGCTCAAAGAGCCCGAGGCTGGTTATGCTTTGGGGGGGGACCCCACGCCATTTTTTCTTCGGGTTTTCCACGATTTTTCCCGTTTTTTAAAATCGCGGCAAAATCCGCCAAATCGGCCGATTTTCGCCCGCGACCCTGGCGAATCCGTTTTTCATTGAATATGGTGAATTCCGGAAGCCACCTTCCGGAATTCACCTGGCGAATTTGGTCGAATTTGAAAAACGGCGAAAATTGCCGCGAATTCGACCGCAATTGCATATACCTAGTAGGCTCTGGGGAGAAGAGGGGGAGGGGCCTCGCTTATTACAGCTTACCTCCCAACATGACCCTCTCCAGGAGGGACAGAATACTCTGCTTCTGGACTTTTCTCTCTATTTATGATTGCCATCACCTGTGGTAAGACACCTTTCTTATCCATTAACCTGTTCAACACAGGTGTCGGCAATCATAAATTAAGAGGGAAGTCCAGAAGCAGAGCATTCTGTCCCTCCTGGAGAGGGTCATGTTGGGAGGTATGTACAGTGATTACTCTGTACAGTGCTATACACATACAGTACATAGTATGTGACACACTGACACTACACTTACCATTTGTGCCGTGTTAGTGTTGAGCTTCAGCCCTCAATTTCATGCAGAGTCAGACTAGCAAGCCTCCTGTCTGGGAAGGGTGTGGGGTTGTCTGTGCTCCGATTGGCTAAGTGACTGAGTGATGTGTCACTCTGCCAATCAGAGCACAGCAGACACTGCTGGGGAGTTCCTGCACCGAGCAGGAATCTCCTCAGCGTTACATTAGCAGGCCAGTCCACTGTACACAGCACAGCAGCAGCTGCTGAAGTAGTGACTGCTGTATACAGCTTCACCCTGACAGTCACCAGCCGACCCTGCCTTGGCCACGCCCCCCGATGATAGTGGGCGGGGTTACAGAGCAGGGAACTGGGAGCTCACTGGTGATTTATCCAACTGTGCGCAGTCCGAGTCTGAGGTTAGCAGACGATCGTGGGGGCGGGGATTCGGACGGGGTGGGAGGGGGTCAGGATAATGTCAGGTGTATTCGGGGGAGAAACGGCAGTTACAGATAGGCCTTTGGGTTGGGGTCGTGTGGGCCTATTTACAATGGGGGGCCTGGAGCTGCAGCTCCATCCGCCCCATTGTTAATCCGGCCCTGTGATGAATACTAGATCAAGGCAGTGGCCCTCCCGATGTGTAGAGGAGTCAGTCCATTGGGAGAGGCCGAGAGAGGAGGTTAGAGAGAGTAGTTTGGAGTGTAGACTTAAGTACTATAATACTGCTACTAGGTCTATAGAAAAGTATGGATGGTGTAATGGTTACCATTACTGCCTCACAACACTGAGGTAATGCGGTCCATTTCCACTGTGGCCATAACTGTTTGGAGTTTGTATATTCCCCCGGCGCCTGCGTAGGTTTCCTCCAGGTATTCCGGTTTCCTCCCACAATCCAAAAATATACTGGTAGGTTACTCACAGTACTTGGGCATACTAGAAGGGCCAAGTAGTCCTTACCTGCTGTCAAATTCTATGTTTCTATTTAATGTTACTGTTCGAAAGAATAAAGGATCATCCACTGGCAGATTTTACAATAGACATATACTGAATTCACTTCCATGACCCATTATAAGAGGAACAAAGCCTGAAGGCCCTTAACCGTACATTAATGCTGTGCTGTAAGAAAACTAGATCTTCATTTGCCAGGCTAGAAGACCCAGAAGGTTCTACTATCTCAAGCTGCGAAGCTAACAAGGCTGAAGGCATTCACGCAGATAGATACTTACAAGAGTCGGAGAAAGCTATGAAGAGTTATACCCCAAACATAGGATTCCAGAACCCAAGAAAATAATCTTCAAGTGTTTCAGTACAAAAATACACGCTTCAGATCCAAAAAGGAAATAAATCAGAATTTGACATCAATGGATTTTCTTTTCTTCAGACTCAACACAAAAGGGTTAAGGGAAAGGTTGAATGTGACGGATTAGCGCATTTTTCAACCGCAATAACTAACATTGTAGTTGAATTCTTCCCGTCACCATAGTAACTCATTTTTGGCAAAGTGGAGCTGGCAGGACATGTCTGAGAAGTATATGAACAAATTAAAAGCAGAGAAACTCTAATTTTATATGGCAAGGTGTGAACCTAGTGGTCTTTCTGGTCCTAAAAGGGTTAACGGAAAATTTTTTTAATACTGTAGCTTTTATAGCTTCCTACATTCCTAGTCTCCCACTGAATAAGGAGGAATACAGATTTAGCCACTTTCTATATGAATTTGCCATTCAGCACTAACCCTGTGATGAAAAGCCGGAGGTATCTTCTTCACTAATCTCTCTGGCCGGCTCCTGTCGCCACAATAGTACAGTCCCTGGCGGGTGGCCAGCTTGGACACATGGACTTTGATGTATTCTGTGATTGCCACAAGAGGGCAGCCTGCCAACACAAAACGTGACTGCAGAAAGGGAAGCAGGGAACATTTATAACTATACAGTAGATTTGTAATCACTGACACCAGGGGCGGATTGGGAACAGAAAGCGGCCCTGGAAAAATTTGTACTAGTGGCCCCACATGGGCAGCACCAGAGGTGTAAGGTTTAGCCATGGGCCATGGCAGCAGCACCCTCCCCCCAAAGACTTTACAGATAGTGGGCATGTCCAGCATCAAGGTGGAAGTTAAAAAGGAATCAAATTAAATATTATGAGCACATTATATGATACTCCTTCAGAATTTAGGAAACGATATCATTCTTTAGAAAGATATATTTTCTTGCTTATTACACCAACCGTATCCCAATCACTATTCACTCAATCTTATATGTCAGCCAAGCAGACAGACAGAGCATACACTAGATCATCTGCAATCACAGGCTAAGTGGCAGTAATTTTCATATATGCAAATTATTTAGCATCTTATTCATTATGTCTATAAAAAGGACCACATGTCCTCAAACAAAACAGGCCCCACGGGTGCGTCGGCCCACCGGGGATCTTCCCTGTGAACCCTATGGCCAATCCGCCTCTGACTGACACCATGTATGTATGTACACAACTCAATGTTTTAAGTTTACAAATGCAATTTCTGTCTTCAATACAGAGAATGCCATATGTAGAGCACAACCTGGAGTTGATGACCTCCAATACCCCAGTGCACAATGCTTGTGTTCCATCCTCAGGGCACTGCAGCCACACACTATTCTTCTGTATGGCCAGTAGCAACAGTTGGTGAGCAGTTGCCATTCCCCCACTCATGTGTTCTGACAGGTCTCTACTGGCACAGTGGTTGTACTCAGCGGCTTGTTGATTGAGTTTTATTACACTGCATAAGTCTTGCTAGCTTCCATGGGCCCCATTATGACCCCTGGATCACTGCTGACTTGATGTTATGTTAGTTGTGGCCCATTGTTTATCCTTTACTATATCAGATTATGGGAGGTATTCAATTCTTTTCACCCCCTTCAACACCCATTCTGTTTCTGTCTTTTGACTCTCTGGGACAGAGGATGACCCTCTTTCATACCGCTCCGGCTGCCGCACATCTCATGGCCTCCATCCTGCTCCAGCTGCAGGGACCTCACAGCCGGCAGCCTCCATCCTCCACCGGCCGCAGGGAGCGGCCACCTCACCGCCGGCAGCCTCCACCGTCCACAGGGAGCGTCCATCTCACCGCCGGCAGCCTCCAGCGGCCGCAGGGAGCAGCCACCTCACCGCCGGTAGCCTCCATCCTCCACCAGCCGCAGGGAGCGTCCAGCTCACCGCCGGCAGCCTCCATCCTTCACCAGCCGCAGGGAGCGTCTAGCTCACCGCTGGCAGCCTCCATCCTTCACCAGCCACAGGGAACGTGCACCTCACCGCCGGCAGCCTCCATCCTCCACCGGCCGCAGGGAGCGGCCACCTCACCGCCGGTAGCCTCCATCCTCCACCAGCCGCAGGGAGTGTACACCTCACCGCCGGCAGCCTCCATCCTCCACCGGCCGCAGGGAGCGTCCACCTCACCGCCGGTAGCTTCCATCCCCCACCAGCTGCAGGGAGCGTCCACCTCACGGCCGGCAGCCTCCATCCTCCACCGTCCGCAATAAGCGGCCATCTCACCGCCGGCAGCCTCCATCCTCCACCGGCCACAGGAAGCGCCTATCTCATCGCCGGCAGCCTCCATCCTACACCGGCCGCAGCCTCATATAGATATATATCAGCCACAGCCTCATATATAGAATATATCAGCCACAGCCTCATATAGATATATACAGTATTAACCACAGCCTCATATTATTTATTTATTTATTATTTATAGATATATATCTATACGAGGCTGTGGCTGATATATATCTATATACGAGGCTGTGGCTGATATATATATATATATCCAACAGCTGCCTGGCACTCGTGAACCGTGGGAAGTACATGCTGGGGTGCCCTCCTCGTGGGGTTAGCTGCCCACCATGCAAGGTAGAGGGTAATTCACGCGGCACTCACCAGACTCCAAATGATGTATTTAAATAAGTGTCATTTTTATTGACATCTGACCAACTTGTATAGTCAGCTTGTTCAGGTGTCCGTCTATGTAAAGTGATAAACGTCCAGCAGTAACGGCACTCGGAGACCATGCAGCAAATAGAAAACGGTGTAATTCACAATTATCTTTTATGTATCACCAGTTATTTATATAGTGCACACATATTACGCAGCGCTGTACAGAGAAAATTTGCCCATTCACATCAGTCCCTGCCCCAGTGGAGCTTACAATCTATATTCCCTACCACATGTACACGCACACACATTCACACTAGGGTTAATTTTATCAGGAGCCAATTAACCTACCAGTATATTTTTGGAGTGTGGGAGGAAACCGGAGTTTCCGGAGGAAACCCACGCAAGTACGGGGAGAATATACAAACTCCACACAGAGCCATGGTGGGAATCGATCCCATGACCTCAGTGCTGTGAGGCAGTAATGCTAACCATTACACCATCCGTACTGCCCTGGCTGTGGCTTATATATTCCATATACAGTATGAGGCTGTGGCTAATATATACATATACATGAGGCTGTGGCTGATATATATAGCAGGGTGTCGGGGCAGAGAGATAGGAGCTGGGCATCAGAAGAAGGAGAGGGGAGCTGGGCATCAGCAGAGCTGGGCATGGGAAGGAAAGGGGAACTGGGTGTTTGAGGGCAGAGACCGGATCTGGGCTTTTTAGGTGGGAAACTGAAGCTGGGCATCTGAGGAGGGAGAGGGAAGCTGGGCATCGGAGAAAAGAGACGGATGGTACATCCCAGGAATCTCAGTATTTGTGGATACTCCCACGAAAAAAAAACAGGAAGTTGCAGCTTTCCTGTTCACCAGGCCATGCTAACTGTAGTTCAACAATCAAAAAATAAAATACACTGCCTTTTAAAAATAAAACTTGGCATATGCTAAAACCAGTAGTTCACTGTTTAAAAAATCCCAAAACCTAACATTTATGCAAAATATGCAGAAGTAGGCAGAACCTGTCCGCCTACTACTGTGACATCACAAGTTGGAGAGAAGTTGGCTGGCCTGATGAAAAAGTTCGCTAGGTGTGTGGGGCAGCGTTTTAGTTGGACAGAAAAGTTGGACGGTTGCTCAGTTGGATGGTTGGAGGAAAGTTGGTCTGATGTATGGCCAGCATTAGTCATGCATATGGGGAAGGGACGCCTGTTTCTGTGGGAACTCTTGCACTACCTAGCATGGGGCTGCTGTGCCTGCCCATGCTAATGATGACAGTGGTGTAGGCTTTCACTTTCAAATGTACACAAATGACACTAAAGGGCCATACACACTAGACGATTATTTTGCCCAATATGGCCGATACAGACGATTGTGAACGATATATCGTTCACATCGTCTAGTGTGTATGGTCCTGTAATCAATGATGCGCGCACCCGCGCTCGTTGATTGCAGGTTGGCGGTTGCCCATGCAGCATGCTCAATGTGAGCAATGTCACTTGTGACATCGCTCATCACAGCATGTGTGTACGTAGGCGCGATGAGCGATGGTCACGATGTGACATTGCTCACCTCCCTGTCGACTCTCCTCTCCAGCAGTGGCTCTCCTCCCCGTCAGCGGCTATCCTCTCCAGCAGCGCTCTCCTCCCCGTCAGCGGCTCTCAGCGGCTCTCCTCTCCGGCATCGGCTCTCCTCCCCGTCAGCGGCTCTCCTCCCTGACAGCGGCTCTCCTCCCCGTCAGCGGCTCCATTCTAGCTGAGTCGCTGACGGGAGCCGCTCAGCAACTTCTTCTACTGCCCCACCAGTGAAGTTATTTACACCCACTGCCCCACCAATTACATTTCCACTGTGCCACCAACTTAATTAAAAATGTATTATAATGGGTTCAATATATATATATATATATATACACACAGTATATATACAGTTGCGCTCATAAGTTTACATACCCTAGCAGAATTTGTGATTTTCTGGCCATTTGTCAGAGAATATGAATGATGACTCACAAACTTTTCTTTCACTCATGGTTAGTGGGTGGGTGAAGCCATTTATTGTCAAACAACGGTGTTTACTCTTTTTAAATCATAATGACAACAGAAACTACCCAAATGACCCTGATCAAAAGTTTACATACCCTGGAAATTTTGGCCTGATTACATGCCCACAAGTTGACACAAACGGGTTTGAATGGCTACTAAAGGTAACCATCCTCACCTGTGATCTGTTTGCTTGTAATCAGTGTGTGTGTATAAAAGGTCAGTGAGTTTCTGAACTCCTAAAAGACCCTTGCATCTTTCATCCAGTGCTGCACTGACGTGTCTGGGTTCTGAGTCATGGGGAAAGCAAAAGAATTGTCAAAGGATCTGCGGGAAAAGGTAATTGAACTGTATAAAACAGGAAAGGGATATAAAAAGATATCCAAGCAATTGAGAATGCCAATCAGCAGTGTTCAAACTCTAATTAAGAAGTGGAAAATGAGGGATTCTGTGGAAACCAAATCACGGTCAGGTAGACCAACAAAAATTTCAGCC
This sequence comes from Pseudophryne corroboree, assembly GCF_028390025.1. Lineage (NCBI taxonomy): Eukaryota > Metazoa > Chordata > Amphibia > Anura > Myobatrachidae > Pseudophryne > Pseudophryne corroboree. Next base: position 328,149,430 of record NC_086454.1, on the reverse strand, counting down.
ACAACTGCCAGGAAAATTGTTCGGGATGCAAAGAAAAATCCACAAATAACTTCAGCTGAAATACAGGACTCTCTGAAAAATAGTGGTGTGGTTGTTTCAAGATGCACAATAAGGAGGCATTTGAAGAAAAATGGGCTGCATGGTCGAGTCGCCAGAAGAAAGCCATTACTACGCAAATGCCACAAAGCATCCCGCTTACAATACTCCAAACAGCACAGAGACAAGCCTCAAAACTTCTGGAACAAAGTCATTTGGAGTGAGGAGACCAAAATTGAACTTTTTGGCCACAACCATAAACGTTACATTTGGAGAGGAGTCAACAAGGCCTATGATGAAAGGTACACCATTCCTACTGTGAAACACGGAGGTGGATCGCTGATGTTTTGGGGATGTGTGAGCTACAAAGGCACTGGAAACTTGGTCAAAATTGATGGCAAGATGAATGCAGCATGTTATCAGAAAATACTGGAGGAAAATTTGCACTAATCAGCTCAGAAGCTGCGCATGGGACGTACTTGGACATTCCAACATGACAATGATCCAAAACACAAGGCCAAGTCGACCTGTCATTGGCTACAGCAGAATAAAGTGAAGGTTCTGGAGTGGCCATCTCAGTCTCCTGACCTCAATATCATTGAGCCACTCTGGGGAGATCTCAAACGTGTAGTTCATGCAAGACAGCCCAAGAATTTACAGGAACTGGAGGCTTTTTGCCAAGAAGAATGGGCAGCTTTACCATCTGAGAAAATAAAGAGCTTCATCCACAACTAACAACAAAAGACTTCAAGCTGTCATTGATGTTAAAGGGGGCAATACACGGTATTAAGAACTGGGGTATGTAAACTTTTGATCAGGGCATTTGGGTAGTTTCTGTTGTCATTATGATTTAAAAAGAGTAAACACAGTTGTTTGACAATAAATGGCTTCACCCAACCACTAACCATGAGTGAAAGAAAAGTTTGTGAGTTATCATTCATATTCTCTGACAAATAGCCAGAAAATCACAAATTCTGCTAGGTTATGTAAACTTATGAGCACAACTGTATATATATATATATATATATAAAATATATTTTATATAAAGTCCAAAGGTGTGGCACTCCTAGTGGCTTGAATAAAGGACAACAGCAGGGCATGTGTGTAGACAATGTTTCAATGCCTGTAACGCAGCCTTAATGGGAGAGCCGGGCACTCTGGTCTGTATATATTATATATATATATATATATATATATCTCCTATATAATAGCCCTGTGATTCTGTGCCTGGGTTTCTAACGCTGGGCGTGGCTAGGAGCTCTCATTGGGTTAGTGGCAGGTCTATCACACCCAGCCCACAGCTGATTGGGCGAGAAATGCCCTCCCACACAGGTTACATCCAATGGGAGGCTCTGCCCTTTGCCTGCTGTGTTTTCACAGAGCAGGATTAGCAATGGGACTGATGGAGCTGCAGCTCCAGCCCCACACCCCAAAATAGTCCCACTGCATCTGCAGCAACACACCCTCCAACACTTTACACATAAACATTGACACACATTCGAAAAGGGGGCGTGGCCACGGGTACAGCCGCGTGGTCACGCCCCTTTTCCTATACTTTCAATGGAAGCTTGGAGAGTCAAAAAACGGTACAGACCATAAAAAAAGGGACTGTACCTGCCAAAAAGGTGCAGCTGGTGGGTATGCCACTGCATCTGCAGCAAGTCTCTGCGCTATAGATAGGGGGAAAACATCCTTTTACTGCAGCGTCCTATGGGGGTCATTCCGAGTTGATCGCTAGCTGCATTCGTTCGCTGTGCAGCGATCAGGCAAAAACTCGGCACTTCTGCACAGGCGTATGCAGCGCAATGCGCACGTGCGGCGTACGATTACAACGAACGATGTCGTTTTACACAGGGTCTTGCGATGATGCTTTTCAGTCGCATAGGCAGCCGCAGAGTGATTGACAGGAAGTGGGCGTTTCTGGGTGTCAACTGACCGTTTTCAGGGAGTGTTTGGAAAAAAACCCAGGCATGGCTGGGCGAACGCAGGGCGTGTTCATGACGTCAAATTAGGAACTGAATGATCTGAAGTGATCGCAAGCGCTGAGTAGGTCTGAAGCTACTCTGAAACTGCGCAAAAAATTTTTGTACCCGCTCTCCGATCCCTTCGTTCCCACTTCTGCTAAGCTAAAATACACTCCCAGTGGCCGGCGGCATAGCGTTTGCACGGCTGCTAAAAACTGCTAGCGAGCGATTAACTCGGAATGACCACAAATGTCTTGCTGCCAGTTCACCTGCCCCCTCCGGCATCGACAATCCCCACTCCCTAGCCGCGCCGCAGGTGGAACAAAAGCTGCTGCGGCCACTTGCATAGATGTGTATGAAAGCGGCGCACCGGAAGACTTTCATAGGCCTCCCTGCGCCGCATACTCTCTGAGCCCGGGAGCCTGCTCTGCGTGTGATGTCACAGAAGTGCCTCCCCACCACAGCCGCACCCAGATCCCCAGAGGCCCTGACTCCGCAACACAGCACCTGGCCTGCCGGCCTGGAGGCCCCGAGATGGTTAATGTAACGGATAGAGAGGGTGATATCGCGGAGGGTAATGTCTGGACGCTGAATCAATGTAAAAGGTGACAGTGCTGTGCAGTGCAGTGGGTGTGCAGTCTGGCCCGGTGCTAGGGTGTTCGGCGCCCCCTCCAAACTATAAATTTGCACCCTCGCATACTTTACAAACGCACAGCGCACATAATGACCCCTGTAGTAGAGACACTTACACATGTAATGCCCCCTGTACCAGAGACGCTAACACATCTAATGACCCCTGAACCAGTGACGCTTACACACGTAACGCCCCCTGTACCAGTGACGCTTACACACGTAACGCCACCTGTACCAGTGACGCTTACACATGTCATGCCCCCCCCTGTACCAGTGACGCTTACACACGTAACGCCCCCTGTACCAGTGACGCTTACACATGTCATGCCCCCCCTGTACCAGTGACGCTTACACACGTAACGCCCCCTGTACCAGTGACGCTTACACACGTAACGCCACCTGTACCAGTGATGCTTACACATGTAATGCCCCCTCTTCCAGTACCGTTTACACACATAACGACCTCTGTACCAGTGCCGCTTACACATGTAACGCCCCCTGTAGCAATGTCGCTTACACACGTAACGCCCCCTGTACCAGTGTCGCTTACACACGTAACGCCCCCTGTACCAGTGCTGCTTACACACGTAACACCCTCTGTACCAGTGTCGCTTACACACGTAACGCCCCCTGTACCAGCAACACTTACACACATTATGCAGCAGTCACACATACACACACACACATATATACAAACACACACACACATACATACATTACACACATACACAGTCACACATATATACAGTATACACAGACACTGTATATACACACACACACTCACTCTCTTTCCAGACACTTATCTAATGAAGTCTGGCTGGCCGAAGCTGTAGCAGCTCATCCTCCTGCTGCAGCATGGTCCCGTGTAGCTCCACCCCTTACTCCCATCTAGCTCTGCCCAGTTTGGCTCCCTCCCGCCACTGAATGTCACACGGGGAGGGGAGGGGGGAGAGGAGGCTTTGTGCTGCCCGCGCCGCTGCATGTGTGACAGCAGCCGGCAGCAGCAGGGATAGCAGCAGCAGCTCAGCACAGGGATGCAGAGCAGGGAGAAAGCCTCTCCTTCCTGGTGCCTCCCTGCACTGCATCCCTTTGCTGAGCAGCTAGCGCCGGCCTGTGTGTAGTGTCACTGACACTAACACTGCACAGCACTCTCACCTTTTACATTGATTCAGCCAGTCACACAGTTCTGCCAGCCAGTCACTATTGTTAGCACCAGTGTCCCAATGCACCGCATTACAGGGAAGTAGATGCACTACATAAACTACAGCTGTCAGCAGCCCTTAGCACCGAAGCATTACACCCCTTAGGGCTGCTGGGAGCTGTAGTTTATTGCGTACATCTTCTTCCCTGTAATGCGGCGCGTTGGGACACCGGCGCAAACAATAGTGACTGGCTGCTGTGCGAGTCTCCGGGAGAGCCACTGCCAAAGGGAGGACAGCAGCTTAGCTGCTGACAGGAGGAGAAGCAGAATAAGCATTACCTGCCCTTCCCCCACTCACAGTACCTCTGAGCTCCATCCGCAGCACCCCCACACACCCCATCCAGCGCCCACGATAGCTCCGGACCCCCTCCCCCACCCACAGCGACCCCGCACCCGTACCTCCCGCCACACCACCGTATCCACCCCTCCCCCACCTGGGGCAACCACGCAACTGCTCCTCCTCCACCCGCAGCGGCTCCGGACCACCACCCGCGGCACCCACGCACCCTCCCCCACCTGCGGCACCACCGCAACCGCCCCTCCCGTGGCACCCCAGGATCCCATCCGCCTCTTCCCCGCACCCCCTACTCCCCCAACCAAAGCACTTACTAGGTGATTCACCAGGCCCTGCGTGCGCTGTTCACGCCATTGCAAGGGGCTTCCACCCCTTAACCAATGCACGCCCTTTGTCCGTGCAATATTTAACCACTCACACAATTATGATTGGATGTAATACTCCATATAATAAAAATATTGCACGCCACAAGGGTGTGCAAGGGTTAAGGGGGCGTAGCCTCTTACGACGGTGTGAAGAGCGCCCGTAGGGCGCGATGAATCACCTAGTATATAATATAAAAGCGCTATCTGGGTTTTCCAGTGTCAGTTTGGCGCTGGGTGTGTGCTGGCATACTCTCTCTCTGTCTCTCCAAAGGGCCTGGTTGGGAAATTGTCCCCTTATAGTTATATCCCTGTGTGTGGGGGGTGTCTGTACGTGCGTGTCGGCATGTCTGAAGCGGAAGGCTTATCAAAGGAGGAGGTGGAGGAGATGAGTGGTGTGTCCCCGTCGGTAGTGCCGACTCAGGATTGGATGGATATGTGGCATATGTTAAATGCAAGTGTAGCATCATTGCATAAGAGGCTAGACAAAGCAGAATCCAGGGAGGCATCAGGGGGCCAATCCACGAATTGGACCGACTCACAGGGGCCGTCAGGGTCTCAAAAGCGTCCCTTGTCACAAATTGTGGACACAGATACCGACACGGACTCTGATTCCAGTGTCGACTATGATGATGCTAAATTGCACCCTAGGGTGGCAAAAAGTATTCAGTATATGATTATTGCAATAATGTTCCCGACACAAGGGTGCGCATGTATAAGGAAAAGAAACCTGTGGTAAACTTTCCTCCATCTCATGAACTTAATGAGTTATTTGAAAAAGCTTGGGAATCTCCAGATAAGAGGCTGCAGATTCCCAAAAGGGTTCTTATGGCGTACCCTTTCCCTACGCAGGACAGGGCACGTTGGGAATCCTCTCCCATAGTGGACAAGGCTCTAACACGCCTGTCTAAGAAGGTGGCGCTGCCGTCTCCAGATACAGCGGCCCTCAAGGACCCTGCGGACCGCAGGCAGGAGACTACTTTAAAGTCTATTTATACACATACTGATACATTACTTAGACCGGCAATTGCGTCGGCATGGGTATGTAGTGCAGTTGCAGCTTGAACAGATACCGTCAGCTGACCTTGATACCCTAGATAGGGATACTATTTTGTTAACTCTAGCCCATATTAAAGACGTAGTCTTGTTTATGAGAGACGCTCAAAGGGACATTGGGTTGCTGGGTTCCAGAGCCAATGCCATGGCTATTTCAGCGAGACGATCCTTATGGACCCGCCAATGGACGGGTGATGCGGATTCGAAAAAGCATATGGAGGTTTTACCCTATAAGGGTGACGTGTTGTTTGGGGATGGGCTCGCGGACCTGGTTTCCACAGCTACCGCGGGTAAATCTACCTTTTTACCTTTTGTTCCCCAACAGCAAAAGAAAACTCCACAATATCAGATGCAGTCCTTTCGGTCGCAAAAGTCCAGAAGAGGTCGGAGATCCTCCTTCCTTGCCAAGGTTAGAGGAAAGAGAACACCTCCTTCGGCTGGCTCCCAGGAGCAGAAGTCCTCCCCGGCTTCTACAAAATCCACCGCATGACGCTGGGGCTCCCCTGCGGGAGTCCGCACCGGTGGGGGCACGCCTTCGACTCTTCAGCCAGGTCTGGGTTCAGTCAGACGTGGATCCTTGGGCGATGGAAATAGTTTCCCAAGGCTACAAGCTGGAATTCGAGGAGGTGCCCCCACGCCGATTTTTCAAGTCGGCCTTACCAGCTTCTACCCCAGAGCGGGAAGTAGTGTTAGCTGCAATTCAAACGCTGTGTCAACAGCGAGTGATTATCAGGGTTCCCCTGAGCCAACAGGGAAAAGGGTACTATTCGACCCTCTTTGTGGTCCCGAAGCCGGATGGTTCGGTCAGGCCCATTTTAAATCCAAAATCCCTAAACCTGTACTTGAAAAGATTCAAATTCAAGATGGGATCGCTCCGAGCGGTAATAGCCAGCCTGGAAGGGGGGGATTTTATGGTGTCACTGGACATAAAGGATGCTTACCTTCATGTCCCCATATATCCCTCTCATCAGGAGTACCTGAGATTCGCGGTACAGGATTGTCATTATCAGTTTCAGACGTTGCCGTTTGGGCTTTCCACGGCCCCGAGGATTTTCACCAAGATAATGGCGGAAATTATGGTGATCCTGCGCAGGCAAGGAGTCACAATTATCCCATACTTGGACGATCTCCTGATAAAGGCGAGATCAAGAGATCAATTACTGAAGAACGTGTCACTCTCTCTGAGAGTGCTCCAGCAACACTGTTGGATTCTCAATCTGCCAAAATCATAGTTGGTTCCAACACCTCGACTAGCGTTTCTAGGCATGATACTGGACACGGAACAAAAGAAGGTTTTTCTCCCGTTGGAAAAAGCCCAGGACCTACAGAACATGGTCCGAGACCTGCTAAAGCCTAAAAGAGTGTCAGTTCATCAATGCACTCGAGTTCTGGGGAAAATGGTGGCAGCCTACGAGGCCATTCCCTTCGGCAGGTTCCATGCGAGGACGTTTCAATGTGACCTTCTGGACAAATGGTCCGGGTCCCATCTACAATTACATCAAAAAATAACACTGTCCCCCAGGGCCAGGGTGTCTCTTCTATGGTGGCTGCAAAGTGCTCACCTTCTAGAGGTTCGCAAGTTCGGCATTCAGGACTGGGCTCTGGTAACCACGGACGCGAGTCTCCGAGAATGGGGAGCAGTCACCCAAGGAAAATTTTTTCAAGGACTGTGGTCAAGCCAGGAGTCCTGTCTGCACATCAACGTGTTGGAATTAAGGGCCATATACAACGGCCTTCGACAAGCGGAGAGTCTTCTTCGCAACCTACCGGTTCTGATTCAGTCAGACAATGTCACAGCAGTGGCTCATGTGAACCTCCAGGTCCCGGGACCCTCAGGCAATAGCAGTAGACGCTCTGGTAACACCATGGGTATTCCAGTCGGTCTATGTGTTTCCTCCTCTTCCTCTCATCACAAAAGTGTTGAGGATCATAAGACGAAAAAGAGTACAGACAATACTCATTGTTCCAGACTGGCCTCGAAGGGCCTGGTACTCAGATCTTCAGGAGATGCTCACAGAAGATCCTTGGCCTCTTCCTCTAAGGGAGGACCTGTTACAGCAGGGGCCCTGCATGTTCCAAGACTTACTGCGGTTACGTTTGACGGCATGGCGGTTGAACGCCGGATCCTAGCTGAGAAGGGTATTCCGGAGGAGGTCATACCTACTCTAATAAAGGCTAGGAAGGAGGTGACGGCGAAACATTGTCACCGTATCTGGCGGAAATATGTCTCTTGGTGTGAATCCAAGAATGCTCCTACGGAAGATTTCCATCTGGGTTGTTTTCTCCACTTCCTACAGACAGGAGTGGATATGGGCCTGAAGTTAGGCTCTGTTAAGGTACAGATTTCGGCCCTGTCGATATTCTTTCAGAAGGAATTGGCTTCTCTTCCAGAAGTCCAGACCTTTGTAAAGGGAGTGCTGCACATCCAGCCTCCTTTTGTGCCCCCAGTGGCACCATGGGACCTGAACGTGGTGTTGCAGTTCCTTAAATCACACTGGTTTGAACCCCTTAAACGGTTGAGTTGAAATTTCTCACCTGGAAGGTGGTCATGTTATTGGCCTTGGCATCTGCAAGGCGGGTGTCTGAATTGGCGGCCTTGTCTCACAAGAGCCCCTACTTGATTTTTCATGTGGATAGAGCGGAATTGAGGACTCGTCCTCAATTTTTACCTAAGGTGGTGTCTTCATTTCATATGAACCAACCTATAGTGGTGCCTGTGGCTAAGAGTGACTTGGAGGATTCCATGTCCCTGGATGTAGTCAGGGCCTTAAAGATTTATGTAGCTAGGACGGCTAGAATTAGGAAAACAGAAGCACTGTTTGTCCTGTATGCAGCCAACAAGATTGGCGCGCCTGCTTCGAAGCAGACTATTGCTCGCTGGATCTGTAACACGATTCAGCAGGCTTATGTTACGGCTGGATTGCTGTTACCACATTCAGTAAAGGCCCATTCCACTAGGAAGGTGGGCTCTTCTTGGGCGGCTGCCCGGGGCGTCTCGGCATTACAGCTTTGCCGAGCAGCGACTTGGTCGGGTTCAAACACTTTTGCTAAATTCTACAAGTGTGATACCCTGGCCGATGAGGACCTTACATTTGCTCAGTCGGTGCTGCAGAGTCATCCGCACTCTCCCGCCCGATTGGGAGCTTTGGTATAAACCCCATGGTCCTTACGGAGTCCCCAGCATCCTCTAGGACGTAAGAGAAAATAAGATTTTAAACCTACCGGTAAATCTTTTTCTCCTAGTCCGTAGAGGATGCTGGGCGCCCCTCCCAGTGCGGTAAATCTGCAAGACTTGTATATAGTTATTGCTTACATAATAAGGGTTATGTTACAGTTAGAATCGGTCTTGGACCGATGCTGTTGTTTGTTCATATTGTTAACTGGTTATGTATGTTCCAGGTTATATGGTATGATTGGTGTGGGCTGGTATGAATCTTGCCCTTAGATTAACAAAATCCTTTCCTCGTATTGTCCATCTCCTCTGGGCACAGTTCTCTAACTGAGGTCTGGAGGAGGGGCATTGAGGGAGGAGCCAGTGCACACCCATACTAAAAGTTCTTTATAGGTGCCCATGTCTCCTGCGGAGCCCGTCTATACCCCATGGTCCTTACGGAGTCCCCAGCATCCTGTACGGACTAGGAGAAAAAGATTTACCGGTAGGTTTAAAATCTTATTTTTTTACCCCTCCTCCCCACTCCCCTACCCTAACCCTCACCATCCGTGGGTGGCAGCTAGGACTAAACCACCCCCAAGTGCCTAACCCTAACCTCGCCGTCCCCCCGGGCCCTGTCCCTAAAAGTTTCCTCAGTACTTACCTTCCGGCGCCGGTCTCTCCAGTGGTCACACACAGAATATAGATGTGCTGCATATCATTTTAATCAGCAGAAGCTGCTCAAGAGTTCTATGTATTACATTGCGACTTAGACGCATGTGTAACTCGACTTATAACGCACAGAGCAGGGCCGGTTCTGGGGCTCTGTGCACCCCGGGCGGCAATAGGGGGCGCGGCTTCGTACAGGGGGCGTGGTCATTTACGCCCCCTGTACAGACTGAAATGATGTGCGGTGCGCGATGACGTCATCGTGCACCGCACAGCAAAGGTCCTCTCCACGAAGGGAAACTAGACGCGTAGCGTCTAGTTCCCTTCATGGAGAGGACCTTTGCTGTGCGGTGCGCGATGACGTCATCGCGCACCGCACAGTAAAGGACCTCTCCACGAAGGGAAACTAGACGCGTACGCGTCAAGTTTCCCTTCACAGCGGCGGCGGGGGGGGGGCAGCGGCCAGCGGCAGCAGGGGGGCAGCGGCCAGCGGCAGCGGGGGGCACACAGCAGCAGCGGATCTTGCCCTGGTGCGGCGCCCTCCGGAAGGTGGCGCCCCGAGCAAAAGTCCTGCTTGCCCGTGGCAAGATCCGCTACTGGCACAGAGCAAAGATGTAAGAGGACACGTGTAGATCTGGCCAGTACAAGCCGTAGGCAGAAGAGGTAGCTGTTTTAGGTGCATTATGGATTGGGCCCAGCGCGGAATACTGTAAGTGTTCATCTGGTGATACTGTTCCATCTAAGAAGAATTCCAGGCTTCCCATGTAGTGTTGACTGCGCTCCGCCCTCAGGGGGTCATTCTGACCCGCTCGCTGCTGTTTGTCGCAGCCGAGCAAACAGGTCTCTACTGCGTATGCGCCGGCGCCGTAGTACGCCGGCGCATGCCACATGGCCGAAGACCGTAGCAGGGCTGCGATGGCCTCTGCCTGACTAACAGGCAGAGGCGATCGCTGGGCGGGAGGGGGCGGAACGGCGGCATTTGGCCGCCATTTCGTGGGAGCCTGCATTGGCCGGATCGAACGGTGGATGGGCCGCGGCGTCTGCGTGATGTCACACGCAGCCGATGCGGGTTGGGGAGCAATGAGTAGTGCAACTTTAGCCTGCTGGCCGGGAGCTACTCTTAAAGTGCAATGCGATCGCCGCTGTGCGATGCCTGTGCACTTCTGTGGGGGGGAAGCGGCATGACTAGCCCTGTGCTGGCCGTCCCCCCGCATGTCAGTGTGAATGATCGTAGCTGTGCAAAATTTTAGCACAGCTACGATCAACTGGGAATGACCCCCTCAGTCTATAGGAAATGCAATCTTCTCTTCCTCTGTCTGTGAAGCCGTGTTCCTAGTGGCCACATGATCACGTACTGTGAGCTGTAAGAATACATTTATACAGCAGTAGCAGGGCAATTCTCATGTGATCAGTAATAGCACTACAAGCAAATATTGATGTAAAAAAATACATTAATTTACTCATCGCACATCATTAGATGTTGAAGGATTTGCAAATGAATTTCAGTAAATGTAATGAGAGCTATACATTATGCATGGAAGTTATCAGCGCAGGATATATGTAACTAAATTGGTTCTAGGTATTCTCTGCATTCAGGACATTCAGTGTGCACTCAGCAGTGATATATTCTGGCTCTTGTTTCCAAGACTCCACAGAGTCTGATTAAGGTGATCCATTATTGAATCACTCACTTGTCCTGGATCTCTTGCAGCATTTGTTCCCCCTGTTATGTACTCACTTCTCCTACAAATAGCTGCATGCCCTACCCTGGTTCTCACCCTGCTAACCAAATTTCCTTCCACTTCTCTATCAGGTACCACAAGCCTGTCCTAGGTCCTCCGCATGTCTCTACCCAGTGCTTAAAGTGGTCCTAGAGAGGTGTTGGAACTCAGCCCCCACACCACGGCGCCCAAGTAATAAAGGTATAGTGTGCGCCGCAAAAAGGGGCGTTGTCTCAAAAAAGGGGCGTGGTCACACAATAGTAATAATGCCCACAGTAGTAGCACCCCATAATACACACAATGCCCACAGCAGTAGCGCCCCTTATACAATGCCCACAGTGGTAGTGCCCCTTATATAGAGCCAATAGTAGTGGTGCCCCTTATGCAATGCCCCCAGTAGTAGTGCCCCTTATGTCCCCAGGAGTGATGACCCTTATGAAGTGCCCCCTTTACAATGCCCTCATTAGTAGTGCCCCCATTAGTAATGCCCCTGTGTAGTATTGCCCCCAGTAGTAATGTTGCCTGTAATAATGCCCCCTGTCGTTTAGCCCCAGTAGTTATGCCCCCATTGGTAATGCACCTGCAGTTATGACCCCAGTAGTTTAACCCCCTTTAGTTTAGCCTCCCAGTGGTAATGCCACCAGTAGTTTAGCCCCAGTAGTTTGCCCCTTGTAGTTTAGCCACCAGTAGTAATGCCCCCAGTAGTAATGCCCCCCTGTAGTTTGCCCCCTTGTAGTTTAGCCCCTGTAGTCATGACCCCAGTAGTTTAGCCCCTGTAGTTATGCCCCCAGTAGTTTAGCCCCTGTAGTTATGCCCCCTTGTAGTTTAGCCACCAGTAGTAATGCCCCCCTGTAGTTTGCCCCTTGTAGTTTAGCCCCTGTAATTACACCCCCAGTAGTAATGCCCCTGTAGTTATGCCCCCAGTAGTAATGCCCTCCTGTAGTTTGCCCCCTTGTAGTTTGCCCCCAGTAGCTTGCCCCCTTGTAGCTTGCCCCCATTAATAATGCCCCCAGTAGTTTGCCCCCAGTAGCTTGCCCCCCAGTAGTTTGCCCCCAGTAGATGCCCCACAGTAGTAATGTCTTCCAGTAGTTTGCCCCCAGTAGATGCCCTCCTGTAGTTTGCCCCCTTGAAGTTTGCCCCCAGTAGCTTACCCCCTTGTAGCTTGTCCCCAGTAATAATACCCCTGTAGTTTGCCCCCAGTAGCTTGCCCCCCAGTAGTTTGCCCCCAGTAGATGCCCCACAGTAGTAATGTCTTCCAGTAGTTTGCCCCCAGTAGATTCCCCCCAGTAATTTGCCCCCAGTAGATGCCCTCCTGTAGTTTGCCCCCTTGTAGTTTGCCCCCAGTAATAATACCTCCCAGTAGTTTGCCCCCAGTAGATGCCCCCCAGTAGTTTGCCCCCCAGTAGTTTGCCCCAAGTAGATGCCCCACAGTAGTAATGTCTTCCAGTAGTTTGCCCCCAGTAGATGCCTCCCAGTAATTTGCCCCCAGTAGATGCCCTCCTGTAGTTTGCCCCATTGTAGTTTGCCCCCAGTAATAATACCCCCCAGTAGTTTGCCCCAGTAGATGCCCCCCAGTAGCAATGTCTCCCAGTAGTTTGCCCCCAGTAGATGCATCCAGTAGTAATGTCTCCCAGTAGTTTGCCCCCAGTAGATGACCCCCAGTAGTAATGTCCCCCAGTAGATGCCCCCCAGTAGTAATGTCCCCAGTAGATGCCCCCAGTAGATGCCCCTCAGTAGTAATGCCCCCCCAGTAGGTGCTCTGTAGTAATGCCCCCCAGTAGTTTGCCCCCAGTAGATGCCCCTCAGTAGTAATGCCCCCCCAGTAGTTTGCCCCTCTGTAGTAATGCCCCCCCAGTAGGTGCCCCTCTTTAGTAATGCCCCCCAATAGTTTGCCCCCAGTAGGTGCCCCTCTGTAGTAATGCCCCCCCAGTAGGTGCCCCTCTGTAGTAATGCCCCCCAGTAAGTGCCCCTCTGTAGTAATGCCCCCCAGTAGTTTGCCCCCAGTAGATGCCGCTATACAAAAGAAAAATACAAACAAACAAAACACACCATACTCACCAAGCCCTGCTCCGTGTCCGGCCGCTGCAGTCCTCTGGGCGCCTGCTCTTCAGCACTATGAGAGAGGCGTCATGACGTCTCTCCCATAGCGCACAGTGACAGCGCCGGAAGCCGCTGTAGAGAGGGAGACGGGCACCCGCTGGAAACACAATCTCAGCGGGCGCCCGGCATCTCCCTGCAGCACCGGGCACACAACGGGTTAGGTGAGCCGGAGGAGACGGAAGTGGAACTGACGGAACGCAGTTCTGCCCCGTTCTGGCTCACTTTAACCAATGTCTCTACCTATACTTCACACCTTTGGGTCTCTGCCTCACCTCTATATGGAGGACACCAACATTTTCTTGCTCGTTCTGGAACGTCCACTACCTCTTTTCTCCTTCTGCAGTGAAAGGGGTATGCATACAAAATTACATATGTACAGTATATCATTCAGTTATAATATAAACAAATATGGTTACAGAATTATAGTTACAGAAGAAGCAGATGCAGCCAACATACATCACCCTGTCCCATAGAACTTTCCTCCATCTCAGCAAGCAACTAGCATTGCTTCCTGGGTGAGGGGAAATACCTATATACTGTGTATTGGGGGAGGTACATGTCTGGGACTGAGTCTTCTGCTATTGGTCCAGGGGAGGGAGGTCTCTCATTCATGATGTGTTATTGGTCAGTTCATATGCAAGCAACGTCCAGTTTGATAATATAATTATAGGGGTTAGCCACTGTTTTTTGCTGCACAAATGCTGTCTTCAGGAAGTTCCCTTTGTATTCATACATTTGGTCATAACTAATCATTGCAATGTGCTACAATTTACCCATAGCTATCAAATTAACACACACATTCTCCTGATCATTTTGACACTAAGCATGATATGTTTAACTTGTTCCGTTCCAATAATACACACACACATATATATATATATATATATATATATATATATATATACTAGGTGATTCATCGCGCCCTACGGGCGCTCTTCCCACCGTCGTAAGGGGCTACGCCCCCTTAACCCTTGCACACCCTTGTGGCGTGCAATATTTTTATTATATGGAGTATTACATCCAATCAGAATTGTGTGAGTGGTTAAATATTGCACGGACAAAGGGCGTGCATTGGTTAAGGGGTGGAAGCCCCTTGCAACGGCGTGAACAGCGCACGCAGGGCCTGGTGAATCACCTAGTAAGTGCTTTGGTTGGGGGAGTAGGGGGTGCGGGGAAGAGGCGGATGGGATCCTGGGGTGCCACGGGAGGGGCGGTTGCGGTGGTGCCGCAGGTGGGGGAGGGTGCGTGGGTGCCGCGGGTGGTGGTCCGGAGCCGCTGCGGGTGGAGGAGGAGCAGTTGCGGGGTTGCCCCAGGTGGGGGAGGGGTGAATACGGTGGTGTGGCGGGAGGTACGGGTGCGGGGTCGCTGTGGGTGGGGGAGGGGGTCCGGAGCTATCGTGGGCGCTGGATGGGGTGTGTGGGGGTGCTGCGGATGGAGCTCAGAGGTACTGTGAGTGGGGGAAGGGCAGGTAATGCTTATTCTGCTTCTCCTCCTGTCAGCAGCTAAGCTGCTGTCCTCCCTTTGGCAGTGGCTCTCCCGGAGACTCGCACAGCAGCCAGTCACTATTGTTTGCGCCGGTGTCCCAACGCGCCGCATTACAGGGAAGAAGATGTACGCAATAAACTACAGCTCCCAGCAGCCCTAAGGGGTGTAATGCTTCGGTGCTAAGGGCTGCTGACAGCTGTAGTTTATGTAGTGCATCTACTTCCCTGTAATGCGGTGCATTGGGACACTGGTGCTAACAATAGTGACTGGCTGGCAGAACTGTGTGACTGGCTGAATCAATGTAAAAGGTGAGAGTGCTGTGCAGTGTTAGTGTCAGTGACACTACACACAGGCCGGCGCTAGCTGCTCAGCAAAGGGATGCAGTGCAGGGAGGCACCAGGAAGGAGAGGCGTTCTCCCTGCTCTGCATCCCTGTGCTGAGCTGCTGCTGCTATCCCTGCTGCTGCCGGCTGCTGTCACACATGCAGCGGCGCGGGCAGCACAAAGCCTCCTCTCCCCCCTCCCCTCCCCGTGTGACATTCAGTGGCGGGAGGGAGCCAAACTGGGCAGAGCTAGATGGGAGTAAGGGGTGGAGCTACACGGGACCATGCTGCAGCAGGAGGATGAGCTGCTACAGCTTCGGCCAGCCTGACTTCATTAGATAAGTGTCTGGAAAGAGAGTGAGTGTGTGTGTATATACAGTGTCTGTGTATACTGTATATATGTGTGACTGTGTATGTGTGTAATGTATGTATGTGTGTGTGTGTTTGTATATATGTGTGTGTGTATGTGTGACTGCTGCATAATGTGTGTAAGTGTTGCTGGTACAGGGGGCGTTACGTGTGTAAGCAGCACTGGTACAGTGGGCGTTACGTGTGTAAGCGACACTGGTACAGGGGGCGTTACGTGTGTAAGCGACACTGCTACAGGGGGCGTTACATGTGTAAGCGGCACTGGTACAGAGGGCGTTATGTGTGTAAACGGTACTGGGAGAGGGGGCATTACATGTGTAAGCATCACTGGTACAGGTGGCGTTACGTGTGTAAGCGTCACTGGTACAGGGGGCGTTACGTGTGTAAGCGTCACTGGTACAGGGGGGGCATGACATGTGTAAGCGTCACTGGTTCAGGGGGCATTACATGTGTAAGTGTCTCTACTACAGGGGTCATTATGTGCGCTGTGCGTTTGTAAAGTATGCGAGGGTGCAAATTTATAGTTTGGAGGGGGCGCCGAACACCCTAGCACCGGGCCAGACTGCACACCCACTGCACTGCACAGCACTGTCACCTTTTACATTGATTCAGCGTCCAGACATTACCCTCCGCGATATCACCCTCTTTATCCGTTACATTAACCATCTCGGGGCTTCCAGGCCGGCAGGCCAGGTGCTGTGTTGCGGAGTCAGGGCCTCTGGGGATCTGGGTGCGGCTGTGGTGGGGAGGCACTTCTGTGACATCACACGCAGAGCAGGCTCCCGGGCTCAGAGAGTATGCGGCGCAGGGAGGCCTATGAAAGTCTTCCGGTGCGCCGCTTTCATACACATCTATGCAAGTGGCCGCAGCAGCTTTTGTTTCACCTGCGGCGCGGCTAGGGAGTGGGGATTGTCGATGCCGGAGGGGGCAGGTGAACTGGCAGCAGGACATTTGTGGTCATTCCGAGTTGATCGCTCGCTAGCAGTTTTTAGCAGCCGTGCAAACGCTATGCCGCCGGCCACTGGGAGTGTATTTTAGCTTAGCAGAAGTGGGAACGAAGGGATCGGAGAGCGGGTACAAAAAATTTTTGTGCAGTTTCAGAGTAGCTTCAGACCTACTCAGCGCTTGCGATCACTTCAGATCATTCAGTTCCTAATTTGACGTCATGAACACCCCCTGCGTTCGCCCAGCCATGCCTGGTTTTTTTCCAAACACTCCCTGAAAACGGTCAGTTGACACCCAGAAACGCCCACTTCCTGTCAATCACTCTGCGGCTGCCTATGCGACTGAAAAGCATCATCGCTAGACCCTGTGTAAAACTACATCGTTCGTTGTAATCGTACGCCGCACGTGCGCATTGCGCTGCATACGCCTGTGCAGAAGTGCCAAGTTTTTGCCTGATCGCTGCACAGCAAACGAATGCAGCTAGCGATCAACTCGGAATGACCCCCATAGGATGCTGCAGTAAAAGGATGTTTTCCCCCTATATACAGCACAGAGACTTGCTGCAGATGCAGTGGCATACCCTCCAGCTGCACCTTTTTGGCAGGTACAGTCCCTTTTTTTATGGTCTGTACCGTTTTTTGACTCTCCAAGCTTCCATTGAAAGTATAGGAAAAGGGGCGTGGCCACGCGGCTGTACCTGTGGCCACGCCCCCTTTTCGAATGTGTGTCAATGTTTATGTGTAAATTGTTGGAGGGTATGATGCTGCAGATGCAGTGGGACTATTTTGGGGTATGGGGCTGGAGCTGCAGCTCCATCAGTCCCATTGCTAATCCTGCTCTGTGAAAACACAGCAGGCAAAGGGCAGAGCCTCCCATTGGATGTAACCTGTGTGGGAGGGCATTTCTCGCCCAATCAGCTGTGGGCTGGGTGTGATAGACCTGCCACTAACCCAATGAGAGCTCCTAGCCACGCCCAGCGTTAGAAACCCAGGCACAGAATCACAGGGCTATTATATAGGAGATGCCAATGATATTCCCACTCACTGCGCTTGTAATGTGCCCCCCTCCTCTTTTTCAGCCCTCTGCTGCGTTCAGCAGGGGAGAGTCCAGGGAGCCAGTGTTCTCTGCAGCTTCTGTGGAGAAAATGGCGCTGGTTAGTGCTGAGGGATCAAGCTCCGCCCCCTCCAGCGGCGGGCTTCGGTCCCACTTCAATTTTCATAAAAAATGGCGGGGGTTATCTATTTGCTGCCTCCGCAGCCTAATATGCTTATTTGTGCCAAAAACAAGGTTTATTGCTGCCCAGGGCGCCCCCCCTGCGCCCTGCACCCACCAGTGCTCTGTGTGTGTTGTGTGTGTGGGAGCAATGGCGCGCAGCGTTACCGCTGCGCGCTTACCTCAGGAAGATCTGAAGTTTGCTGCCGCCTTTGAAGTCTTCTTGCTTCTCATACTCTCCCGGCTTCTATCTTCCGGCTATGCGAGGAGGACGGCGGTGCGGCTCCGGGACGAACCCCAGAGTGATACCTGTGTTCCGACTCCCTCTGGAGCTAATGGTGTCCAGTAGCCTAAGAAGCAGAGCCTATCATTTAAGTAGGTCTGCTTCTCTCTCCTCAGTCCCACGATGCAGGGAGTCTGTTGCCAGCAGAGCTCCCTGAAAATAAAAAACCTAACAAAATTCTTTTACACAGAAAACTCAGGAGAGCTCCCTGTAATGCACCCTATCTCCTCTGGGCACAAGATCTAACTGAGGTCTGGAGGAGGGGCATAGTGGGAGGAGCCAGTGCACACCCATACTAAAAGTTCTTTATAGGTGCCCATGTCTCCTGCGGAGCCCATCTATACCCCATGGTCCTTACGGAGTCCCCAGCATCTTAGGACGTAAGAGAGCAATACTTACCACCTCCACTGTTGGGATCTTTAATTTCGGGATGCCATACCGAACCCTAATGAACAACCCTCCTGAAATGTTTATTTTTTTATATGTTTGAGAGATCAAAGTGATAGATTTGTTTACACATAAAGCATCCATTTACCGTTCAGATGAGCATCTACCCAACAACCGCCATCTGTACGTTCTGTGGAGTAGGGGGTGTCAGGATATCTAAGCTTTCATCAGAGCTCTGATTGGTTGCAAGGTCTGACACATGGAAAATGCTGGGAACTATTCAGAAAAGCAGCCATGTACAGATATGTCCTCATTCAGTCACAGCAAACATCCCCTCTTGGCACGCCGGGGCGAGTGAGAATCTTCTAGCGTCCGGTGTCTTATTTTTTTTTACCAAAAGCGCTGCATGGCGTATTGAGGTTAGATGTAGGACACATTATTATTTATTTATCAACAGTTTCTTATATAGCGCAGCAAATTCCGTTGCACTTTACAATTGGAAATAACAATGATATAACAAAACTGGGTAATAACAAACAGTCATAGAGGTAGGAAGGCCCTGCTCGCAAGCTTACAATCTATAGGGAAATAGGCATGTATACACAAGGATAGGTGCTATCTATTGCAGATTGCAGAGGTTCTTGGTGGGCTGTATGATATGGTCACACAGCAATGATGAACTGGGTTCGAGAGGAAGGATAAGAAGACGTGAGGATCAGGGCCGGTCCGGGCAGGAAAAGGGGCGTGGCCTAATACAGGGGGCATGGTCAGTTACGCCCCCTGTACATTGCTAGCGCCGCTTGAATGCTGAGCGGTGCGCGATGACGTCATCGCGCACCGCACAGCAAAAGGTCCTCTCCACGAAGGGAAACTAAAGGACCTTTGCTGTGCGGTGCGCGATGACGTCATCGCGCACCGCTCAGCAAAGTTACTCTCCACGAAGGGAAACTAGACACATAGCGTCTAGTTCCCTTCACAGGAGGCGGACGGGGACGGCAGCGGGCAGCGGAGGCGGACGGGGGACACAGCGGGCAGCAGTGGCGGATCTTGCCACGGTGCGGTGCCCTCCGGATGGCGCCAGCACCCTCCGGAAGGCGGCGCCCCGGGCAAAAGTCCTGCTTGCCCGTGGCAAGATCCGCTACTGGTGAGGATATGTGTGGACTGTGCAGAGTGGAGGCAATTTGATAGGAAGGTTTATGAAAGTTATGTGGGCGGTTCTGGAATTTGATACGCTTGCCTAAAGAGGTGAATTTTCAGGGAACGCTTGAAGGTTTGGAGACTAGAGGAGAGTCTTTTTGTACGTGGCAGGGCATTCCATAGAGTGGGTGCAGCCTGAAGAAAGTCCTGCAATCGTGAGTGGGAGCGAGTAATGAGTGTGGATGAGGGACGCAGGTCTTGTGAAGAGCGAAGAGGTCGGGTTGGGAGATATTTTGAGATAAGCGAAGTGATGTACGTTGGTGTAGTTTGGTTAATGGCCTTTTGTGTGAGTAAAAGTATTTTATATTGAATACGGTAGAATACCGGTAACCAATGGAGGGACTGACAGAGCGGATCTGCAGATGATGAACGTCTAGCGAGGAAAATCTGTATTTCACTGGTTTATCCAAGTTTTTATAAAAGCATGGAGAGAGATAAAATGGAGAACTAACCAATCAGCTTCTGTTATTTTTCAAACACAGACGGTAACATGGCAGTTAGGAGCTGAATGGTTAGTGCTTTATCTCTTACCATGGTTTGATAAATACTCCCATATTGAGTATAAGGTTCCATCTCAGAAGAACCAGTATTTTGATGCAACTGTGTCTGCCCTATTTTTGGTGTCAGTTTTTACAAAGAGCTCCCATTGTGTTTTTATCTTTCCAGTATGTCATTATTTGCTGTTGGATTGTTTGCAAAAGCCGTCTATATTCCAAAGCGCCATGATGACAACGCACATAATGGAAGAGATTCATTAGGAAGCTGGACTAGACTGGCGGTTAGAATGTCAGGGTCCTCAGAACAGCTTAGGAATCGGGAACAGCATCATTAGGGCTCCTGTAAGAAAGTACTTTAATTCTTCTTCCTCTTTCCTCAAATAATGAACTTTCTTCTTCTTCCCGCTGACGAAATCTTTTCTGTTCCTTGCAGTACTAACTTTCCTGCAAAATCCAGATCTGAGACTTGTTCTTTCTTAGAAGTCAATGTGATCACGGGAGTGTCTGGCCGCTTCTGTACACCGCTGAGTGAAATCTGATCACTTTCATTTATCTCGTCAATGCTTCCCTCACAGAGAAATATCTACAGCTTATTCCACTAACAGGAACTCAGAAACTAGATGGCAGAAAAGATCCGCTGTATCTAGCAAATCAATGCAGGACCAGAATAGAAGCAAAGGGCGGCTTATCTAGGATTATCGGCAGTCAAGTCACTCAGGTGTCCAGGGAGCGTTAATAGAGATGTGTACAAGGCACTACCCCCCTCAAAGCTACGTAGCATATTTATCCTACAAATCAAAACAATGGGCCTAATTCAGATGCGATCGCTGTTGTGCGATTTCACACAGTGGACAATTATTGAATGCGTATGCACCGCAATGTGCAGGCATGAGCCCAAACAGCGACAGAATGGTGCGAAAATTTTGATCGCTTTTGGGGGTGGTAAGTGGCCGTTTTCTGGGAGTGTCAGGAAAAACGCAGGCGTTCCCAAGTGTTTTCCGGGAGGGTGTGTGGCTCCGATCCCTGATCAGCCTGTTTGTATCGCACTGTAGGAGTAAGTCCTGGGCCGCGCACAGACTGCACAGACTGGAAAAATCATTCGATGATGAGTGAGCTGCAAACGGATTTGCAAATGTTTGCTGTCTGGCGAAGTTTTCGCGCGGCGTACGCATGCCTTCGCACACTTGCGCGGGGCGGCTTTTTACTCTTTATGGGCAGCGACTGTCTGATCTCATACCTCAGGTCTGAATTAGGCCCAATTACTCATCAATTACTGTGGTCATGTTATTCTAAAAACCCAAATACCCACAGAAACAACACAATCTAACAACATAATACACATTATATGTACAAATGCTTCCATCTGGAACTGAGAGGCTACGTCCTGCCATGTCTGATGTTTGATCCGCAGTTCATAGATTACAGCCAAATATCATATAACACTGTAGTGTTTGTATCATAGATTAAAATTAGCTACTTCCCATGGGTTGGGTATGAGAAGATCCTGACATTGGTGAGTTAAGGCTTCTAACTCCCCTCCCCATCCCCCTAACCACAGCCTAACCCTAACCTCCCCGGTTAGTTCCTAAAATGAATCCCCCACTTACCGCAGCCTAAACCTTAGTGCCTAACCCTAACCTCCCTCCCCCTGCAGTCTAACCCTAACCTCCCTCCCCCTGCAGTCTAACTCTAACCTCCCTACCCCTGCAGTCTAACCCTAACCTCCCTCCCCCTGCAGTCTAACCCTAACCTCCCTACCCCTGCAGTCTAACCCTCTCCTCCCTCCCCCTGCAGTCTAACCCTAACCTCCCTCCCCCTACAGCCTAACCCTAACCTCCCCAGTTAGTTCCTAAAATGAATCCCCCACTTACCGCAGCCTAAACCTTAGTGCCTAACCCTAACCTCCCTCCCCCTGCAGTCTAACCCTAACCTCCCTCCCCCTGCAGTCTAACCCTAACCTCCCTACCCCTGCAGTCTAACCCTAACCTCCCTCCCCCTGCAGTCTAACCCTAACCTCCCTACCCCTGCAGTCTAACCCTCTCCTCCCTCCCCCTGCAGTCTAACCCTAACCTCCCTCCCCCTGCAGCCTAACCCTAACCTCCCCAGTTAGTTCCTAAAATGAATCCCCCACTTACCGCAGCCTAAACCTTAGTGCCTAACCCTAAACTCCCTCCCCCTGCAGTCTAACCCTAACCTCCCTCCCCCTGCAGTCTAACCCTAACCTCCCTACCCCTGC
This sequence comes from Pseudophryne corroboree, assembly GCF_028390025.1. Lineage (NCBI taxonomy): Eukaryota > Metazoa > Chordata > Amphibia > Anura > Myobatrachidae > Pseudophryne > Pseudophryne corroboree. The sequence goes on along the minus strand of NC_086454.1, from coordinate 328,127,309 downwards.
AGTCTAACCCTCTCCTCCCTCCCCCTGCAGTCTAACCCTAACCTCCCTACCCCTGCAGTCTAACCCTAACCTCCCTCCCCCTGCAGTCTAACCCTAACCTCCCTCCCCCTGCAGCCTAACCCTAACCTCCCTCCCCCTGCAGTCTAACCCTAACCTCCCTCCCCCTGCAGTCTAACCCTAACCTCCCTACCCCTGCAGTCTAACCCTCTCCTCCCTCCCCCTGCAGTCTAACCCTAACCTCCCTCCCCCTGCAGCCTAACCCTAACCTCCCCAGTTAGTTCCTAAAATGAATCCCCCACTTACCGCAGCCTAAACCTTAGTGCCTAACCCTAACCTCCCTCCCCCTGCAGTCTAACCCTAACCTCCCTACCCCTGCAGTCTAACCCTAACCTCCCTCCCCCTGCAGTCTAACCCTAACCTCCCTACTCCTGCAGTCTAACCCTCTCCTCCCTCCACCTGCAGTCTAACCCTAACCTCCCTACCCCTGCAGTCTAACCCTAACCTCCCTCCCCCTGCAGTCTAACCCTAACCTCCCTCCCCCTGCAGCCTAACCCTAACCTCCCTCCCCCTGCAGTCTAACCCTAACCTCCCTCCCCCTGCAATCTAACCCTAACCTCCCTACACCTGCAGTCTAACCCTCTTCTCCCTCCCCCTGCAGTCTAACCCTAACCTCCCTCCCCCTGCAGCCTAACCCTAACCTCCCCAGTTAGTTCCTAAAATGAATCCCCCACTTACCGCAGCCTAAACCTTAGTGCCTAACCCTAACCTCCCTCCCCCTGCAGTCTAACCCTAACCTCCCTCCCCCTGCAGTCTAACCCTAACCTCCCTACCCCTGCAGTCTAACCCTAACCTCCCTCCCCCTGCAGTCTAACCCTAACCTCCCTAACCCTGCAGTCTAACCCTCTCCTCCCTCCCCCTGCAGTCTAACCCTAACCTCCCTACCCCTGCAGTCTAACCCTAACCTCCCTCCCCCTGCAGTCTAACCCTAACCTCCCTCCCCCTGCAGTCTAACCCTAACCTCCCTACCCCTGCAGTCTAACCCTAACCTCCCTCCCCTTGCAGTCTAACCCTAACCTCCCTACCCCTGCAGTCTAACCCTCTCCTCCCTCCCCCTGCAGTCTAACCCTAACCTCCCTCCCCCTGCAGCCTAACCCTAACCTCCCTCCCCCTGCAGTCTAACCCTAACCTCCCTCCCCCTGCAGTCTAACCCTAACCTCCCTCCCCCTGCAACCCTAACCTCCCTCCCCCTTCAGTTTAACCCTCACCTCCCTCCCCCTGCAGTCTAACCCTAACCTCCCTCCCCCTGCAGTCTAACCCTAACCCCCCCCTGCAGTCTAACCCTAACCTCCCTCCTCCTGCAGCCTAACCCTAACCTCCCTCCTCCTGCAGCCTAACCCTAACCTCCCTCCCCCTGCAGTCTAACCCTAACCTCCCTCCCCCTGCAGTCTAACCCTAACCTCCCTCCCCCTGCAGTCTAACCCTAACCTCCCTCCCCCTGCAGTCTAACCCTAACCCCCCCCTCCTTCAGGATTCCAGGTATTGTAATGCGTTATACTTCTGTTCAAAGGGGAAGAAGGAAAGAACAGACTCGGGGCCTAATTCTGAGTTGATCGCAGCAGCAAATTTGTTAGCAGTTGGACAAAACCATGTGCACTGCAGGGGGGGCAGATATAACATGTGCAGAGAGAGTAGATTTGGGTGGGGTGTGTTCAAACTGAAATCTAAATTGCAGTGTAAAAATAAAGCAGCCAGTATTTACCCTGCACAGAAACAATATAACCCACCCAAATCTAACTCTCTCTGCACATGTTACATCTGCCCCACCTGCAATGCACATGGGGGTCATTCCGCCCGATCGCTCGCTACAGTTTATCGCAGCGCAACGATCGGGTCGGAACTGCGCATGCACCGGCGCCGCGGTGCACCGGAACATGCCAGCCGTCGTTGCCTAGGGATCGCCTCTGAGGCAGAGGGGGTCGCTGGGCAGGAGGGGGATGGACGGCGGCGTCAAGCCGCCGTTTAGGGGGCGCAGCCCGGCCAATGCAGGCGTGGCTGGACCATTGGGGAGGGTGGGCTGCGGCGGCTGCGTGACGTCACACGCAGCCGCTGCAACCCGGGGCAGCGAAGAGGTTCTCCCGGCCATTTCTGCGGGGAGGGGGGGGGGGGTGTCTGGGCGGCACTGACATGCGGGGCGGACTAGCCCTGTCTGGGTTTGTCCTGACCTACCCTGCCTCATCTCGTTCTGCTTTATATACTTATGCCTTAGCAGCGGCACAGAGTGGACACCCGTCCAGGTCTGTCTCGTCCATCGCTCGCCCTGCTCCCACTGCACATGCCTGTTGGAAACTGAATAGACCTTAGGAGATATATATCTAAATAGACTGTATTTTACAGTATATGGCACTAAAGCCTACGTATCAATATACAATTTTCCTATAGATGACAAGCTTGCCCTCAAGGTCCTGTCCCCTGTTTGGTTACTATTAATACTCAATCTTGCTTTATTACTATGGGGGCCATTCCGAGATGATCGTAGCTGTGCTAAATTTAGCACAGCTACGATCATTCACACTGACATTTGGGGGGACGCCCAGCACAGGGCTAGTCCGCCCCGCATGTCAGTGCCGCCCCCCCCCCTCCCCCCCCCCCCGCAGAAGTGCAAAGGCATCGCACAGTGGCGATGCCTCTGCACTTCAAGAGTAGCTCCCGGCCAGTGCAGCTTTAGCGTGCTGGCCGGGAGCTACTTATCGCTCCCCGACCCGCAGCGGCTGCGTGTGACGTCAAGCAGCCGCTGCGGCCCGCCCCCCGTTAGGTCCGGCCACGCCTGCGTTGGCCGGACCGTGCCCACGAAACGCCGCCGTTCCGCACTCCCCCCACCCAGCGACCGCCTCTGCCTGTCAATCATGCAGAGGCAATCGTAGCGGTCCGACGACCTTCGGCCCTCTGGCCAGCGCAGTTCTGGCCCGATTGCACCGCTGCAATAAACTGCAGCGTGCGATCGGGTCCGAATGTCCCCCTATGTTTGTTCCCTATTGCAAGACACTGCAGATTGTTCTAACATTATACAAATATATTTTAATATTAATACTTTATTGCATAAAGTTCTATTTAAGAGGGTCTTCAATCGTTGCTGACAGAAAACTGTTTACTATAAGATTAGTAGGAATAAACAGACTACTATGCACAATGCATTGAAGTTACAAACCTTATGGCCTCACCTGTGAAGAAAGGAGGAAAATATCTCATCACCAACGTACGTATACATCCAATCGTGTTCTAGATTTCTACAGATATAACAAAATGATAGGTAACTTCAACAAACCAGATTATTTGATATTACCAGTTATTTATATAGCGCACACATATTCCGCAGAGCTGTACAGAGAATATTTGGCCATTCACATCAGTCCCTGCCCCAGTAGAGCTTACAATCTATATTCCCTATCACATGTACATGCATTCACGCTAGGGTTAATTTTGTTGGGAGCCAAATAACCTACCAGTATATTTTTGGATTGTGGGAGGAAACCGGAGTACCCGGAGGAAACCCACGCAAGTACGGGGAGAATATACAAACTCCACACAGTTAGGGCCATGGTGGGAATTGAACCCATGACCTCAGTGCTGTGAGGCATTAATGCTAACCGTTACAACGTTTGTGATTCACAAATTCTCAGCATGAGTTATATTGGTTCATTGTTATGACAAGATTAATTAGACTGGCTAATTACTACACTAAAAAGTAGACTTGCTTCTTCTGGTATGTTAATATGGAGGTAGGAGCCTGGTCATGAATACATTTGGTGACGATACGTAAAGTCACATGACATAACGGTTATGCCTTAATGCACACAGTTATCTAAAGTGGAAGGAGCCACTATACTGGCTGACCTAAGCATATGTACTGTACGAGAACGCAACTTGTGACATCATTAAGATATGATGTACAGTGATGTCACCGGTTGCTAGTGAAATCACAAGCTGCATTCTCAATAAAATGTTTACCTCCAAGATAAATAGGCAATCACTTAAAAGTGTATCAAATTGGTGTCATTAAATTCAATTATTTTGTTGACAGTCATACATAAATTATATATTGCCCTCTGTCACAACTGAGGGCCTGAGCTGACGGGAGGCAGCCTCAGTTGTAGGGGCTGAGATGTACCGGAACCTGGGAGGTTGTATCAGACCCCTGGACATGTAAGTAACATGAATAATAACTGCCCGAAGGCGTGACCACGACAACTTGGATAAAAGTCAATGATGTTTATTATGACAACTCCGCAACACAGCAGCAGTAAAAGAAAACGTAAAAGTCAGCAAATAATAAATACAGTTCCTGGGTACTACAGGATGGCAGGAGCCACAGGGCACTGGTAGTGTGAGATAGTTCTTATGATCTTCTAGATGGAAAGTCCTTACCAGGCCCGACTGTAGCAATGGAGATAACCCAGGATTGTGCCAGCTGGTGTTCCAGGAAAAGCTGGGTTGCTGAAGGTAAAACAGCTGCTGTGGATACTGGCTGGAACCAGACTGTTGTTAGCACGGAGTGGATACTGGCTGGAACCAGTTAAATAATAAATAAACTTGGGAGCGATGAAATATGAACTGAAATGTAGAACTTGAGAGCGGAGAAATAATAATACCGGTGGAGAGTGGTAAAGTGTAGAAAGGACACCGGCCCTTTAAGGGAAGCTGTACTCTGCTGGAAGCTGAGCTGGAAGCAGGTAATGTTGTAGCTGGAAACAGATGAATCCACAATGGATTGGAGAGTCAGGCTACACCGCAGGTGGAATGCTGGTGCGGGTCTCTATGGTGGAAGTCTTGAGACAGGAGCTGGAACCTGGAAGACAATCACAGGAGAGAGACAAACAGGAACTAGGTTTGACAACCAAAGCACTGACGCCTTCCTTGCTCAGGCACAGTGTATTTATACCTGCAGCAAGGAAGGGATTGGCTAGGCAATTATGCAGATTAACAATACTGACAACAGATTGGAGGAAATGATCAGCTGACAGAATCCAAGATGGCTGCGCCCATGCAGACACTTGGAGGGAAGTTTGGTTTGTAATCCATGTGGTAATGAAAACAGTAATGGCGGCGCCGGCCACTGGAGACAGGAGACGCCAGGCTGACAAGTGCACATCCAACCACGCGGACTCAGCGGAGGCCGCGGCTGATGTAATCGCCACTCTGACATTCTGCATGCAGAAGCTCAGGAACGGCGGCGGAGGCCGCGGGAGACGCCATGCCAGATGTAATAAGGCGTTACTGTGACAGCGTCTCAGAGAGACAGGAGAGGATGCAGGAATGTGAACATTAGGATAACAGATGGGATCCGGTCCTGGAGCGCTGAGCCAGCCTTAGGAGGCATCTGATGGGTAAGAAATGGCGTCCAGATACCCGGATCGTGACAGCACCCCCTCCTTTAGGAGTGGCCCCAGGACACTTCTTTGGCTTTTGAGGAAACTTGGAATGGAATCTCCGGACCAAGGCAGGAGCATGGACATCAGAAGCATTGGTCCATGAACGTTCCTCAGGACCATAACCCTTCCAGTCAATAAGATATTGTAGTTGACCGTAACGGTGACGTGAGTCCAGGATCTTGGCCACTTCATACTCAACGCCTCGTTGAGTTTGGACTTTCGGAGTTGGAGGAAGTGAGGAATGAAACCGATTCAAGATCAGCGGTTTCAACAGGGAAACATGGAATGTCCTGGGTATTTTTAAGAAGGGAGGCAATTGGAGTCTGTAAGCAACAGGATTGATGACTTGTTCAATCTTGAAAGGACCGATATAGCGAGGTGCAAACTTCATACTGGGAACTCTTAACCTCAAATTCTTCGTGGATAACCATACCCGATCACCCACCTTGAGAGCAGGAACTGCTCGACGCTTCTTATCCGCAAACTTCTTGTACCTGAACGATGCCTTGAGCAGAGCTGATCGTACGCTCTTCCAGATATTGGCAAACTGATGCAAGGTGATATCCACTGCGGGAACAGAAGTTGCTGGAAGCGGTTGGAACTCAGGGACTTTAGGGTGGAATCCAAAGTTAGTGAAGAATGGTGTTGAAGCAGATGAAGAATGATACTGGTTGTTATGACAGAACTCGGCCCAGGGAAGTAATTGAACCCAGTCATCTTGAGAGGAGGACACATAGATGCGGAGGAAGGCCTCCAAGTCCTGATTCACCCTCTCGGTTTGACCATTGGTCTGAGGATGGTAAGCCGTGGAAAACTTTAGCTTGACTTGGAGGACTTGACATAAACTTCGCCAGAATTTGGCTGTGAATTGAACTCCTCGATCTGAGATAATTTCTTCAGGAAGACCGTGGAGTCGGAAGATCTCTTGTATGAATACTTGAGCCAACTTGGAAGCTGACGGAAGACCGGTGAGAGGAATGAAGTGTGCCATCTTGGTGAACCGGTCAACTACCACCCAGATGGTATTGAACTTGTTGCACATGGGTAAGTCTGTAATGAAATCCATCGACAAGTGGGTCCATGGTCGACGGGGAACGGATAGTGGAACCAGTTGCCCCGCAGGCGACTGGCGGGATACTTTATGTTGGGCACACTTTGGGCAAGATGCAATAAACTCCAAGACGTCCTTTTTCAGAGTTGGCCACCAATAGGACCTAGAGATAAACTTCAGGGTTTTTTGGATACCTGTATGTCCGGCAAAACGGGAAGCATGGGCCCAATGCATGAGCTTCTTCCTTAGCATCGGCTTCACAAAACTTTTCCCTGATGGGGGCGTAGAGTCCATCCCTACCGTGGAGAATGCCAACGGATTTATAATAGGATGCTTGTCTGAAGACTCTGACTCATTTTCTTGCTCCCATGAGCGGGAAAGGGCATCGGCCTTGCGATTCTGAGAGCCCGGACAGAATTGGAGTTTAAAGTCGAACCTGGAAAAGAAAAGTGCCCATCTGGCCTGACGAGGGTTGAGACATTGTGCGCCCTTCAGGTATAAAAGGTTCTTGTGGTCTGTAAGTATGGTGATTAAATGAGAAGCTCCCTCCAACAGATACCTCCACTCTTCTAGAGCGAGCTTGATGGCTAGCAACTCCTGGTCGCCAATGGCATAGTTGCGCTCAGCTGGGGAGAACTTCCGGGAGAAGAAACTGCAAGGATGTAAATGGCCATCTTTAGCCCTCTGAGATAACACCGCTCCTACTCCAACGGAGGAGGCATCCACCTCTAGGATGAAAGGAGAGTCGATGTCAGGCTGTTTCAGGACAGGCGCAGAGATGAACCTCTGTTTTAAAAGATGAAAAGCTTGCATGGCTTCTTCAGACCACTTGGACGGGTTAGCACCCTTCTTGGTGAAAGCAGTAATAGGCGCCACAATGGTGGAAAAGTCTCGTATAAACTTTCGGTAATAATTGGCGAACCCTAAGAACCTCTGGACCCCTTTGAGGGTTAAGGGTACCGGCCAATTCTGAATTGCTTGTAGTTTCTCAGGATCCATCTCTAGTCCGGAACCGGACACAATGTACCCTAGAAACGGAATGGACTTGACTTCAAAGACGCATTTTTCTAATTTGCAATAGAGATGATTGACACGGAGACGGGACAGAACCTCTTTAACCCAAAAACGATGTTCCTCTAAATCGTTGGCAAAAATGAGGATATCGTCTAGATAGACCACGACATGACGGTATAGAATGTCTCTGAAAATCTCATTGACAAAATGCTGGAAGACAGCTGGAGCATTGCTCAATCCGAAGGGCATGACGAGGTACTCATAATGTCCGTCACGGGTGTTAAAGGTGGTCTTCCACTCGTCACCCTCACGGATCCGGATGAGATTGTATGCACCTCGCAAGTCCAGCTTTGTAAAGATGGTAGCTCCGCTAACTCTGTCAAAGAGCTCAGTAATCAGGGGTAAAGGATAACGGTTCTTGATGGTAATGTCGTTCAAACCTCTGTAGTCGATGCACGGCCGCAGACCACCATCTTTCTTTTTTACAAAAAAGAAGCCTGCGCCGGCTGGGGAAGAAGAAGGTCGAATGAACCCCTTTGCTAGGTTCTCTTTAATGTATTCCTCCATAGAATGCGTCTCAGGCAGAGACAACGGATAAGTTCGGCCTCGAGGTGGAACCTTCCCTGGAACGAGATCAATCGGGCAGTCCCATTCTCTATGAGGAGGAAGGATATCAGCAGAAGCTTTACTGAACACATCCGTGAAATCTTGATATGGAGGAGGTGGAACATCAGACGACCTGGGGGAGGAAGAACAGACAGGCAATACTTTAAACAAACATGTCTCTGCACAGGAGGAACCCCATGCCAGGATTTGCGTAGTCGTCCAATCAATTGTAGGATTGTGAAGACGGAGCCATGGAAGGCCCAGGACCACAGGATGTGTGGCTCTTGGAATCACTAAAAGTGAAATAAGTTCGGAATGAAGAACTCCCACTCTCAGACGAACTGGTAGAGTCCTTAGAGCAGCGTTTTTCAACCGGTGTGCCGCGGCACACTAGTGTGCCGCCAGCGGTTGTCAGGTGTGCCGCAGCCTGCCACTCGCGCGGCTCACCGGCCTCCAGAGATGCCCTGCACAGTGCTCCGCCGCCCGCCAAAGATACATGGATCCTTCTCCTGCCGTCGTGCACGGGCAGCACAGTCAGCTCTCCTGCTGCCCAGTCCGTGACCTATGGTGACGTGCTGATTGGTCACTCATTCTACGTCTCATTTCCGCCCGCGCTTGGTGCTGGTGTATGCTGCAGCGTGCGGACTGCCCTGAACTGCTGTGCTCATCCTAATCCTACTACAGCTCAGATATACAGGACTCCGGACTGACATTACAGTGGGGCTGTGAGTACTATACTATTACAGGGGAGGAGGGGGCAGTGTGTGTGTGCCATTACTGTGGGGGCTGTGAGGGGGGCAGTGTGTGTGCCATTACTTGTGTGTGTAGGGGGGGGCAGTGTGTGTGTGCCATTACAATGGGGGCTGTGAGGGGGGCAGTGTCTGTGCCATTACTGTGTGTGTGTGTGTGTGTGTGTGTGTGGGGCAGTGTGTGTGTGCCATTACGAGGGGGGCAGTGTCTGTGCCATTACTGTGTGTGTGTGGGGCAGTGTGTGTGTGCCATTACAATGGGGGCTGTGAGGGGGGCAGTGTGTGTGCCATTACTGTGGGGGCTGTGAGGGGGCAGTGTGTGTGCCATTACTGTGTGTGTGTGGGGGGGCAGTGTGTTTGATAAATGTTGAGGCTAATGTATTTGATATCTGTGGGGACTAATGTGTTCCCCCCCCCCCCTCATGGGTAACTGATAGCGTGCCTTGGGAATTTTAAAGTCTTGTTAGGCGTGCCGCGAGTCAGGAAAGGTTGAAAATCTCTGCCTTAGAGCAATAACAGTATCAAAAATTTTACTGCCATCCACGGCAGTTAAGGAAAAGGAGGAAGGAAGTCTCTCGGTGGGTAGGGACCACCGTTTAACATAGGCTTCAGTAATAAAGTTCCCAGCTGCTCCGGAATCAAGGAGAGCAATGACGTTCCGATAACGTTGAGCAACTTGAAGCGAGACTGGGAGATTACAATCATGAGGAGATGGAGAGGAGATCATTACTCCTAGCCGGCCCTCTCCTGGGCGAGCTAGGGTTTGGAGTTTTCCCGGACGTTCGGGACAGGCATTGATGGTGTGAGACGGAGCTGCACAGTAAAGACAAAGAGACTCAGAGAGACGTCTTCGGCGCTCAGCAGGAGTTAAACGGGAACGGCCAATTTGCATGGGCTCATCTTTAGATGGTGACAGTTGACGAGGAGGAGGAGCAGAAGATTTTGGAGCAGATGATCTTCCACGCTCAGTTGCTCTCTCTCTGAAACGTAAATCAACTTTCGTGCAGAGTGAGATTAGCTCATCTAACTTAGAAGGTAAGTCTCTGGTAGCTAACTCATCTTTAATAAGCTCAGATAAGCCATGCCAGAATGCAGCATACAGGGCCTCGTCGTTCCATGCCAGTTCGGATGCCAGGATCTGGAACTGTATCAGATATTGTCCTACAGTACGTGACCCCTGGCGTAAACGGAGAATCTCGGATGAAGCTGAGGTTACCCGGCCTGGCTCGTCGAAGATGCGCCTGAATGTTGACACGAATGCAGTGTAAGAAGATAGCAGGGTGTCGGACCTCTCCCATAACGGTGATGCCCAGTCAAGGGCGGAGCCACTGAGAAGAGAGATGATGTAGGCAATTTTTGTACGGTCACTGGGAAAATTGCCAGGTTGTAGCTCAAACTGAATCTCACACTGGTTGAGAAATCCCCTGCAGAATCTTGGAGATCCGTCAAATTTTGCTGGCGTTGGAAGATGAAGACGTGGAGCAGAAATGGGTAAGGTGGGTGGGGTTATAGCTGGAGTCACTGTGGTTGACGCACCAGATGCGCCTGATCCACGGAGAGTTGTCTGAATCCCATCCAGCCGAGTAGAGAGATCCTGGAGACAGCGGATGATGTGGCCCTGTGCAGCCTCCTGATGTTCTAGTCGGGCTGCCAGTTCTTGCATCGGCCTGGCCGCTTGATCCTGGTCTCCGGCTGGATTCATTAGGTCAGTGCTTACTGTCACAACTGAGGGCCTGAGCTGACGGGAGGCAGCCTCAGTTGTAGGGGCTGAGATGTACCGGAACCTGGGAGGTTGTATCAGACCCCTGGACATGTAAGTAACATGAATAATAACTGCCCGAAGGCGTGACCACGACAACTTGGATAAAAGTCAATGATGTTTATTATGACAACTCCGCAACACAGCAGCAGTAAAAGAAAACGTAAAAGTCAGCAAATAATAAATACAGTTCCTGGGTACTACAGGATGGCAGGAGCCACAGGGCACTGGTAGTGTGAGATAGTTCTTATGATCTTCTAGATGGAAAGTCCTTACCAGGCCCGACTGTAGCAATGGAGATAACCCAGGATTGTGCCAGCTGGTGTTCCAGGAAAAGCTGGGTTGCTGAAGGTAAAACAGCTGCTGTGGATACTGGCTGGAACCAGACTGTTGTTAGCACGGAGTGGATACTGGCTGGAACCAGTTAAATAATAAATAAACTTGGGAGCGATGAAATATGAACTGAAATGTAGAACTTGAGAGCGGAGAAATAATAATACCGGTGGAGAGTGGTAAAGTGTAGAAAGGAC